>NC_046383.1:22803098-23441549 GCF_011125445.2 Fundulus heteroclitus | reverse complement strand
GACTCATTCTTGTTCGTACTAAAACCTGTGTTACTCATTTGTTCAGAAACATTGGCACTGATGAAAGGGGCCAATGAGTCGAAACATAGAAGTTTTGAACATACATACCCAGTCAACTCTGAAATAAGAAAGAACTAGCAGTGTGACAGTCCGGTACGACCAGTCCACCGAGATCCTGAGCCAGACCTTCACTGTCCAACAATGCGCTAATGCAAGCTCCCCGAGAGTCGCTTGGATTGTGGGTCAATACAAAAAGGCATTTACTGAGGGAGGGGTTGTCAACAGTTCAGAGTGCACGAGTGCAGCAGCTGAAACACTACTTAAATGGAAAACCTAGACAAGAGCTGTGTGAAAATACCCCTGTCAGCATCATCTGCCACAAACAGAAGTGAAATACTGACCGAGGATAGGATGTGCTAGCCCAGCTAGATGAAGCCCCGCATGAGGCCCCATGTGTGGGTTTAACTTTGGATGAGTTCACTGACATGTTGGACAATGTCCAGGCCAGAAAGCATTTTATGAAGACCTGCTGGGCATCAACTCCTCGTCAGACCAGTGCAAGAGGAGAGCATATCTAACTGGCCTTTAAGGAGATGTTAACAGAAAGAGGAATGGAGCTCAATAACCACAATGATAGGGGGGAAACAGGAGCTGTTGCAAGACTGAAAGAGGCCAATCCTGACCATTGCATCATTCATCAATCTGTCCTCTGTGCATCACATGAACATACTAAGGTGACGGAGATAATGATGAAAATTACAACATTTTCTCACTACATCCTTATCCTACCAACATTGCATGCTGAGAGAATCCGTCAAAGACCTTGATGCTAACGCTGATGATCTTTTGCTCCACAACAATGTGAGATGGCTCAGCAAAGGATGGGTACAAGCATGCTTTTGGTCCATCAGGAAGGAAGTCGCTTGTTTCTTTGCAGAGCTAAGAAGTCAGAGGGCAGCACAGTTTTCTCACATCTTAGGAAATGAGAAACACACGGACATTAGTCCATTTTCTATTGCAAGGCCCGGGATTTAATGCCCCAGGCATTTAGTTTCCCAGGGTAAACCAAAGCCTGCGGCTTTTAAGTTTGGCACGTTTCCATTTACTAGGGACTGTTTATGTAAAACAGCCCATATGGAGAAGCTGTTAGGAAAACAGCAGTACCACTCTGAACCTGTGCGTAGAAGTCACCATAGGTCAAACAGACAAAAGCAGATTGAGAAGCTGTATCCATATCCTGACACTCATCCAGACTCCAGAGAAACAGGATGGAGTCTCCATCTCCTTAGCCCCTTTTCCATCGACCCTACTCTATTCCTATTCTACTTCTGTTGGTATAAATAAATAAAAATAAAGTACGGCTTCTTTCTGCCTGCACAGAGATGAGACTTATCTCTCCGCTCCAAAGTATGCCTTACAGAGTTAAATTCAGAGCTTTATGAGTATGTTTTTGAGAATGACCAGGAGGATTTTTCAGTGCAATACTGCAGACTTTTGATGGCAGCAAAATAATTTCTATAGGTTATAGAATATACGCGTTGCACTGATTCGTTTCTTCCTCTGCTTTCTCTACAGCCTGCCTTGTTCCTCAGACACACACACACACTTGATCAGCGGCTGATGCACTCTTTAGAATAAAAACTTTCAATGTATGTAAAATGAGAGAAAGTCACAGTAAATACGTGGCTCTGATCAAGGTTATTAAATAAAGCATGCCCGTCTGCGTCTCGAAAGCTAGAGTGTAGGGGTGGACAATAATTAAATATCAATATATATCGTGATATAACTTTATTTAATAAAGGTGATATAACATTTCCAATATTTCACTACAGGGTTTCCGCTACGTGTAATTGATTGTGGCGCACCGCCACGGCAAACCGCCACGGCAAAATTAATGCAGCCACACACCTTCAGACTGATATATATATATATATATATATATATATATATATATATATATATATATATATATATATATATATATATATATATATATATATATATATATATATATATAGCTCTCAGGAGGGTAGGAAAACTAGAGAGGACAACTGTCCACCATTGCCAATTTAACGTCTTTGTTGCTATATTTAGCGAATTTTCAGACACCTTTAGCAATTTTCTTTCAAAAAGGACTAGCAACAACTTTTAACAACTTTTTTTGTTTTAATGTGCGACTTTAAAGAAAGTTCTGGAATCACTATTGAGGCAGCAGTGAGAGCTGCTATGAGGGTTACATACTTCCCTCAGCGATAACTCACAGGCACACCACAGCTGCTGCCTCGTCACGTAAATATAGTTTTTAATGTTTTTTATCTGTATAACTGCACTAAAATAATTGGCTGGATTTAATTCACACAGCTTCAATCACTTATTCACCTGGTTTACTTTGCATGCCTCTGATAGCTGTCTTTTTGATACAGTTTGTTTTATGTAGTGTGAATTCAGGCAATGTATTAAAATTCACAAATCATTTATAAAGGCAATTTTAAGTTCATAACATTTAATTAATATTTTTAATAACTTTTTGGTCTTGGCAAAAGCTATCCTACAGCCTGGGTCCCAAATGTATGAACACCTATGCAAATTAGAAGGTGACGTCAATAATTAACTTAAAATGCAGAAAACATCCAGCCAATATTTTCACATTTGATATCTGTTATGTGCAGGTATTCCCCACAAACTTAGCAAATGCTTTGTATTTACTATTCAGCCACGATGAGCAGATCCAGTCTGTGGGAAATCACAGTGTCTGGCTGACTAAACGCTGTAGCAATGGGGTTTCCCACTGCTGCCTTCCTGGAGAGACCAGCCAGTCAGCGGCTCTCCACTGGTCCCGACAAGTCCGAATACACAATCAAAATTGAGTCTTAATCCTGATGAACTGACTGCGCAGATGCAGTTTGGAGGTGTACATTCTTACCTAAAACATTTAAAAAGTACTTTTTGTGATAAATTCAGTGTATAATTTTGTAATCTCATCTCCTCATTGCTCCTTACTCCTCCAAGCGGCGGACTGTTTAGCCTTGCAGCATACAACCCCACCCCTTAAGCAAAGCCCCAATATAGCCCAGGGAAAGTGAGTTCACCTATATGGAAACACATTGTGTGCTGTTGAGGTCTAATGGAAATGGGCCTTTCACATTTGATCCGATATGGTACCGATGAGCAGTATGTGGGGACAGGTACTCAACTGTACCAATTTTCCGTACTTTTAATAAGTTAATGCACAAATCAAAACCTAGCTCCACATATTAAAATTTCTGTCCTTTCAGCTCTTGAAAAATTGTGTTTAGAAATATTCCAGCCGCTGCCCTTGTACGCATCACACATATAACAGCAAGCGTAATCTGAAGCGCTTTCCATCAGCCATGCTAGCTTTGTTGACTGGACCAGCGGCTATAGCCATCATTACGCTCTTGTTCGTGTATAATGCTGTGTTCATGTCTTGCAAAAATCGCCCACTCTTCCACTCCCTTGGTGTCACAATCCTGCGTTTAGCTACTGAAACACGGTACCGTCTGACTATACATGGTAGTACCAACGGAATACCTATAAAAGTACCAAATTCTGTACCCATCCCTAGTGGAAGTGATGCTTTACTTTTGTTAAAAAAAAAGAAGTGAAAGATGAGTGTTACTTCATGGTTCAGTGGTGGGTTACAACAGAAAAGGACACATTTATTGTTCTCCCGTTGTATCATATGTGATTATTTGACCACACCAAGAACTTTAGCCTAATATGTGGATAATTACGACTGTTTAATCTCGATTCTTATAAACATTAACGCTCATTATACCACGTTCTCAACAAGTAAACTGCTCTGTGGTCATTTCCATACGTCCTAAAAAAATACTAACCAAAAAAATCCACCTTCCTGAGTCTATCACTGAATTCTGGTGAATTTTAGAACACATTTTTGTTAGACCCGCATGAATGTGACATATTAAACAGATCCCAAACGTGACCAAATAAACACGGAATAAAGTTACGCTCAAAACTATCCATAACTAGCAGATCTAGATTTCAAGTGATTTTCATTCAATCAAGGAGAGGGCAGGTTTATTTCAAAATATAACAATGTATATGATTATTTGATAGAGACTTAAAGATAAAAAGGTGTAGAGAGACAAAGATAGAAAGTGAGAGAAAGACAGAGAGAGCGCTGTTATCTTTTGAATGATACACACATCTACAGGCTTTTTATTTTGAAGCATCTATAAAATCTTGTTAGTGCAGTATTAGATTATCAATAAATTTGAAAAAAAAAAAAAAAGCCATCTTGTGTGTTTGTATGGCCAGCCTTCATCAAAAGCTTCAACTGGACGTACTATAATGTAGTTTTCACTGTAGCATTACTACTGGGGGAGCAGAATTGACACCGATAGGATGGAAGGATAAGATACAGATTAGGATTATTGAAGCGAAAAGGTAAAGAAAAGTAGCTTTGTTAAAGTTTAATGTTAGTAATAATCCTAAAATGAACTAGTTGCCGTTCTAAATTCACATTTATGCTAAATTCTTAATTTCCTTTACAGGGTTTCCCCCAGAAAATGGGGTAATCACGGCAGTAGGTGTCTCGGTGGTTGGGGGGATGTGTGCGAGGAGTGTAGCGTCATGCAGCTCGAAGTAGGAACGTAGCGTGATCGTAGTGTGTGTCGAGCTAATAACAGCTAGCGCGTTAGCTTATTTACACCGGGAGTTTTTCTCCCAGGCGGGAACTTTGATGATGATCTCATACATCGAGTAAATTTCAAACCAACAAACGATGCTTAGCCTGGCGGGGGCGCGCAACGCCAGGCTTATAATACGCTGGGGGAAACCTTGCTTTACATTCAATTTCCTCTATCAAAATTAAGAATAAATGATACCATTTATGTTATTAGATTGTACTTAGTTTGTGACCAAGGCAAACGTTACACAAAAAAATAAAACAAAGAAATTGTGGCTGGTGAGGAAAAAAATACAGAATTTCTATCACTGGGTAGAATATTAATGGAAAATTGAATGGATTAAAAGAAAAGAAGTCAGCCGTCACTGCCGAATTTGTTGGCTGGTTTTTAATGCTCCCATCAATCTAGAGCAGATAAATCTGTAACCATGTGCAAGCACGATGCCACCAGTGTGGCTAATGCTACTTACAAATGATTTGCCACCCACAGAGACGTCAGGGGTCACAGACTAATCCTTTTCTTAAAACAAGGAGCTTTTGTAATCTAATTTTTCACGAGTTTATTACTTCTATTTCTCACTAGTACAGATTTAGCAGGAAAGCACGACTTCTACTCCGTTAGAAATGACCTTCACTGAAACAGGCCACATGAGCCGTTGGTTTTATTGAACTTTCCAGCCTCCCGTTCTCATCTATGCCCTCCATAAATTATTGTAATTGTTTGTTGTGTGGAAACTGAACTAAACTTTGCATTGCCAGACAGAGCCTCATGTTGCTGTAATGATTCAGTTGCACTATTATCCCAAAATGCAGAACGGTCCACTCACCAGCGCAGGCCAGGCCGTTGTCAGTCCGGGAAGGGTGCTCACCCTCGTACCGTCGCTGGGGCTGACCCAGACCACTGAGTCTTCCACCAGCACGGCTTTCACTCCGTCGCCATACACCTGCACCCACGAACATCGCTGCGGTGCGTTTTCAAACTCCAGACACACCTAAAGTCGGTGAAGGGAAAGGACAAAGGAAAAGCATTAGGACAATCACATTTACTAAACCAGCTGCTCAGCTTCTAGTCAAAAAACCAGAAGAAACGTATCAAACCACATTCAGGCAAACCAAAAGGGTTGTTTTTGGACTATAAGGACTTAAAATCCTTATATTTTCTCAAAAATTGATGGTGTACCTTACATATGATTAATGTTATGCGTACTGACTGATTTTATATGGTACAATGTGCTCGAAAATCTGTTAAAATGTGTAAGTACTACTTTGGTTAGCAACCAAACCGCTCCACTCAATGGATATTCAGAGCATTACGGTACACTGTGTCACTACCTGATCGGACCACAGAGCTGTCTACAAGACTGCCTGACTGTAATGTCTAAACTAGAAGTGCATTCATGTAAGGGCAGCTCGCGCGCGGAGTACATGTTAGCAACAATAAACCTGGTACGTTAATTCAATATAAACGTTTATTTTGGCCTAATGTTAGAAACAGGGCAGTGACGTCCAACTACTCTGTCCTTCCGATACAAACGGATAGCTCCCTCTCTCAGAAGAGAGCTGTGTACGAGGAGGAGCACACTGCAAAGAAGGAAGTAAAAGGAAGTAAAATTTTCTTGAAATTAGTATTTCATAGTATTTTTCCTTGATTTGAGCAGCTGGAGATGAATTGTTCTTATTTTAAGTGCAAAAATCTTATTCAATTGGCAAATAGTCTTATTTATCCGCTCAAATCAAGGAAAAATACACTAATTTTATAAAAACCTTACTTACTTTTAGTTCCCTTTTTGTAGTGCGGAGTGATATTATACAGTTGGGAAGAATATTTAATGCGCCTTATAATCAGTATCGCCTGATAGTCAGAAAAATATGGTACATGCAAAACATTTGGAGGCAACATTTCTGCAATGCATCATAACGCTTCTGCTCGTTAAATTGTTTTTTGTGATTGCTAAGAGGTAGTTCATACACCCACAATCTGTAATGCGATTTTGCACGATGACAGAAAGCTAATTTAGGCCAACTGATGGTAAAGTTGCAATTAATTTCATTACTCGCAAACAAGCTATTAAGGCAAACTATGAGTAAAGTCAGAAGAGCATGGAGAGTCCCCCCCATCCAGGACTCTCGTTTGGTGGCTGCATCAAGGTGTATGTTGCTCGAAATCATCGGAACAAAGAAATATCTGCTTCAAAGCAAACATTCAATTTCACAACAAACTGTGACGGATATAAAAAAGAAAAGAGTTCTTCGTCGCAGACTGATAGCTATGATATGCGACCCGATCGAGATGAAACTGTGCGCTTCATTAGAGTCGCACATTACAGTCAAAAGCTAAATTAATCCACAACACACAGAAGGATGAGGCACCAACTTGGGAGCTCTTTGTGGAGCTCTCTCTGTCAGCGTAACCAGAGCAACACACCATCATCCCAACGCTTGCTTAGAGAGCGAGGCTCTCTAGTAAAAATCCCATTACACCGTTTTAACTTCCACGTTCAATCCTGTTAGAGACTCCGGTGCAATCTAAAATATCACACGTCTAATGGACATTTCACTCCAGGGCACAATGTACAGAGCCAAAGCAAGGTCAATTGGTCATGTGTATTTTTGAGAATGACTGCAGCTGTTAAGGGATCGTCGTAATGGTAAAACTACATAAAAAATAAAGGAGCTTTTTAAATCAGAGTTTAGCACCCAGGCTAAAGCTGTGTTTATTTTTCCGCTTGTTTGGTGTTAATGGTATTACCAACAGATGCACTAAAGGGCAAAACGGCCCTAAAAATGTGAATCAGGGTGCTTGCTCTTTTTCCAAATTAAAATTCCAGACTTTTTTAAAACTGATATTTTTTTTCCCAAGACCTTAACTTTATGTACTTGTATACTTGTGTGCCTACTGCCTACTTCATTGGTTGAGATTGTACAAACTGTTTATTAGAAATGTTAATTTATAATTTTAAATTATAGTTTTATAGCCTACCTTCCTATTTCTCATTTCACAATGCCTTTGAGCATACTGTAAAATTCTACCATACATTTTTTCCCCATACTTTATTAAGACTTTCACACAAAATTCAAGACTTTTCAAGGTCTGGAAAACAGTGTTTCAAAATTCCATACTTATTAAGACTTTCAAGACTTGCGCAAGCACCCTGTGAATGACTCATTGAGGACGTTTTTCCCACTTATCATCGTTTTTTAGCAAAATTGTGGCTTTGACTAGAGTCAACCTCACTACTGGCAGCTTAAGCTTTGTCCTTGGCCACATGGAGGTTTGCACAGAGTCCAACTCCTTCAGGACGGCACGGGTTTGCCGTGTCTCCCGGTAGTCCCTGGAGCATCAGGACGCAGGTAGGTATACATGGAGAATGGGACACAATTGTAGGTCCTTAAAGAAGACATATCATGCTTTTTAATGCCTTCCAGCTGTGGTCTATGCAAAGCGGTACTACAATGCTCTGGTCTGAATGGCTCATAGCTCCACTGGCTCCTCTTTTGCCCCCGTTCTGAGGCGCATCTGAGAGCAACTCGTTTCGGTGTGGCCTCTTTGAATGAAAAAGAGGCTCTTCACCAGGCCCTCCAGGTCGGCACTGTGAAGTCGTTCTGACAAACGTCAAGCAGCAGAAAGAGCAGCTCCACTTTCTGGGACCCTGCATTGTTCACAGGTAAGAGCCGGTTTACCCCGAGCATTACACCAGGTCCGTGTTTTCAATCAGCATGACCCGTTTTACGGTGGGTCAGTGATTGTCCAGGAAGGCATATCCTCGGAGGGTGCTAGGCAATGGCACTTTGACTACCATTAGGCATCAGGAGGAAATGTTCGGGTGCTTTAGTCCATCCACTGCTACAAAGCTGCACCTGAGACGGTACCGGGGCTCAGCCATTCCTTGGTCCAGATGTGCCAGGAGTCCCCCTAAGAACACCATCCGTGCTCTCACTAATAGTTACCAGGCATGCACGAGGCAGCCTGGTTTCAAGTTGCAGGACGAGCCTGCCAGATTAAATAATTTTGATTGCCAGGGTGTCTTTAAATTCAGCCTCTCTGGGTTGTTGTTTTACATTTTCCTTTTAAACAATGTGGCACCCTTCTGCTCCCCAAACGTTAGCCAGTCCTGATTAGAGTACACAGTTCTTCTTTACCTTTGGGATCGGGTGTATTTCCAGGAGGGCTGTAACGGGACGCATTCTGTGTCTGAACAGATGCAGAATGTTAATGTGCGGACCCCAATGCGACGTCTTGTTGGTCATCTCTAAAAAGTGACACCAAACCCAGAAAAAGATCAGACTCCCAGCTCTCACTAAAAGCTGCTGTGTGGGAACTTCAAGGTTTTTCTTGCAGCTCCAGTAGGGAACGAAAGGTGGACCGAACCCAAGCGTTTACCGGCAGCGTTTTTAACCGGAAATGAGGTACGTACGTACGGTAGCTCGCTCTACACACAGCTTAATTACACGCCTGAAACGGAGCCAAGCTGAATGTTAACATCATCACGGTCGGATAGTGGAGAGAATCAGCTGAGGTCCAAATGGCTCCCAGTAGCATCCAGTCAGTCTAAAGTCAGTAAAAGGCATAAAAGGCATCGGTCGATGGGAGGGGATTTCCCCAACGGCTGCACGCTGCTTTCAGGCACTGCTAGGAGACAAGGTTGCTGAAATCACAAGATAAGTAAATGGACTGAATTTATAAAAGCGTGTTTTTAGTCAAACTGGCCACTCAAAGCACTTTACACCAGAGTCATATTCACCTGATCGCGCACACGTCCATACACAGATACACACAACGAGGGAAGCAGGAATTGAACACGCAGCCTTCCAGACTCTAACCACACAGCCAGCCGTCTAAAGTGATGTGAACATGTTTTACTCTCAAATATGGGCGCATTGTGAATAAAAACATTTCTAAACATTGACAGTGGTCATATTGTAGTCAAAGCCATCTATCCAGGCATTTGCTCTGCCTGTTTATACTACCGACCAAATCTCCAGGCAGCTCTATGCTTTCCACTTTCAGTTTTAGAACATAATGCCCCTAGTTTTCAGTGTTCCCCTTTTTTAGTGCAGTTTATACAAAAAAAAGTCAAATTTTCTACCTTTTCATTAGGGTAAACCTAATTTACTCTAATTAACCTTTTAATGCCTTTTTAATAACATTTGTACATTTTAATACCCTCGACAGGTACCCATGACAATTCAGATGTATATGGAACGACAAACTCTGGAAACTCCTAATGTATAATAAAGTGCCTTGAGATGATTGTTTTAATAAACGGCACTATACAAATGAAATCTAATGTGGCTGCGAATATTTAGCCCAAAACACAGTGGATGTAAAAACACCTGCTACAAAAACGACATGGAACGTTAAAGGCTACAGAGATACATCAATAACAAGATTTGTGTTTTTACCAGAGACTATTGACGCAGGGCTAGCTAGTGATTTGTGTAGCTGCTGATGACGTGACAGTGTTGGTAACAGAAAAGTAACTCGACGTCGTTAGCTGTTGCCTGCCCCTTGAAGCTGATTTGTGGTCGTCCAAATGCCTGAAATCTCAAAGCGTTGACACCAGTCACATTACACAGGGGGCGGGGCCTTGTAGCTTTTTGGCTATTTCACTTATTTACAGTTTACATTACGGATCTGGGGTCTCTACGATAGTCTGGCGATCTGTCCAGGGTGTACCCCGCCTCTCACCCATTGACAGCTGGAGATTAACACCAGCAACCCCTCACGACCCCAATAGGGATAGACGTGTTAGAAGATGCATGGATAAATGGGGTCTCATTTATAAAGTTTGCGTACACACAAAATGGGGCCTTTCCACGCAAAAGTTGGGATCTATAAAAAGTAAAATAAAGATGAAGCGGTGAATCACAGCCAAACTGCATCATGATTCCTTCCGAACTTCAATTTCACTCCATATCAGACTTCAATCATAGATCGACATCATCATAAGCATTCACAACCGCAGTGTTATTCATGCTGGAGCTGGTGACGCATAACTACACAAAAAGGACCTTTCAAATAAATAGAAGTCTGCCCAACATTTTATCGGGTTTCCAGCGATCACGATGATCATCAGGGTGACGTGTTCCAGAGATTAACAGATTACTGTGACAAGGTGCGAGGCAGCTAGGCTCCCGTAACAGTCAGACACACTCGTGCGTAACGCTGCACGGTGGTGGATGCATTGGCGCGGTTGGAAGACCTTGCAGACGGGAGGATTAGCAGGAAGCGCGGTTTCAGGGATCAAATATTTACTGACTAATGATGGCTAATGTGCTGCTTTAGACTCAGAGCATTGCATTCTGCTATACCCTGCAGGGGAGACTGCCTACACCCCCTCGCAGGTGCTAAAACCTGGGAGGGGGTGGGGGTGGTAGATAAAACAGGTTTGCTCGTACACTGTGTTAGGGCTGAACAATTAATCGCATTTTCAATATAATCGCGATTTTAAAAAACGCAATTTCCAAATCGCAGAGGTCAGCCATTATTGGCTATGTAACAATTAGTGAATCAGACGCGCCCATTAGGTGTCGGTAAAATGTTTAAATTGGGTTTGCCTCCACATGGAAGGGAAGACAGTTGCAGCAGTGAGATATTCTAATTTTATTACTTGTTTTATACATCATACATAGCATTCAATGGTCAATCAGTTTAATACATAGACTTGCTTGTTGGTTGCACTTTGCACTTTATGTTCAACAAGGATTGATCAATTAAAAGCTGTTCTCTTGAATAATATTCTGATCAATAGAAATATTAAAAGTTATTGTTTTAAATAGTCCTTGTTTACAAACATCTTTATTTAGAGGCCATTTTTGTTGCTTGTGGTTAATGCAGAGAAAAGTCAAAATTGCTAATTTTGGTTGAAATATATCGTAGGCAGAAGTCAATCATTTCTGCTCCGAGTTTAGATGATGTGGGTCTTTTAGCAACTAATCCACATGGTGAGGAAACAAATTGATTTGTTGTTTGTATATGTTTAAAAAGACATGATAAATTAAACTGGGAAAAAATTGCATTAAATCGCAATATTAAGAAAGAAAATCGCAATTAGATTATTTTTCTAAATTCGTTCAGCCCTACACCGTGTGGTGTCCGGTCGACAACAAGCACAACACACCACACACAAACAGACTTCATTCAGGATCATTCAGATGTCAGTCAGGAATCCCTTCGAAACCTCTCAACATTAAAGAGGAGTTCAGAGAAAATAAACATGGATGACGAGGAAAAATAATGCCGATAATTTGTGGACTGATTTTAATGGAGAAAAAAAAATAAATGAAAAGAGAAGCGTTGGTTAAAGTAGTGGAGACAACGCGAATAGGGGCGTTATGTTTTTTGCACTCTGATATGGAGAAGAGCTGTTTTTTCTTTGTCGGGGAATCCCCTCGCTTTCTGATTGGCTACACGTCACATTCAACAGGCTGCGTGGTCGTTTGTCCTCGGGCAACACCGGGCCGAGACAATCCCACATGTTGAATATCCCAGATTTGAAGTCGGAGCGGTCCCGACGTCCTTCCTAGCGGAGCAGATCACACCACATGTGGCAGGAGTCTCTTAAGATTGTCAGGGCCTGTAAGAAGGGGAAGTTCAGGGCATTCTGCCATGTGACAGCCTTAAGGCCCATTCATACCTCACGTAAAAGACGGATACGGATACGTGTGGAGTGTTTCATACGTTCTAACCGTCGATTTCGTCCGTATTTTGACACGAATATTGGGAGCTTACAATTACGGACGAAACGGATCAATACGGAGCAACACTACCGGAAACAGTGGGGGCGCTACCGAGTTTGTAGTACAAAATGTCAACAAAATCACGAAGAAGGTTGTAATTCTGGGCTTTTAACAATGGCGGGATTCGAGGAACGACTTGCAGAGCTTGTCCGCAACTACCCATACATATGATGTGTCGTGTCCGGGGTACAGGGACAAACAAAAAGTTTACTTACGGAGCAAATACAACAAAATCACGTCTTGGACTGCCGCCGTGTTTGATCAGTGACGAATCATTGGCGCCCAGCACTGCCATTTAGAGGAAATATTGGTTATTGCACACCTTAACGGACGGAGGTATGAAGGAGTCAACGGATAGAACGTACGGACAGAAATACGGACGTGTAGGCCAAACGTAGGGTATGAATGGGCCTTAAGGGACTAACTTTCCTTTTTTTTTGTTTCATTCACCATCAGTCTGGCGGTGGACAGTGTTGGCCCCTTCATAACCGTGGGCCCAGGGCGGCCACGCCCTCTGCCTCTCCGCTAAAGGTCGACACTCATTTTACCAAACTTAATTCTTAATTTTTTTTTTTTTGCCGTTTGACAAACAATATTAGGTAGCATTACCACTCCCAGCCGGTTAAGATGTGGACCACATACTGCCACGCTGCTTTCCAAGCATCCGCCTTTACGACCAACCAAAAGCAGTTACCGAAATGACTCCACATGTTTACGCTAGTGTACATATTTGACAAAACTGTTTATTACAAAAAGTGTTTTTCTAGAAAATAAAGGATTTTAAATGTTACAGGTGATCAAATTTATTTCATTTTAATGCAATTTAAAGCCTCAATTTTCACTAAATCCATTTAATGACTTAATGTTTTTTAATAACCCTGACTACAGTGAAATAAAACTTTGATCCACAGGGATGCTTCATGTTCACATACCGCCTGCAGAGAGTTTTCGCTCTGCATGGGAAACTTTGCACTAATGTGGTCCGAGCGCAGCAAGCATAAAGATGGATTCGCTATCTGACACGTTTGTGGAAAGAGACATCTGTGACCGCCTGTGATGGCTCTGAAATAACGGCGCACAGACAAATTTCATTTGTTTTTTTCTGACCTTCTTTGAAATGATGAAGAGCAAAAAATACTCAGTGGAAAAAGCAGCTTCCTTCGATGAAAACGACTCTGCTTTAAAAGATTTCTTTCAGATATTCAATATGTTGAATGCTTAAAATGTAGTTCGTCATTTCTGCCTCGAGACTAAATGAATGGACAAACGTTTGGAAATGAATATGAAAGCGGGAAGAAAACATAAATATTCCTACTAGCGTATGGAGACAGGTGTCTGAGCCACGATGTAGGTAAACTATAGTAGAGAGAGCTGGTAATCTAAAATATCAACATGGTCCAATCACCAAATGGTTTCTTTACACTGTGTTCACAGTTTGTCATAGCAGTAAAACATCTGCGCCATGATCTGGTTTAATGTGGTGGTGGGCCAAGTCTGTGTCTCTGATGTTGGGGACCAGGGTTCAAATCCCAGTTACATCAGGAAGAGCGTCCGGCGTAGAAAAAAACCTGTCGTGACCCAAAGGGGAGCAGCTGAACTCACTAACTGTAAAAAAAAAATATAATGCTTAATATTAGGAAATGTTAGGGGAAAATATGCCACATCATTTGAGGACATCTACCAACAGAGGACTCCATCCAAAGTCACTGAAAATGATGAGGCAGGCAGCCTCAGCCTTGCTGAAATGTTGAAAAGCTGAAAAGTCAGCATGGTCCTCACCACACACGGTGGGATGTCGGGGCAAGACAATCCAACATGTAGAAGATCCCTGATTCGAGGTCGGACGTTCCACCGAGTGGACCTGATCACTCTTAACACACCACGCACGGCGGGATATTCTCTTAAGAGTCACGTAGCTAATCAGCGCCTCTGGGAAGGGGGAATCGTGTGAATCAGCCTTTAGGGGAATTTGATAACCGCGCATGTCAGAGTGGTTCTATCCTGAATAAAGCCAGGTGCACATGATGATCAGATTAATTGATTGCGTGCCCGTATAAACAGCACAATCCCATTATTTAATCTGATCGTGAAATTTTGTACATGTAAACCGACCAGGCTAAACAGCGCTGCAGGCAGCATAACGTTTACCGTGGCTTCTCCGGACCCGTCAACACCTGACACCTGACCTCAGAGTGAACCTGCTCTCATCTGTGAAAAAGAAAACTGGGCGACAACGCCGAACCTAGGGCTGGACGATAATTCAATAACAATATATATCGATCGATAGACGTGTGGCGCGATAGGAAAAAATAGGGTCGATAAAACTTCGATAGAGTTTTCCTTCCTTCCTTTCAGCCTATCATATTAGTTGATGGTACAGTCACTACTTCCTCTCGACCAATTGTAATCGTGGACCCAGGCACGCCCTCACAAAGCCCCGCCCTCTCAAACCACAACACAGAGCAGGTGAATATGTAGCAGCAAGGAGCGGCGGAGGAAACGGTCCCAAAACGGGGTTTTACTAGTTCGCCAGTCTGACAGGAATAAACCAGTGATTTGTAAAACTTCCAAGGAAGCGCTATAAACAAAGTCTGGTAACGCAACCAAATTGTTTCATCACGTAAGCCGCTCACATCTGCAGCAGCGCGAGCCGTTTTGCGTCGTCTTCGGAGAAATCTTGTGGAGCTTCTTCCAAAACGAAGCAGGTATAGCAGCTAAACTGGGCTCCCTTCTTTGTGATAAAATGGTACTGGTATATTTATTTTGGTCATTTTACTGATCACTTTAGTTTATTCTTTGTCAGTATTCAATAACATAAATCAGGTCTCTTAAGTTATTTTTCTTTAAAAAAAAAATTCTGTTATGGTTAAAAAAGTTGGTTAAATAAAGATTTAATTGGAACTCTGTGTTTGTGTTCTTTACCAAAATGAAATCATTTAGCAATATCATAAAATGTCCAGGCAGAGCTGCACATAAAATATGGTTTTAAACATTTTCAATAATTATTGATATCGATCAATATGCATTTTTTTTTTTTAAATCGATAAGCTTTTTTTTCCATATCGTCCAGCCCTAGCCGAACCTCTTAATTCTGGTGTTTTCTGGCAAGTCCACGGTGCCAAGCAGCGAGCAGAGGGTCTGCTAGAGGATTTCGGGTCCTAGGGCCACCCTAGTGAAGCCTGTTGCTGCTGGTCAGAGACCTGCACACCAGTGGCACCATTGGCAGTACTCATCCTCTTCCCTTTTGCTCAAAGGAGCAGCTGGTGGTTCTGCTGATGGGTTAAGAACCTCTGACAACCTTGTCCAGCCCCCCTAGAGTAACTGGCTGTCTCCAGGAGACTCTCCTGATAGACACAGCAAACGCTCTGGCAGCAGCACCTATTGATGTGCCATCCTGGTGGAGCTGGACTACCTGAGCAACCTCTGTAGGGTCCAGGTATCGCCTCATTCTACCAGTAGTGACACTGATCCTGGTCAGATACAAAACTACTGAAAAGCTGTCAAAACAAATGAGGAGGGGGAAAATGTCCGTGGCCTCCATCTGCAGAACCGACCCTGTTGTTAGCGTTGACTCGCTGCTGCCCATTCAGTCCGCCTGTTGATCATTTGGTCCACAGCGAAACAGCAGACACTGATTAACCAACTTAATGTTTTCCTTTGATTTAGTTAAATCCAAGAGGACGTCCAGGAAAAGAAAACAAGTATAAAAGCCCCACATTACAAGAACAACTGAACGCATTGGATGGAAAGGAACGGCTGTTTTTTTTTTGCAGTTTGGTCCAAAAGCTGCAGGAAATAGAGAGGAAACAGGAGCTGCACCTGTTGTGGTCTGATGCGTTTGTTTAAATAGGGCTGCTCAGTGGCGCGGTCTGCAGCACTGTTGCCTTGTAGCATGAAGGTCCCTGGGTTCAAAAACCCGAGGGTGTCGCTGCATGGAGTTCGCATGTTCTCCCGGTGTACGCGTGGGTCTTCCCCGCGCACGTCGGCTCAGTCCAAAAAAACACAACTGGCAGGTTAATTGGTCTCCTTGTGTTGTTATTTGGCATTGGTTGTGCGTGGTTGTTTGTCCCTGCTGGAGATGGGCACCACCATCTTCGATTGGATCAGAGATCAGAACCGGTTACATGTCAGAGTGATCGACCGTTCCCAAGTCCCCCCCCCCCCCCCCCCCCCCCAAAAAAACTACCATACAACACGTGAGGGTTTTATTACTATATATATATATATATCTATAATTCAAGCAAAACAAAACACACTGAGAAGCAACGATTTAAGTATGCGGGTGTAATTTGGAAGCAGGAAGAGGGGAACTGGTGATATTTAAATGCAAAACGGGGACACAAACACCCAGAACCCACATATGCTCCTATACCCGGTGAGGATCAGACAGACGACAAGGTAAAGACGCTGACAGTGAGAAAGTAAATGATTGTTTTGTTCTCCAGGCTTTTCAGATTGCGTACTAGATAAGACAGAGGACCTTTTAACCAGTTTGACTCATAAACTGAACTTTACTGCGTTGTTTGACAACTAGGATCAGTATGGATGTATGTGGATTCGCTGGAGTCTGTCAGTATGAATGGACTGGATTTGCTTCTTTTTTTTTTAAGTACCTTAAGACAACATTCGTCATGAATTGGCGCAATATAAAGAAACTGAACTGAATATGTTGCATTCAACAAAAAGTAAAAAAAAAAAAAACTGCACATAAATGCTTTGAAGGGTCCACCTTGGACAGAAAAACCAATAAGTTCTATACTATTCCCAAATAGATTACCCCACATTTTCCTGACACTTATTTATCTTCATCCCTTACTCTTTCCTGTGAGCTTTAAGAACTAGGCCAATTAAAAAAATAAATATGTAAGTATATATAAGTATGGGCATCAACAGCTACACAATTGTTGCCATTCAGAACCTGCTTGTCCCCAGGCCGTCCTTTGCAGTTGCCATACTGGCACACGTGGACCTTGCGATTCGACACAGATACGTGTGAGTCCTCACTGGACGAAGTGAATCAAAGCTGAATGTTTTGTGTGTTGACTTTTTTAAACACTCCCATTATGTGACTTTCTGCAAGTGTTGCGTCTGCTGTTTGTTCTCCGGTCCCTAGACTGGTGAATGGCATTCTTTTCCTGCGTTTCTGACGATAACGCACACGTACGCGCAATATCGCATCACGGCTTAGGCCGGGTTCGTCGTTGAAGTCTGTAGACGAGAAGAGTTTCTGAATCGACCAGGCTGTCTGTTAGCTCACGTCTCCAAACACTGATCCGTTAGGTGAGAACACAGTAAATTAGCCCACACAAGGTCCAGATTCCCTCAACAAACACAAATAAATTAAGTTTTAAGGTCAGAAATTAACTACGAAGTTTCCACTGGAAGAATGCAAGCCGAATGTCTTCCTGTTGGCCAGAGAATCATACCCTGCGGACTATTACAAGTCACCATGTTACGTTTTATCAATTTGTTCGGATGAAGATACGATATTCGCCAATATAACAACGTAACGATTTTCGACCGATGTGATCCGATATTATCTGCTATTATTTACATCGATAAAAACGCACAAACAAATATGACTGGACCATTTTAGTTCTAAGCTCTTACAGCTATCAGGCGTTTAAACGAGAAAAAAAAAAGCACTATTCTAATTGTAAAACAACATGTTTACCTGAATTTTACAATAAAGATACGATACGGATGGATGTTTTCATTTTGCTTCTATGTAATCAGATCCCTAATCACTGAACCGATATATCGATGTGGATTTGCTACACAAAGTGGAACTTCCAAAGATGTCATGTCATATTTTTCAACTTTCAAAAGCCTCCCAATTTCAACCTTCACACGTAATCACAGTATCATTTAAGAGTTATTTTAAAGCTCTTCCAAATGATTTGACAAATACCTTCTTGGAAAATGCAACTGCACGCTGATAACTACTACCATGACATAAACTGATAGTGAATTCCTCCTTGCACTTACTTTTCAGGAAGAGAACCTGATCAGAAGCACCCTAGTGTTTACACGACCCCAAATAAGCACACCTAGTCTGTCACGTTGACTTGCAACCCTCCCCCAGGTCCCTCGCTATGGTTCTGCAGCGTTGAGGCAACACAGCCTCCAGCAGGTCAGCGTCGTTCATTCAGATCGCCACCAAAACGCTAATAACTAATCTGGCGGATAACAATAAGGTGGGAGCGATTTCAGGTTCGCCCCTGCATGAACTTCTTCGGGCCTTCCAGAGGACGCTTAGCTGGACGGCGAGGACCGATCGCCCGTAACAAGTTTCCCCACCAAACCTCTGCGATTTATCCCAATGTGCACGGTGCCTCTTTAACTTTGGGCCTTCTGGGGTCAACAGTGAGCGCTGCAGGGTTACGAGTAACATCGCTGGAAGCTAGAAGCCGAGAAACGCGAACAAAGCGAAGGCCGGAAAAAATCCCCGGGCTCGATTTTAGCTTCGCCCCGACGCCTGCGACACGCAGCGGCCCGAGATCTAAATCTATGCAGCAGCTAACAATAAGTCTACCGATCCTCGTGGGTAAAAAAAAAAAAATGCTGAATACACGTTGAACGTTTCATGTTTTAAAACTAAAATTGACAAGATATTTAGCTTCGCAACACGGCCATCGCTGGCATGTAAATACTGACCGTCAGCCCGGCGGCAGCCGTGCTCGCGGTTGTCGCCTCCCCTCCGTCGCTAACCTCCGGAGCGGCCAGGCCGATGACGCTCACCGCCCGCACCGTGCCGCGGAGCCAGTCCCGGGCCCAGGCCGGTTGCTCCGTCTCGGATCCATTGGCGGGCCTGCCGTCGTCGAGGAGCAAAATCATGCGCTTCCCGATCAATTCGAGAGAGTCCCCCATGGTTGACTTGCGAAGCTAGCAGTGTGCCACCATGAACAGTTGAACTTCGCTCGGGATGGGAACTCAAGGAAGCTAAACGTAGAAAACGGCGAGGAGAAACGCGCTGCGACTGGTTCGCAGTTCACGTTGATGCAAAAACCGGTGCTCGTTTTTGGCCGCTGCTCCGGTGGGGGAGGGAGATACTCGGCGGCGGCGGAGGACCGCAAATGTCCCGGTCGAAACGTTTTTGTCCTCGGCGTTAACGCGACTATCCTGCTCTGTCCGCCATTGAGCCCTGCAACAATCAAACGCACTCCTCCTGGTAGACGGGCAGCACTGCGGAGACAGAGGAAAATATGAGGAAACACTGGCCCCTAGCGGCCGACCGATGCATCACTTTCCCGCAGTGGTGATTATACAACTACATTACAAGAATATACATGAGGCCGAAGTGTCGACAGTGAAACTATCACCCCAAGAGCAAATAAATTATCCAATATATTTGTCTAAGTTGTCATTAAAATAAAGAGAATACAAACTTTAAAAAACGGTGATCTGATAAATTCTATCAATATGAAATAACACAAGCAAACCTTCCACCTGTCATACTTACTGGCTCTTTTACTGAAAAAATAATAATAACACAACAATAATTTTTTTATTTCATTATTATTATCCAGTGAATAAAAAAACAATCGCACATTAGGAAATAAATATTTTTAACAAAATTATCAGTACCACACTTAATGGCCCCCTTAACAGCTCATATAAAGTGAATGTAAATTTAAAAAAGCAATCTTTATTAATATTTCACCCTTGAAGTTGGTCAAAGTTTCTAGAAAGCTTTATTAAGGGATTTAAGACTTCCCTTTCCCCCAGGAGTATTAATATGATTTAACTCAGAGACCCATTTCCTATAGTCACTTGGCTAAGCACAGCTTTATTTTTGCCTCCAGGGAAAGTCGAAAGGATGTTAAGGGAGGTAAAATAAAATCTCCAAAGCTCACAGTGGCAAGCTTGGGATCACTAAGTCTCCATAACAACACACTCCACATCCCATATCATTGGGAGGCGTATCAGTAATAAAGCCTTTTCTGCCCAACCATCTCAAAATCAACATGTGGCATTTGCTAAGTACCGTGGAGGGTTTGTGGTGCTGTGGGCCCTTTTTCTCTTCCTAAGGCTCCAGGAACCCTTGAAACCCCATTAAAATAAACATACTTAGATTAAACAGCTTTTTGGGGAGTGCTTTTTTGTACATTCATGCAAACTGCATAGGTTTATTTTTTTTTACAACATTCTGTAATCGATTGTTGTTGTTTTTATCTTTTTATCTTAAATATTTCATATTTATCTGAATATGCCTTTTATCTATTTCTCTTCCGCTGTACAGCTTAACTTTAAATTTAGCTTTTTTTCATAATAATTAATCTTTTGTATAAGTCTGGTGACTTCTGTCTACTTGCTTTTACCACTGTCACACCTAAATTTCCCCGCTGTGAGACAACAATGGTATTTCTATTATAAACAACTGTCTTTTGTTAGGTTGTTCAGAGGAAGATTGTCCTGACCCAAAATAAGATATTAATTTGTTCTGAATAAAAGTAACAAATAATCATCAGCTCTGTTTTATGAGAGCTTCAGATAGAAACTGGATGTCATCTAACCTTTAAAAGTAAGCTTTAACCTTTAATCTATTCGTAAACTGATATTGTGCAGTTATCGAAATAGGAACATAGAATCAACATTTTATCATATCGCAGTTTTACTAAACAGTTTCATAAGATTTTTGGTTTGCATAATAATTCAAAGCCATTTTGCATTTCCTTTCTATTAATAAAGAAAATACTTTAGTTATAAGCAGTAGTAATGTTAATTTTTAATGCAGCAATGACAATGGAATGCTGTTCATGGTGACCACTAGAGGGTGCTGTATCGTTTCAATGCTCTGTAGTTTATTTTGTGAGTCTTTCAGGAAGCTTATACAGAATGGTACAATAAAACTGAATTGAATAAAGTTCAAACACAATATAACACAACACAACACGTGGAGTTGTGGCACAAACACAGTAATTTAATTCAGTTATTTAATTCAGTTCAATCGCATTTTATTTATAAAGCACCAATTGACAACACACATAATCTCAACGCATTTTACAAAGTCAATCATATCATCCAGACAGATTGGTCAAAAAGTTAAGGAAACCCAGCAGACAACAGTGGACAGTCATCTGCATTGTCAATGGCTTTGCAGCAATCCTTGAGCATGCATGAAGCGACAGTGGAGAGGAAAACTCCCCTTTAACAGTAATGAAAACCTCCAGCAGAACCAGGCTCAGTGTGAACGGCCATCTGCCTCGACCCACTGGGGGTTAGAGAAGACAGAGCAGAGACACAGAAAGCACAGAAGCACACATTGATCCAGGAGTAATAGTGGATGATCTGCCTCCCCTGGATGATGTCACAGCTAACAGAACGCCAGACCAGGTGTACCTACTATGAAGAGAAAAAAGAGAGAGAACATGAAAGTTAGAAGTTGAAATAAGAAGAGAAACGTAGGAGAACTCAGGAGAATGAGAAAAATAGTCCCTGATGTCCTCCAACGGACCAAAACTGGGGGTTGGTTGCACAGGAGAGGAGCCTGATAACCTGATTAAGTAATTTCCCCCTGGGATCATTAAAGTTTGTCTGAATCTGAATCTGAATAACTAAAGGATCTGCCTCCCATTCTACTTTTAGAGATTCTAGGAACCACCAGTAGACATTCAGTCTGAGAGCAAAGTGCTCTGTTAGGAACATACGGGGTAATCAGAGCTCTGATATATGATGGAGCTTGATTAATAAAGGCTTTATACGTTAGAAGGAGAATTTTAAATTCTATTCTAACCTTTAACTTTTATTTTCATAACACTACAACTCTGGATTAGTCTTTTGCATTTTTAAAAAATGTGCAGAGTCCATAAGTAAAGCAAATAAATAAATCAACATTGACAAAAATGTTCTTCTTAAATCTTAAATACATGTCTCCATACTTTCTGAAGAGTTTTACAAGAAAAGATTTTTTGCTAAATGTGTTCTGTAAAAAACTACAGTGGGAGATTAATTAGTTATTTAATTATAATGATACACATTATTTTACCAATTTATTTCAACAAGGGGGAAAATAGGAGTGAACAAAACTTCAGAGGAATACTCTATTCCAGGCAAGTTCTAAACACCAAAAAAATCGTTATAGATGTCATTCAGTTTAATTTGAAAGTGCATGTCTTTAGAAAAGAATGCGAACAAAACAAAAACTTCTTGAATAAAGTTTTGTGAACAGATGTTCAGGAAAAGAAGCTCATATCAACTGTGAAACACAGAGTTTGCGGTTCCATGGTCTGTGGATGGTTTTCTGCAGCAGGACCTGGTCAGCTCACCATCACAGAATACACCATGAATTGTTCTGGGTATCAGAGGATGATGGATGAAAATCTGGGACCATCTGAAAAACCTGAAGCAGAGCTGGACCCTGCAACATGACAGTTACCCCAAAAACACAGGTAAACCCCCCAAGGACTGACTGAGAGTGAACAAATGTAAAGTCTTGGATTGGAATCAAAGCGTAGATCTTTATCCTTTTTTTTAAATCACTTGGGGTGACTTGAAACAGGATGAACATGCAAGAAACTCTTCAAAATCTCAGGTAAAGCTGCGGAGCAGGGAAAACTTTCCTCACCCAGATGCCAGACACTGGTAGAAGGCCACGATAATCACCTCACTCAAGTTACTTCAGGCACATGTGGTAACATCAGCCATTAGGGGGTAGGGTCTCCTAACTGTTTTTCTCAGCTGGAAAATGTTTGTTTATAACTTTTCTTTGAATGATTAACACATGGTTGTTTCCATCCTTTAAGTGCAGTTAAATCACTTTATTTCCAGAGATAAATAGAACATAAAATTAGACATCAACACACAAACACCTCTTATAGGTATTTAATGGGGCATCAAATTGTTAATTTGCCCTTCTTTCCAAAATCTCCATGTTAGTCCATTCATTTGGGCTGTAGGTCAGTTCTTTCTAACTGGGGACATTTATAACGCTTGGATTAGTTATTTTGAAACAGATTCAGCACCCACACATGTATAGGTTGTTCATGTAATCCAACGCCGCTATTCCAGTGAAGGTATGCAGTGTGTCAAAGGGTCTTAGTGCGGGGCTGTCTGTGTGCACGTGAGTGCAGATATGTAAGAGCTGCGGGCCCATGTAAGCCTACAGTTGGTGTGAAAATAACTAATCTGTGTGGCGCAATAATACAACAAACAACTCCTTGTACGCATTGGTGGAAAAGTGCAATGTTTCGTTCGAGCATATAATTTCCTTTGCTTGAAACTTTGCCACCTCTTCATTTTATTATTTGATATGATATGTGAAATACTTTCAGTGGGGGAGCCGGCCTGGACCGCACACAAGCCGCATTAACATATGAAGCCTTTACACCAGGGAGACCGCCGTGCTGCCTGGATCTCAGGACGCGCTCTTCTGAAACGTTCTCGTTGAACATCAATAATGACTTCACTGCCAAGAGCGTCAAACCATCACAGAACCTTGAGAAACATGCATCGTCTAATTGGCATCAGATGCCTTTTCACATGTTAACATAGAGGAAAGGTGGATTGCTCCCTTCGGGACAGGCTCCTAGGTCTCGCCTGGACTGTCTGCTTGAGGTAGAGACAGAGTGTCCTGTCTAAAGCGGAGGACTTTAAGTGTCTTGGTGTCTTGTTCACTGAATAATCTGGGCACGTTTTGTTGTGGTGAAGACTGAACCAAGCCAAAACTAGCAAATCTCTGAATTTACTGGTCTGTTTATGTTCCAACCCACACCTATGGTGAGGAGATGGCTGTCATGACTAAAGGGGCAACATCCCGGATACAAGCAGCTCAAAGGAGCTTCCTCTGTAGGGTGGCTAGGTTTGGATCTTAGAGCTAAGATGAAGTCCTCCGTCATTATGAAAGAGTAGAGCTGCTGCTGCTGCTCCTCTGCATCTAAAGATGTCACCCATCCCACTGGGAGGGGACCCTTCAGTAGACCCAGAATTTGCTGCAGGGACCTTATATCCTGTCTGTCATGGCCTGTCTGAATGCCTTGGGATCTCCCAGAATGTGCCAGAGAGAGGAATGTGTGGGTATCACTGCTGGACCTGTTAGTTCCCAGATAAGGAGAAGATAATGGATAGATGAAAAATAAGTCCATAACATGATTTCTTTAAATTTCTTTTTATTTGACAGGATGACAGGATATTGGGTCAAGAGAGGGTGAAGATATGCAGCACATATCCATGGGCCAGGAGTCAAACCTGGGAGGGCCACATGGAGGACTGAGTCCTCCATACATGGGCCATGCGCTCTACTCCTGTGCCACCATTGTGCCCCCATTAATCAATTTAAATTAAAGATCTATTTCTTTAAAACATAACACTTTCTGAATGCCGCAATATGACATTGGTTAACTATGACAGAGGACCTTCTAGTTGGAAACTCAAAGTCGGACCTTTTGCTCACAGACTCTCAGCTAGTTTTGTCTATGGTGGCTGGAAGTGAGAGAGAGCAAGAATTTCAGTGGATAACAGGAAGCCTAAACTGAGCACAGCAACGTTCTTCTTTTTTAGCATTACGACTTTGTTATGGAACATCACGTCTTTGGAAATGTAATGCTAATTTAACTGTACAGTCTCCAAGAAAAACCAACAGAGACTGATGTTTATTAGTTAAATTAACCAAATTAATCTCTAGTGTAAGATGCTAAAGCCAGTTTAAAATTTCAACTCCCTAATCTTTGTTTTTAAACAGAGAAATACTGTTCTCCAGTGGAATTTTTCTCACATGAAATGACCTCTTTTTCTTCAATAAATAAGTAATAACTGCTGAAAGGCTAGAAATAAATATATTTTCAATGCTGTACTTCTATTCATTTGTCTGTTCTTAGTTATAGTTCTTAAAGAGAAATGAGACACTGTAAAAATCACCGTTAGCAAAACAAAGCTTCAAATAATTGGAGATCAGCAATTGTGCATCTCTACTTTTCTACTGTATGGCCCCTTTTACCTTTGGGTATTTTTATCAAAAATTTGAAATCTAAATTTAAATGATTTTTGTAAGCTGGAAAATGTTTCCCCATGTTTGTCTCAACAATTTTAAACATGATGTTGGCAGTGAAGTTACAGATTACAAGTACAGGCCATTTCCCATTTTACCTCTTCTTTGACAAAACTGAAAACACAACACAAAACTTTTGTTTCAACATGAATTACGTCTTATTTATTATAGATTTGTTGGAGAGGATTTACAAATGGTTGCATTCTGTTATTTACATTTTACAAAATGCCTCGATTTTCCGGGCAGCAAGGTTGCACAACAATTGTAAAAAAGAAAAAAAAGAAAAATCAAGTCAGACCAAATAGCGTTTTAGCTCTTTATTACTCATCCACCAGTTTTTCCAACAGACTCCTGCCGTTTCTTTAGTCCTGCTCATTTGCAAACATGTATTTCAGAGACAAAACACACCGAGATCCCGTTGTTTCAATTAAAAAGACAAAACCAGAGCAACTCTCAACATGATGAAAGGTTTTCTCAGTCCAGCAGCGATAGCACGAGAGTCCAAGTGTTGAACACTGGCTGTGTTTTATGCTCCTGCTCCGACAGTTACTGGCGTTTCTTCATGCAGCTGTGCGGCACGCATTCAGCCTGCTCCTCCAGCTCAGGGCAGGGGCTGCCAGCATTTGCCGGCCGCAGAAGGATGTAACGTGTGCGGTGACGGACTCCACCTCTGGAGCAGGGACCAAGACACAGACCCCAGGATGACCAGAGAGAGACTTCACAGTCCAGAGGTGTTGCTGGGTTAAAAGGGAGGGAACAAAGGAATGAAGAAACATGGCAGAAACAATGCCTGTTGCATAACAATCCTTTTATATACATAATTATAGAATTATGTTATTTAAATCATGCGGACGTTCTGAAGATTTGTTTTAATATCTTTCTGTTCGGACATACAGTGCCTCTCGAAAGCATGTACATACCCCAAATCCATGTCATGTCACAACCCCTACTATCAATATATATGTACTTTATTGGGATTTCATGCAGAGGTGGGTGGTAACAAGTTATATTTACTCCGTTACATTTACTCAATTAACTTTTTGAACAAAATGTGCTTTTAGGAGTAGTTTTACTGCATTGTACTTTTCACCTTTACTCGAGTAACGTTATTGAAAAATATCTCTTCTCTTACATGAAAAAGATTTCCGGCGACTCTACCCACTGTGAGTAACTTCACTGAATAAAGAACGGACTCGTTTACCCAAAAATGCACCAGAGAAACACGTCTGCAGGTTATGTTAAAGTGAGACTTCTAGTTTGTACAGTGCTGAGATCATTGAGCCATTTGGAGGTCAAGTGAACATACAGTAAACAGTAGATATTCTTGTTATTTTCCACTGTTCTAACTGTATATGTATTGGCTGCTGTAAAGTATTGGTTTTATTTATGTTATGATGAAAACACTTCAGAAAGGTGAATTTATTAAATGTTTCTTTGCTTTTACTCTTTCACGTTTAAATATTAAATCAGATGCTATGGCTCAGTACTTGAGTAGCATTCCTACTGAATAATTTACTAATGACTAATTTCTTGATCGGCTACTTTTTAGTTTCACTTGAGTAAAAATATGTTGAAGTAGCGCTACGCTTACTTGAGTGCCATTTTTGACTACCCTACCCAACTTTAATTTCACGTGACAAACCAGTACAAAGTATTTAAAAGTTGTTAAGTGGAAAAGTTACATTAAATGTTTTACAAACATGTTTGCAAAAATACTACGAAGGCTGTAGAAAGAATTTTCCTTCCATACCAAAAATCAATTAATTTTTAGAGAAAAGACTTTGCACTTTCAGAGACTGAACGTTTTTTCCTTTCTTCCGTGTGAAATAGCTCAAGCTCTGTCATCCTTGGATGGAGAACTTCTGTGAGTGTCAGTTTCTACACTTACCACAGCTTCTCTATAAGAAAAAGGTCTGGAAGCTAACTGGGCCAAGTCAATGTTTTAATCCTAAACATTTAATTGCAGCTCTGGCTGAATGGTTTGGGGTCAGTGTCTTGCTGGAAGTTGAAGCACTACCTTAGTTTTAAGTAGCCTTGACAACTAACAAGTTTCCTACCAGGGCTGCCCTGTATTCTGCCTGATCCATCGTTTTATTAGTCTGACCAGCTTCCCTGTTCCTGCTAAAGACAGCATCCACACTGCATGATGCTGCCAAGGTCAGAAGCTACGTGCAGCGGTAAATCAAGTGCTTTATTTTTTGTCTTCAGCACAGCAGACTGGAAGAGCCCTCTCATTTTGGCAGAGCAAACCCCAATCCATCTGCTCCATGGACCCTGAAGGTCATGGGCTAAAGAAGTCAACAGAAACACATCATCTGTGAAAAGCAAATAAGAGACAATAAGGTTCCCAAACGAGAGAGCACTCCTCTCCACGACCGTGCATTGAGATTTCGTTCATGACGACCGCCAACAGGGTTGGTGACAGACAGCCCTGGTAGAGTCCAGCCAGCATTGGGACCAAGTTCAGCTTAATGCCAAGACGGCGAACACAGACATATAAGGATCGGATAGCCCTCAAAAACAATTCAAATGCCCCAAACGCCCGTAGCACATCCAACAAAATCCTTTGTGGTACACAAGGTTAAAAAAAACCCATGTATATAAAAGAAAGCAAACTCTCATGACGTTCTCAGCATTTCAGGGAGAGTAAGAATCTGGTCCAATGTTCCACGGCCAGGATGAAAGCATATCTGCTCATCGTGAATAAAGGGTTCGACAGTCAGTAGGAGCTTTTGCTCCATGACTCCGGAGTCATCTTTCCCAGGAAGGCTGAGAACTGTGATCCTCAACAGTTGGATTACACTCTTCGGTCCCCTGCTTTAAAGATTGGGAGCACCGCCCCAGTCTGCCACTCCAGCGGTATTACCCCTATCCACCATGTGACACTTAGAAGGCATGGCAATCATTACAGCCCCACACTGAATCTTATCTACACCTGCCGTCCTGCTGCCGGGGAGCTTTTGAACCAATTCTGGGACCCCTGCTATGATGATGGAAGCGCTTTCTTCAGGCTCCGCCTCCACCTCCACTAAGGCCAAGACGATTGGATCGAAGGGATCCTCAAAATGCGTCTTCCATCACTCAATAATAACCTCAGTCCGGGTCCACATTTCCTTTCCCCAAACCATACACAGCTCAGGATTGTTCTTCCTACGCTCAAGTTTTTGCATCTGCAACCATAAACGCGGCTCTCCATCGATCCACTCATGTGAATACCTTTGTGAAGTAAAGTCTTAAGAAAGTATCGTGTTATCACCTGAGAAGCGCTGAGGACTGATAGAGTTTGGTAGAATGTGGTTGGAGATAGAGGCCTGGCGGTCAGGCGATCGGCGCTGCCGTGTAATCTTTATGCTGGCAATAGGGGGAAGCTCCTTTAGTCGAGGGTAGAAGAAGGAGTTTGCTGGATGGTTCGGCATCTGTGACGTGATCTGAAAAGCAGTCAGGGAGCGTTTCATCAGAAAAAGCAACAGATTCTCAGTAGAACCTCCAGTGCATATTAGCCAACTTTAAAGCACATGCTGCAAAAGGATTGATAGCCTGTTACATAAGGGTTCCATTTTTTTTATTTTTATTTAAATCACTTCAGGTCAGACGTGAGGGCTGCCAAACCATCATTCAGCCAGAAGACAGCTAAGAATGATGCCCCTTTCCCACTCTGCTGCTTACTTACTCTGAAAACAAGACAGAGGCACCAGATTTTGAGGCACCAACAGCTAAGTGAAGGACATAAACAGATGATGTTTTTTTGTTTTTTTTCTGTGCTTCATACCTTTGTAATGTTTTCTGGGGGGCTGGTTGGAAAGTTGGGAGAGGAAAAAGTGAATCCGCTGTCCGTCCCTGCGTCGTACGGCTGGAGGTCGACGGTCACTTCCTCTTTCCACCGGTTACCGTCACAAAGATTCAGGCTGTCCAGACCAACAAACCAGTCAGGGCTGGGGATAATCTTCACCATCAACGATAACTGTAGGCCAAGGAAAGGAAAAAGACTAGTTTAAGACTTTGGAGTCCGATACAGAGGAATTAATTTTTAAACAGTTGAAGAAAACAAACAAAACAAAAAACAATTGAATACAGATTTTTGTGCGTACATTTTGTAAACAAGAGACAAGCAAAGCAACAGAAAATGATATACTGGACAGTAGTAGAAACACTTAGGATTATTCATACCCCTTTAATTCCTTAAATTCACATTTTAGCCACAACCTTGACTTGTTTTGTTGGGATTTCATGTGATAGACCAACAAAAACTAGTGCACTGCAAAGTGAAAGAAAACCTTTTAAAGTTTTGAATTACAAATAAAATTTAAAAAGCAGACTTTTTACTCTGATACCCCTAAATAAATAAAAAAAACTGCCTGTGAGGGTCTCAGAGGTTTGCTTTTAGAGAGCAAACAGCTTCATGGACGCCACGTTAGACACAAAGAAGGTCAGGTTGTTTTCCAGAAGGGTTAAATTATAAAACAATGGCCCAAGCTTTGAACATGTCGCAGAGCACTGTTTAGTCCCTCATCAGAAAATGGAGAGGGCATAACACAACAGCAAACCTAAGCCAGACATGACCATCCACCTAAACTGGCAGGATGCACAAGGAGAACATTAATCAGAGATGTGGCCAAGATGATTTTTGTAACTCTAGAAAAATCTGCAGAGTTACCAGCTGAGGTAGGAGAATCTGTCAAAGCTATAAGCGGTGCTTTCCCTGAATCTGGGACTTTTTTGGAAGGGTGGCAAGATTAAAACCGTTAAGAAAACAAAAAGACATAATTAGCAGTTTTCCACAAACCATGTAAGGGTTGGGAATGTGGAAGAGGGAGCCGTGTTCAGATGAGATCAAAATAACTAACATTGCACATCCCCCCCGAAAGACATAATCCTCATGTGAAACATGGTGGTGGCAGCATCATGCTGTGAGGATGCTTCTCTTCCGCAGGGAGAGGGTGTTGGTCAGAATGAATGAAAATAGGGATAGAGCATAAACAGAGAGATTAGATTAGATTAGATTCAACTTTATTGTCATTACACAGGTACAGGTACAAGGCAACAAAATGCAGTTTAGGTCTAACCAGAAGTGCAATAGCAGCAAGTGCAGGATAAACAGTGGTTCCATATGTACAGGACATGGGTTTTTACTGAATAAATATAGAGATGTATACTATTATAGACAGAATTTTACTGATAGATTTGTCCTATGAATATAATATATAGATAACTAGTATTAACCAGTTATCTAAGAAAAAATGTAAGGGGTTGAAAATGACTTAAGAGATCCGGTAGAGATTTACTTTCCAGTAGGATAATATTCCTCAGCAATGCCTCAAATAAATCAAAGCATTTTCATGTGAAAGAACTTAACTCCTAAACAATATACTTAGGTCAAAGTCCAGACCTAGGTACAACAGAGAATCTTTGGCAAGCCTTGAAAATTAGGTCAACATGCGCCATCCATCCAATCTGAGCCTGGACACCACATTTTGTGATGTTCATTTGACAAAAACAAAACAAAACCCAATATTTGTCAATTTCACAATTTCAAACTCTTTTTGTTGGTCTATCACATAATATTCTGATAAAAAAATACACATTGGTTTCTGAAATGTTCAAGGTGTAAAACTACGTTTCCAAGCAATGTGCTTAATGTTTTCCACTCGGGATCCCAATGTTTGCCACCAAAACAATAAACCATGAACCCTTCAATGTCCTTCCAGACCCAACCTGTCATGTTCTTTCACAGGTAATAGAGAACCCACTGCACTTTTGACACAGCCCTGGAGACCTCAGCAAGCAGTAGCATCTACATTCTGGCTGATTTATTTTTTTTCCTGGGGGTCTTTAAGGTAAGATATTGTAGACATCCAACAGAACGCTTTTAAAAAGAATCTGAGCTGTAATAAAGGCTATTAAGCATGTAACACAGTTATAGCTGTTAAGCAATTTAACTCGCAAACAATGAGCACTATAGAACAAAAAATAATCTTGTATCTAATAGAAATGTTATGTATTTTGACATGTAGCCTCAAAATGTGAAGCAAACACCTGCTGTTCTAATGTTTTAACCATTAGTTCACTTTGGATTGTGCAAATGTTTAAATCCCCCTGCTGCGGAAAGTGAGATGAGTGCAGAATGAATGAAATTACAGAGATCACAGAAACATCAGCCAGCATAATAAATGCAATAGGCCTGAGATCACACACGAGAGTCGATGCGGGGATTTTGAGACTATAAAACACAGTCGCTATGTGTGCACTTGCACAGAGTCTGTCTCCTGTATGATGTACGTTTCCTAAGAAATGATGATCTCATCTCAGAGAGTGGATTGAGGGTCCAAACTCACTGAGGTGGTGACAGAAAACTAAAAAAGGGCACATTCGAAAACCTTTCACGTATGGACAAACATTTGGGGATTATGGCTCAGCTTGGCAGTCTTAGAGTGGGAAAGACTGGTTCAGAGGACCCAAAAATACAACTGTGCACCGAAACTATCTTATGGGTTTAAGAACTGTACAAGAAAGGAAATTTGGACAGACAACAGAGGCTCTCAAGAATGATTTAGCCAAACGCAGATGGATAAACAGTGAATGTCAGAAAGATCACTACCCTCCTTACAATCGTCACAGATGATCTTTAGTGAGAACCAGGGAGTGAAACTGTGCCACCTGTGTAAGTAAGTACTTACAACACAGCTATAGGATTAATTCCGGTCAATCTTCATCTTAACTCTCACCCTCATTCGGGTGATCAAAACATTATTCCTTTAAGACAAGCCAATAACAACCCTAACGACTCCTCGTTACAGAGGAGTGGACCAGTTTCGGTCCAATCCGCTGGCTTAATGTCTTTAACGACCACCCATTACTAAGGGGTGGTCCTTTTTTAGTTGAATTTGCATGTTATCTAAGCCATTACAAGGCCTTTCTTAGGGTAGTAGTATAAAGCTTGTTACTCCACATTACTCCAGACTTTTTGAATTGAGAAAGCTTCCTGGAGAGGAAGCGAAACGTCTTCAACTACGCAAAACAAGTCCAGTTGCTTTGTTTTTTAACCTTTTTTTGGAACTTACAACTGGAAGGTTGTTGGTTTGATTCCAGCCTCCCCCTGTCGCATGTTGATATTTCCCTGAGCAAGGCACTTAACTCCAAGTTGCTAACTGACCTGTGTGTTGGTGAATGTGTTATATAGCGTAAAGTGCTGACTGGAAAAGCCCTATTTAAGAAACATTCAGTCCATTTACTATTAAAGACCAGTAGAAGTTATGTGAATAAATAAGTTCACATCCTTCTTTTCTGTTCATTAAACTACCTGCCGCTTTTTCTTTCCATCTTTGCCTGAAATACTTCTAAACCTATGTTAATCCTAGGGTATTTCTTTTTTACTATCTGAATGATAGTAAAAAAGACAATTCTTCAAACCCCACCCAATCTGTGTTACTTTGTCTCCATTTCAGAAAATCGTTCTCAAAGACCAGAGGACATCCAGCAGAAAGCATACAACCCTGAGAACCTGACTACTAAGCTTGCCCTCTCTTGGGCGGCTTAAAATGGCTCACATTCTGTGCCTCCGTCTGTTTTGAGCTGCACATTAAACAATGGCTGGATACATGATGACAGAAGTCATGTGTTTGGCATTCCTGGGGGATGTCGTATAAACCATTGGCTGTGTTCAAAGGCATGAGGTGGCATTTATGAATGAGAGCATAATCGACTAAAACAGACAGAGGGGCATACGCGCAGATTAAGTTATCAGCCGTACCGCGTCATTAAATCATGCCCAACAAAACACAGTCAATTGCTGGGCTTTGCTTTGCTTGTCTAATCTAAAAACAGACTGGCCCAGACAACCTGTGCCTAGAAGACAACACGATGAGCTGCTGTTCGTGATCAGTACTTACAGAAACAACGCTCACCAAAAGGGGTTACTTATGGTGTGCTCTTGCCCTCTGGAAGTTTGATCATTTTGTGACCGGGGTGAGATGGATCTGCAGCGATGTTTACTGCCCGTTTCCAGATTTTGGAAATATACAGGTCCTGAATGCAATTGCCACCAATGATCTTTTCTGCAGTCCTGACTGTCTTTTGGGTGGCAAATCCAAACCAGACAGTGATGGATGAGCAGAAGACAGACTGGATGATCCTCAGCTTGGCCTTCCTGATGACTGTGACAGTGTTGCACTCTCACTTTAGGTCCTTGAATATATATTGGATCCAAGAAAGCCGAAGGTTTCCACAGCAGACACAGAGCTGCTAAGTATGGTGAACTCAGAATAACCATGAACTAAACCCTTTTATTGCCTGAATTTAGATTGGATATCATTAAATTTGAATTATCTTGTAAAGCGGACATTTGATGTGAATTACTGCTAAATAAAAAAAACAAAAACGATCTGAACTGAACCAAAAACTGAAACAATAAGTGACATTTAGCTTACCATGCTAGCTCTGCGCTTCACTTTAGCAAACATTAATCGCCTAATGGCATTAATCAGGTTCAGGTTTTCACCAAGATGGTCTGTACGGTGAGGCAAACTGGATACGACATCAAGGGATCAGAACACATTAAAAAAATCAGACCAATGTACATACGTGAATATAAAGGGGGTTTATTCTCGCTTTCATCTCTCTCAAAGCTAAACCACGCCGAGTAACGCGAACAAGCATCTTCATGGGTAATATCTCAGAGGAAGGGAATGTGTATGTACTCTACAATCCAAAACAGCTCCTCTTGTTTGAATCGAATTCTTGAAACAAATGTTAAATGTTTGTTAAAATCAATGAGCTACGAAGGATTTTGTTGGCTGGACCAGCGGGTCGGCACACAGCGCCCATCATACTTCACCAGCTCGCATCTGATGAGCTCTGTTGTGTCAATTCATATCTGCATCCAACACATGAAATCTAACGCCTAATTGAAAACATTGGAAACCTCAGCTCTTTTTTTTTTGATTTCGCGTCGGAGGGTGAGGATGACAGAAAATTAACTTTGGCATTTATATTGAAACCACGATCTGGTTTGAAGCAACTTTTAATCAGCTAAAGGCTCGCGTCAATGTTCGTGAGTGAGAGGAAACTCTGAACAACGATGAGGCTCATCGCAGCGCTGCAGGGGAGAGAGGGGGATCGCCGTTTGACAAGAACGCCACTGCCCATCTGCAAAATGTTCCCAGCTCGGACCCACACAATGACCGAACTCATCTGCAGTTTATTAAAGATCACATGGATTGCTGGAACCGCGTTTTGTGGACAGAGGAGACCAAACACTGAAGTTGTTGGTTCAAAACAAAAGCGTTCTGTTTGGACAAAGTAAGTGTTGCATCCAAGCAGAAGAAACTCATCCCACGTGAAAATCCCCGAGTTAGTGTAAAGGCTTTGGACCGGTTTTGCTGCATCTAAAAAAAGGTTCACTAGTCAACTGAATTTCAATAACTCAGCGGAACAAATTGTGAAGGACAATGTCAGGGCATTTGTTCGTTGACTAAATCTCAAGAAATTAGTCTTAATGAGAGGAAAACCCCAAAAGAACATAAACTGACCAGGCCAAATCAGTCTAATCCGATTTTTCTGAAAATTGCCCCTTCACAGATTTCTTGTTTTACCTTTTTTTCTGTCCCAATCAGATGTTTCAGATCATCAGATCAATTTTAATATCAGACAAGGATAACCTGGCAAATTTAAAAATGTAGATTTCGAATTACAATTTCCTTTTATTGAGGGCAAGAAAGCTATTCTAACCAACCCCACCTTACACGGAAAAGTCATCGCACCCGAACAGCCATGAAGCAAATTTTGAGGTATTTCAGCCTTTAGCACAAACAGCTTTTTTAGGATGGTGTCCCAGCATCTAAATTGGATATGAGTCCAGATTTTGCCATTCAGGGTAGGACATGCTGATGTGCTTCAGATTATTTTCCTGAGGCATAACACCAGTGAGCTGGAGTTTTGGATCATAAACTGATGGGCAGACATCCTCCTTCAGGTTATTTTCCGTCAGAGAGCAGAATTTATGGTTCCATCAGGTATTAGTTGTTGTCGTCATCATGAAGCATCGGTGTAGCCTCAGACCATCGCACTATAGCACCACCAGGTTTACCTCACCGTATCAGGCTGAGCTCTGAGCTTTACAACAAATGCGAGGCAGTGGTGTTTTGGCCTTGGACCCTCTCATGGATGCTATTTTAGCCCAGTCCCTTCCTTATTGAATCGCTGACCTTAACTAAGGCAAGTATGGAGCTCTAAATGTTGTTTTGGTTTTCTTTTGTGACCTCCTGGACGAATCATCGGTGCGCTCTTGGAGTAATGTTGGAAGGCTGGCTCATTCACCACTGTTCAGTTTCTATTTCCATTTGTTAATAATGACTGAGTGCAGTTCACTGGAATCCAAAATCCGCTGAGATGGTTTTTGAATCTTTTTACAGACTAATAGAGATGAAGGGCTTTTTTGTCTCTTGTTCTTGAATTTCTTTGGATCAGAGCATCATGTGTTGCTTTTGACATCTTTTAGCCTACATCATGGTGTCAGACAAGTTCTGTTTCTGAGTTTTCTGACTTTCTGAAGTCTGGCTGTGATATAATGTGAGTCTAGTGAAACTGACCTCTTGAGGTTTCAGAATCAGAAAGAGCTTTAATGCCAAGATGTATTTTATACGTAGGAGGAGTTTGCCTTAGTGACAAGGTGCTGCACACAGACAAACATACAGTTGACGTAAGCACATGTAGAAATATATAATATGGAATAAACTAAACAAATGCAAGTTCTATAAGAATAAAAATAGAATAGATAAGAATAACACAACTGCTTGCAGAAGAAGAACAACACAGTAGATAATTACATGTGCATTATTCTGGGTTTGTGTTGTGTGTGTTTGGCAAACTATAAAATATTGACGAAAGCATACATTATACCATGGTCTGTGTGATTACTCGTTCTGACTGGCTGCAGAGTCCATTAAAAAGTGTTGTAGGACACGTACTTCGCAGAAACGACCATTCATTTCTGATAATGGACACCTCGTCTGACATTTTCCCTTACATGTAAAATCTGCCTCAACCGACCGGGGGTTAGAGAAGACAGAGCAGAGACACAGAAAATGCACAGAAGCACACATTGATCCAGGAATCTGTTCTACGCTATGACACTGAACAGTGATTAAATGTGCGGAAAAGCTTCATTGAGGGACCTGGGTCTTGTTAATGATGCCAGCTGCATTTGGTAAGAAGCTGTTTTAGTTTTACATGATAAACATATGATTTATGTTTGAGTTGATGATTATATCAGGATTCACTTGATTTTAGTTTCTACACTGATAAAACAAGCTATAGCTCAAATTTCCACAGGCTAATAAACGACCACCTAAATCCCTAGTGGGCTTATTTTCATTTCCCTCACACAGGACAAAAGCAGCTGGTTTTACGTGTGTGCAGCCATCACGTCGAGATAACTGGCTTCTCTCTTTCGTATTTACCTTACCCAAACGGGCCCCTCCCACGGCCCCAGTTCAGACGGAGAGCAAACCACGCAGGATGGATGTGGGCGTTTGTGGCTACTGAGCTCAAGCACTTGGTCTAAACAACGTCTGACAGGGTGTAGTGGAAATAAGTAGGAAATTACTCGGTCTGTGCAGATGTACGGCGTAATGGACCCAGGTCAGAGTGACTGTCTGAGGATAATTGTGCCTTTTTTTTTAAGCTTTATTGGGTCCTACCAGTGGGTTGCGGGGCACCATGAGCATCTCCATGGAGCTGTGTCCGATTCCGTTGGGAATGCCAGCCGTCCGGTGCATGGCTCCGACCGTGCGCTTCTTCCTGGCCTCCTTGGCCGCTTTCATCAGCTCCACCGTCACCCCGACTTCAGCGAAGCTCTGCACCCCTGAGCTGGCTGAAGAGCCCTCCTCCCAGAGCCTGAAGTGCTGATTGTGGCTCACCGCTGTTGGGAGAGAAAAAGAAATTGAAGAAATATGAGACGCGGGGCAGCGAGATGCACGCTCACTTGACTCCTTGCGAGTGCGGATGAAGCTCCACAGAGTCCTGGGCCAGACGATGAGATCATTTCCACCGCGGGGCCCCCCGAGTGTATTTCCACTGCAACCTCTTACTTCCTGCACTTAAACTGATAATTCTGAGGGAATTGCTCATATGCATGTGTAATTGCAAGGTTATATTCTCCATCTATTTCTGTGGAAACCACAACACAGGCTGGAGTTGCCAGGATGTAGGTCAGGATCATGGATTTGGCAGACAGAAGGTGGACAACAATTTATTTTAACAATTCTGAAAACCCTTAATGGTGCTTTTTTTTTTTTTTTTTTTCCTGCTTTTGCCGTCTGGGCCGGCAGGCTTTCTCCTCACATTCTTTTATATATCGTTCTGGCTATCTCAGAAATCTGTTAAAAATCAAGAGCCCGGCTTTAGATTTATAAACCACAGGTCCTGGAGACCCACAAAGCCACTGACCCGGGCCCGTGGTTTTAAGGGCAGAGAAAGGTTAGCCAGAAACACGCTGACAAATGCTCTGATGGTTCTGCCTTACCTCACTTTTCAGAGCTGCATAAAGACACACACACACACACACACACAAGCGCACACAGAGTCGTGCTTTTTAACCTTAAATAGTCTTGACACATGTATGAGCGCACCCTTAGCTGCACTAGCTGCCCAGCACACTTCACACACTATCTTGTTTCTCCCCATACCGCCATCGCTTGTGGACTTAATTGCTATTCCATCCTAACTAGCATCAAAACCCTGAAATTTGATAATGCATCACACTTAAGCCCCACCAAGACTTCAAAGCCAACACTTCCTACATTGTATGAGTATTTTTTATTTATTTTTTTAGCCACGACAGAGTCCAGTCTCTGAGAGTCCTCGGCCCCATGCCCCTAGCAACGCTTGCTCCAGCTTTTTTTTTTTTTTTTGTGTCCCCTATAGTTTACCGTCTGCCCGCTGAGGCCCTTGTGTTTTTCTTGCCTGGCGACAAAGACCATCCCTTTCCAAGCTCGTGGAAATAATTATGAGTGTGTCAGAACCGCTGGTGCCTGTCTCTGTTAGGAATAAGTAGGGCATTCTCCTCTGGCATGGCACCGCCGAGACACCTGGAAACCAGACGTCACTGCTACCGCGTCCGAAGCATTTAGCGAAATTACTCGTCACACGCCGCTGCTCTCCAGACTTTTTGAGAAGTTTGTTTCCGTCGTTCTCAACAAAGTTGAACAAAACAACATATATAAATCATTTTTTTCCAATTCCCTTTCTAAACTCTCAACATCAACACCCAGTATGTTAGTAAAATGGCAAAGGTGTACTAGTTACGATGCAGACAGAGCTTGAAAACATTAGAAAGGCTCTGTTTGCTTTCTTGTGCTTGAACGTACGTCACACTCTATTCTTGGGATCAAAGGGTGAGACGAGTCGTTTCTCTTGGAAAACTCTCCGTTATGCGGCCCAGCGGTTGATATATAAACAATAATTGTATAAACTTGCATTTAAATTTTCACCTTGGGCAGTTTTATTGACTCTTAAAACTCCTAAAATAGCACAAGGACCAAAAACACCTTATAGCTACTAAAACCAGTAAAGGTGACTGAGCTGAAGGTAAGTGATGTCCACGTCGCATTCCCTTATCAAAGTATAACTTTACTTTATCAGGGATTAAATCATAAGTAATGTTTCTCTTCAAAAACATTTGTTAAAGGTCTGCTACTATTATTATTGTTATTATCATTAAACTCAAATAAGAATATAAACATTGTTAAAGACAAAAGCAAAACTGTAATATTCTCAGTTTTGCACATTTTTAAGATGATTTATTTTGCCTAAATTATAAAAACATTGATGTTAAGACCCTGCAACATTTTACCATTCAAGTTAATTCAATTCAATTCAATTTTATTAATATAGCGCCAATTCATGAAACATGTCATCTCAAGGCACTTTACAAAGTTAAATTCAATCAGATTATACAGATTGGTTATAACAGGCCAACAAAAAGTACCACATGTTTTGAAAGTAGAATTATGTAAATTATGCATGCTCAGTATGAGGGATTGCTGCAAAGCCATTAACAATGCAGACGACTGTCCACTGTGGCTCTACGCTCACTCAGGAGGAGGGAATGAAGTTTGTCAAGACTTGATGCAATTTGCTGGGCTTACTTATTGACAGGAAACATTTTGATCCGTCTGTCTGGAGGATTTGACTGAATTTGACTAAATTTGACTTTGTAATGCGTCCAGAGATGACGTGTTGTTTATTGGCGCTATTTAAATAAAATTGAATTGAACTGAATTGGAAAAGACGTTGATTTTTACTTCTTTTTTTAAATAACATTTCGAAAAATGTGAGCGTGAGAGTTTTTGGGATTCTTTGGCTCCATCCGAATACAACTAATCTTAGCTCCTAACTCCTGTTTCTTGACCTTTCATGGGGACAACAGTGAGAACTCTATTGTGGGGAGGAAAGGAGTTTGGACTGTTGTGCCAAACTCAGACAGCCTTTAACTCTGACGTCATTACGTGACGGAAACGTACATGCATGACAGCCTTCTGAAAATGAACTACAAAGTAGGCGATCTCTGCTCTCCGGACATGCTCGCTGATTTCCATCAAGGGCTGTGCTGCTACATCATGTCACGCAAAGGATTGTGGGATACCTTATAGCTCCTTATCGAGCTTATGGAGCCTTGGTTTTGCCTTGACCTCCAATCACGTTGTTACGCCCTTCCTCTCTCCGCTGCAGCAATTTCCCCAGCATTTAAACTCCCTCCTCTTGTTGGACCCTCTTGTTTCCAATGCTACGCAGTGATCCCTTCCAGTGTTCCACGTGTTTTGTAAGTCAGCGTGACTTTTCTAGAAAACATTTCAGTATGATCTTAACTGCGTTTAGGCGCTCCACGACCAAACCTCCATCCTTCTCCCTCCCACCAACTCTGACCAGATCCCCAGTCCCTGCTGAGGTAAAGCAACCCCCCCAGCACGATACTGCCGCCAGCATGTTTCACTACGGGAATGGTGTGTTATAATAATAATAATTAAACTTTATTGATCTCACAATGGAGAAATTCACTTCTACATCTTAACCTATACCCATTGGGGAGCAGTGGGCTGCCACTGTGCAACGCCTGGGGAGCAATTGGGGGTTAAGGGTCTTGCTCAGGGACCCAGAATGGCAACTTGTGGGAGTTGAACTCAGAACCTCTGGGACCAGAGCTCTGTGCTCTAACCACAAGGCCACCACTCCCCTTGTTGCTCTTGACGCAATGTTTTGGGGGTTGTTTTTTTGGTAAAAATCAAAATCATGTGTCCTATTCCTTGTTTTTAGTATTGTGACAAGATTTGAAAAAGAGGCATGAATAATTTACCCCTGAAACAAGGAAGAAGAGAAGAACAAGAGAGTCTGAAAGAGGATGAGGTGTGGAGGGGGTATGGATACATTTTGCAATTTATCGTGGGTTTGAAGTAACTAGTCTGACCCGCCACACCTTAACTATCATCACCCACCTTCACCACACCCAAAACCTCTACCATGTCTTTACCGCCAACACTAAACCAGCAGAAATGAGGAGCGGGAGGGCAGGACCGCACCGAGGAATTAGGGAAACATTCGAGATGTGTCTGATAGCAGTTAGAGAAACAAAGAGAAACTCCATCTGGTAGCATTTAGAACTTTTTTTTGGGGTTTGTATGACTTTTTTTTTTTAAGAGTTTAGCATGCAGTATTAAAATCTTCTACCAGTTAAATACGATGACGCACGGCTTTTCTTTCACTCCATCACTTCCAAACACGCCAAAGAGGGAGCGTATTTTTCTCACCTATGAGTTTGGACCACTGCGCTGGGGGCCGGAACAGGGGATACTGTTTTGGAAAAGCCTGCGGGCTCCAGTGACCCGTAAAGACCAGGATGTAGGAAGCAGGACCCCTGGCTGCGCAGCCCGTTCCGTTGAGGGGTCGCAGAGGCCCAGCGAACGCGAAGCAAAGCTTCACAAGCACGACGAGGAGCTTCTGCAGCCAACCACAGGCCAGGTGCTCTGAAGACATCATCTGCAAGGAATGAAATATGAAGACCCGGGTTATTCCTCATGCATGGTGGAGCTGGAGATGATTAAAAAAAAACCCCACAAAGGCTGATATAGAGGGTTAAATTGTAAAATGGGTGGCATATTTTGAAATCAATCGTTTTTTTTGTGTACATAAACTTGGCTTGACTTGTAGCCTGAACATTTAGGAAACCAAACCCTGGGAGAAGAATAACAGAAGGGAGAAAATCCTCCGTTCCAGCCGCCCGCCCCGTATCACAACACAGACGTTTTATCTGAGAACAAAGCCTATCGAACTCTCTGACCCTCGAGCTTTTTAACCTTCGGGTGTGTGTTGATCCCGAGCCAGCCGCTGGCTACGCGACAACGGTTAATATTCAGCGGGAATGCGTGTTGCAGGAGCCGCCCTGAAATAAAACAGCACGTATGACATGTCTGAGGCTGGATGTGAAGTCTGTCTGACCTCACCGACTGACCATCCACTGACCTGCAGCTGAGTCAGACTCACACTCTATTTAGAGGCCGAGAGGGGAGGCGGCCGCGTGCATCACTGCAAACCCTCCCCCCCCCCCCCCTTTTATACATTTTAATGGTGGTTAAGGAGAGAAACAGAGGGGGAAAACATGTGTTTTCATTTCTCCCAACCCATCCTTTACGCAACGTTTCCTGCCTTATTTAGATCACGAGTGAAGGAAAACAAACCGCAGCGCTGTTAAGTTCAATGTAGATTTGAATATTTAATGCTCAAATCACTAATAGTGCAGAAAATGTAATTTGTCTTTCGATCGTCAACTTATTTTTCTTTTTTTGTTGTTGCGTATATTCAGGTTAAAAATAGTTTAAAGGTTTCCAGAAGTATTCATTCTTTGCAACGTTTAGGTCCCGTTATAACCCCGAGCTTAATGTGTCGCAATTTTATGGCATAAAATAAATAAAACGAAGCGTGACTGGGATGTAAAAGTTAAACTGTTGGTTTTAAAAATGTTCCTACATTTAAAAATCAGAGGAGTGTTGCTTAAAAACTGTATTCAGTGTTCAGATACTTTGTGGAGGCAACTTTTATTGCAAGAACAGCTGCAAGTCTTTTGGGGTCTGGCTCTACCAGCATCTCAACTCTGGACTCTGACGATCCTCTGAGACAATAATATGGTTATTCCATTGTAGCCCTGGCTGCGTGTCTGGTGTGGTTGTACTGCTGGGAGATGAACCTTTGCTCCGGTTTCAAGTGTTGTGCAGCCTTTAACAGTTTTGGGATTGATCTCTATATAGTTCACCTGTATCTGATGAAGAATAATATCCCCACAGCAAACAGAAGACTACAGAGTGCATAACTTCCCCCACCGCCCAACTTAATGTAGAGCCACCTTTTGCAGCAATTACAGCTTAAAGTGAGATGTTTTGCTCATTCCTCAATAACTAAACTGCTCCAGTTCCCTCGTGTTGGATGGTCTTTGCTTGTGAACAGCAATTTTCAAATCTAAACACAGATTCTCTGTTAGAGTGAGGTCTAGACTTTGACTAGGCCATTCCAAAACTTCTAAACGTTTCTCCTTAATTCCCTCACCTGTTGCTTTAGCAGTGTGATTCGGCTCACTGTCCTGCTGGCAGGATAGGCAGGCAGACAGGCATACTGACAGGTTTTGCTCCATAATATCCCTGGATTTATCCCCATCCAGCTTTCCCTCGACTTGACCCAGTTCCCCAGTCCCTGCTGCTGAAAAGCATCTCCACAGCATGCCGCTGCCACCACCATGTTTCACTGTGGGGTGATGGGATGTGTTGGTTTTCCCAGCTGGAAACCAGAGCATCTTCCTCCAGACATTTGGGGAGTCGTCCACATGTCATTTGTTAAACTCTAAACGTGCCTTCCTATTTTTAACACTAACTAATGGCCATACCTTCCATAGAGCCCAGCTCTATGGAAGGTATGGATTAGTGTGGTCCTTTGGACAGATCCTCCAGTCTCTGCTGTGGAGCTCTGCAGCTCCCTCAGGGAGACCTTCAGTCTCTGTGCTGCCTCTCTGATTAACGCCCTCCTGCTCTGAGGTTGTGTCGGTAGCCCTCTGTTGCCAGGTTTGTCGTGGTACCAAGTCCTTTCTATTTGAAGATGATGGATGTGATGGAGCTTCTGGGGAACGCCAAATGTTTTGATATTTTTTTCAGAACCACACCCTGACTTGTACTTCTCAGCGTCTTTGTCCCTGACTTGTCTGGAGAGCTCCTTGGTCTTCATGGTGTGACGCCTCCTGCTTAGCGGCCTCTGGTGCCTTTCAGGAAAGGTGCTTTCTTACCGACAGATCACTGACCCATTTATATTGCACACGGGTGGACTTCTTTTCAATGATTATGGGACTTTTGATGGTTATTGGTTGCATCAGAACTTCATAGCAAAGGGTGTCGATACATATACCCATATCAAGTCTTGGTATGTATTCTCATTTCACTTTCCAGTTTTCTTGTGCAGATCCATCACATCAAAAAAAAAGAACTTAAAACATCTAAATTACAGGTTGGAATATAACAAAATAGGCAAAAAGCCGAGGAAGGTGAATACTTTTGTAAGGCACTGTAATAATTGCAATTAGATGGAGATGACCCGATTATATTTTTGTAAATATGTATCCTTTTCCTTTTACCTCACTATCTCACTGAGCTACTTTGTTTTAGTACTTTTAGCTGTGTGCTGAGCTGTTGTTTTACTTTTTCAATTTTTTATATACATATTTCTCCGCTTCTGACATAGAAATCAATATGACTGTGAGGACCTACGTGCGTGTTTTGATTTGAATATAAAGGAAAACATGAAAATAAGCTCTTCAAAAAGCCATCTAGGCAATTTTTTGCTTCACTGAAAGCTGATTTAAACCAGGAATTCAATCATTGAGTAGATTTTTGTTTCTGTTGACACCTTACAAGAACACAGAGTGCCTTTTTAGCGTGTTTTTATAGTATAGCTAAAACTCCAAGCAGCTGCAGAATGCAGACAGTTAAATTTGGGTTAGTCAACACACACACACACACACACACACACACACAACACCCATGTCTTGCTGCATATTGTCCCTGAGGTCTATTTCCAGAGGTCAGGTTGAGTTACTCTGCCAACATAGCTCTGAAGGTCCACCTCACACTCTTTCTCTGACTGCAGCCTCGTGTATCGTTGAACGTTTGATCAATTCTCCATCTCTACTGAATGCAGATGAACCACAGCGCCGCTTAAAAGCCTCCCATAAAAATACCTGCATTATGGAGACACAGAGCCCAGCTCAGATCGGGGAGATCGCACCACTGCAGGAGGCGTTTTTAGGTTTGGATGTCCAACTATTCCCAAAAAGTAAAAGTTGCATTTCCCAATATTCCTGAATCACAGCATTAGAATGACACCAAAAGAAATCCATGACCTGAATTTTACCTCAGCGTGTGGACTTCACTGCAGCTCTCCGGTCTGCTCTCTCCGCTGCAGAAGAGGTCTGCAAAGACTCACCTGGTACCTGACACCTGATCTCCGTTTCCCTTATCCCTTCTACACTATTTTGGTTCGGCAAACCCTTTGACCTTCCTCCTGAACGCATCACGCCGACACTGCAACACACCTCCTGGCAATCTGACCTTTCCTGAACTCCCACAAAGATGTAAACACAAATAACCTGCAGAGGCATCGATCATAACAGCCCGTAGTACAGTGATTCTGACATGTGTAAAACAAATAAAACACACACACCGGCACCTGGAGCCCAGTCCTGATCTCATCAGCCAGCACAGACTCACTCAGAGGAGGATTTTTTTAATCCTGTGGGGCACAAGACACGATAAAACCAGGCACCTTCCCCGTGCATTAAGAGCAGCTTCATGCAGTGATAACGCAAACATTCAACTGCAGCTCATAAATCCCGGCGTTCAGGTCTGCACACACACACACAAACACACACACACAAACACACACAGATTTTAACAAGGAGCCGCCAGGGAAGGTAATTTGCTCTTTTTTTTCCCCCCCTTAAAAATGTTTTATTAGGCAACAATAGCAGATTCAGGAGTTTGTGCTTGGCTAGGGGGGGAAAAAAGCCTTCATCTGGGTTACATTATCCTTTTCATCATGCATGCCTGATCGGTGGAGACATCGATGCATGCGCAGAGAAAGATGGACGCTCAGGCAGGTGGGCAACACCACAGGAGGTAAGAAACTTTGTGGCAGAAAGTCGGACGGCCGTGCAAAAGCCGCTTATTCCAACGTACCTAAGCTACGCTGCAGACAGAGAGAGCAGAAAGGATGGACATAAGGACAATATGTGGGGACAGCGCTGTGATATAACACGCTACATTAATTACCGAATATATATATATATATATATATATATATATATATATATATATATATATATATATATATATATATATATATATATGCCAGAAGTCTAACAGCAAAGATGTGTATATTTTGTTTATCTAAAGAGACATTGATGTATTTGACTGATGCATAAGAAAAAGAGAAAAACATATTTCTGCATATATATATGTGTGTCAATATAAATGCATATAGTAGCTAACTTTGAAGTACAACACAAACATAATCAATGACAAGCTACTTTACTTTTTTCATGATCTTTATACATTAAAACCAAGAGTCTATCTGTCACAGAATTGCTGTAGATATGATTTTTAATAGAACTGCAGAGATGCATTTACCTTTGATTACTTCTAATTTTAAGTTGGGATTATTTATTCAAAGTATTTCCACCATTCCACACTTCCGTCAGCCTGCATTTACAAACAACCCATCCTTTTCAGAGAACAGACACCAACTTTTTGGGCATTTCCGGACCGTGACAGCCGTCCCCTGCTGGCTGGGTGTGTGGTGAATGGATGAAGGCGGCTGAAGGCGGCTGAAGGCGGCTGAAGGCGACGTGTGTGTTCCCTACCTGCGTCGGATCAGTCGGAGAAGCAGCGGCACAATCACAGGGAGGATCCGGCTCTGCTCACTTGCCTCTCCGCTCTAACTGGCACGACCTCATCAGTCTTTCTGCCTCTGGTGCGCTGCTTTTATCTCTTTCCAGATTTCTCTCCTCCTACCTCCTCTCTCTCCCTCATTGCATCTCCTCACGTTACCCTCCTCTCCCTCTCTTTCTCCTCCCCCCACCTCTCCTAGTATGGAAAGGCAGTTAACCGTCCTTGCTCGTCTCTCCCTCTATCTTTCAGAAGCGTCAATTCCCAAAACGGTCACCATCCCACTAGGCCCTCGTCACAAACGCCACACAGCGTTGTGTGTTTCCAGTGTGGAGCTGTTAGAAAAACGGCAGATAAATGGAAAGAGCGAGGAGGAATAGGGCTCCTCAGACAGGCGTGCAACCTGCCTGACAAATGAGAGAAGTCTGGACAGAAGCACAGGCCTTGATTTCTGCAGCTAATTTTTCTTTGATTAGAAAGAGAAGGGAGTCAAAGAGGATTAAAATAGCTTCCATACACCCCCCCTCCTCTATTTTAAACATCTCCATCCCCTTGCAGATGCAGCTGTGATCTCAGCAGAGGAACCCCGTTTCCTCCAGTCAGAGCGCGTAAAGCGTTGTGTTTGTGTGGAGCTGAAGAGAGACGGCGATCGGTCCCAGGCTCCCACAGCTGGATCGCACATGGACAACCAGGGAGGTTTCTGTTACCGGCTGCCACTTGTGAGCATGTTGAAACGGACAATGAAGAAAAAAAAAACTGTACAACGTTTGTCAGTCTGTCCGAGCTGCAGTTTGTGTCTGAAATCTGCCGGTTTTACTGATGGCTTTAAAGGAACAAAGCAGAGACCTGTGTGTCAAACGTATGCACAGCAGGCCAGGGAGTGTCAGCGTTAAAACTGCAGCACATCCAGCCTCTCTAACTTCTTTATCCACTATAATCCTAGACAGTGGCGATGCAGCTCTGTCGGCAGCTTCCCATCCGGCAATTTCACATGTGAACAGGCATTTGCACAGCAAATACGAGTGAAAACCACGTGGGAACATCAGCTTTTACACCAGGACTTTGCCAACAGATGTCGTCCCTTTCACCTTTCCAAGATTGGGAGGATGAGCTGAAGAAATTGACTCTGATTACGTATTCCGATACATTTGTCCGCCTTGTCAGCCCTGCTGCTACAGACAAGAGTTAAAATCTGATTTGATTTGGTTGCTTTGGGGTTCTCTGTAGGTTTCGATCACGGAGAGCTGATTAGTTGAATGTTTATCTATTTTTAACAGATCACTTTTTGTTGTCAGATGTCAGAAAGACATGGACACCATCAATTAAAATATTTCTGATCATGAATGGACTTGGGTTGCCCTGCCGGTGCAGTTGTTAATTTCCTTAGCCTCAGGAATCGGATATAGGAGCTGGGAATGGGGTAAACCCAAGTAAAAAGTGTTCCAGTTAACACAGTCTGAGAAGTTGATTCCAAAATAAAAACTAAAGGCGAGGTTTCCAATATGGCGACGGTCAGGAAAGCTGTTGTTTTGTTTGCAGTACGTCTTTTAAACATCCTTTAAAGTTGTATTTACCCACATGCAAACGTCACTTTCAGTTTTTTTTGGTTCACAGTTGCAGCCGCTACATGTAACATTGATTTGAGACGCACTCTTACGACATATTTTATCACTGCTTACTGTTGTTGATGCAAAGAGCTGCTGTACTGGATCTGAAAATAGGCCTTTAAACATTTATCCTACTTTCCGAGAGCAAAGTCCGACTATAGTGGCCATTACAGTTGATTTTTTTCCAATCAGCAGCCGGGAAATCCGAGTTCTGGGTTTAAATCCCAGCCTGGGGTCTTTAACCATGGAGCTTGCATGTTCTCCCTTTGCATAAATAGATTCTCTCCAGGTACTCCGGCTTCCTCCCACAGTCCAACAACATGACTGTCCACTGGTCTGAACTCTTTGTCCCGTGTCTCTGACTTGCACTATGATGGACTGGCGTCCTGTCCACATTGTACTCTGCCTCGCCCCCATTGGCCAGTGGAGACGGGCGTCAGAACCCTCCTACAGGGCTTTCGGTGGTCGTTTTATATTTAGATTCCTCACTAACAATTGGTAACCTGTGGAAAGGAACAAATAGCACAAAAGGATCACAGCTGGCCTTTCTGTTGAATTTCAAAACAGATCATTTAAGAAATTTTAAAAGTACTTTTCTTACACACAAAAAGAAACATTTAGAGGAACTCATCTCTAAAACAGGATCAACCTTACCATATATGGGCGACCGTGTAGCGTATAATGTGTGTGACCTGATATGGGCTCACTGTTAATTCCTCAGTGTCTGGGCTAAATAAACCAGAGATTTCATATCAACCCTTTTCCTCAGGACCCAGTGTCCTCCACGGTTTAGATCTCTGCTCCGCCGCACCTAAATCAAATGATTGTATCTACAGCAGTCATCAAGGGATGCAGAGGCCTGTTCATCACACCTTAGTTTAATTCAGGAGTGTGGGGGAAAGAGACGCCTAAAACATACATGACAGTGGGTCCCGAGGACCGGGTTTAAGACCCCTGGTATATCAGATGGAGAGTTAGCATGAAGCGACTGGTTGGTGCTTTTCAGTGCAAACACAACATGCCATCATGGTATCCGTGTCGGTAGAAAGACAGAATGTGTCCTCAAAACATTGTTTTTACAGCTGCGTTAGTGTAGCGTAATTAAACCCTCACAAGGGAGACCTGGGATGGGCATGAGAAGGAAAGAGAGACTTTCAGCTGCTTCCGTTCACTACCACTACATTTTACACAACCACTGTAGTCACAAACGTAAAACACCCTGGTGAGAGAATGCCATCTGATCAGGAAGCCTCCTGGACGCCACCCTTTGCAGGTTTTTCCCAGGCACGCCCCACTGTGAGGAGACCCTAGGGGAGACACAGACCTCGCTGGAGGGACTGTGGATCCTTTCTGGCCAAGGAACAATTTGGGATCCCCCAGGAAGAGCTGGAGAATGATCACGGATGAGGAGAGGACAATGGATGGATCGAACGCTGATCTGCTGATCAGTGTAGAAATTACAATCTGAAAGCAACCATTTAGGGTTTTTTTTAAATAAAGAGTCTTTGTCAGTAATGGTCATTTGACATTTTTTTAAATATGTCATACCATTACCATTAATCTATAATGAGGTACAAGTCTGAAGACAGCTAAAAAAAAAAAAAAAAGCTGTGAATTAGTATTCAAGTATAAGTTCTATAGCAGAAAATTTGTATAAAAAAAAAGCAATAAATTCAAGACGAAGCAAAAAAAACACTGGCAACACGTCTGAACATTGAAAAAAAAAAAAAGAGTGTAAAATGTTTAAAAATCTGTATTAATCAGGATTCTTGCTCACCACCGCACAACAACTAAGCCTGGAAACCCATTTCAGATCTCTGAGCAGTTTCTGGCTCATTTGGCTTGCCTGTAAACCTTCCAGGACTACGCAGCTGATGATGAGGAGCCGAAGAAAGACGATGAAAAAGCAGACATATGGGTATCACGTAACAATTTAGATTTTATGTCCCGGAGTCTGAAGGAGTCAGCTAAACAGATACATTTCTCTCCATCTGTTTCTTCCTTCATTACTGACTTGATTCATCTTTTTGATTTGCGTCCAGTCCTTCTGCATCTTTCTGTCCGTCCGTTCTGCCGCTGTGGCAGAAAACTCCCCTGCTTCCGCTTGTTGATTAATGACAGTGAGCTCAGCATGCAGGCCGACTCATATTTGTTTTAGACGACAACTTTACATTGGTCAGGTGTGCATGCAGCACGCAAAAAAAAAAACACACCCTGGACTCACGTTGGCAGGTAGAACGTGCATGTTTCTGCAACCTGGAAATGATGACGGCTTTGATGATTACTGCAAACCACACACACACACACACACACACACACACACACACACACACACACAGAAATGAGAGATTAGAGTTAGGACACCAGATCCAGCAGCAGATCTTCCAGGCTGACGCAAATCTCCAGGAGAAATGGAAGTTTTCCTCTCGTCCTCATCATCAGTCAATCACGTGGTCCCGTCAGCGTTACTCCAGTAAGTGAAGTCAGAGGAGGGGAAAGCCATGAGCTAATCACAGAACACCTCCACCAGACGGACCGGGACGCCAGAAGGAAGAAAAAAAAGCAGCATTAGAAACAGATCAGCCTGCCTCTAAAAACACGTCAAGCTCCCTCTTTGTCTGCTTTAGAACTTCAGTTCTAAAGTCCTTACACTGGCTCCCTGTATCTCAGAGAATAGACTTTAAAATACTTCTGTTAGTCTATAAATCCCTAAATGGCTTAGCACCTAAATACATCACAGACTTGTTATCAGTGTATCAACCCTCCAGACCACTCAGGTCTTCTGGCTCCAGCCTACTCTGCATACCTAGAACCAGAACTAAACACGGAGAAGCAGCATTTAGTTCCTATGCTCCACTCATCTGGAACAAACTTCCAGAAAATTGTAAAAGTGTGGAAAGCCTGAGTTCCTTTAAATCAAGATTAAAAACACATTTGTTTAGGATTGCCTTCAACTGTTCTAGTTAACTGAATCACTACTTCTTTGTTCTAATTTCTATCTACATTTTATTCCTACTTGCTTTTATTCTGTTTTAATCTGCTATATTTTAATCATGTAAAGCACTTTGCATTGTCCCTGTACTGAATTGTGCTATATAAATAAATTTGCCATGCCTTGCTCCATAGGATTCAGCTGAAATCTGCATGTCCTCCTTTGGGATGTGAATTTTTAAGGATATAATAAACAGCATGCTTCGGCTTATCTTGTGAAAGAAAGGAATGGATGTGCGCTACCTCACAAAAGTACTCACAGAGCTTGATGGTTTGTATGTTGTTGAATTTTGTCACATTATAACCACACACCTCAGTGGAATATATTTGGATTTTTACGTAATAGATCATAAAAAAAATAAAATAATCTAATGTGCTGAAATTAATGTGTAGCTTTCCTTGGCCAGTGCAAAACATTTGCACACACCATGTTTTGGAGTATTCCTGCTCGATCGTTGCTAATCTGGAGACCTTCATTTGGGCCCGTTCTGCTTCTCAAAGCAACACAAGCTCAGTCCGCCTGCATGGAGAGCGTCTGTAAACATTAGTTTTCAAGTCCTGCCACAGATTCCAAGCTGGGTTTAGGTCTGGGCTTTGGATGGGACATTCATACACATTAATGTGCTCTCATTCAAGCCGTTCCATCATATATTTAGGGTTATCATCAGCTGGAGGGAGAATATCCATCAGTCCCAAGTCTTCTGTAGCCTCTTAAGAGGTTTTCCTCCAGGTTTACCCTCTATTTACCTCATCTCTGACCAGCTTCTCCGATGAAGGAAAGCAGCCCCGCAGTGGCAGAACATTGTGTTCAGTTTTCTTGCATGCAGTTTTTTTTTTTGCATATGCTTAAAAGTTCAGTTTTTAGGTCCGGGCTGGGTTACAGCAACAACTTAACATCTGTTCTGAGTATGGTCTGGAACATGACATTAAGTACAATCCATCTAAAAGTGTGGTCATGATCTGTAGGAGTAAAGAAGATAAATCTATTCAGTTTCCAGATTTTCGGCTGTCAAATACTGTGCTGGGTGTTACAAAAGAAAAAACAGGTATCTTGGGCGCATCATCACAGAAAATCTGTCAGACGATGATATCTGTAGACAATGTAGGATGTTGTATGCTCGTAAACTATTTAATGCATATTGTACCTCTGTACACTGCTCACCTGTGGTCTACATATAGAAAAAACAACCTGCAAAGGCTGCAGGTGGCCTATAATGATGCGTTGCGGGTATGGCCAAGATGGACTAGTGCGAGGGAGATGTTTGTCACAGTAAGAGTCAATACCTTACAAGCTGTAAGTTCTGACAGTTTTACGAAAGTTAACGTATAAGTTTATCTGCAGGTTAAATGCATCTGGCAATGATATTATCTTGTCACTTACTGACACCAAACATAGTGCAATCCGATACCAGTCTAAGCTGTGGAGACACTGGTATTCATGTCCTCTCAAAGCTCCTATTTAATTGAGAATGGTACTTGTATTGTGCTTGTATTCTCATCTATTTATTTATTTATTGGACCATGAGTCTGGAATAAAGTTTATCTATCTATCTGTGTCAAGTCAAATTACACTTGAGATAAGTGCATTTTTAATAAATAAATAAAGATATAACTTGCACTAAAAGAGATTAAATACGGGGGTGTACAATTCACTGACGGCAGTAGCGTCAAGCAACAAAACGGAGACAATCTGCTTAATTGCTGCTTGCTTAAGAGGTTCTGCTTTTTAATTGGGTTAACAGATTTAAAGGATGAATAGGGTTTGTGCAATTAAAGTGGCAATATGTGGTTTGTGCTACGTAAGCTTGTATGTGTTTCAGTGTTTGGTGTTATTTATCAAGTAGTATTTTGTATTGAATGGAATATTTAAGGCTGACATTTACATGTATATTTGTAAATATTAATGGATATTTATGTGTTTATGCGATTACTTATGTGTGTATTTTTTTTTTTTTTTTTTTTTTGTTTAAAGGTTTTTTACCTGTTTGACCACTGCTAAAGAAAATAAAAGAAAAAGAAATTGGAAAAGTAACAAACTGAGTGGATTCCAGTTTTATTCTCCATGTAGACGGGTCAAAAACCCTTTCAAGTCGGGGAATCTGCACAACTGAGCTGACAACTTGACAATCTGAGAGGACTACATCCTACTCACGTGGACTCTATTGTTTACATGACTTCTGAAGACAACAGGCTGCACTGGATTATATCCTGGGAGGGTGTCAGAGGAACGGGGGCTGAAGGCAATTACATTTAACACACTTAAGATTTTTATTTGCACAACATTTTTGAAAACCCACTTCCTTCCACCTCAAAACTACGCACTGCATCATGTTCGCCTGTGACATGAACTCCCAGCGAGACTCACAAGTTTGTGGTCTTTAGGAGACAAAATATGAATGGTTTGACAAGGCTTAAATAGGCACTGTTAGCTTTGTTTGGTAAACACTAATTAAACCTTATGAACTTGTGGGTAGTCAGCAACTATTCTCAGCTGCAGGCATTCGCCTATTAAAAAGGGAGTGTGCGCTTTAGAAATGGGTCAAATAAAACAAAAACGTGGCAGAGTTCATTTTAATGAACGCAACCCGGTGAAGGAATCCTTGGAAACTCTGACATGCCACTCGGCCAGTTTTTGAGATGATCTTAACGAGATCACAGAGAAGCGGAGAGCTAAATACAGCTTCAATCATTTAAGCGAGGATGTGAATCATCCGGTTCCTGGTGCTCCGTGTAAACACCGTGATGGAAACCAGCTTAAACCCCAAATCCAGGAACCTAATGTGCTTTCAAATACACTCCGTAGCAAAAGAGAAACGTTTTTTTTCCCAGGCTACACGTGTAACACCAATCATCTTCGCACTGATTACTGATTGCAACCAGAAATCAAAGGAACAAAAACAATCAATACAGATTAAATGAACAGTTTGGGGGCCCTTAAGATCGAAAACCAAGCTTGGGGCAGGTCAGAGCGGCACGCAGCATCTGCGTCATTTATGGCCTGCAATAATATTCGATCATTCCAGAGAAAACCCAAGACAAATATTTATCCCACAGCCTTCGGGGTTGGTAGTACGATCCCTCTAAGTGGGATTCTTTGTCTGCCTGGAGACCAATCCATCACTTGGGCAAGTATGCACAAGCATGCCATACCCTACCACACACCCCCTGATCTGTCAAGCTGCCCCCGTTAAGGCTCAAAAATCTTATTTCTTTGTTGACTTTCTCATGCCTGAGCGCGGTTATTTCAGGTTTTAAAAGAAAATCTGGAAGCCAGGACGTGTGGTGGAAAACACTTTGGTTCAGACAAATGGAAGAAATATTAGGCTGAAAGAAAATAACGTTTTAAAGGAGAATATATTTCACATATAAAAAAAAAAAAAAAAATAGGACACCATGCAGTTGCTGCATAAAATTTCTTGCTAAACACAGAAACAAACACCAAACATTTAAACAATGAAATACGTGCTGAAAGATAAAAAAAAGTTAGACATCTGGAAACTGGCAGAAGCAAAAACCACGTTGTTTTTCACTGGAACCTACGGCACGCCGACCCGTTTTACAGAGCACTTAACTGGATTTACGGACTCAGCAGCAGTGTGGGAACCGGCGTTCACGTTTTACTGGTTTAACTGATGATGAGGCCCCGGTGTCTCCTCCCGTACCAGGAGAACTCGCATAAACAAAACCTGGCGTCGCAGCATGGAGGCTGACAGAAGGTGGGGAAACGTCAGGCTGAAGAAGCAGTCGGCCGAAGTGCGTTTGAAGTCTTGAGTCACGTCCAGTAAAACACCGGCTATCTCCCTGGGCCTCATGGCACTTCTCAGAAGTGGACAAAACAGGTGATTGTGCAACGCGCCTGCCCCAAACTTCAACAACACCGATTAAGGACCCAGACCATGAGTGATTTGTTTTCCTGCTCATGTTAATCAGCTGGCCTTTCTATATCTGCTGCCATGTAATGAGCCTACATCTACATCCCAACCCCTACAGTTCGTTGCACCTTTCCACATTATACCCTTCCATTTAAATGCATTCTACTTGGATACTACGGGACTGTCTCAGAAAATTAGAATATTGTGATAAAGTTCTTTATTTTCTGTAATGCAATTAAAAAACATGAAATGTCATACATTCTGGATTCATTACAAATCAACTGAAATATCGCAAGCCTTTTCTTGTTTTAATATCGCTGATTATGGCGTACAGCTGAAGAAAACTCACAAATCCTATCTCAAAATATTAGAATATTTCCTCAGACCAAGTAAAAAAAATAAAATTATAACAGCAAAACAAAATCAAACATTTGAAAATGTCCATGAATGCACTCAGTACTTGGTTGGGAATGCTTTTGCACAGATTACTGCATCAATGCGGCGTGGCATGGAGGCAATCAGCCTGTGGCATTGCTGAGGTGTTATGGATGCCCAGGATGCTTCAATAGCGGCCTTTAGCTCATTTGCATCGTTGGGTCTGGTGTCTTTCAGCTTCTTCTTCACAATACCCCACAAATTCTCTATGGGGTTCAGGTCAGGGGAATTGGCAGGCCAATCAAGGACAGTAATGCCATGGTCAGTACACCAGTTACTGTGAGAATCTTATGTCGTCTCTTAACCACTACCATACTTGTGATTTAGTTTACTGAACCAAGCTGAGTGTTTTTCAAGGCTCAGGAAACCCTGCAGTGTTTCGAGTTAATTAGACGATTCAAGTGATTAGTTGAATAGCCTACTAGTATACTTTTTCACGATATTCTAATATTTTGAGATAGGATATTTAGGTTTCTTAAGCTGTAAGCCATAATCAGCGATATTAAAACAATAAAAGGCTTGCAATATTTCAGTTGATTTGTAATGAATCCAGAATGTATGACATTTCATGTTTTTTAATTGCATTACAGAAAATAAAAGAACTTTATCACAATATTCTAATTTTCTGAGACAGCCCTGTATGTACATGCCATGCATTTGTATTCAGGCCCATTTACTGAGATTTATCAATATGAAGTCTAGATCCACCAATTAGTGAAAAGGTCTTCCTGTGTATCATTTATTCTCCGTGTGAAGTGCAGCTATGCTACTTATGGAGGAGCTACACGTCTGCTGACACCGATACAAGGTGATGCATTCAACAAATCTGAGCTTTATGGAAGTGTGTCATCGCTGAAAGACCGCTCCAGCCAGAGGAGATGAAGATTTAACTTTTTGGTCTAGCGTGCAAAAACGCTATGCCTTGAACGCACCATCTTCAATGTGAAATGTGGTGGTGACAGCATCGCACTGTGATGGAGGACAGGGGATGAGAGTTGAGTGGAAGGTGGATAAGGCTAAATTCAGGGAAATACGAGAAAAAAAAAGTGCTTAAGGCAGCAAAAGGACTTAAGACTGGAGTCCAGGTTCAGATTCCAGCCTTAACATACAGCCAGAAGTAAAATAAGAGATTTAAGATCAATGGTCTCAAACTGCAGTGCTGTTGATGTCCTGCACCTTTTAGATGTACATCTGCTTCCCCAAAAAACACACAAGAATCAAATAACTAAGGATTTGGCTGGTCTCTGCAGGACTTGATTGCATGCGGAGGAGGTAAAGCCATTTGATTCAAGCGCGCGGTACGAGGGTAACATCTTAAAAACGGTACAGGACACCGGCGGGCACTGAGGACTGGACCTTGGGACTCTTGGTTCAGATCAAATCAGATGCGGGAACGGTCCATGCAACATTCAGACTTAAAGCAGCACTTGGTGACATTTTTTCACTTTAACGCACGCTCTTCTAAATCCCTGTGATGGTAACCCAAGTGTTTATGAGACGTTTGCTCTAATCTGCAAACCCAACTAGTCTCTGCGACAGCCTTCGTGTATATGCCAGTCTTATCGCTAGTAGGTGTCCTGTCAATAGATTTCTCCACTTGAGCCGTAGATCTATGCAGCTCCTCCAAAGGAAACCGTTGAGCCGTTTTGCTGCTTCTCTGATTGCGCTTTTCTTGCACAACCTGAAATTTTAAGATCGGTATGTAGACCGTTGTGCCACTCCAGCGTCCGCTCAGGATTTTATGTCAGATTATTGCATTAAAAGAGGCAGCATACAGATACATGAAACCATTCCACATTTTTATTTGTAATAAAAAAAAGAAAATTGAAGTCAACATTTATGCACCACTTTATTGTTAAATCGGTAAATCGTAGAAAAGCCCAATAAAATACCTTGAAGTTTGTGGTTGTAATACGAGACGTCCAAGGATAGTTTGGCAAGGCACTAAAAATCCAACTTGGTGTCAATAACGGGGCTAAAATAATCCCTGGAAATCACTGAATAAATACCAACAACGCATTCCTGACTCCATTTAAGAGACGTCTCCTGGTTATGTGCATGTGGAAGCAATTTTAAAGCTCATAATCTCCCCCCCCCCCCCACCACCACCTTAACCACCCACCCTCCTTTTAGCCCCCTGGGCCTTACACAGCCGTCCTGGCACTGCGTCGCTCCACATAAAGAGCTGCCAAGCTGCGCTAAACAATTTTGTTTGTGGCGAAAGTTTTGCTAAACACAGCTTCCCGTCCTCGCACAGACCGCCGTAACAGTCTGCAACATAACCACTAATAATCAGGCAAGATTATTTTTCATTCAGCTTTAAAAAAAAAAAAAAAAAAACAGAATAAAAGCTGCATTTCCAAAAGGCTCAGTAACAAAAGAAAAAAAGATGAAAACGGAGGCGCAAAACATTAAATTTTTTAGGATTTTATTAAAATACGGTGTTGAGTTTACCATTGGAGGTTACCATCACAAACATGATTGTTTCTAATAAAAAAAAAAAAAGTAAACAAAAAAAACAAAAATAAAAGCTTAAGAGCCTAGTTACAGATTTTTTTTTTCTGGCGTTTTTGTTTTTGCAGTCTGGTGAAAGAGAAGAAATAAAATAATTCACAATGAGAGTGATTGGAGGAGAGGGAGGAGGGAGGGGGGACGTTCACATGTTGTAAAAATACATTTCCCAGTTTCAACATTACACACAGTCACTTTCAAGCATTCATTCATTCCTGGTTAGATGTCAGTGCCAAGATGGGGGGTGGGGGGATAATAAAATAAAAAAATAAAAAGGTGAAAATGGTGGAGATCTGTGCGCAGAGCGAGGATCTAGAGGTCTGAGGACGTCGGGTCAACAGTCTGTAGGGGGGAGTAAAAACCCTCGGGGGGGGGGCGAGGGACAGGACACGCAGGGCGACTGCTGAAGGATATGTGTGCATTTGAACCCTGAGAGAGAGAAGTGACCGACTCTCACTGAAACTACGTCAGCGCCCGCTGCGCCGCTCCTGCACCGGGACACAGCGGGCGAAGGTGGGGCGGCGCGGTCTGGTGCCCGACGGTTTAAATATCAGCTGCCGCCCCGAGAGAGAGAGCGGCCGAGATCTGCTTTAAAAAAAACAAAAAAGAAAAAAAAAAGACAAACAAACAAAGAGTGAATGTGATCGATCTAAATGCAAAGTCAGAGCTTAACACCGGGGGATTCTGTGGCTGCCGGAGGAGCAGTGCGTGCTTTAAACAAGGCGAAACGTGGTTCTTTACTGGAACGGGAAATGCACGGGGCCGTAATAATCAGGGGGGGGGGGGGGGGGGGATCCGGGCGTCGTCTCCTGGCTTCACCTGCTGTGGGCGACGGTTTTAAGGCAGTGAGTGGCTCCAATGGCAACGTTCTACACCAGCTACTGTAACAGGGAGAGGAGAAGTAAGGCCTGCAGGACATAAAGCCACAAACGACTCATTTAAAGACAGAGAAGAGGAGGAGGAGGAGGAAGAAGAAGGGGGGGGGGGTGTCTCGTTTTCTCTGAAATGTTTCAGTACAACATGTCGAACAACGGAGTGAGCGCACCCTTTAAAAACACAACGGCTTTAACAACAGTGAACCGCCGGACTGGAAAATATATATCATCGTAATCATCAGACGGACATTTTTAGGAGTATAATCCAAACTATGGGGTTATTTTTTTTTTTTTCTTTAAAAATATATACTTATCACATGACAAAGGAGTCACCTGTCGCTCATAGACTCTGAGGGGGGACAAACTGTACATCACTGGAAACTGACTATGGCTGAAAAACAGGGAGGGGGGAACTTTGATGCTGAGGGGGGGGGCTCTTAAAAATGTATTCACATGCACTATAGACAGCAGCTCCATGAGAACGGAGGGTTAAACGAAACGCAAGCATGTCCTACCACCACTGTCCTGGTCCGAGTTATTCCACTTGGTTCGGCTAACGTTTAAAAGATGAAATCACTTTTTTGCAGCTCAAGGTCTGAAAGTTGTGCTAAACTGAGTGTGGAAAAAAAAAAGAGGTGTAACACAGATGCACGTTGGTTTGGACACCTGAGTCAACTGGGCTTTTCTTTTTTTTTTTTACTTCCCCTTTTAATTTTGTCATGACTGCTACAATTTCATCTAGAAAATCTGTACAAAAAGAAGAAGAGAAAAAGAAAAAAGGGTATGCACGGTACATTCAATATCTGTTAATGAGGTACTAGAAAGGTGTTCCCTTCACGTCAGGGCAACAGCGTTTTTAAGAGTTAACGTTAAGGGACAGACGACAGAGTGAGGGAGCACACACACACACACCACCGTCTTTAAGATGCATGCGTGCGTGCAGGAACGCCGCTTGCTCCTGCAGGGAATTGGATCCGTAAGGTCCTCTCACACCTGAAGGAGGCGTACTGGTCTGTGTGCTGGGAGGGCCGTGACACGACAGGAGGATGAGGATGAGGAGGGGGCGGGGTTTGTGGGGAGATCTTATCAAATTTAATATCAGTTTCTCCATGTTTACCACGTTTCATCCCTTAAAAACTTCTCTGACCTCTTTTTAAAAAGCAGGAGGCCGGATAGAGAGCGCCCTCTGCTGGCCTTCTGGGCATCAAGATCACATGGAGTTCTCCATAGCTGCTTGCTAGATAACTGAGTATATAAAGGGGGGAGGGGGGCGCTCAAATAGAGAAATGTGAGGGTGGGGTTCACGCTTTAAATGGTTTAACGCTATAGAGTTTCACAGTTAAGAGAGCTCCACACAGACTGCATTAGAAATCCCTCTGCTGAGCAAGCTTGCAAACAAAACCGCGTCAGGGGAGGTTGAAGGGATGGAGGGTTTAGAGGGCAACTAGGTTCTGTCCGGTTTACTTTAATAACAACTTTCCCCAGTCACAACACGAGCAGGAGGGGGGGGGGCAGAAAAACAGAAATAAAAAAAATAAAAAATAAACAACAGAAGAAGAAGAAAAAGAGAGTAGTAACACGAGCCATTAATGTACAAAGTGGAGCTTTCGACTGTTCGGTTTCCTGCTGGAGGCGGCAGACTAAAAAGCCTCATGTGGGAAAAGCAAAATTGTCGTCAACAAAAAACAGCAACACCTAGAACCACAAAAGATCAACTTTCCATTAAAACGACAGCCAGCTAAGGAAGTAGAACCAATCCAATAGTTGAATCCTTGAGAACACAGTTATTGCTGACATTGTGGGGGGTGAGATGAGGATGGGGGTGTGGTGGGGGGGAGGGGGGGGTCGCTCCTGGACTGGTTGACTGATCGGACAAAACGGCTGCAGATCCAAGATGGGTCAGACTGGTGCTTCCCGTTGCACCGGAGGGTGGGTTTGTGTCTGATTCTGAGGGGGGGGGGGGGGGTTCCAGAGATGACGGAATGTGCCTGAGCTGGCAGAGGGGGCTATTGGTCGGAGGGGATGTCTCTGTCGCCTTCAGCCTTAGTGGGCTGCCCCGGGGAGGGGGCGTGAGGGGGGTGGGAGACGGGGGCGATGGCGTGTGCCAGGGGTCCTGAAACCATGCTCTCAACGCCGGGGCCCGCTCCTGGGAGCCCCCCCGTTGCTGCCGCCACGTTGATCAGAGCTGAGGGAAATCTGAAACAGAACGACAAGATCTTTTTGTTTTTCTTTTTCTTCCCAGCCTCCCAACAAAGCCTGGCGTCATCCCGGTCAGCGCTCGCCGTCCTCACCTGTAGGCGGCTCCGTTAAGTTCTGGGTGGACAGGAGCTGCCTCCATGGGGGGCCACTGGGAGGCGGCCATCAGATACTCCTTATTGACACAGTTCTTCAGGCTGTCTGGGATTCGTCCTGGAGAAACGCAAACACACGGTCACTTCCAGGGTCCCTATACAGGTTTACGTTTTAAACGGCCCTTTTATTTAAGCATTCTGAGCAACAGAGGATATAACTTTCAGTCCACACAACAAAACTAGGCCAAAAGCGATCTATCGGGTCACTGATAGGGCTGAACGATTTTGTAAACTAATCTAATTGCGATTTTTTTTTCTTAATATTGTGATTTATTGTGATCCCCCCCCCCCAGTTTAATTTATCATGCGTTTCAAAATATATACAAACAACAAATCAATTTGTTTCCTCGCCATGTGGATTAGGTGCTAAAAGACCCGCAGCATCTAAACTCGGAGCAATAATGGTTGAAATATATTGTAGGCAGAACGCAATCAAAATTGCAATTTTGACTTTTCTCCACATTAACCACAAGCAACAAAAATGGCCTCTAAATAAAGATGTTTGTAAACAAGGACTATTTTAAATATGAACTTTTAATGTTTCTATTGATCAGAATATTATTCAAGAAAACAGCTTTTAATTTAATTGGACATCAATCCTTGTTGAACATAAAGCAACCAACAAGCAAGTCTATGTATTAAACTGATTGACCAGAACTTAATGCTTTGTATGATTATACAAACTCTAAAAATAGTAATAAAATTAGATTATCTCACTGCTGCAACTGTCTTCCCTTCCATGTGGAGGCAAACCCACTTTAAACATTTTACCAACACCTAATGGACGTGTCTAATTCCCTAATTGTTACAGAGCCAAAAATTGCAGACCTCTGCGATTTGGAAATTGCGTTATTTTAAATCACGATTATATTGAAAATGCGATTAATTGTTCAGCCCTAGTCACTGACTGCTGAAATTCTCTAACAAATTTTGTTTGTTTTTAGCTTAGGTGTTTTAGTGAAGCTGTGATATTTAACATTTAGTGTTGTAGTGAAACGGCCTTTTTGATTATGTGCAACTTTGTGTTTAAAGCGTTTTTTTCTGAGAGCATCAGAGTGTAAGCAGTGAGATTTACATTCATAAAGACTTAAGTTGCTTCTACTTCACTGAAATGCAATTCCTAATAAAAAGCTTCATCTATGAAGCCTATGGTGTCCTATGAAGGACAGCAGGTTCTTGTGTAAAAAAAAAAAAAAAGGTGTAATGAAGCAAACCAAAACTATATAACGAAAACTTTCCATGGTCCATCTTTTTAAATTTTATCTACATCTGCAAAATTTATTCCCAACTTTTACAGACTTTAAGATTGTGTAGGAATCCTGGTACGTCTTTATAAATGTGAAGACTAAAAGAAAAGTCCATGCTTTAAAGCAAACCTGTTTAATAACAACCAAAAGATTTACCAAACATATCTGCAGCATGGCCAGCGTTTTTACAACGTGCTTAAATCACAACTTTTAATACTCAGTATATGTATTTTAATGTTGCATCTCTTGGAGAAGCTGATTATGGTGCAGATGCATATCCAAGTTGAGGGCACATATGTGATCCCTTTCCTACAGAAACTAGCTCAAATCACCTGTATTAGTTTTACTTCAACTGCAAATCTTTAAGCGTTTTAACGTCTAAAGGTTTGTTTAACTGTGGTCAGTGAGCGATGGATTTAAAATCAGAGTCTTCAATAATACTGGTTATTAAACTAGCTTTTGACATTTTTAGAAGATGATATACTTTTATGGCGAGGCTGAATTTTCCATCAGTCATCCTCACAATATAAACGTGAAATAATGGAAATGTACAGAATTGATTATATAAACTATGTGGCAGTAGAGCTGCACAATGTAGCAAATCATAACAGCCCCATCAGCATGCTTTTGTCTGAACTCCTCGTTACTTCCCCCAGAGGTCTCCTTTTTACAACTCGTTTTGGTGCCATCTCTTTAAATCTAAAAGGCAGATTGCAACCTGCCACCTTTCAGGTCGCACGGCGTTCCACTTCACCTTGTTCTGCCATTTTTGTGGGTCGGTTTAATGAACAACCGATAATTTATACACTTGTAGCTTCGGCATCCTTCAGCTTGGCTACAGCTGAAGCTACACAGCTCATGGAGAGATGACATTCAAATTTTCTGCACTCCTGGAGACTCCAAGTACACAACAGAATGTATTTAAGGGCTAAGAAAGTGAAGTTTGCATGATGTGTTCCCTTCAAAGGATCAATACTTATTGGGCAGACTTTCCTTGTCCTTGAAGCCCACAGTGGTGGGGAAGTTAAGAGGAAGTAGGGCTGGGCAATACGGACCGAAAATAACATTTTGATATTTTTAGGCTGAAATAAAAAGGCATCTCTGAATTAAAGCTTTATCCCAAATGTCTCACAGGAACAATTTGGGATAATGCGTGAAACCGCTGTAAAATAACCCAGAAGAATACATAAAAGTATCATCATAACCATATAGATATAAACAATATAGTCTCATCTTATAGCTCTTTTACAAAAAATCTTGATATTTTGTAATATAGTCAACAAAATTACATTTATTTCTGACATCTTGTAGCCTTAACTAGTAGGATATTCCTAATGAATGCCATGAATTCCCTCGCATGTAATTATTAGTGTTGATACTTGATAAAAGAACTGAACGACTGAGCGATAGGGAAGCAGTGGGAACATTGTGACGATGGGGAGAGAAAAAGGAGCTATAAATGCAACAAATATCACCAAACCGGTATTTAAAAACAAAAACAAAAAAAACCCAAAAAAAAAAAAACACACAATTTAACAACAATTTCGGATTTAATTGTTCTGAAGTGATGACTTTAGCCCCTTTCACACACAAGTCCCAATAATTTACTGGGACCAAATTCCCTGGTCTATCAATAATTAGCGCCTTTTCACACATGTAAATTAGTGCCGGTAAATGACCAGGTCAGCTCTTTTCACACTGGATACTGTAGAATGGATGTCCATAATATCACCTGCAGGTGGCAGTAATGCAAGGCATATAGCTTTAACTGATCAAGCCATCCACTAAAGAAGAATTTCATCAGAAAATGTCATCTGTCAAACAGCGGATAAGCCACAACAAGCCACACTGCAAAAAGGGAACTAAAAGTAAGTAAAATCTTAATTTTTTTTATCTTTTTCCTTGATTCGAGCAGCTAAATAAGATTATTTGCCAATGGAATGAGAATTTCTAACCCTAAAATAAGATAATTAGCTAAACTGCACTTGAAATAAGATGATAGAGATGAATTGTTTTTATCTTAAGTACAAAAATCTTATTCCATTGGCAAATAGTCTGATTTACCAGCTCAAATCAAAGAAAAATACACTAATTTCAAGAGGATTTTACCTACTTTTAGTTCCCTTTTTGCAGTGCATAACTTCGGGATTGGTTCTTACAGTGGTTAGTAGCTTATGAAAACTAGGGCTGAACGATTTTGGAAAATAATCTAATTGCGATTTTTTTTCTTAATATTGCGATTTATTTTCCAGTTTAATTTATCATGTCTTTTTAAACATATACAAACAACAAATGATTTTGTTTCCTCGCTGTGCAGATTAGGTGCTAAAAGACCCACAGCATCTAAACTCAGAGCAGAAATTATTGCGTTCTGCCTACGATATATTTCAACCAAAATTGCAATTTTGACTTTTCTCTGCGTTTAACCACAAGCAACAAAAATGGCGTCTAAATAAAGACATTTGTAAACAAGGACTATTTAAAACCAGAACTTTTAATTTTTCTATTGATCAGAATATTATTCAAGAGAACAGCTTTTAATTGATTTGGACATCAATCCTTGTTGAACATAAAGTCCAACCAACAAGCAAGTCTATGTATTAAACTGATTGACCTGTACTTAATGCTTTGTATGATTATGTAAACTCTAAAACAAGTAATACAATTAGATTATCTCACTGCTGCAACCGTCTTTCCTTCCATGTGGAGGCAAACCCACTTTAAACATTTTACCAACACCTAATGGACGTGTCTAATTCCCTAATTGTTACATAGCCAAAACATGCGATTAATTGTTCAGCCCTAATGAAAACTACGGAAGAAATATAATTTCAGTACAATTCTCAGTCAGAGAAGCGACTTGCAGACATCAGGGGAAGAACTAAACGAAGACTACGAATGTTTTTCATAATCATGCAAATGCCCTTGACGTTAACGACGTTATTCCCACCAGAGCGGTCCGGGTTAATTACCAGGTAGGACACTAGGTCAGTTTTACCTCGTAAATCAGCTCTGGCTTTATTGACCCGGTACGGTTGTAAGTGTGAACGGGGCTATAGCGACGTGTGCACTGCGTGTGACCAGCCTCCATCAGCTTACCAGTGATGGCCCGGCGCACTTCTCTGGCTGCTTCTTCACGCGCCTCGACTGAAGCCTGCTCGCTGTACCAAGATGTGTGAGGGGTACAGATCAGGTTGGGGGCGTCCTTCAGGGGGCCCGTTGAAAAGCTTGACAAGGAGCACGGTTGTTAGTGACCAATGATACGGACACAGGGGGGGGGGGGGGGAAGCTGCGGCTGTCTGGTCGTGCAGCAGTCCTACCTGAAGGGCTCTGTCTCGTGCACGTCCAGGGCGGCTCCCCGTATCCGGCCCTCCTTCAGGGCCTGAGCCAGAGCTTTCTCATCCACCAGTCCGCCTCTTGATGTGTTCACCAGAAAAGCTCCTTGACGCATCTGTAACGACGAACAATACACGTAAACAATCTACAGCAAAACGAGGCAGAAACACAAACCTATGCAGTTTTTGCAGTTTTAGCGCTTGAAGCAGCAGCTGTGGAGATACCTGGACCTGCGGTCTGAACGCCTGCCAGACGGGAACGAATTAATTAGCTTTCTGCTCGTCAACACAGCTGTCACAACCCGCTCGATGCACTCTTTGGCTTACCTGCAGGGCCTTGGAGACTAAACTGGCTTTCATTCATCTGCTTACGTAGCGATACTTGCATAACCATCTAGTGTAAAATTATTTCTAGGTACTCTTTGCAATCTATAACAAGTAAAGCCCCAGGAAATAATGTTCATCCTCCTGCAGTCAAAAATATATAAACATAAAATGGCCAAAGATGCAACACCAATATCTAAATAAACATTAATATAAACTTTAGACCATTAAAGTGAGACTGGAATATAGTGGAAACTAAAAAAAAATGTTTTAAAATAAACTGCGTTAGGGCTGCAACATTGTTCGACATTATCGCAAAAATTAATCCTCTTTTTTTACACTATAGTTTAAAATGTTTTTAAACGTTTAGCAATGTTAAAAGCTTGAAGGTCAAAAGATCATTTTAAAAACATTTTACAGTAAAAAAAAAAATCTACTACGATAGAAATATTAAAAATAAACTAGGTCAGTTAAATTTTAAATATCTATAGATGATCATTTATAAAGCTAATAAATAATAAATAAATAATAATAAAGAATAGTGACAACAAGAGGCAATAAAGAGACGTTCAAAGGTGTGTAAACAAGAACAGGTGAGTCAAAATGTTTTTACAAGCAACTGGAGATCATATAAAAGAAATCGTCTAGTCGACTAACCGGAAAAATAATCGATAGATTAGTAGTCCATAAAAATAATCTGGTTACATAACAGGAGCAAAGACTTGTTTGCTGCTGTAGGAGCGGCACAAACTATTTTATTAAATCTATAAAAGTGGAAAATAATGGAGTCCAGATTGACTTGGGAGTTCTGCACTTTTAAAGCAAAACCCCATCAAATGCCCAAATGCTAAAAATCAGTATTAAAATAAGAATTTCTGATGTTTTAAATAAAACAAAGTTATAGACAGCACAGATCACAAAGACTATGTTAATAAAACCTTAGACAGTATCACTAACCAAGTTATGGTCTCCATATCTCTAGTGTCAAATCGCTCCTTTCCGTGTTTTCACGATTAACATTTAGGTATTAAATTCAAAACCGTTTTAAAAATGAAGCAGGTAACTTTTGGATAAACATTTTTGGCATATTTATTAAAACTGCCAGAGTCCACAGTTTTAATCCCTACTGCATCTTAAAATATAAATAGCTGAGAGTAGAAATATCCAGTCCACGATAAGTCAGTATATTTTACATTTAAAGCTTAGAGATAATAGAATTGTGAAGATTGTTATTAAAAAAAACTACATAACCAGAATAAAGTTGAAATTGTCTGCAGTGTTTACAACTCCTTCATTTATTAGCTGATGGGGTTTTTTGTGACTGTTTTGGTTTTCATGAAGAACTTCTTACACTTTTTCTGCTTTAAAGACACAGCAGGTGAAGTTTATTTCTCAAAACAATGAACATTTTAATAAACATATTACTGGATTGCAAAGGGTTTGTCTGCTGGTTAGTAATGGTGCTTACGGCTATGATGGGTACGGAGCATGGACTGGCTGCCAGGCTTTGGCTATAGTCTCAAATACACAGTTTTGTTCACCGTCCATCAGCGGTAAACTTAAAACCGTAAAGGCCATCGTCACAAGTATCGTTAATCTTTGCCGCTCAGCTTCCACCTTTTAGCGCCGCCTGCTCCGTAAGCAGCTTGCTGAGGCGTTTGCAGAGCACACGGAGCTGCTGGTTCATAAAAATGCCAGATGGCTCGGTGGAGAGACGGTTCTGGACCGGTTTACTGTCATTTCTCCCAAAACATAAAAACAAGAGAGCAACATTTCTGGACTGAATGCTGCGTAAACAGCTTATGGCAGAAATGCTCTTTCTGAGTGATATTTTCAGACGTATGAACAAACTGAAGCCGGAAGTGCAGGGGCAGGAAAGGCCACAGCCGATCTGGTTCAGAGACTTTGTCCTTTCAGGAAAAAAAAAACAACATAAAGACTACTTTTAAAACAGATCTAATTTCTGATTAAACGTTGCACTTCCCACATGAATTTATGAGCTCATCCCCCAGTGCACAGATTACAATTACAGTCATGCGGCTGTTAATCACAGAAAAACCCACAATGGTCACTGACGTGAGTTGAATCTGACAAAAGTAACGAATGAAAATTTACTGCAAATTAACCAATGAAAATCAGACAATCCTTTTGAATCGTGGTTCAATAGAATTTAAAAAAATATTACAATAAAAAACACACTAATAAAAACGCTCTGGATTCGCTGGAGGACACCCAGCGCATCACTAGGCTTTAGCCGTCCCCCCGCCACACTAAGCGCTGTTTGTTTATTTGAAAAGCCTTGATGTTTGAGAGCGACATTAAAGTTCCCGCCTTGTAGAAAACCTACCGGTGTAAATAAGCTAACGCGCTAGCTGATGTCCCTATGGTCAAGTTATTGTCAAACTTTTCTAGGAGTGACGTCATTTTAGTCCAGGCCTGTTTTATTAAAATTATTCTGTTGAACCACGATTCAGAAGCAATGCCTGATTTTCATTGGTTAATTGTCAGTGAATTTGTATTTATCATTACTTTAGTCAGTTTCAAGTTATTTCAGTGACCGTTGTGGGTTTTGTTTGACTAACAGAACAATTGTGTCCACGACTGTATAACAACTGATTTCACAACAGATGAATCAGATCTTTATGGAGCATTTATGCTGCTGCGGTTCGTTGGCGACCCGTTTTCCATTGAGACTGATTTCTGTGTCAAAGCCAAAGAGGTGATGAAGGCGTTTTTCAGATGGAGCCGGCAGATTTGTAGCGGTCTTTTCCATTAAAACAGCACTTCCAGGCAGATGGAGCAGAGGACTTTAAAGCTAAACATGTTAGCCAGCTTCCACACCTGACGACCAGAACCCGTTTTCATCTACTTACACCTGTGAATCCAACATATAAATGCCATGAAAACAAGACTCTTACGATTGCTCTCACTAGTTATGAGCCTGATTTTACAGAAATAGCTAAATCAAGGCAGCGCTATTTTTCTCACTGACATGCAGTGTCAAAATCCCTGTGGCACAGAAGTGATTCTAGCAGAGGTATAATATCTGAGCACAGCCATGTTCAGATAGTTGAAACTTTTTTCTCTGTACTTTGGTTAGTTTGGCACCTTTAATGTAAAATATGGCACTAACATAAAGCTCTTATGTGAAGTTGGCTTTTATGCCATTGTTATAAAATAACTAATTTTACTTTTTGGTCTATTTTGCGTCAGGAAATGTGGTCTTAATGTAAATTCTTCATGGACACTGATGGTATCATGTTAAGGTCCGTCCGCCGTTAGTTAAAGTGGTGCACAGACCGTTTTTTTTTAAATCTGAGGTTTCTGAAATCTGTCATTTTGACAGATTTTTGTTGGTTGTAACTTGTTTTTTGTATTTGTGGAGGAATTCTATCAGATATAAACCTTAAGGACTTTCGTCTGCTTTTATGGTGAAACTTAAACCTGTCAGTTCTCATTAGAAAGCTGTTAATATCTAAAATGTTGTTGGTAAAATGATAAGGATAAAACTGATATTTTTTCTTGTGGTTTTATTTCTTTTTGCCATTAAAACATGTGTTGGGGCTTTTTTTCCCCCCCTTCTTAATGTTAAATTAATCCCAGTGTCCCTCAAGTAAACAATGTTTACTTCATTTGACCCTCATGAAACTCAAGCTGAACAGCCCTGGTGTAAAACTAAGTTTTATTCATTTAAATGAAAAAAAAAACCAAAAAAAAACAACTAGAAGTCTCGTATTTTGGACTTGCGAACCTCTGAGACTTTGGTCCTTTGGTGCGTTCCTCTAAACAACAGTGCAAACCTTAACAGGCAAATGCTGCTCTTCATGCCTCTTTCATTAAGACTGATTGCAAATGTTAAGCCATTTCTTTCTTTTAATGACCTTCACTGTGTTGCTCATCCCTTCATTTTATCCTGTCTGGGCAACTGCAAGACTTTCTGTTGCCGTTGGCTCAAGTGTCACCAATACTGCGGCTGGTCCGACAGGCTGAAGATTATATTACTCTCATATTGGCTTCTTTACACTGGCTGCATGTGCCTTTTAGAAGAAATGTAACAATCTTGTTTCCATGTGCTGGGACCATCTTTTAACTTGCTTCTTGTTATTCCCAGCTCCAGGTTGAAAGAGGGGACACCAGATCTTTGCAGTAGCTGCTATTAGGCTGCCTCTCTACATTAGCTTTTTAATCAGCAGTTTTTTTAATTGACTTTAATGATAATCTCTTTACACCAGTACAGTCAGCTGTTATTTTTAAATGTTATTAGTCATTATGACTGGATTCATCAATGCCGAATCTTCTTAAATGTTAAAATGTTGCAATTCGATGCCATTTAAAGTTTCATTTGCATCAGATCTAATTAATGTGACACTTTGAAGTGGATTGAGGATTAAACAGCAAAAGACGGCCCAGTTAGGCTTGCAGCCACTGACCTGTTTGATGGTGAAGTCGTTAATGAGGTGGTGGTTGTGCTCGTTGAGGCTGCAGTGCAGGGACACGCAGTCAGAGTGTATGAGCAGGTCCTGCAGCGTGGCCATTCGCTGGAGGCCCAGCGAGCGCTCGACGCCGTCGGGAAGGTACGGGTCATAAAAGATTATGCTAAATCCAAACGCCTTGGCCCGCAGGGCCACAGCCTGGCCAACGCGCCCTGAAATACGAAGCGGGGAGTTAAGGTTGGGAAGTCGCGCGCTTGACTTGCTCCTCAACGGGATTTAGGGAACCGTATTCGCTCACCTAGACCGATGATGCCCAACGTTTCGCCCCGGATCCGAGCGGCGCCTCCAGCCACCTCCCTGATCTGCTCCACGCTGGAGGCGCGGGTCCCCTCCCTCAGGGCTTGGTGCATCCAGGTGACCCGCCTGTACAGGTTGAGGATCAGACATAGCGACGTGTCGGCCGTCTCTTCCACCGAGGCCGCCGGCACGTTACACACCGCGATGCCTGGATGGAGTGGTGAGAAGGAGATGTTAGGCGCCGTCGCTGAGCTCTGAAGCTGCGTCTGGGATATCGCTCTGAAGTCCATCGTCTCACCGAGCTCAGCAGCTGCTTTGACGTCGACGTTGTCAAAGCCGGAGCCAATCCTGACGATGACTCGTAGGCCTTTAAACTTTTCCAAGTCGTCTCTGGATAAAGTTATAGTGTGATACAGCAGAGCAGCCACGGCTTCGTTTAACACCTGCAGAGGAAAGATTGGTCTTCAATCATCTGAATCAACGTTTTCAGTCCCTGAAGCGTTGATGCTCGGGGCAGACTGCTTCCTACCTTCTCGTGTATCTCCTGCGTGGACTGGGCGTCGCAGAAAGCCACGGTGGCCACGTCTTTGAGGATGGGCATCTCCACAGTGCAGTCGCGCCCATCCAGCAGGGCCACCAGGGGCCGTGGGTGCATCGGCCCGTTCAGGATGGGGGGTCGGATACCTGAGACCACCAGGACCAGAAAATCCATGCAGAATAAGTCTGACTGTATTACGTTTGAAAACTGAGACAAAGGTTGTTTTTTTTTAAGCATAAAAATTCACCTTTAGATGTTCATGGAGGACCAACATCGTCATATAAAGTTTATGTGATAAATAAGTAGAAATACATCACCAGATAGATATAGCAGTCTTTTTTTTTTAATGTGTCACTTATTAAACACATTAGGCGAGAAATCAAAAACTAAATACCTTATATGTTAGCATTTTAAAGAAATCCAAAAGTCAAAACTGGAAGTAAATTTTTTACTAAATACAGTGAAACGTCATTCCAAAAATAATAATGTTATACACTGAAAGTTCTTTATCTACCCAAATAATAATTTTATAGTCCTGCGCTACAGCACTAGACTTTAGTTAACATGGAGGCGTTAACTAAAGTCTAGTGGGTGGGTGGGACCGCTGCTGCTGCAGCAAAGACGATTGGTCCAGAGTTGGCTTGTCGTGCAGCAGAACCAATCAGGTCCACAGCAAGAGCTACTGGAACAGTTTTTAAAATGATTTAAAAACTATCAAAAAATTATTAAGCAAACAGAAATAATCACGTGTGCCCTTAACATATGATCATTTAATTATTTAAATATCTATTGTAAAAAATATGAACTTCTAATTATTATAGATATTTCAAATTACAATTATGAAAATGAAGACACTTTATGTCCAATTTATTTTTTGGATTGTGCCAATTTTTACTTTTACTTTTAACCACCAATTTTGGTGGTTAAACCGTGAAACATGCATGAAAACACACAAAGGCCCCTTTTTTTATTAAAGGTTTCCACGCAGTCGACATCTTTTTATCAATACCAACATCTTATTCGTCTGGATGGCCTCCACTTGTTTTTTTTTTTTAAATAGCGGAGAGAAAAAAAACCTACGTTCAGTGAGTCAGTCTGCCCTTTCCATGCCTGGATCGCTTGACGTGCTTTACAAAGAAAATAAAAATCCCCCTGCACAAATAGCTGAAGACCTTCCTGCTTTAAAAAAGAAAAGATAAGCCAGACGTGTGTGACTCCCTTTTCCCGATCTAAGCACAGGAAACTGTGTATGACGTTATGATGTGTTTAAAGTCACAAAGTTAGGTGTAACCGACTCTATGACTGGACATCCAGACATCAGGTCGTCTTTAAACTGAACCTGCAGCCTTTACGGCTCCATCGCTGCGTCTTTACGGGAGAGAAAGGTGAGGCTGAGGTCAAGGAAGCGGTCATCTCTAGGAAGTTGACTGGGGTACCGCATGACAGCAGAGACAGAAACACGGGTCCTAGAGGAGAGGTGATGCTGAGCAACCGCTGGGGGAGGGGTGAAAACTGAAGTCTGGAGGTAGTCAGGGCCATTTGTGATTTTATGGGGGGGGGTTCAGTCATGACCTACATCTCACGTCTGGAAGAATCACTCCCTCCAGTTATTTCACTCTCCCCTCCCAGCACAAGCACACGCGCCTTGGTGGCAAACATCATCCGTAGCTCTCACCATTCTGCCGACCACAGCAAGGTTGCCAAAACGGATTAAAGCCACGACTGTGGCGATGCAAGGCAGGAACACTTAACACCAAAGTGTTTTTCTGGTCTTACACCTCTTCCTGTTTCTACGACAGACGAGGTTATCTCCTGCGAATCTTTTCGCATCGCTGCCGCGTGAGAGGTGAGCACTTCATGGGCGCTGGAGCGCGGTTTGCTGGAAGGGTCTCACCAGAAGGTGGGAGGTGGTGGCGAGGCTGTCGGCGAGGGACTGTAGCGCCCCGGGCTGGAAGTCAAGAATTCGGGGTGCCGGGGGACTTTCCACTGCACGGATTTTCAAACAGCTCAGCCAAACTTTGAGGCCGCGCTGGAATCCAGGAACAAACTGAGGACGGAGCGGCGTTTAGCTCTTTTTATTAGCGGCGTTTAGCTCTTTTTATTAATAATAATAATAATAATAATAATAATAATAGAACTTTATTGATCTCACAATGGAGAAATTTAATTCTGCATCAGAACCCACCCCCTTGGGGGGCAGTGGGCTGCCACTGTGTGGAGCCTGGGGAGCATTTGGGGGTTAAGGGTCTTGCTCAGGGACCCAGAGTGGCGGTCTGTGGGAGTTGAACTTAGAACCTCTGGGACCCAAGCTTAATGCTCTAACCACTTGGCCACCACTTGCTTAAATGTCTAGGGTTTAGGAAGAGGACGCTCCTGACATGAATTTCACCAAAATCATTCACAAGCCCCATTTTGATCACGTGTGTTATCATGTTTTTAGATTCCAAATATCAAATTTAAAATATTATGTTGGTACATTGATTTAAAATGATATCAAATCTCCTGTTTTTGCCACAACAGTTTTAGCAGCATCCTTTGAAAACCATGAAGTTTAAGATGTATTGTGACGTTATTTTTTAGATGTAGCATATCTTAAAAAAACTGAAATCTTCAGCCAGTTATTGCTTAAAGTTTAATCCCCACATTATCTATAATTAACCAGAAAATTCCTATTTTTTTGGAGCAATTTATCAAAACAAATGCTTTTTTTATGTTTTGAAAAAAAAAAACCCGGAGCAGAGGAGAGTCTGAGATACAAATGTTGCTTCATGCTTTATTTTCTCCAGCGTAAGCTTTCCTGCTGGATGAGTTCCTCACAAGAACAAAAAAACAAAAAAAGGGAGAAAAAAACAACTAATCCAGGCATACATGTCCGACAGTCACTGAAAGTCTTATTAAGTAGTGTAATTCACACTGAGCGCAGATGGCTCAACAACGCTGCCATGCCGACTGCATAACACAGAAAACACACAAAGGGACGATTGCGACGTTAAAAACTTAAAATGTGTCGTCACAAAGAGCTCCTCAGAGAGAGAGAGAAAAAAATACAACCAAGTGAGAGTGCATGGAGAGTAATTTGAGTAAAGCACACTGGCATACCCAAGGCCTGCGAAGAACAAGCATGGCCAGACACACAATACAATTCATTCAGTGATTCATTCATTCTCCCTCCCTTTCTTCCCTCCTCCTCCTCCTCCTCCTCCTCTCCTCCGCTCGTATTTAGAGTAAGAGGAGGGGGGGAGGGGCGGCAGACGATGATAATGCAGCAAGCAGCAGTACTCCACCCAGACGCACGCTTATTCAGTTCCTTCTCGACGGCTGCGACAGCACCAGCCCACACCGAGCACGAAAGGGAAACAGAACACGTTGCTGCGCCACACCCAAACCCCGGCTCTCTCCCCCCCCACACCCCACACTGCACGCAGCGCTCACATATCTAAACACAAAAACAAGGAACGCGCGTATAAAAATAAAAACACAGAAGCCACATGGGCAGCGGGCCTAACCTTGCATTGTGAAGTCTGTCAGCCCGTCTTCCTCTCCGGCCGCTCTTATTTTTTTCCTCCCTCTCTCCTGCCAGCCTGCTCGAGGCTGACTGGATCCCAGCTGTCATCCACACCCGGCCCCTCCCCCCACGGCCGTCCACCAATCACAGGCGGCGCCATACAGCGGCGGCCAACCAGCACTAACCTCATTAGCATAGCTGGAGCCGAGGCCCGGGGCGGTTTGGGCTGTTGTCATTTTTTAAAGAGACAGCTGGCCCGTTTCCCAGCAGCCTCGGCCGCAACCCTTCACCGTGTCCTCTCACCGGTCTCTGGGGACCCTCCCAGAGGGCTTCCTTCATTTTTTTTTTTTTTTTGTGCACAGTTATGTCCGACGTACATCATCGTTATACAACGACCTAAAAAAAACCCGAGCCATGGGAGATGGACAAGAGCATTGGCACACAAAAGTTGACTTGTTTTCCCATCACCTTCACGGTGAAACCCAGCATACTTCTTGCAAAGCAACTTAAGACAAACCCTTAAATTACAGAAACTGCACTGAAGTAAACCAATCGAGGTTATGGAGGAGGGCAGCACCCATCGTTTTGATTGCATAACCCTAAAACACACAAACCATTCTGAACACATATTCACTGAATATAGGAAACTATTTAAAAGAAGAAACCTTTTAAAGAGTGTAAGCCTAATTTACATTTGATTTCTTGGTTACTAGCAGCAAGCTAGTGTAAGAACATCTGCCACTGAGATCATTATTTGTAATAATAATAATAATAATAATAATATCAATAATAATAATAATAATAATAATAATATCAATAATAATAATAATAATATCAATAATAATAATAATAATAATAATAATATCAATAATAATAATAATAATAATAATAATAATAATAATTATTATTATTATTATTATTATTATTATTATTATTATTATTATTATTACTACTACATATAATGATCTCAGTGGTTCCCACACAGGCTTCTTCATAAGCCTATCTGCTTTATAATGCGAGTATACGTCCTTACCCTCACAGATGCGGTCAAGTCTCTGCCGCTTGACATGTTTGGTTTTGTCCATCAGAGCCATAGACCAAGGAGTCGTAACCTGGGACAGCGGAGAACAACTCTGGGAGCTAACTGAGGCCCTGTGATGATGTCCACCTGGTATCGCCTGCAGGTAAAAAGCAGAGCGTCCTGTTAGACGCGTGAAGACACACGGAGACTTCACTTGTCAGGAAGTAACGGGTAAAAAGTGGATAAAACACGGAGCGGTGGCAAACTGACAGGCGCGTTGTTTATTCCTATGAATCTATACCTGACGCATCATGAGCAGCAGCCGTGTCTCAGTCAGACTTCAGTCAAGCCGCCATCTTTTCCAGACTCAGTTTCTACCAAACTGTGAAATTAGCGCTGAAGTTTGCTTCCACGCCGGCACATTAAAAAGATAAATGGCTATTTCACTGCTTCCCTTCAACCAGCGGCCCCCCCCAAACTTTTCTTTTTGGTACCGGGCCAAACAGAAAGAATAACTTACATTATTCACGTTTTATTTGGTATCTGAGGCTGAATGAGGTATTATTTTTCAAAAAAAAAAAAAGGTTAAATCACGACATAAACTGGACATAGAAAACACACTGAGTGTTATTGTCTCTGATTACCCCTAGATGGAACCATCTCGTTGCAAAGAAACAAGCTCTAGGCTCCCACTGACTCATGTTTTTCATGCGCTTTATACATTTGCTTATATTTATAGAATATTTAGATAACACTACAGCTTTTATGCCGTAATGATTTAGTTTTTGCTGCATTTTTTCACCGCACCTTAAAAGCTGCTCCGTGAAAATAGTCTGACATTAAAACCGATCCTTGGCGCAAAAAAAAAAAAAAAAAAAAGTTGGGGACCGCCGCTATTAAAACATTTCAGAGCTTGGCATCTGATCCGTAAACGCTGAGGGATTCTGGGAAACAGTCGAAGAAAGGATTGAAAACTTGACGGGATCTTCTTTTTTTGTGTGTGTTACGTGTTTGAGCTTGTTGAGAAGGTGTTGTAATAATGATCTCTAACCCGCCGAAGCTACACTGATCGCTCAGCAACAAGTCTGGCCATCAAATAAAACATGAAAAAAAAAATATCGAAACACACACTTTCCCTCGAATGGGTGTGAAGTTTTTGCTGGTGCCTTGTTGTTATGGGACAAAACCAAGAAACTAAACATAAAAGAAGAATATCCTGCATAAAGTATTACATTTAGTGCTAAAATAGGCCCTGGCAGTGCACCTATAAGTCGAGCAGACAGAATAGGGAGAAGTGTTTGATCTCAAAACTACTTACTCAGCTGATAAATTGTTGGATTCTTCTGGCAGGCAGATTAAACTGGGATAAAATGGACTGATGAATCAAATCTGGATTGAATTGGAGCTCAACGTAATTGCTATTGTAAATGGGGCAAGCTGGTTTTGTAAAGATGATGTTTGTCAATGGGCGTGCCCCTAAGCAAGCTGAGCAGAACAGATTTGGTGCCTACTAAATCAAGCACACCTTCCCAGTGCATCCTATCTGGTAACAACACACCATTGTGTTCAGAGTTAAGCTACACGAAAAAAGAAAACAAACGCAAGATTTAAAACACGTAGGCTTTTTGCCACGCGACACTACCTTGCATACACACACACCCCTCAGCGAGGAGCTGGAGTCGGCTATTTGAGAGCCGGGTGAGGAGACGGACAGAAGGACGTGTAGGAGAGGGTCGACGAACACAAAGGAAAAAGACACCGACTCACCTGGAAAACTTGTGTCAGGACGGCCGACAACTTGGTTTAAACTGTAAACAGAGCAAAGGTAAACAGCCTTTAGATCACTTCAATGACGCACAGTTGGCATCTCTGCATTTAAGAAAAAAGTTAAAAAGTAAACATTAATAAGTTATTTTTATTTCACGTTCCTTCTCCTACCACTAGCCACATTTTACGTTAAGCGCTTTTAAGATTTCTATTCAGGCGAAGTTTCGCTGGTCACGTCTAAAGCCGTACGCGAAGCAATCGAACTTCATCGCCAAGACGTTTCTTCCCCTGAATCTTCACACGACTTAAACGTTTCCGGGGACAAAGCCTCGAAGACAAGATCTTCTTCGTCCGCTGTCAAATTCATTCCTGAACGTAGTGACTGTACTACTTAGCAACAATCAACTTTTCAACAACCTTATTATGCCGCCTGAGTTTTAAATCGGCAAAACATAAAACGATGACGTGCTCAGGTGAGCCGTCTCTTCCTAGCCAAGTAAGGAGTAGTAAGTAGATGCCAAATTACACGTGCTTAAATCCCTATGAAGGATTTTAATTGGAAATGCTCCAATCAAGCTTTTCTTTGCCGATAACTGCTTCCTTGCTTTTCTTTCAGGTTCTTCCATCTAAGACTAACGGGGAGAAAAAAAGAATAAAACTCCCCTCCAGGTTTGTGCATCAAAGCATATGTATCTAACTTTTATCTGATCTTGAAAAAAAAATACAAAAAAATACACATTTGCCGGTGGATTTGTTTATTTCTCTATACATCCGCCCGCTTTCTTTGCAAAAAACGACATTTCATTAAAGTAGATCCCAAACGTGCCGCTGTCTCCAAACCTGTAACACCTCGGCTAAATCACGCTCTTCATAACCAGCACATTGTTTTACACCAACATTCATTCAGCTGTTTCTGGCCTTCTGCTGTTAAAGCAGGATAAACTTTCCAGGAACTTGGGGTAACTTTATCTGGGGTGGAGGCGGATATGTGCTCTGGCTCTAACGGCACCATAGATTAAAAAAAATAAATAAATAAATAAAAAAAGTAGATCACAGATAATAAGTTTGTGTAGGACTTACACCGAGATCCGCGCTGATAAGGTTTACCGTTAACCAACTGGTTAGCTAACGAGGCTAAGCTAGCTCGTCCCTCCCCTTTCGAACAGCGGGGGTAACTCTAATGAATGGTGGATATATGCGTTTAATCGCGGTTTAAATTATTCTAACTTGTTTTTATTAAAGTTTCGCGTGGGTATAATTCCGCCCCCGGGCGCGTAGACCGTAGCCCGCTCGCCAAGTACAAACTTCTGAGTCGCCGTCCAAGTTAACTAAACACATAGCACGGGAGCTAGCTTCCCCCCCCCGCTAACCCAAACACTCCGGGACCACAAGTGGCTAACATGCTCGGGGAGCCTGAAAACTTTCTAAACAGCGAATAAACGGAGTAGTCTCCGTCCTGCTGTCACTATTAAGTTCATAAATGTAGTGATTTTACACGGGGGGGGTGAGGACATATGCGAGGCGTTTGCGCGGCGGCTAACGTTAGCTAGCCGTCGCCGTTAAGTGCGGTGTGGCTGGGTCTGCGGGAGAGCTGCAGGCGGAGGGGGGAGCCCATTTCGTCCGATTTGTTATCAGCGAGTGGCGCTACAATGTGAAATGTGTGACCCAGCAGCCGAGCGGATCGCTCCGCTTGCAAAGGAGACTCTTAAAACCCTCGCCGAAGCGAGCGCAAGTCGTCGTAGTTCGCCGCCGGTACGCGAGTTGTGCGTGTTTTGTGTGAAGAAATAAGGCAGTTATTTACCCCGGATAAACTCTTTCAGGAGTGCCGAGACAGTGTGCGCGTCCGTCGGTGGTGTTCCCTCTCTCCCGATCGCCATGAAATTAGACAAAAGAGGAAGTGGCTTGTTGATGAGGGGGTCAGACTGTCTGTTTTTTTTTTTTTTTTCGTTTTTTTTTTTTTTTTCTAAAGCGCCCGTCTGTTAGAAGGAGCGCCCTCACCTTCCACGGCGGAGCCACTAAAATAAATAAATAGATAAATAAATAAAATACCAATTGGTAAAACAAGTTAGCTAAGACGTCAGAGCGATTGTTTTGTTATACTTGATCAGCCGTTATATATGTTTCAGTAAATTTTAGCACTTTGGAAGGAAATATGTCCTGACTTGCCCCCCCCCCCCCAAAAAAAAAGTAGTTAGACATCTGTAAAATAAAGTTATTGTTTTTTTTGTTGTTTTTGTTTTGTTTTTTTCCGAAACTGTTTTTTTTTTAAATATATCGTTGTGACTTTGGCGAATTGAATCTTTCAAATGTATAAATGTTGTCCTTTTTACTTTATATCTTTTTAGCATATTATTATTATTATTCATATTTCATTATATATTTTTATGCTTTGCCAGCACGTTTTAAATGTCACTTATTGTCTTTTGAGACTGTCACTTAGTTTGTCACAGCTCATCCATTTTCGTTTTTGAGGAATTTTAATCAACTCGTTTTTCTGTAAATTTAGATTCCCGTGTAGATATTTACATTTCCCTGTATTTAAACCTTCTGAATAAGAGTTGAACTGTACAAAAGGTGCACACACTACATTCTTCAATAAATCTGAAAGCAGCTTCCCAATACTAAAATGAGCAAACTTTCAAAATCCATCCGGACTGATGGACTTGGAGAATAAATTAATATATTAAACTTTTTTTTTTTTTTTTTGCCATGTTGCTGCAATGCAATACAGATGAAAATGGCAACGTTCAGTGAAAAGGATGCTTAATAACATTAGGGATTTAAACCAAACGGTTTGTTTTTGGCTATTTATGCAGTGTAGGAATCGTAAAAAAAGAAAATCCTTCTCAACAACAGCAATGATCCCTTTTGCAGCCTGTTGGGTTGCTGTCAATTTCTTTCCATTCTGTTGTACAGGAATTATCTGAGCATTTTCTTGACTGACAAGATGGAGAGCAAAAAACACAGTATCATCTAGTATATTAAGTAAAATTTATTTTTGGGGGGTGTTAGATTCAGTTGGATTCCATTTCTTGGGGCTGCACAGTGGAAGGATTGTGCACTGTTGCCTTGAAAGCTCTTGGTGTTTGCATGTTCTCTGTGTGTGTGTGTGTGTGTGTGTGTGTGTGTGTGTGTGTGTGTGTGTGTGTGTGTGTGTGTGTGTGTGTGTGTGTGCATGGGCTTCCTCCCAGAGTCCTTAAACATGACGGTTAGGTGGTTTCTATACATTGCTGATGGCCTGCCCAGGATGTACCCCGCCTCCTGCTGCACACTGCAATTCAGCTGGCTGATAGATTTCCCTCTTTAAAAAAAACCCAAATCCACCTATTTGGAAATGTGTCTGGCTGAGTAAATTATGAACAGTCATGGCGTGGAAAACAAAGGTGCCCCGTTACATTTTAAAATAACTGTTTAAAAGCTACAGTACAGTTGGCAAGCAGCATGCCTGTTAAGCAGGTGATGGCAGAGTGGCCAAATAAGATAAATAACCAACATATGTTATTCTATAAAGAGCAGATTTGGCCAATTTATGAAATATTCATATTTCCTATTGAAACCACTTCTAAATTTAGCAAGTGCATTTTTTTTTTACTTCAGTCTGCATTTTAAACTTCCCACATATATTCAGTTAACACCATTTTAGAAGTAGGAATACTTTTTGTCTCAATGAAAGCTCATGCCACACTTTGCTTTTAATGTCAAATTAACGTCGACACAAACAGAATCTCATTCTGATGCCAGAAGGTGTTATATACAGCCATGTCATCTAATCATGGACTGAATTTCAATCAATAGGGCCTGCTCACCCAGAGGTAAAACACCCGTTTGAAAAGTTTAAATAGACATCAACACTCTTCAAAGATGGCCAGGCATCTGGACAGGAAGAGACTGATACTTCATTCAAGCACTAGATGGCACAAGTGATCCCATTCTAGTCCATTTTATCTAATGGCTGATTGGAAAATGGTACAAAAATAAATAAAATAAATCACAAAAAAACGTTGGAAAAAAATATTAAATTTTATTCATACATACATTGTGCAATAGGAGTCTTTTGTTTCCCCCCCCCACCCTTCTAAAAAGATGAAAGATCATTCGTCAAAGGCCACCAAATCATCTGCGTTACTCCAGCCTTGGTCAGAACCACTCAGAGCTGGTAGGAAACACAACTTTCGCCGCTCTACAGTACGTGAGGGTGGGCCGCAGGGAGTCCAGCTGCAGCAACCGACTCACTCATTCTGTCTGCTGTTGCGGTTCATGTGCCAGACATTCAAGAACATCCAAACGAGTGCAAACAGAGGCCGTCAACATGTCTGGCTTGTGAACAGGGGACCAGAGCACCGAGGACTCTGTATTTTAGGCTTAAGGCGTGGTTAACAGTATCATCAGTGTTACTCTTGGTGAGGGGTGCTCGTCTGTTCGTCGCTTGAAACAATTACAACACAAAAAGTTCCCTTTGAAGTAGCAAACTTAGTTTAAGAGCAGCTGAAAACTGATGCATTTTAGCGGGGGGTGGGGGGGGGGGGGATTTAAAAAAGTACAGCAGATTCTGGAATGTTTCCTGTGAACTATAGATGAGAGCACAAAGACGTGGATTTCTTCAGGACTTTGTAACCTTGTGCGCATCATTTAAATCTAAGCAGCCGCTTTTTATTCACTTCCATATGTGGCATCAGTTAGGCTTTGACAGACTACAAAGATGCGGTGGTTGTTTGCTGTGTTTGACATGGAAAAAAACTGCTTCTTTGCACGTGTCCATTCCCATTTTGTAGGGCTGAACAGGCAGGCACTGACGTTTTTTGTGAGCGTCTGAAAAAAAAAACAAAAAAAAACGAGCAAGCGAACAATCGCTGCAATCTAACGGGAACCCGGTTTCCAACTTCCCCGGCTCTTAATCATTAACCCAGGACATTATGAGTAGATTGTTCCCGATGGGCCTTACCAGAAGCCCGCGTGTGTGCTTTACATGGATATGAATGCAGTAGTTATTGAGAGCACCACGTAACGGTCAGTTTTCTTCTATCAGGCTCAAGTCCAAATCTGTACAGTCTCTTTCAAAAATGGCATTTTTTCCAACGGCTAAAACAGTCCTTTTTCTCTCATCCTCCTCCTCTTCTTCTTCTTCACTTTCACTCAGCGGGCCGATGCTGGTTCTTCCCAGGAATTCAGCAGGAGAGAAGGCCAAGCGCTGCTCCGACTGAGAAGACACTGGAAATATGCCTCCACCTGTTCCACACAGCAGGCTATCGTAATTACCCATCTGGAAAAGGAAGAAAGAAGATTCCTAAAATTAGAGAAACTATCAAATAGAGGGGGGGGGGGGGTCAGTACAAATGCTGTTCTATCAAGGCCTCAGCCTGAACAGTTTAAACCATGGTTAGATTATAAAGTCTGTCACCTCTGTCAGTCTGTCCCAGGGCAGCTGTGGCTACTAACATAGCTCACCACCGCCTGGGTGTGAATGTGTTTGTGAATGAGTGAATGACCGTGTAGTGTGAAGCGCTTTGGAGGTCGTCAAGACTAGTTAAAGCGCTATACAAGTACAAGCCATTTACCATTTACCATAAAATAGCAGCCCAAGCTTTGAACATCTTATTAAACATTGTTCAATCCATCGTGCAAAATTTGTTTCGTATGACTGAAAACCGACCACAACATGGCCGAACAGTGTCCCAGTGTTAAACAGGTGGTGGCAGCATAATGGTCTGGGTATGCTTTCCTTGACCAGAAACAAAAACTGGGGCTAAACCATTTAGGGGCTAAACCATGCTCCCTGCCCGTTTCTACAACACGCACACTCTTAGACTACTGTTGTACATGGTCGTTATAAGTAGCAATACAACCACTTTGAGCATTTTGTGATGAATTTATCATTAATCTTTTTCTTTTGGGTTACTTTAAGGGTTTTAGACAAAATCCATAATGTAAGAAAATAAATATTTCTTGCCAAAATATTTTTTCCCTTTTAAATATTTAAAAACATTTTATATACCATCTCTGCCTTCTGGTTTGCCGCTGCGACAACTTTCCCTCAACAGAGCGGCCATCGAGCCAGAGTCCTTCACATCCCAAAAGTTTTAATTGTCCATAAAAATATCACTTTTCTTTTGAATAAACAGTTTAAAAACAGTTAAAAAATGGAGTAGCCGTTTAGAGGTTGGGAAAAACAGGAGACTGATTGTTGAATACTGAACCAGACGTGCAAAAACATTTATACTTTACCTCTTAAATGCATATTTATTCACATTACAACCACAAACTTGGATTTAATTCACCCATCTTTAATGTGGTAGACAAAGTAGTGCATGTCATGAAGTTAAAAAATGATTTGTAAATAATCTGAACAGTGTGGTGGGCATCTTGAGCCGTTTTTGGGCTCTCTACCACATTTGTACAGGTACAAACTAAACACTTCGCTCATTCTTCTTTACTAAATGGCTGAAAATCAGATTGGATGGGAGAGAGTCTGAACATCAGTTTAAGTAACCATAAAATCTCGGTTGGATGCAGGTCTGGACTTTGACTAGGCCAGTCTAACCCATGATTATGCTCACACAAACCAAAGCTCTGGCTTTGTTTAGGGCGAATGTGCTGCTGGAAGGTGACGGGTGCCCCATTCTCAAACCTTTTACCACCTTTAGGAGCTTTCCTTCCAGGACTGCCATTTATTTTAGTCCGACATGAACTGTACCGCCACAGCACAATGTGGCCACACTCTCTCAAAGGGTCAATAAAAAGTTATATAGAATAAGTTTTCCTTCCTTTTGCAAGCTAACCATGTAGGTTAAAAAACAGTCATTACATCCTCCCAACCAATCACAAACAGACCCAGGAACGCTCTGTCACCAAGCTCCACCTCCTTTATAGAGTTCAGAGAGCATGTGTTCTTTTCCTTTTTAAAAACTTGCAGTTTTGGTAAAGATGGTTGAATAAAGGGTTGAGTTTCAATTCATTGTTTGAGAGTTCTGTATCTAATAATAGATTACCAAGCAACATCATTAAATGGTCATCTTCACTTAAATATATTTTGAATTTGTTGATAATTATCAATATAGATCAATATGATTTCTATTTTATCGATATGCTTTTCTTCTACATCACCCAGCCCCGGTTCAGGGCCATGTGCAGTGCTAGTTCTCCATCACACACAGTTTCCCATAAAGGCCAAGTCTTAGTTTGGTTACATATGATCAGAGCACCTTCCTCAACATTAACATCATGGCTTGTGGGAAACTGCGCACTGGACTTCTTACAGCTTTCATTCTTCAATAAAGTCTAAACCTGGATGTGCGTTGCTAACAGTCAACACATTTTCCCACCTGAGGAGAAAAAAAAAGCCTCTTGGCTGATTCTGATTAATGCTCATTCTGCCAGTTTAGGTCTGTGGTGTCCAAAGTCAGTCCTCATAGGACGCTGTCCTGCATTTTTTAGGCATTGTCTCGTTTCAACACAGCTGAACCCAACGAATGCTTTCATTAGCGGGCCTCTGCAGACCTAGACGACAGACTAAGAAGAGAAATAATCATTCATTTGAATCAGATGTATTGGAGCAGGAACGGATCTAGAACAGGCAGGAGAGCGGCCCCCGACGACTGGAGTAGGACGTGTCTGGTTTAGGGGAACAACCGTGTCTTGGTGGGTTCACATTTTCCAGTTGAACCTTGTTGTTTCCATGTCCTGTTGCTTTGCAAGCTTGTGCATAACTTTACACAAGGGTGGAATCCATCCATCTATCCATTTTCTGACCCGCTTAATCCCTCATGGGGTCGCGGGGGTTGCTGGTGCCTATCTCCAGCGTTCACTGGGCGAGAGGCGGGCTTCACCCTGGACAGGTCGCCAGTCTGTCGCAGGGCAAGACAGAGACAAACAGGACAAACAACCATTCAAGCACACACTCACACCTAAGGACAATTTAGAGAAGCAAATTAACCTAACAGTAGGGCTGGGCGATATGGATTAAAAAATAAATCTCCGATTTTATCATACCAAATCCGATTAATCGATTTTTTCCTCCTTTTTGTTTCTTAAAAAGAAATTAAAGAAATTATTTTAAAACCTTGCTTTTTATGTCAAGCATTTCGTCAGAGAGTTGACCTGAATTCAAAGTGCAACTAAAAACAAGCTGTGAAACATGCCTGTAAAACAAGATGGCAGCCGTGCCATTATAAACAATGAAAATATAACAAAACATTTGCTGCTAGTGGTATTACACATTGAGCTAAGAACAGGCTTCACTGCACTTGTGAACTTCAAACTAAGTTGAAAAAAAAGTAAATAAGTAAATTAAGTACCTTGTATTAGGGTAAAAAAAAGTTTCCACTTAATATTTTGACAATACATTTGCCTAAACATATATTCAGCATCACATGCTGTTCTCTTCATGGAAACCCAATGAGTGTATTGGCAAAATAAAATCCAGATTCTCCAAAAATTAAATCTTAAAGAATTGTAAATTTGAATTAATTGATTAAATCGATTTATCGCCCAGCCCTACCTAACAGTCATGTTTTTGGACTGTGGGAGGAAGGCAGCTGATCGTGCCGTACCGTATTTAAGGGGGTCAGAGGTAGGAGGCATAAATACAAACATGCCACACCTTTTCGATCATTTGTTAAATTGATCACTTCAAATAAAACTTCAAGCACATTGAAGTTTGAGCAAAAAAAAAAAAAGACCTAAAATGATTGAAGAAAATGTCTTTATGCCTGAAAATATAAATATATATACTGCATTTATTAGAAGCTGCCAGACTAATCTTTCAGGAGCACCCCCGAGCAGCTTCTCTCACCTGTGTCATTTTGCTGAAGTCCAGCCCTGGCCTGGGGCACGGCAGGACATCTGGATCATGGCGCCTCTTCAGCCGAGGCTTGCGCATGTCGCAGGGCTGCGAGTGGCATCGAGGCAGTGCGGGGTGCAGGTCCCGCCTAGAGCAGGACGGTGTGCTGCACGCCGAAGTGGGAGACGGGCACGGGGCGGGATGGTCTGGGCCGGAGAAGCCGTGTGCCAGAGCAGGAGCCGGGGAAGGCTGGGGGTGCAGGGACGCCACCGAGGCGATCTGAATGTGCACAGGAGAAAGGGAGAAGCGACGGCGCAGGACAGAGCGGGAAACCAGGGGGGCTGGTGAGGAGGAGCAGGATGAAGGAGTAGCGAGGGAGGCAGAGCAAGCTCCTTTCAGTGTGTCACAGGGATCCCACGGGAAGCCACATGACAAAGAAGAGTCAGAAGACAGCGCTAAACTGAAGAAGTTAGGGCTGGAAGATGAGAGCAAGGAGGAGGAGGTGAAGGAGGAACTGGGGCCACAGAGCAGCAGAGAACTTGCTGCGGACCCTGAACTAGATCCTCCTCTACTGTGGCAGCCCCGTTTGACAGGAGTCCAGACCTTGGATGCGCTCGGGTGCCAAGCGGAGCGGCACTGGGACAGATCCTCGGGAACGGAGAGGGAGCGGCAGTGGCGTTTGGAAGGCGGCGGAGGGGAACTCTGGAAGGCTTTGTTCGCGAGGGCACCCTCTGGTCCCTGGAGTGGCTCTCCGGAGCGGGAGCGAGGCCAAGGATCGCGCTCGTCAGCCAAAACATGCGCTCTGGATGACTGGTGTGTGGCGGCCGCGCTGGCTTCTGAGAGTGAAACAAACCCAAGAAGTAAGACATGCCCACACTGGTTGGAAGCTTTTCCTCTCTAAGCTCCTCTGGCTTACCTTGTGTTGTTCTGCCAGCGCTCCAAGAAATGGTAGGGATTGAGCCCACTGCAGGCAGAGACTACAAAAAAAAAAAAACGCAACAGGTTACTTTCAAAGCGCACGACTGAATTGCCGTGAAGGCCAATCCTGTTTATTATTACTCAACTTACCACACTGGCACTGAATGTGAAAGCCTTGTGATAAGGTTCCTCTAAACTCTGCTTACGGAGCTGCTCTGTGATAAGTGTAACCATAATTGCTGTCCAAGGAGACTCATGGAGACGGCATATCCACCGAGCGTAGTGAAGTTTTCTTTTTTCTCCCCCCACCTCCAGTCAGAGCTCTGGCGTGGTCCGCGGTGTCCCCTCCACACCTCAGCCCGCCAGACTGCCCAGCCTCTTTGACTACACCATCCTCATATCTACGCCACCTGAAGGGAGAGAACGATAAATCAGAACGACTCAACGATGACACGGGAACAATCATTAACCAGAACGGCTGCCTCGCAGAGCAGAGAACACCCGTCTGAACAGTCATCTTACAGTGGAGTGAGGAACAAGAACGCGCTGCCGCCCGAAAGCATACTTCTGGGGCGAAAACTAAGCCGGGATCTGCGAGCTGCGTCATTCGCTTCACACATGAAAGGGAGAAGTTCATGTTCACAAAGGCAGAGAGAGCACACGGGGACGTAAGGAGGCCCTGAACAAAGGAGCACTTCACATTCCTTTAAAAAAAAAAAAAAAGAAAGAAAGGAAAAAGTGCACACCCATGAAGAAAAATAAGGTCAAAATAGTGTTATTTCAGAATAAGTACAAAGTTAAAAACTAAGGCAGTAATATGAAAGGCCAGTCGTGTTGGTTGGGTCCAACAAACTCCCATTAGTGTGGTGGGTGCTGCAGAGAATGGAAGGGGGAGGGAGAGAGTAAAAGGGAAAGGTTGGGGGGTGGTGGGTTGAAAATGAATGGGACACATGGGTTCGAACTATGTCACAGTATCTCTGCAAGGCAAAGGAGAGAAAGCAACACTGAGCAGGCTGCAAAGATGCCCCTAAAACTGAAAAACTGGAGAGAGAGAGAGAACAAAGCCAAGCACAAGGCGGCAGGGCCACAAGGGACTGTGCATCCGACTGGGTTGCACATTCTTTCGATATCGCCTTTTAGGACAAGTTAAGCCATTGGGAGTGACATAAACCCCACTTTTCCTAAAGCTTTAACCCGCGTTGGCCCCCCCGGAGCGCAGAAACTATACGAACGTTTAAGCAACTTCTCAAACTGAAACCAAAGGGAACGGACACCATGCATCTGTTGAATTGAAATAAAAAGCATGGCCTTGTGAGCATTTACACCGGCGTTTAAGAGTGCAAAGGCTAAAGTACGTTTAGTGCCTAAAGCAATGCCAATAGAAACAGAATACAAACAGTTTTAGACTAAATACCCTTTAACTGCCTCGGTCATGATTTAATCGCCTTGTGACATTCACAGCACCCGTAAATCAAACTTTACAACGACACTGCTGGTTTTCAGATTTGGCCTCCAGAGCCTGCCATCTTATTGCCAAAACCTAGAGGTGCTACGCTGCTAGCCTAGTTCCACATGCCACAAGCCAGAGGGTTTCACCAAACCTCACCGTGTGGGGCGACAGCTCTGGAAAAACCCAAAAACCTGTGCCAAGACCCTGCTGTCAGCAATCACCTGCTAGTTTTGAAGCTAGCACGTAATCGATCAGTTCAGCAAGTTTGGGCATGTACTGAATATCAACAGCATGTGCTTAAAAACCGTGCTGCGTGTATGTTAGGATTAAAAAGCTACCGACAAACTTAAATAAATTGGAGTCTTTAATAGCATCCAAGGCAAGGATCTTTTTAACGTGGTGGCGTACGTCGCTCATTTCTAAGAAGGGGAGAGAAAAAAAAAGAACTACTGATAAAATCGATTACCAACATGAGCTGATGGTTTACGGATTTTATCCGAATGCTATACGTCTCCGGGTTCATCTAATACGGACTTGTAGCTGGCGAGCAAGCTAGCTTCGTAACCACGATGCAGCCCGTGAGACATCAAGATATTAGCCGGTTACGTTAGCAAAGCTGATATGACAATAAGTGTGTCAACTTAAATTGCTGCCGTCACTTCTCTCGGCTCACCCATTTACTACTGGCAGGCAGTCGTTCGGTTGCTGACATAATTCGCTGAAGCTGTGAAAACACGTCGCTCCCGAATGTGTGTCGGCTCATAGCTCGGTCACGCAGCCGCTCCGAGAGCTAGCACGCTACAGCTGACCTGATGCGTTACCTGCTTTCTGTGGTTCCTTAGCAACCGAAACTCGCATGGCCAAGCGAGCGGCCGCGTCGCAGAGTATATATAGCTTTTGGGCGATACCAACGCAAAAGTACTTACGGGAACAACGTTTAACGAATAGGATTTTCTGCAAACGAACACAGAAAAACATTATAATTATCTAGCTACTATAGGCACATTTTAGATAGTTTTAATAAAAAAAACTTGACTAATTTGTAAGGGTGCATGCTACTGTGTTTCTTACACGTTATTCCCCCCTTTTGACTAGACAGTTGTACACTTCCAATTAAAGGTACAGTACAGGTTTAAAACTTAACCTACAAATTTCAGTTTTCTTGTACAATATTGAACTGTAATACAACAGAATAGTTTTTTTAATTACTCTCCCGTCATTTCTAGTGAAAACATCCAGCTGTCAAAACTGGCTAAACCGAAAACGCCAGCTGGACATCTGGGCATGCGTCGTGGATGTTTTCGCTTTGCTCCTCAACAGTGGAGGTGGCAGGTTTTTATTTCCTGCTAACTAGACGAGTCTTAACGAGTCTATATAATCGATAGATGTTAGTATGTAATCCCCTGCTCATTGCTTCGACTGCTTTGTGTGTGTACGTGTGCGTGATTAAGTGACGAAACAAGACAAGACATGGCAGAGGAAAGATTCAGTAAAGAGGAAACCCTCAAAATGAGACAAAGGTTAATTGGGTATGTAAAATCTAAGCTCTCTGAAGTTGTATTTATGGCTGGCAATGGGTGTGTTTCACTTAGTTTACCGCTGGTTTGTTTAATCACAGCCAGTCGTGCAGGCTGTTTTATTCTGAAGACCCCGTGAAGATAATCAAAGCAAGAGGACAATATCTGTTTGACGAAAATGGCCAACGCTATCTGGACTGCATAAGCAACGTTCAACATGGTAAAGTTCTGAACATCTGATCGTTATTAATCTATTTAGATGTTACAATACTGCCACCTGGTGGCTGGAAGTCTTTCTAAGGTTAATAGTTTATTCATAACTCTACTTTTTCCATATTTAGTCATCTTTACCCTACAGCCACAAACCTAAAGCAACAACAAACAAGCAGTGTATAATTGTGCATTGGAAAGTAAGAAATATATGGTTTCCAGTCACCGCCCCCAACATGCCAAATCAGTTTTGTATTGACACATCTAGAGGCACTAGTTATTGACTGTCTGTCAAAAAAAAAAAAAAAAAAGATCAAGCTCAGTCAGATTGGATGAAGAGTCTCCTCACACCGATTTACAACTTTGACTTCACAATCACAACACAGGATTAAGCTTTGGCCTGACCCCCAACCCCCCTGTAGCTCTGGATCTATATTAAGGGGTTGTTGTCCTGCTGGGAAGTTACCCACTTTCTAACTAGTTTTTCTTCAGACGTCATGTATTTACACTGCAAAAACGGAACTAAAAATAAGTAAAATGTTCTTAAAATTAGTGCATTTGTCCTTGATTTGAGCAAGTAAATAAGATGATTTGCCAACGGAATAAGATTCTTGCACTTAAAATAGGAACAACTCATCTCAATCATCTTATTTCAAGTGCAGGATGTCTAATTATCTTATTTTAGGGGTCAAAATACTAATTCCATTGGCAGATAATGTTATTTACCTGCTCAAATCAAGGACAAATACACTAACTTTAAGAATATTTTACTTATTTTTAGATCCGTTTTTGCATTGTAGCGCCATCCATCACCACCTGTCAACTCTAACCGGCTTTGTAGTCCCTATACCATCTCTACAACATGTTGCCATCAGCACGTCTCACTGTGGAGACACTATGTAGAAGACGTTATGCAGTGTTGGTTATCCACCACAAACAGCCTTTTGCCTGTAGACTAAAAAGTAACGCTTTGGTCTCAACTGACCAGAGCGCTGTCTGTCTCCTTCTCCGTCTTCCAGTTTCCCTTGTGTGACTTGTGGCAAACTGCATGTGGGATTTTTATGCTTTTGGGGTTTCTACCTGCCGCCATAAAGGTCCGATTTATGGCATGCAAAGCTAATAAATGTCCTGTCAACTAACCTTCCCAGCTTTGTTTATGTTGAATTTAACCCACGCACAGTCTATTTACCAATCGGGTCATTTTAAAATGCAACTAGTGGCACTGAATTTTATTTAGGGGTATCAAAAATAGCGGGGACTGGATATTTTTATTTGTCAAAAAAAAAAACAATTTGAAAACCATGTATCCTTTTCCATCTACTTCACAATTAAGCACACATAAGATCCCGGCAATTAAATCCCAAATGAAGTGTGTGGTCAAGGGGTATGAATACTTTCGCAAGACACTGCTAAGTGTGTTTCCCGCAGTGGGGCATTGCCACCCCGCTGTGACAAAGGCTGCTGTGGATCAAATGGACATCCTGAACGCAAATTCCCGGTTCCTCCATGACAACATAGTCCTGTACGCAGAGCGCCTGGCCGCTACCTTGCCCGAGAAGCTGTCCGTCTTCTATTTTGTCAACTCTGGGTAAGAAATCAATCCTAAACTCCTCAGAATCACAACCCAGAAGCAACATGTCCGTGATGGCGGTCGCTTCTTTTGACAGGTCAGAAGCCAACGATCTTGCCCTCCGCCTGGCAGAGCAGTACACCCAACACGAGGACGTCATAGTGCTTGACCAGTAAGAATCCGAACTCCTGAGCAACACATTAAAGAAAAAGAAAAAAAAATATCACGCTTTTTGAATATAATAAACCTCCCGTGCACACCAGCGCATACCACGGCCATCTAAAGTCTCTCATCGACATTAGTCCTTACAAGTTCCGGAAACTGGCAGGGCAGAAAGAATGGGTCCACGTGGTGTGTAAATATATATACACACACACACACAATATATATATTTGTATTTGAACTGCAAAAAACAAACAAACATTGTCTGAAAGATTGCAATTTGCCCTCCTCTTCAGGCACCCTTACCTGACACTTACAGAGGCCTATTCAGAGAGGAGCATCCCAATCCAGGCCAGGCTTACGCCGACACAGTAAAAGACTTGATAGAGGAGATCAGTAGAAAAGGTCGTAAGGTACATTTTAAACCTTCTTCATGCTCCGGGGGTGAAATAGGCGATTTTTTTGTTTTAGAGACTCACTAACCCGTACATTGGCTGCTGCGGTGATCAACACAAACGGAGGACATTTATGCTTTGCTTGTTACTCTCTCTCTCCCTTAGATTGCAGCCTTCTTCGCTGAGTCGTTACCCAGTGTCGGGGGACAAATCATCTTCCCCCAAGGATACTTCACTAAAGTTGCACAGTCAGTACGGATCCGTTTGCCTACGTTTCTTTGCCACGGTCTCTAGCCGGGTTGGACTTTTCATTATTTTTGCTCTCCGCAGGTACGTGCGCTCAGCCGGCGGAGTGTTCGTCGTGGACGAAGTCCAGACGGGCTTTGGACGAGCAGGGACCCATTACTGGGCCTTCCAGCTGCAGGGAGAGGACTTCTGCCCGGACATCGTCACCATGGGCAAGCCGATGGGTAACGGACACCCTCTGGCGTGCGTGGCGACCACTGCGGAGATCGCCGGAGCTTTCACCGCCAACGGAGTGGAGTACTTCAATACGGTGACCGCGCAGGAATCTTGAAGCGACAAGCCGTCGTAGTACGGCAAATTTGTAAAAATAAATATGGGTACCGCTATTATAATGGTCATTACTGGCAAGAGCTGATGTCATTGTGCCAATCGTAATTCCCATTTGTATGAGCCTTGTATTAATTCCTCCTAACACCGTGCAGTTTGGGGGGACTCCAGTGTCGTGCGCCATTGGCCTGGCAGTTCTGGATGTGATCGAGAAGGAAGATCTGAGAGGAAATGCCATAAGGGTGGGAGCACATCTGAAAGATTTGCTGAAGAAACTACAACAAAGACATGAGATAATTGGAGATGTCCGGTAAGAGCACACGTTCTTCCATCCTCTCACTATTAAGACATGAATGTGTATGTATATGCTCAACCCCATTTTAATACTTTGTAGAATCATCTTTTGCCATAATTTCAGCTGTTCCGGCCTTGCACGTCTGGAAACTGAAGGTTTCGCCCATTCTTCTTTTGAGAACAGCTTTGTTAGGCAGCAGTAGAAAGCTTGGTACTCCACATTACTCCAGACTTTTTGAATTGAGAAAGATCCTGGAGAGGAAGTGAAACGTCTTCAACTATGGAAAACAAGTCCAGTTGCTTTGGTTTTTAATTTTTTTTAGGATGACCATGACCTGGATGACTGAGCATCTTCACCAGCACTTTGAGAACAGCTGTCAGATTGGGGTTTAAGAGCACATGTGAAGATCAATTTTCAACTCTTGCCCAAAATCCTCAACTAGTTTTAGGTCTGGGCCATTCTAACACCTGAACATGCTTCGATCTGGACCGTCCCATCGTAGCTCCGGCTGCAGGTTTAGGTTCCTCTTTCAGTGACGGACTGCCGCACCCAGAATGCACAAATACCAATCGAGCCACCTGAGCGGTGGCTCGCTGTTGCTCCTCCAGTTACCATGGGCTACGGTAACTGGATATAATGAGCCCTCTGGTAGATGTTCAGAGCTTGGGATAGTATAACCACTCCCTGCTTTAAAATCTTTGTTCTGTCATGATGCTGTCTGTTCACTAATGTTCTCCAACAAATGCCCGAGGCCTTCACAGAACAGCCGTGTGGAAATGGGGATTCAATTACACACAAGTGGGCTCTTTTTACCGATCAGGTGACCTTTGGGCCCTAGGATCTGCAGCGGTGGTGGAAATAACCACAAAGACTTTGCTGTCACTGCAGAACAAGGTGGACATGCAGAATTATTGACCGGGAGGGCCGAATTACAAAGGCGCAGCACACTTCTCAGATTTTTACTTGGGAGGGATTTGAAAACCACGTTTCAGGCTGCAGGGTTGTGCAGTCGCAAGGAAACGACTGCACTTTGAATTGGCTTGTCACTGAAAGACAAATAAACGTGCCTGGGCCTCCCGTACCTCCAAAAGCATTGAAGAAGTAGGCATAGACAACGGATTCCTTCCAACACACTACTTATTGTTGGTCTAGCACATGAAATCCCTACAAAATACTAACATACATGTTGGGCAAATCTGAGTTATTCAAAGATTGTATTTTTAAATGAATATCTTACTCCTGTCAATGCTCTTTTAATAATATAAAGTACATTAATCTTAAATGATTTTGCTCGTTAGCCCTCCAACGGTAGCTCGGCTGCAGGCTACACGTCTATTTCTCAGTGTCCGCAGTGCAACGGCATGCCCATGTGGGCTAAATATGCTACAAAACTCAAAACTCTGCTGAAATGCTTCTGCTCTTCTTACTTTCAGAGGGGTCGGCCTGTTTGTGGGACTGGAGCTGGTCACAGACAGACTAAGCAAAAGACCCGCCACCAACACTGCAGCGTGGGTGATAAAGAGGTACGGCATCACGCTGAGCTCCAACGTTTCAGACGAAACCAGGGAGGAGTTGGTCACTTTCTGAGCTAAGTGACCCGGCCTATTACTAGTGATTTAAATCAGAGGTGGAACTGTGCCACATCAGACGGATTTAACAAGTTTAACAGGAAGTCTGAACCGGAACAGACTTTCTATCATCAGGAAAAGGGAACAAAGCCAAGAGCTGATTTTTCCTGTAATATTTCAACATTTTATTTCCTCTTTCTACCAGGTTAAAGGAAGAGGATCGAATCTGCGTCAGCACGGACGGGCCCTGGGAGAACGTCCTCAAGTTTAAGCCCCCCATGTGCTTCAGCATGGAGGACGCAGAGCTGGTTGTCCAGAGCATCGACCGCATCCTCACCGGTGTGTAGCACAAACTTCACTTTTACACCAGTGAACAGGGCTTCACTAGAACAGGGGCGGTTCTGACACCCGGACCGCGTTCTGTGTGCACTATCAAACATGCATGACACCCGGGGACCTAACACTAAACTTATCACACCAATCAATTTAAAATGTTTACCAGTTTTGGCATACAGCTAATAAACAAACTGGTCTTATCAGAAAATAAAACCCTAATAAGTATCTAAGAGGCCAGGTGTGCCTTTAAATCAGTGGTGTAGCTCAGGGGTTCCCAAAGCGAGGGTCAGGAGATGATTTGGCGCTGATGTAATAAAGACTTAACATTTCCTTGTTTGTGGAAACCAAAATCTAAGCGTCACTTTTCAAGATGACCTACATTCCTGATTTTAATCCTCATTTATGGATAGCTTCATCCTTTTTTTAAAAATTACTTTATTTCATCACAATAAATAAAGTTCCTGTTTATAATGTAGGTAAACCAGCAGCTATCAGTTTCAAGATGCACTTTTTATCTACAAGCTGTTGCCTCCCAACTGAGTTTTGGCTCACACTGATCTATAACTCATTTTCCTCTTCACAGACATGAAGGCCAAGGATCTGAAACTGGAAAATGAAGACATCTAAAGGTTTGTCAAACCTGTAGAAAACCTTTAATTGCATTCAACATGGTCAGACGTGACATTCGTGAAGCTGCTGAGGTAGTTTCCTCCCCACACACACACACAAGGCTGCTGTAGCTCAGACGCCGTCGCAGTTCATTTCAGAAACACTGACTGCTGCGTGAATTTAAACTATCCAGGAGCAGCAGCATCAACTATTAGATGTGGATCAAAGTGGAAACACATTGTGAATCATTTGTGCATTCAAGTCTGCTGAAGCCTCGTCCTCATGGTGAAATATTCCGTTTCAGGCGATCCGCTTCACTTCTTCCTGCCGTCGAGGTGACCCGGCGCGGGATCCGTCTCTCCTCCGACTGTCTATCAGAGCATCATTTGCACCCCGATGAAAGATTTCAGCACCAAGTGGAGGAAATAAAGAGCTTACATTCCTCACCGCCTCCGTTTCCTTTGCCCACAGCAGCCACGATTTAAATATTCAGCTACATCCTAATCCAGAACACATAGCAGGCTCAGTAAAGCACTTACCGGGCAACCATCTTTAACTGATGGAAACGCTGTTAAAAACGATCAAGTGCTGCAGGTTCACCTGAACGGGCGGAGGAACCCGAAACATGCAAGCCGTTTAACATTAACGGTACATTTAACAATGGAAAAAAAATGCAGGACATTTAACATTATCGTTACAAATAATAACCAAAAGATCCATGTGTAATATAAACCAAATTTTTATTTCTATCAATTTGCCCAAGACACTAGAGGAATGAGTTTCCAGTGACAGAGGGGTTACCCTCTTACATAATAACAGGCTTGCGTTCCAAGTTGAATAACACTAATAAAGCCACTTAAAAATTGCTGACACGGAGGGGAGAAACTTCCTTAAAAGCAAAAAAATAATAAAATAAAAAAAATTAAAATAAATGCTGGTTGTTATTTTCTACAAGCCCCAGAAGCGCTCACTTGACACATTTTTTTAAAGAACCCTTTGATTAGTGTAAATCCCTTTTTAAATCGCCTCGCCCCACATCTGAAGCCACGTGACCCCCTTCCAACACTCGGCACGGGAGAACAAAAGTAAAAATCTAGAAAACACAGAAGGAAAAAAAAAAAAAAAAAAAGCAATATCGGTTTTATTTGAGAGCTTTTCAAAGCCCTTTGCTCCAGCTCGTCTGTAAGTCCAGTCGACATGTAAAAATACAACCATACAATACATTAGATTCAAGAAGGGTACCAAAAAGTACAGTAAAAATAACACTTCCATCGCTGGAAATGTAAATGGACACAAAAAAAAAAAAAAAACAATACAAAATAAAAAGAAGTGGAAAAGTGACATTTGCTTCCTCAGTTCCTCACTTGATCTGTACAAATGGAGCATGAGTCCAAATTTCTGCCAACTCCAAAGGAAAAGCCAGAGCCCATGTTCGCTGTGGTCAGACCATGGATCTCTTTTTTTCTTATTTACTTTAGACCTTGAGAGAAAAACACGGTGCTTTACGTTACTGAGGATTAACCGGACGTGGCATGCAGTTACACAGAGACAGACAGGTGCATGAATGAGTTCGACGACGAGAAAAAAAAAAAAAAAAAAAGTGGATGACAAAACATTTCGGGGCGGGAAGAGGAGGGACGGGGGGGCAGGGGGGGGGGGGGGACGACACACGGCTGCAAGCTGATCAGATCAGTCCTCGTTTCTTTTTTTCTGGACCACCACAAATCCGTACTGATCAAGTAGGCTTTGTAGAGATGCATCTCAAGATGGCAGACAGGTGGAATGAATCCATCTTTCATGATTCCCAGACCCCACATCACGCCCTACTATAACCCCCACCACAATGGTTGAATGGATTTAGTGTAGATGGAGCTCTTTGTGGGGCCAAAAGGCACTAATGGTTATAGCTACGGTCTCATACTACCACGGATGATGCAAGAATGCATACCTGCACTACGTGTGATCAGTATGGCTTGTAGCTACTCTGGTGGCCTCCACGTCTTGGAGTTTTCCCATAGCTTGTATTGCCCTGGTCTGGAGGACAAGAGAAAAAGGGACTGAGTTCTTCTGTACAACAAGGAGGACCAAGAAAATAAAGTTTCTCTCATTCAGTGTCTTTCCCGGGGCCACTTATCGCTTACTGTAGTCGTAGCCACCCCCATAGCCGTAATAACCAGCAGAGTAGTCATAGTTGCCATAGCCCCCGTAGCCATAGCCCTGCTGTCCATAACCATAGCCCTGGTTGTATCCCTGGTTCCAGTAGTTGTTGTAGCCTTGATTCCAGTTCTGGCCCTGGCCTACAAACAACAGGTGAGGCCTCGGTCACAACTCGGCTTTACAGCAACCAAAACAATCACAGATATGAGCTGCCAACGACAACAAGGCGTCATCGAACGTGACGGGCTGCGTTACCTCCACGCCCCCTGCCGCCGCGGCCGCCGCCGTACCCCCGGGCGCCGTACTGCTGCTGCATGTAGACCTCTTTGGGCTGGGCGATCTTAATCTCACACTGGAGGAACACAACAAAGCGTCATTTTTTTTTTAGTGGGAAAACGGCGAACAGTTAACAGATAATTGCCAATGATCCGCCATTGGGTTTTACCTTGCTGCCTCCGACGGTGTGGTACTTCTTCTCCATCACCTTCTTGACAGCAGCCTCTTCTTTATACGTAATAAATACGAATCCTCTCCTCTTCTCCGTCTTTGGATCTTGTGGGAGTTCAATGGTCTCAATCTGCAAAAACGTAAAAAAAAAAAAAGTACTTTGTAAAGCCGCCAACAATCACACAGCTCATCCATCCGCAGCCAACGGACCGGCACCGTACCTCTCCAAAGGTCCCGAAGTATTCCTCGATGACCTCCTTGGCCGTGTCCGGGTTAAGGCCTCCGACAAATATTTTCTTCACCGGCTCCTTCTTCATGGCCATCGCTCTCTTGGGGTCAATCTGTCTGCCGTCTAATCTGTGCTCCTTCTGTTCAAGGACCTACACGAGACAAACATTTGGCAATCAATACATGCAAATATCCCCCAAAGACTGGCCTGGAGTCTCTTTAGGGCGTTCTAATTAAAAAGCTTGTGTTACGTCGCCCGTCTGTGGAGAAGGCAACTTTTAGATGCGACCCCCCCACGCCGGACTCAATCAGCCTCACTAGCGTGTTGAAGCAGGGACGCAGCTAAATGTCGCTAGCCTCCATCCATCCTCACCTTGTCTACGCTGGCTGATTCCTTAAAGAGAATGAAGCCAAATCCTCTTGACCGGCCCGTCTGCTGGTCCATCTTTATAGTGCAGTCCGTCACCTCCCCAAACTTTGAGAAGTAATCCTTCAGGTCCTTTTTGCTCGTGTCCCAGCTGAGGCCTCCGACAAACATTTTGCTGAAAGAAAATAAAAAAGAAAGACATAATTAGCCAAATAGTGCGAATTACAGGGTAAACTTGGACTAAACTTAGGTGTATAAAACATTCAGGCTCTCCACTATCACCCATTTACCATGCATGCAGTCTAGTAGACGTAGTGCAAGTAGAGAAATGCAAACAGAAGATTTCCCTTCGCCGTCCAATCAAAACGCACATTGTGCAGGGCAGGACGCTAACCTAGACGGCCTTATTTTGTTATTTGTATTAATTAATGTAAGCAGCTAACCTCCATTTGCTATGGCACAAAGTAGCCGTCCAACTCGTGGCTGCAGGTCCACCCATTGTCATCTGTAATGTGTACTGGTTAAATGTGAATACTGTGGATTACGTGGCCACTTGTTGTAATCCCTGATATTTAATTAAATAACAGCCAGTAATTAACACCTAAACTGTCAGCAGAAGGAAAACCTGCATCACTGTTTTATATTGATACATTGAATTCACACAAAAACGTAATCAGATAAGCTGTACGCCCCACCTTACTGTATTAGTTGAACACTAAGTTGAAAGAAATCTGCAGGCAAATTGAAATTAACTCTCAAGAGAAGAGCTACTGGATGGAGGAACATTACTTTGATACCATTTAACGGTACAAGGCTTCCTCGAGTTGACGGGGCCCTTTTCTAGGTTTTCCTCTAGAGCCCATCAGGTTGATTTAGTCCAGGTGCCTCTACACAGATCCAACGGGACACCAAGTTTCTCTATAGACCAGTAAGTCTACAGAACGTCACCAGAGAAGTCTCCGGGATCGCCCAGATGTCTTTTGATTCATGCGAAACGGGTCAATCGCGCTTAGCGGTGGTTTTCACCTCAAAACTCTGCTGTTGATGGGATTTTTACCCCCAGACAACATCCAAAGACCCTCCGCCCGTTTGGACATGGCTGGTCTTGGTTATTTACGCTGCCGACCTTCTCCTTGATTAATTGTGCTATTTTATGTAAAACAACCACTGAAGTCTAGCATTAATAAGGCTCCAGGTGTGGCAGGAGAAATTGACTTATGCTTTCCCCAAAAACGATAGTTAACTACATTTCCCATAAGACATTGGGGGTGGGTGCTTTTCTAGTTTTAAACGCTTACACAGTTGTTTTTACCCTTGATAAAAACGAAAACTGTTACTTGGCTCCTCTATCTGATATTAAAATGTGTTTGATGAACTCCTCTGTCATTTCTGACACGTTTGCTGAACAATTGACATCCGGCCGGCTCCCTGTGATAAGGAATCATGCCCGGCAGAGAGGGGGGTGGGGGGGGGGTGAATATACATTATGTACACCATGTTCCAGCACATCTGTTGATCCCGTCACACATGGGGGAGGAGGGTGGGGCGGCTTAGATGAAGCTGTAGAGCGCATCCAGATTAGATTTCAATTAACCAAGAACGTGGATGTCTGGCAGAGCTGTAGTTTCTGCATGAAGCCGTCACTGAATGGTTTAATGTCTGCCGTAACGCCCATCCCCCTCCCTCCCTCAGCTCGGCACATGGCGCCAACAAAAGGCCGGCAGAACAAAGAAGCACAGCCGGAAAGCCTCCCCTTTTACACCAGAAACTGAAAAAACATCTCCGTGTACTCACCCGGCATCCTCCTCGCCCTTGCTGGCGTCGATCTGGCCGCCGTCCTGCGAGTTCCCGTCCGGATCGGTCTCGGCGCCTTGTCCGCAGTCGTTCTCGGCGTTGTTGCCGCCGTCGCCGTCTCCGTCTCCCGCTCCGTTAAAATCGTCCTCCGCTTCATGGCCGTTCTCCGACGTCTCCATGTACTGCTGCTCCGCCTCAGACATTTTGAGCTACTACAACCTGGAAGAGCACAGCGGGAGAGGACACGGCGGTGAGCTGCGTGGCGGGTGAACAGTTTTCGCGTCCCGCCAGCCCTTCCGCGCCTCGCCATTTACGCAATGTATGCTCCCCCCCCCCCACCATTTTGACCGGCGTCGGTGCGTTCGCGTAGGAAGGCTTACTGCCATTTTAGCGGCTCGTTTCTTAACACAAACAGGGCAAACATCCACTATCCAGAGCGCTGCTCGGCTGGCGGGAAAGATAAAAAAAGCCGAACATCGGAATCCTACTGATTCACCAACGCTGAGCTCAAATTCGCAATTACGTAAGTCGGAGGCCGTGCTGCGCGAAGCGTAGGCCGCTGTCGCGACGCCGCATTTGTATCACTGCGCTCTAAAACTTTAACTAAAAAGTAAAATAATAACAGTAAACTATCTAACATGTGCCAATTTAAAATACGAGCATTTTAGGAAAGATACGAAGGTCTACTCACTGGTCACACGGCCGAGGAGCTCTCTTCAAGATGGATTCTCCCACACGACGACGACTCGTGGTTGGTTTTTTTAGAAGCGGCAAAGAAAAAAAATATACGTTTCTGGAAGGGGGCTCCTGATTGGTTGGATTCAACTGTCGGTCACGGCCGCTGACCAATTGCAGACGCCGTTTTTTTCTTTTCTTTTTTTCCCCTTCAGAGCGTCGTTGACGCCCTCTTACAACACAGGAAGGAACTCAATGAACCTTTGTGAGCTGCTGGAAATGTGTTCCCCGGCGAAGTGAAAGAGCCATCCGTCGAGCTAGATGAAGCTACAAATTGTCCGCTTTGACCCACTGTTGTTCCTTTAACGTCAAATCTGACAAAAAATAAAAAAATACTCGAATTGTATAGAGAAAGGGGGCCGCTGACATTAAATCTACTCACTACATGACAAAGAGGAAAGAAGGGAAACCCTTTATCCAAGACGGAACAGATTAGCTGAAATCATTATATTTAAAATGGCTGCAATTTTTCTATTTTTAGTTAATGTTCTAATTGATTTTATTATGAGGAAATGCAATTTATCATTCAAGTATCCATTTACATTCCTTGAAAGTCTTTAACATTTTGTCACATTACAGACACAATTTTATTGAGATTTTATGTGAAAGACCAAAACAATTATTATTGTTACACAGTAGGGGGAAACAAAAAATCATAAACCGTTTTTAAACCCTTTGAATAATGAATGTAGAAGTTGAAAATGTTACCACAATAAATAGCTCAAGCTTCACCAGATTGGCTGGTTAGCATCTATTTACGCCAATTTTTATATCTTGCTTCTGCTTTATAGTTTGATTTAGATGTGGACTTTAACTAGACCATACTAACGTTAATTAGCATGATTCTGCAACAACCGTGCTTTAAGGGAGTCATGAAGAGCTAGTTTTCCTTCTCTGATACGAACAGCCATGTCTGGATCAGTGTTACTTTGACATCTCATTTTAATAAGTTTTCATCATAGTGTTTTGATTTAAATCTTATTTAGTTTTACTCAGATTAGTCAACTTAATTTATTTCATAATTTAGCTGACAAGTACAAAGTCACAGATATAAATGCATCCTTGTTGCCTTGGACGTTTTTAAACCTAGCCAAAATATAAATATATTTACACCTTTTTGTCCTAAAATCCCAAAACTGATCTGCATTGTATACAAAATATGTACAGCATTCTTCATTAAATTAAATAACACTGATCTGCATGGGTTTGCTTTTATGCCTTGAGATGCATCAGCCATCTTTAATAGTGTGGCCTGTTGGAGCAGCAGCTTATCTGTAGCTGAGAGGAAGCGTCTGGATAAACTCATCAGGAGGGCCAGCTCTGTCCTGGGATGCCCACTGGACCCAGTGCAGGTGGTGGGAGACAAAATGACTGTGAGAAAAATAACATCACCGATGGACAATGTAACATTTTGTATTTGCCACTGTCACGCCAGAATTTCCACATTGTGGGACAATAAAGGATTTTCTTATCTCATGTTTTCGTTTTCTGGAAAGTGCTCTGTGAAATTTTAACAGCTGGGAAATATTGTTTTATACGGTAACTTAACCCTGCTTTTAACTAGGGCTACACAATTTTACAAAATCACTTTTTCCTATCTTCTTTGTTGTTCATCTGTGCTTCAGCCCTGTTTGTGATCTTTAGCAGGTTTGGCATCGTGATCTGTTTCAGGTGTGGGCCTCTACTGCAGAGACACTCTAACAGGTTGACCATAACCTCAGTAACCATGGTATGAACTCAAATCACTGGGAATATATTAACCAACAATTACTGCATTCCAAAAACTTTTGCAATATAGATATTGTACACATGCTTAAATTATAAGGATTATATGTTCAAAATATATTTTGTAACCCTTATTTTACACATCTAAACTACTTTATGCATGATCTGTCTGCTGTGTTCCTTGGTATTCATAATGCTGCTTTTTCACTAATGTTCTCTAACAAACCTCAGAGGCCTTCAAAGAACAGCAAGATTTAAAATGAACTCAAATGACATACCTGTTGACTTTATTTACTTATTAAAGCCACTTGAGTTCACTTCAGGATATCAGAATTAAAGTGTTGGAATTTAAATGCACACCAAAGTTTTTAGTTGTTTTTATCTGGAAAAAGATTTGACACCATGCATTTTTCCATTCTATTTCACAGTTAAAGGCTACATTCCCACTAAAAACATTGAAGTTTATGGTTGTAATGTGACAAAATGTAAAAAGGCTTAATGTGTCAATACCCGTTTAATGTGAAGGATACCCCTTTAACTGAAATCTCTACAACGAGATCTAAGATCCACATTTATTATTATTAACAGAAATGGAAACCTTCCACGAAACAGCAGGAAAGACTATTAAGCATTATATGAACAACTGAACTGTTCTCCTGTGTCAATTAAGTTTCCAAAAGCAACTCGTTTAGTGCAACTGGACACTACTCTGATTTTCAGGCTCTCTCAATGTAAATAAATACAAAATAATAATTATAAGACATAGACAATTAAAAACCTGTTGAGTTTTTTTTTTATCCATCTAATTTCATGATCTTGTTCCAGTAGTGAACTTTAAACCCAGTGATTACTTTAGGTGACAAACTAAGACAAAACACTTAAAGATACAGGACAGTTATTTGACCTATATGACAAAAATCAACAAAACAGTCGAGTGTTCCCAAATACTCGTATATTTACATATATAACACTGGACAGATGAATTTGTCAAAAGCAAACAAAAGTAAAAACAGCAAACGCCCTTCCTTATATCGCTCTTTGGCCGTCAGTTTTCGTCTTCCACAGTGACTCCACATATTTGAGGCTGGTTTGGATCATTTTTCAGTAGCCAGTCAGCAAGCCAGATCTATTGGGAAGAGGAAAGACGCACAAGCTAACAATAATGTACCTCCGACTGCGAAGCTTTCCACGCCCTGAGCATCAGCACTTACGCGGGGGTTGAGAGGCTTTTCCTTACAGAGCTCAGTGAGTCCACGTAGGAGAACTGGGTTTACGCTCTGGCTCAGGTACTCCTCAGTTGCCCCTCTGGATGGAAAGGGCTCGATTACAGCTGCAGAGGGAAATCACGCGGAGCTCAATGCTTCAGATCTTTATGAACAACAACAATTATGGCAGAGCAGCAAACAACGTACTGTTTGGAAACATGAATTTAATCTCCCTCACTGCTGTGAGAAACGAGTCGCTGCCATGAAGAGCGTTCTTTAGGTCGGAAGTTCCATATTTTGCTCGAAGGCTGGAGAGAGAGAGAGGGAATAGGATCATAGCGAACACCTGCAGCACATGGGGCAGGAAAATCAAAAAGTATTAGCTTAACAGACCTTTACAGCAGTTTCTTTCTGACCCACTGACCACACTGCTAAGTTGTGTCACACAGTACAGTAATCAGGGCTACACTGTGGTTGATAAATTAGCATTTCATCAGGAGGTACATTCATTTTAGTAAGTCAGATTAAAAAGGACATTTTTAGATTATATAAATTCATCATGTACAGAGTAATGAATCTATATAAGGATGGGTATGATGATCATGGCTTACAGGTAAGGAAAACCTAATATTCAGTTTGTCTAAATACTAGAATATGCTATATAAGACCAATAAAAGTATGTATTACTGCAGCATGGCATGGAGATCAGCCTGATGCCCTGCTGAAATGTTAAGGAAGCTAAGGATGCTCTAACAACCAGTGCATTGTTGGCTTAAGTGTCTCTCATCTCAAACACTAAACATCATAGACTCGCTATGGGGTTTAGGGCAGACCTGCTGACTTTGGCAGTGTGGCCTGGTGCCAAATATGTCAGGAAAATGAACATATTTTAATACTAATATTTCACACGGTGAACTGAAATAATTTCAAATAACCAACCAGAAAATGCTGACGACACCGTTGCCCTGAAAAATGTAGAATGCACAAAGAGTTGTTAGAGACTGACCACTCTGGGTGATTTTCTTTGGCTTTGGAGATGTTGTCAGGCCCCATCATGTACTTCCAGTGGGCAATAGCGTTGTCTCGAGCCAGCGTCATGGCAATAATGGGTCCGGAGCTCATGAAGGCCGTCAGGCTGGGAAAGAAGAGCTTTCCATACTGGTGTGCGTAGAACTCGCTGCATTGCTCAGGACTCAGCTGCAGCCTCCGCTTCTACCACAGGGATAAACTCATTTGGAGGACAGTTTAGCAATAAACACAGTAATGATTTGTCTGCAGCTTTAGGAAACTGATCCAGATGGGTCAAATTACTTCTTATACAGATATAAGGGATTTATGCTTTCTAGATGGCAACCTTAGATTTAATGTTTTTATTTTATTAGTTACATTGAATCAAATTCCTAATTGCTGTTTTTACATGATTATGAGTTCATTTTCTTTTGATGTCTGCCTTTAAGATCTCTCTCTCTTCTTTTATTGTCATGGATGAGGAAACAGCTCAAATACTGCATAGTCATTTGCAAAGAAGAGCACTTTTCGAACATTAGTGGCATTACTTGTGAAAGATATTTCATCAGTGAACATGTGCAATTTCAGATAAATATTAATAACCAAATAAGTTATTGCTTGACATTCCTTAACACTGGCTTTAAATAAATCTTAGGCTTAGTGAGAGACTACAGAGATCTATATAATCATGGTAGAGGTTACATCTGGGGTAAAAACTAAGAAAAAAGTTGCACCTGCTCTTAAAATTATTAATATAAAAATATTTAAGAAAAACGTGTTAAGTTCAGCCTTATATATTTATGATTAGAATAAATGTAGTATTATAGTACTATCGCTATTTCCAACCAAGATATATTCACATATCAAGCTCCTCTATGCATCTTGTTGGATTTATTTGCTTTTACTGTTACCTTTTAGAGTTTTTTTTTCTCAGGCCTGTCCCACTAGTGGAAGCCCCTGAGAGACAATACATCCCGTAAGGCCTGGGAATGCTTGAGGCTGCCCCAGACTGATCTGGAGGGTGTCCTTGGGTACAGAATTGGTCAAATTGGTCAAATTCCCCTCCTGGACTGGTTACCTTAACCATCCAATCTCAGATAAGCAGAAGATGTACTGATTGATGGCATCGATGTTACAGATAACTAGCTCAAGGTTCAGCTGTCTTTGCGGCTTAAAGGCTCAATTATGACAGTATATATATATCTATATATATATATATATATATATCTATATATATATATATATATATATATAATTTATTTATTGTTTTATTAGGTAATTGGTAATTTGTTGCCAATGGAAAAAACTAGACCTAGAATAAAAACATTCAAAAGCAAGAGAGATGTGAACAATGAAAACAATCTAAAAACGTAGTAATTTCATTTAATATCTAACAGATAGCCAAAGAACATTTAGTATTTAGGATGCATTTTTAAAAAGAAAATCTTTAAAATGTTATTTTTATATTTATAGGAAATGTAAGAAAACTAGGAGAACCCAACACAGCGTGTTCTACCTGAACCCAATGGAACAGCCTGAACATAAAGACTCTTTGTACCGTGTAAACTTTTTTTATTACAATAAATACTGTGCTGCTTCGTTAAAGATACAGAGACCGCTACATCTACCATGATTGATGTCTGGATAATTTCTGCTCAACCGTGAAAGTCTCTTCTACGCCCCCTGGTGGCAGTCACCTGTACTGTTCACTATCGCCCTCTAGTGGACGAAAGTTACAACGAGCAAGCGCCTAGAAATGCGTTAACTTCAATATCGACAACATCGCATCCTATATTATAGGAGACAAATATACGCCTCTCATTTAATCTGTTAGCTGTTTAATGATCCTGACCAACAAACATCCTAAACGTTTGACATCTCTACCGACCTGCAGGATAACGAAGCCTGCCTTCAAGATGACATCCTCGATCTCCTCGGACTCGTGAACCGCATCAGGTTTGATGAGAGCCAGGGTTCTTTCAACATAGATGCGTTGATGTGGAGTCGGCTCCATTTTTCCCTCTGCGAGCTGACGCTACCTTTTGGCAGCTTCTGCTACTTCCAAACAAAACCCCCCAAAAATATATCAAAAACAAAAGAAACACGTGTTTAGGTGATTAAATTTTTAAATGATGTTACGCTCATCGAAACAGTTGCAAATGATACTGTATGAAAAAAAAATGCCATCCGGACAGACCTTTAGCTCATTTGATTACATTCTTGGTTGCTATGATACCAGAGAACTACGGTGTCTCATGTAGGACAAACCACACCATTTTCAAACGTCTTTTTTGGTACCTGCTGGTCTCTGCTCATTTTCTGATAATTAGAGCAATGTTGCTATCGCAGAGAGCTGCATGGGATATTTGCAGTTTCTGGTAGGTCTTAATTCAAACTTTGGTCTCATAAAATGGGGAAAAAAGCCCATAGAGATCTCAATTTCAACAGAGGAAGATGGCAGTATCTCAATATGGATCCAGTTATGTCTGCATTAACAGCTTTTCCGTTATAAATATATGAACAATCTGTGAACGTTCAAGTACAACTAATGAATACAAGATTCAGATACTTCATTAGCTTTCATTGTAGATTATTAGCCAAATTACAAATAGAACCCAAATAAGTTAGGCTCATTATTTAATTGGGTAAATAAATAGAGCAAGCGTAGCCAGCAGGAAGCTTTTCCTCTGGTCACCAGTCATTAACTGGTGTAGATAGGTGGGATAATTTTCCAGTTTTTTTTTTTAACTTTACATTGCAGATAATTTACTTTTCATTTACCTTGTAAATCCTTAATACCAAGTTCTATAAAGGCAGCCCAAGTGCCACCACTGGTGCTGGTATAGGTTTAAGGACCTGGTTGCCGTAAACCATTATCTTTCATGTTCCACACGTTCAGTGTTTATTGGGAAATCAGGGGGATTTTCAGTCCTTTATAACTAACCAGTCCTAGATCTTAGTGGCTGAGATGGCCTAAAGACATTTACTTTGTTATATTCCCCTAATTGTGCAGTCATACTTTCACAGAAATGCATGTTGATAAACACAAAGTTGAGACAAAGACCAGGGGATATTTTCTTAAACAGTCTTTTTTATTCAAATATGCTTCAGCAAGGGCTTCTTATCGCGTTCCAATGGTGACCTGCCACACTCTGATCAGGTTGTCAGTGTAGCCAGCGAACAGGGTCTGCAGGGAGATAGAAGAGTTAACGTTAACGCTACATTCATAACAAATCCTGTTCCTTGTTAGTTAGCTAAATATTTCTACGGTGCCCCTCATATTTGCAGGACTGTCAGCAGTGAATATCAGAATTAAAAGTGATTGGGTATAATCACCGGGGCTACAAGACTAAAACAACCTGGCAGGAAGTCAGACATCTGCCGTTAAAGCTCCGTCAGAGCCGAGCATCAATTACCTGTCCGTCAGCAGACCATGCCAAGGAAGTACACTGTGGGGGCTCAGCCTTGCTGTTTGTGCTGATCACTTCCTGTCTCAGCTCATCCACAATGATCTTGCCTTCCAGATCCTGTAAACAACCACAGGAGAAAAGATCAGATCAGTGGGAAATCAGCACGCCCTCCTACAGGATCAAACCGGGTTAGGTCCGAACTCAGAAACAGCCTCTGATATCATCATAAAGTACAGCTAGCATGTAGAAGTTTCATCAGCGCCCATCCTAACCAGGAGGCCGTTCTCTCAGACACTCACCCAGATCTTAATGCTGGGGCCAGTGGCGGCACACAGCCAGTAGCGGTTGGGGCTGAAGCACAGGGCGTTGATGATGTCCCCACTATCCAGAGTGTAGAGGTGCTTGCCCTCATTCAGGTCCCACAGCATGGCCTGGCCGTCCTGAGAAGAAACAAAACATGTCAACCACCAAACTCCAGCAACTCTACAGACCCTACGCAGCTAACGTTGCTCAGAAACAGCCTCTTTTATCATCATACTTAAAAACAGATGCATGTTTGGTTTTCCATCACAGCAAACCTGAAAAACTAGGAACACGGCGTTTGCCTGGCTGGCGACAAGTCACGGCGGATTACCTTTCCACCGGAGGCACACAGGGAGCCGTCGGGAGAGACCGTCACCGTGTTCAGGTAGCCGGTGTGGCCAATGTGGTTGGTCTTCAGCTTGCAGTTGGCCAGGTTCCACACCTAGGAGGCAGGGACAGAGATCAGCGCTCTGATTGGCTAAACCAACGTCCTCAGAGAGCATGTAGGATAATACATGCAAACATGTTCAAAGCATCGAACGAACATGCGCTAAAACGGAGGCCTTTTCAAACAAAGCCCAGCCCCACCTTGACCATCTTGTCCCAGCCGCAGGAGACGATGATGGGGTTGCTGCTGTTGGGGGAGAAGCGGACACAAGACACCCACTCAGTATGGCCTTCATCCTGCAAAACCAAACGAGGAACCGTGAATACACGCCACCGCATCAGCCCCAGCCCAACTTATCGCTCGCTGAGCGCCGGCCGCTCACCTGAATGGTGTACTTGCAGACACCAAGCGTGTTCCACAGCTTGATGGTCTTGTCCCGAGAGCCGGACACGATCTGGCGGTTGTCCGCAGAGAAGGCCACGCTCAAAACGTCCTTGTTGTGGCCGACGAACTGGCGGGTGGTGGCGCCGCTGGAGAACGGCACAACGAACGGGGGTTAAACACGTCAGGACGTCCTACTGCAACAGAGGACCGGCTGTCCGGCTCATTTCTGAAGGCTACACAGGAAAGTGAAGCGCTTCTCTATCGGACCGTTTTTCCTCCCCAACAATTCAGAGGGGGAAATAATTTAAATCTCAATATGGGGGACAATTTCCAAATCTAAACCTAAAAAAAAAAAAAGTGACTAAAGTCAGCATGAAAGCCTCTTTAGATCATGGCTGTAATTCTTAACTTTGTCAGAGCATCCGTACGGATGTGACAACACCTTTTCAGCTGCTCCCCCACCTGCTGCACTTTAAACTAGGATGGAGACGCTGGCCCTTTAAGCAGTGACTCGCAGGGCGCTTGCTCTTTTTCCAAAATAAAATTCCAGACTTTTTCAAAACTGATTATTTTTCCCCCCCAAGACCTTAACTTTATGTACTTGTATACTGTGTGCCTACTGCCTACTTCATTGGTTGAGATTGTACAAACTGTTACAAATGTTAATTTTTATAGGCTAGTATTCAATGAACAAATGTATTATTCACAGTAAATTATGCTTTTACTGATGAAAACGTTTCAAAACATGAAAATCACAAGTACATGAATTTCACATCAAACAAGTGTTTGATTCCATTAGGCTAATACAGTACGTGACCAGTTAGTAAAATTATAGTTTTATAGCCTACCTTCCTATTTCTCATTTCACAATGCCTTTGAGCATACTGTAAAATTCTACCATCATTTTTTTCCCCCCATACTTTATTAAGACTTTCACACAAAATTCAAGACTTTTCAAGGTCTGGAAAACAGTGTTTCAAAATTCCATACTTATTAAGACTTTCAAGACTTGCGCAAGCACCCTGGACTCGGGGACGCGTCCAAAAGCTGCAGGACACCAGACCTCGATAGAAGATTCCTGCGCCGAAGTTTACGAACTGATAAAGAACTCAAAGAGGCTAGGAATGTCCAACTTTGGCCCCCAGGAGCCGGTGTACTGCATGCTTGACTGGGGTCCCCCCCCTGCTACGATGGGTCTAAACATCTAGACACTTGTGGTCTGGGTGGGCGAGGACTTACGTGGTCAGGTCCCACAGGCGCAGGGTCCCGTCCCAGGCTCCGGAGAGGGCGAACTGGCCATCTGAGGAGATGACAACGTCGCTCACGAAGTGAGAGTGGCCCCTCAGGGAGCGCTGGGGGATGCCGTAGTTGGTCTCATCACGGGTCAGCTTCCACATGATGATGGACTTGTCTGAGGAGGAGGGGGGACACACACACACAGAGGACCGGTCACACATGCGGAGTGATACGTCAATACGCGGACACGTCTGATGAGCTAGGGCTGTAAATGATGTTTAATACCAAACTATGTTCAACGTCAACGCTCAGCTTTAATGCATTTCGGCGTCCCTAGTCCGGTAAAGCCATGTTATAAGCGCAAAAAGTGCAGCTAAAGCTCTAACAGGTGAGGCCACATAGCATAAGCTAGCCCACCTGGGTCCTTCTCTCTCCATTTTCCTTTTAAATACTGACTTTTAAACGCAGACTAGACTTTCACGCCGCTGTTTCTGCTCCGCGCTCGTCACGCGTGAATCTCTCAGACTCTACGTCGCTGTTTCCTAACAGTTCAGAGTGTGGGCTAGCTGGACAATGCTAGCAGCAGCCATGTTGGCGGAGCCGGCGGGGGAAGCCTCACCTCGGGACGCCGACAGAATCATGTCGGGGTACTGGGGCGTAGTGGCGATCTGGGTGACCCATCCACTGTGGCCCTTGAGGGTCCCCCTCACTGTCATCTGCTCGGTCATTTTGGCGAGGTTTGGTGGTGCCTATCGCAAGGATGGATTCGGATTCTTAAGCGGTCCGGGCAAACCTAAGTCCTCATCGCATCTAGGCACGGAGGAAAAGGAAGAGCAGGACCCGGATGCAAACGCTATCAGGGGGTGAGAGCTCCGCAAAGGATTCTGGGATGTGCTGTTTTTATCGGCTCCGGAGTTGCGATAAATTATTTTTTTAAGTGAGGTTCTGGTTCTGAACACACAGTTTAATTTTAAAACTTTTATTCATTTATTATCAGTATAGTAAATGTACGCGCCGCCGTCTTGGCAAACAAATTTCAACAGTATCACAGTCAGATCTGTTTTAATCTGTTTTCTTACAAAGTAAAAAGAAATGCTTTGCCAGGGACATTATCAGTAATAAATGTGGAGCTTGGCCCTACCTAGAAGTTCTGCATTTTTTAATGCAATAAGTGGGTATTTATTTTGAGACTTAGTGTTCTATGACAGGTTTCTTTTGATTAAACCATTAGCACAAAAATAATCCCTTTATTGGCTCGAAGATTGCCCCCCCCCCCCCCCCCCCCCTTGAAGAGGTCCTCATATGTTGAGCTCCAGATATTCATCTCATTATAGGTTTATTATATAGATTAGCTGAATATTTTAAAGTGTTTTTCTATAGTTTTTATAGTGTATGTCTATTAGTTGAAATTTTCAGTATTGCTAAATTAATATTAAGAATCCATATGACAAATATGCTACGCAAGGCAAATTTGTTTGTATAGCACATTCAAACAAATTGTTGGATGTGAACAGAACATAATAAAAAAACAGAGGAAAATACATTGGAGTGAGTGGAATAGTAGCAGTGGGTCATTGTAAGTTGTACCACAAACTTAATCTAATGATGTTTCAGTTAGCTATAACAGTTTAAATAGAATATTAGCATTCAAAGACAACTCTAAACAAACTCAAGGTTTCAGCTCTTTTGCAGTTTTCTGGAAGTTTGTTCCAGATAAGTGGAGCATAAAAACTAAATACTGCATCTCCATGTTTGGTTCTGGTTCTGGGTATGCAGAGTAGATTAGAGCCGGAAGACCTTAGTGGTCTGGAGGGGAGTTTGTGATGTATTTCATATTTTAAAGTCTATTCTCTGAGATACAGGGAGCCAGTGTAAGGACTTTAGAACTGGGGTGATGTGCTCTACTTTCTTAGTCTTAGTGAGGACGCGGGCAGCAGCGTTCTGGATCAGCTGCAGCTGTCTGATCCACTTTTTAAAAACACCGTTGCAGTAATCAATTCTACTAAAGATAAACACATTGATTAGTTTGAGACATTAGTCCTTTAATCCTGGGAATGTTCTTCAGGTGATAGAAGGCAGATGTTGTAATTGTCTTTAGATGCCTTTATAGGTTCAGGTCTGAGTCCATCACTGCATCCAGATTTAGAGCCTGATCAATGATTACCAGCTGAAGCTGTGTGCAAACTCTTGATCACTTCTCCATTAGAGCAAAACTTATTACTTCAATTTTGATTTGATGCAACTGTAAAAAATGCTGTCACATCAATGCATTGATTTCCCTTAAGCATTAACGCAACACTTGAATGGGTTAGAAAAACACAGGCTGTCATAAGATATCTTTCTTTCTTTTGTCTGTTGATTGCTTGCACAAATCTGGATTAAGAGTGTAGTGAAATTTCCTGAGACCAACATGGTGGTTGATAATGCTGATTAATCACTAGTTTAATGTTTTGGACAGATTTGATAGTTTAATAAACCAACAAACTGCAAAAAAAGTCCAGAAATGTTCCTTTTTTCCTTTGAGCAAGACCACAGTAAACTTGCTGATGAAAATGACTAATGAATCCTTTATAAACATAATCTGTAGTATGTAGTTTCTTGATAATGATGAAACCTCTGTAGAAGCACAAATGATGTACTGACCAATTAAACTGAGTGCAAAACAAGAACCACTGACTTTTGCATCATTAGTGTGCAAACAGCATCATGAACACTAAGGGACAAACCAGACTGGTCACGAATAAAGTTGTGGAGAGGTTTAAAGCTAGATGAAAGGCTACTTTATGACACAATATCCCAAACTCGAACATCTTAGCACCAATCAATCCATCATCTGAGAATTGTAAACCCACCAAGACATGGCTGCACACCTCAGCTGATATGCCAGTCAAGCAAAGCGTTATTTGGAGAAACAACCACAAGGCCCATGGTAACTCTAGAGGAGCTGCAAAGACCCACAGTTAAGGTGGAAAAATCTGTTGACAGGAAAACTATTAGTTGTGCACTCCACAAATCTGGCTTTTATGAAAAAGTGGCCAGGAGAAGACCGTCGTAAAGAATATGGCCACGAGAAGTCCCACCTGGAGTTCCTCTCAAGCCATGTACAAACATGTGGAAGAAGGTGCTTTTGATCTATAAACAAAACCTAAATGTGTGGTGGAGGAGTAACACTTCAAATCACCCTGAACACACCATGCCCACTGGGACACATGTTAGTGGCAGCACCATAGACAGAAAAGCTGGTCTGCTTAATGCAGGGTCGTCTTGGAAGGAAAGCTGTTGGAGGCGTTCAAAGGATTTATTTACACAGAATCCGAATAAATGGGCGCCGAATGCAAATGCACACCAAACATTTCATTTATTTGCAAATATTTTTGAAATGCATGTATAATTTTCATTACATTTCACAACTATGCACTGCCTTGTGTTGGTCTGTAACATAACATGCCAATAAAATACACCAAGGTTTCTGGTTAAGACCAAGAGGTATGATACTTTTGCAATGCGGTGCTTAGTTTATGTTAATTTTGACTTAATGCCTATAAATCAGGAGATACGGTATATTTATGAGTGCTCTGATACATGCATTTATTTGTATAAATCCAGTTTCATAAATGTCATTACCTTTACTTTGCATTATTACTTTGATTAACAAAAAGGAAGGGAGTGTATCTTTCTGATTAAATGACAATTCATAAAACCTTTGAGTTTATTTCTGTCCACGTGTTAAGTTGACCAGAGGTTTAGGTTTTATATATATATATATATATATATATATATATATATATATACACAAATAATCAAAAAAAGCAGATGGAATCTTTTACAACCAAATACACAACTAGAAAAAAAAATCTCACAAAGTCAAACTAATACTGCTGGATAAGGTTGGGTAAAATATAAAACTTTAATCACAAATCAACTTTATTATACCAAGAAAACAGTGCTAACAGAATCTGTAAAAGCCATAAAGAGAGAGCAGATAACCACCAGCTTATATTGGCATAACGTAAAGGGTTGTGTTGTACTGACTGAAGTCTGAGTACTTGAATACAAAAAAAAAAAAACAGGTTTCCTTCTTTAATATTTTTTTCAGATCGGATTCTCTCCAAACTAAAATGCATAAACCTGAAACTCCCAGTCCAAAACCAGACCTGACTTAGACGAGAGACACATTCAAGAAACCATAAAAAAAGAGGTGTAGTTATTTTGTACTCAAAGATCATGTTAATTATCTGCGTTAACATTTTTAAAATTTCACTCAACTCAACACACATTTCAAAATAAGTCTTTCTTAATATTCATCTCAGTTTAAGGAAAGAAAACTGTACAAATGAGAGATACGGTTTAAGTTTCATACTGTGCAGATTTAAAAACATTTTTTTTTTTTTTGCAAATCTGTTAGAGGGAGAAATATAATTTTTTTTAAAAAGCTGCAAAAACCTGGTTGTATAAATGTACGCAGCCTCCGACGAATACTTAATCTGATCAATCTGAGATAAGGTTTAGGTGTTCTAGGAGAAGTTTTCCTACTCAAACTTACTCAACTGCATCCTTTAGCTAAAGCCATAATATCCAAAGAGGGTACAAAATTATCCATATGGCTGGACTAAGGAATGCAAGACAGAAGCTTTTTCTTAGTAGGCAAATATTATATTCCACCTAAAATCTCCTAAATCCTTGATGGAGAATGTATAATGATCTAAAAGAACCAAACTTGAACTTTGGGCATGGAAGTCCAAAAGGAAAGTTTGACATAAAAGTAACCAAAAGCACACTATACCCACAGTGAAACAAGTCTGTGGTAGCATTGTTCAGCTTTTTATTTTTTCCTCTAAGAGATTTGCTTGTTTGTAGTGTAATATTACAGGACTTATATACCACATTATAGATGAACATTATAATATTAATAACAGTCTAATGTTTTTACATCATCAAAAAAATCTTTCCAATTCCAAAATAAACCTGAAGAAATTCATGCAATTCTGCTTAAAACTGCAACAAGACTGAGAAAGAAATACTGTATGTAATGTAATGAGCGTAGAAGGCGGGTAAAAACATCCAATGATGACACATATCAACGTACACAAAAGTCCACCAATGTATCTGTGTGTGCTGTCTCAATTCTCATTACCTTTCTAAATATATTAGAATATTTAAAGGTGTATAAGTACAAGTCAGAACAAACCCATTACAAAAAGGCTTTTGAAAAGATTGCAGATGTGTGTTTTCAAAAATGGGTGGTGGTTTTTAAACTGGGCGGTTGCCCAGGGCAGCATTGCAAAAGGGGGTGCAGAAGGGCCAGACAAAAACTATTACTTATTTTTAGGTTGTGCTCTAAATATGTTTTTCTTCATGGATTTGCCTTCAGTGGAGACTAGATGGAGCATTTTGCTTGCGTTGTGTGACTATACTGCATTTTATCCCAAACAGGAATTCCGATTTACAGCATTTTGTTGGGTTGGGGGTGGCAGAAGGACGGGCTGCCATTAATGTAAGAACCGCCCCTTTTCATGATAAGGATTTGCAATAAAAGTACTTAAGCACCGATAAACGATTCCATCTGAGAGAGATGTGTTGTCAGCATCACACAAAACAACTCTCACCCGATAGCAAAGATGGTTTTCGTTGAAAATAATAATAATAAAAAAAATCCATACAGCAAAAACAATAACTTGTCTAGAACATATATCGCTGAGTGACCAATGAAGAGTTGTTGCATATGTATTTGGTTCAAATTACATTATTAAGTGTATTGGTTCTCAAATCCAGAGTTAATGTTGATTCACAAACAGATATATATATATATATATATATAAAAAAAAATAAACACACACATTTAAGTCAGCAGCAAAAAAACTTCTACTGTTGTCCAAAATACTGTAAGCAGCGATCCAACCTGCCTCCCTTTTTAGCTGAAGCACAAAGGTGAGTTGAAGCTCATCAGCTGGGGGGGATTATTTCCCAGGGCAACACTGATTGATCCAAAAATACTGCACATGGTTCCTTCAAAATTTTACTCAGCAATCAAGGCAATACACAGGAATGCAAACTGTAGCTGAAGAAACATGACCCTAAAAGGCAAAACTAATACAACACACATATTTAAGCTTTACAATACTTGACCGAATGATATTTTCGAAGGGATTTTATATCTAAGAGAATTGTATATCTTATTGCAAATGAAAATTCATCTTCTGTTTGTGTCATGGTTTCATCAGAAGTCCTACAAGCTGTCAGGGTGCTAAACAACACTGACATGCATCAATATATTTTACAACAATCTCATACGACATGTTATCATAACAAAGTATCTGCACAGTAAATTCCTTCCTTATGTGCCAGGGACGTCGACGACTCCCAGAAAACTTCAACTGGTTATCAAACTACCGCGCAACATCATCAGCAACAGGTTTCTTTCCCATCGGAGGTGATTGTGGAAATGCAGAGTTCTGTCGCCCCCTCCTGGAGAGTCTCTGTAACGCAACATGTGCGTGGGACGCAGAAGCATCACATATGAAGCTTTGCCTCAGAAAAAAAAACGCCCCCTTTTTAACTCTCTCTGCTCATTTATGTGTCCTCTCCCCACCGGACTGCCTTCCTTCCTCTCAGGGCTGAGAGAGACGCTTGCGTTTGAGCTTCTGCTTCGCCATTTCCTCCTTGTGGAAAACAGAGAGAGACAGAGAGAAAGAGAGAGAGAGGACAAGAGAGCACTGACACCACACTCCTCCATCTGCTTAAAAAATAAAAAAAATAAAAAATCCCATCTCTTTGAACATCCATCCATCCATCGGTGAGATTCGGATGAGTGCACACACCGTCACACAGTCCCTACGTCTCCTCTGGTTTCACAACATGCCGGTCACACATTGTTAGTGAGGCACTCTTCTAAACTCCAGCACTGACATTTGGACCGTCCTTCGAGCTAAAAGTCCCACTGCCAGTTCATGGCTGCTTTCACACTGATTTGTGAGTTTAAAAAAGGCCAAGAAAAAAAAAACAACTCCTTATTCTTTATCTTTCAATATATTATATAATAGGATTTTGTTTTTGTTTTTTTTTAAAAAAAAAAAGGTGAAAAAGAGGTTTGTTGGGATAGTATACAGCTGCAAAATATACCATATCAATATGTACAGGTCCCATGCTGCTGGTTAGTCATCACTGCAAAAGAACAACACAAACAAATAGCAAGGGCTGATTAGTTAGTTTTCAGGTCGCATAATAAAAAAAAGCAGGGTATAAATGCTTCATCATTATTAACTCAAAAGCACGCTTTAATATACTTACATAGTGTCTCTGCATTAAATCAGAGTCAGTATGTGTAAAGTCAGTTAAAGAAATGCACTGCATATACCTATACCTTAACTACATTTTTAATTAGCTCAAAAACAATGCCACAGAATGGCATGAGTTAATAAAAATCAAGATTCAAACTCTCACCTTCTGCCAACAGCTTGGTATTGGAAGCCCATCGTGTCCCTGCAGGACAGAAGAGAAGTGGAAAGTTGGTGCTTGCATCCCTTTCTTTACGCATTGCAATCTTGGTATTTTAATACCAGCAATAACCTTGAAATAATAATGCTGGCGTTCTGCTTCTTGTCAGGGGACTTGTGATGCAATTAAATGTACTTTAAACTAACATATTTCCCCTGCCAGTATCTGATTTAAGTGATTTTTTTTTTTTACCATTACTTGCTACTCAACCAGGTCCTACCTTTTGAAGCCACGCCAAAATATAACTTTAGTTCAATGGAGAAGGGAGTCTAAAGCACCTTCCACTGTTATTGCCACTCTTGGTACAGTAACAGGCTTTTTTAATGCCTTACTTTTCATGAAATTGGTTTGCTGGAAGTCCATGACCTTGTTTAGGAGCTCCACAGCAAATACAGTGATGCAATTATTAAAAAAATATAAAAGAGAATAGAGAAAACGGATGGAAAAATATGACCCAAACCGAGTGTAAAGAAATGTACGCAGTACCTGGACCAAGTACACAACAAAATGTATTTAAAGGCTAAAAAAGTGACATTTACAACGTTTGTCCCCTTGTAAATAAATCCAAGCTTTATTGCACTAGCATAATCTCACATTTAAAAGTCTACAAAAATCCAGCCTTTAATTTTAACACATTTACTCAATTTGAGAACAAGAAAATGTCACAAAATTATTTCTTGGCTTGAATAATCCCAGACGCCACAGTTGTTTCTACCCCTATCGACAAATATACTATATGTATATAATATATGTGCAACTGAAGCAGGTTTGTAATGTATACTTTTTTTTTTAAAGTTGAGTGTTAAGGAGCGTTTAATCAATAACTCAAGACTTCCTGTTTGCCTCAAGCAGAAATACGGTACGCAAAAGTCCCGTTTCTTTAAGCAGCTCTTCTCGTCTGTCTCTACCCGCAATAAACTGTCACTTATCAGGCTTTTGGACTGAGCAGTAAAGATGAATATCAACAGGCAGCCAGTGAAGGCTGCAGCCTTTTGCCATCTATTGTCTGAGAATATATGAGGTTAGGGAGGTAGAGGACTATGCTAACAGGGGTTTGAAAAAACAAAAAATAAACAAAAGAATTGATAGATGAAAAGCAAGTGAACATAACAAGGTAGAGCAAAGCAAGAAAGAAAGATACTGTACCACAGGACAGGGGGCCTCAGGGCCAGAAGGAGGAAGAGGAGCAGTTTCAGGGGAAGAAAGCCCTTCTTTCACAGACTGATCTTTACTGTCACCACAGCCCTGCCAGAAGGTGTCAGTTACACATTTACAGCAACGAGGAGGAAGTTCAGAGAAAACAACAGCAGCAGTACTCAGACTGAAGCACAGAGTATAAAAACACCGAAGGTAACTGAAGCAGGATAGAGAAGAAGTAGGTATCACAGAACATGTGTGTGTGTGTGTGTGTGTGTGTGTGTGTGTGTGTGTGTGTGTGTGTGTGTGTGTGTGTGATAGGGACATACCACAGGACAGGGCTGGTCCAGTCCTGGAGGACCCTGTTCTCCCTTGTTACCCTTCATGCCTTTCTTCCCCACCGCCCCTCTGTCACCCTGGAGGATGAAGAGGACGAAGAGGTACAGCAGTCAGACCCACACAGTCGTAATAATGAAGAACACGCTACGCTGCAGAGTCGGACCGTAATTACGGCTCCAGTGTAACGGATCATTCACGTCAAAAAGAAATAGAACACCCTCCGGTAATTCTGTGTAAAAAGCCTCAAAATAAAGTCATCATTAATTGCGGTTGTATAATCGTACACCAACAACATAGAAAGGTTGTGTGTGGGTAAAGTTATTCTGGGGTGGGGGGGTGGGGGGCGTCTCCTGGTTTGACAAACAGTTAACGATGCCGTGCTGTAGAGCAAGGTTTCCAGGGTCTTTGAAAGCGAACCAGGCCCACAGCATCACAGATCCTCCCTCGTACTTAACCAAAGGTGGGTAGAGCAGCCAGAAATTTTACTCAAGTAAGAGTAGCACTACTTTTTTTTTTTTTTTACTCAAGTCAAAGTAAAAAGCACCCAACCAAGAAATTACTTAAGTAAGAGTAACTATTTTGTGAGAAGGCTACTCAACTACCAAGTAAATATTTATAATGACTGATTTAATTTAGAAATTATGTAATTGGTCAGGCAAAAATATTTAATTATGTACAAATTCTGGTATTTTAACGACTACCATAAAACATTTACAAACAATAACAATTACAAAGGAACAAATTCAGGCAGAAGAACCACTTTGCTAAACAAAGTTTTTAAACATAAAACGTATGAAACCAAGCAGTTAGTATATACAGTAAGTTAGAACAGTGCAAAGTACTTCCACTAATAATATCTACTGTTTACTGTATGGTTACCTGACCTTTACCTGGCTGGATGAGCTAACCAGATAGAATCAGAATCAGAACCAGAAATACTTTAATAATCCCAGAGGGAAATATATATATATTTTTCTTTCAGAATCAAACAAGAAGTCTGACCTTAATATATACTGCAGATGTGTGTCTCTCTGGTGCTTCTTTGGTTGAAACAAGTTTTTTCTTTATTCAGTAAAGTTACTCATAGTGGATGGAGTAGCCAGACATTTTACTCAAGTAAAAGTAAGAAGTACGGTGAAGTAAAACTAGTCCCAGAAGTATATTTTGTTCAAAAAGTTACTCAAGTAAATGTAACTGGTTACTATCCACCTCTGTACTCAGTGAGCATAGGGTGCTTTTCAACACAGTTAACTTTTGTTTCAGGCCAAACCAGTTTGCTGTTAAAAAGCCCTTTTTAGGGCCGAGGGTAACTGCTCCAGGTAAAGCTCCAGTGTCATTTAACAAACTCAACATGCTTTTATCCACAACTGGTGAAGGTAGAAAATAAGAGTCCAAATGTTTTTTTTTTTTTTTTTGCTGCAGGTCCTAAATAGTGAGGTTTTCCGTTTTATTTCTATTTACACCTCTTTACCGTGGGTGATCAACATGTTCAAACTAACCTTGTCTCCTTTTTCCCCCCGGTCACCCTTCTCTCCTCTCAAACCTGGAAAACCCTGAAAAGAAGGAAGGAGAAGCAGGCTCGACACACGCTTCAGTCAAGTAAAAAAGAAAGAACCGTTGGGTAAATCCACTTCGCCAAACTCACGTCTAGTCCCGGCTCCCCTGGTCGGCCCTGCGAACACACATGTGAAAATGATACTTCGTCTGCTTAACAGAAACCAAAGGCGGCTCGGTACAGATGTACGATAGCGTATGGGGGGGTCATGATTGGGTTTACCTTTTCTCCCTTTGCGCCCGGCAGGCCCACCAGCCCAGGAGCCCCGGGCGGACCCTGGTGGCCGTCCAGCCCCTGCAGTCGAAGCGAACGGTCAGAACTGCACCGTGCGAATTACCCCGCGTGTAAATAATACGGCTATCGGCAAAGACTCGGCTTACTTTGTATCCGGGGGCCCCGTGCTCCCCCTTCTCTCCCTTGACGCCAGCTCCGGGCTCCCCCTGCATTGTGACAGCACAGCACTTAGATCCAAGCACGCTCCTCAGCCTCCGTCCCACCACACAAACCACACGCAGGCGTTCTCGGCCTTACCTTGGGGCCGGGCATCCCGTGCAGCCCCTGGAAAAAGAACACCGCACGGCGTCAGCGTCTGCGTGACTGGAAGTGGCGGATCGGAAAAACGCGGGCGGAAATACTCACCGTGGATCCTGGGGACCCGGGCACCCCGGGGGGGCCGGGTGGACCAGGAGGCCCCGGCTGAGAGATCATCTGAATCTGGAGGAGGGGAAAGAGCCCGAAATCAGGGGGAGATTAGACAGATAGAGATCCAACTCACGCTTAACAGGAGGTTATGCACAGTTCCTTGTTAAAGTATTTGCACCCCTTGAACTTGAACACCCATATTTTAGTCACGCAAAAAACTTAGATGTGTTATTTTTCATGGTTTCTCAAAGTGGTGCATCATTGTGAAGCGACCCATGGTCTCCAAAATGTTATACTTAGAATCTGAAAATGCTGTGCCCATTTGTATTCAGTCCACTTTACTCTGATAAGAAGCTCAGAGGGGACAGAGCCGCCACTTTATGGAATAATATTCAGATCAGGAGTAATCTAGTTGTTCTCTGTAGGCCTCAGAGGTTTGTTAGAGAACAATAGTGAACAAACAGCGTCACAAGAACAAAGAAACACAGGAGACAGGTAAAGGAGACACTATGGGAAGGTTTAAAGCAGAATTAGGTTATAAGCTAACTTCCCAAGCTTTGAACGTAGTATATAACACTGTACACGCTGTCGTTGATCTCTTTTAAAATCACATTCTTGGAGGTATCTCAGCTTACTGTTAGTTTTAAAGCTACAAGAAGATTAAAAAGTATGAAATAAATGAATAAAACTATCTCCACAGCTGACGCATAGGTCAGTGCGGTCATGTGCGTGTTAAACACTAACCAGGTTGTCGTCCAGTCTGCAGTCACCTTTTTCCCCTTTATGTCCATCCATCCCCTGAGCGGCAGAGAGCAAGTTATTGTCGCCGGTTTTTTCCGTATGAACCCTCAGAATAGTTTTTCTTTTTCTGTCACAACTTACAGCAGGTCCAGAAAGACCCATCTCTCCTTTCTCTCCTCTCTCACCGGGAGGTCCCATTTCACCCACATCACCTTTGGGCCCCTGACGGTTCCAACGGCAGAGAAAATTACAGTTTCAAGATAATAATATAGCCGCATGCGCTAACTCAGAAAGTTTTAAGGTGTATAAAAAAAGGTGTGCAGCTTCTGTACCTTTTCTCCATCTACTCCTGCAGGCCCAGGCAACCCAAGCTCTCCCTAATTCAGGACAAAGAGACACGGATGAATTTAAGGAGCTTTATCGACACAAAAATATGGACAGACGATCTGAAAAAGTGTACTAATCCCTGTTAAAATGCATAGTTTGGGGCAGTTCAACAGAAAAACAAAGATGAAGTGCATAATTAGGGCACAGCTTCAAAGTAATACTTTATTGAAGCTCCTTTAGATTAAATTTCAGCATTTACTGTCCTTTGGTAGGACTCGTTCAGCATCCCACATCTTTTGCCCACTCCAAGTGGCACATAGGTTTCAAAATCTCTCAAAATGCTACACATTTTCTGCCAGATTTAGTTCTGGGCCATTTTAAAACATGAATTTTCCTCTCATTACGTATCTGATGTGATGATTTCCATGTATGCATAGACTCAACGTGATATTCAGAAAGCATAATCTGTCATCATGTACAGCTTTTAAACAGAAACCTAAAAGTTTCTTGGTCAAACTGACTTGTGTCTGGAGCCGGTTATTATTCTGTTTACTTTGAAGCAGACGGTCGTTCAATCTGAGAATAAATGATGCCGGCTCCAGCATGTTTTAACTGTGGGTGGGTGAAGAAAAAGGTTCCAGTCCTGCAACCCTACAGTCCAGACATACGGAGAAGCCAGCAGATTGTTTGCAAAACATAAGCAGTACTCTGCAGAAATTCCTGCAGGTTCAGCGGTGTTGCCTCTTTGCAGCGTCCCTGATGAGTTTCTTTCTCGTAGTTTAGTTGATTTCAGAGAAGCATCGAGGTTCTGGAAAGTCGCTGTGGTCCGACATTTTCTCCATTTCCTGATAACCGTCTTCACTGTGTCATATGTACGTATATGCTGCTCTGAAACTTTGTGCACCCTTCACCTGGCAGGCAGCGCTGTTTTAAAGAGTTTCTCTTGATTCTTGGTATCCTATAGATTTAGCTGAAATATCTGAAAAAGCTAACTATCAAAAAAACACCTCAGGGAAAGCTTAGCCTTCGCCTTATTTCAGGTTTAACTCGATGGCTGGTGTGAACACAAGGAGACTGATTGTTGAAAGTGAATCAACGGATGCTTCAGCCAAGTGCCGGTTTATGGGTCCATCCTCATGAAATCAGGTCACTTCGCCTTCTTTATTCATCTTTTTTTCTTCTAACACACATTTGTATTTTTTTCAGTTGCGTTGTACAGGTTAATTGTCATATTAGAGGATGGGTAAAGTTCTGAAAAGATTTATCATGCTGCCTGTTTTTACATCACAACCTGGCATTTTAACACGGGGGGTGTCCACTTTTGAGGCGTACCTTTTCCCCTGGAGGGCCAGGAAGTCCCGGTGGTCCAGGTGGGCCCTGGAGACAAACAGACAAATGTAACCACATTTAGTTAGAATCCTTAGGTTATTTGATTTATTTATTAATTTTTTGCCTTAGCATGAACGCAGCATCCACCAGTGCCATGTTTGTTGTTAACATTTGTGAGGATGGGGTGCATATGGGTTACAAAGTGAGATGAAGCCACAACGGCATTACTTAAAAAGACACATTTAACACGTACACGCTAAAGTGCAAAACCCACTCTGGGACCGTTTAAAAAATATTATTGTTTTAGGTCTACCAAAATGCCAGATCCGCATGTGGATGCAACATCTAAACGACTAAAAAAACCTACACATATTCTCATCTCTGTGTGGACGGCACCTTAAGCTCCATTTGTGTTAATTAGTCTCCCTCCCTCAGCTTCCCTGCTTTCCTTTGCGCCTTGTTTCCTCGGATAAGCTCATCAGCCCCTTTGGCCAACTTCCACCCCTGCCTCAGTAAGGTTCTGATTTCTCATTGTTTGCTGCCTGATTCTTTCATTTACCTGCTTTAGACTCTGTCAGCCTGACCTTTTCTCAGCCCGTGCTGCATCTCCTGTTTTCCTTATGTCACGGCACCTAAGTTTTGTTATTTTCCTTATTAAGGAAATCTGTGGCCAGTATTTCTGGCCACAGAGTTCACAAAAGGATATTTTCTATTGACAATAGTAGCCTCTTCGGGTTAAAACTTAGGGTCAGTGAAGTACCATCTCTGGAAATGAGGTGGCTGCAGACTCGTGATCCATAATAAATATCAGAGTAAAAATTTAAACTTCCACAAACCTTGTATATGTTTGCCCCTCATTACATTCCTTGTAAATAGGGGGAAGCAAACAAATCTTCATTCATACCTCTGCCGATCACAAACAACTTGGAGCTATTTTATCTCCCAGAGAATGTAAAACAGTGCTGAACTGAATGTGGTTTTCTACGGCACAACAATCGAGCGTCGTTTTTCATGCCGTTGATTGTTTTGATGCAGACTGAAGCAAAAGGAGAGGAAGCCAACACATTAATTTGACTTTATGCAACACTATGAGTTTTAGATGATTGCCACACTCTGTCGGCGTTGTTTGCTGTGTGTAGCAGGCCTCCTCAATCACGCTCCTTAATCTCCGGGTCCCTAGTGAAACACTTGTTCCTCCCTCCTCTGAAGGCTTCAGCCATCTTGAAGTAATAAGAGGGAAAACCATACTGCCTCCCAGAGGTGTGTTGATCCGTTTCCATTTTGGACTCTCTGTGTGCGCTCCGTGAAATCCTTGGAAACCAAACATGTTTACTCGACACAATTTGATCTGGAGCATTTCACCGGTGGTTAGTGAGCGCTACTCATGCAAGCAACCCCTTAAAAAGTTGCATTATGAATACCAGAGACAAACCAACCGCAATTATTGAGTTGTATTACGCTGTATTCATCAGCACATAAGATGTCAGTACGGATGAAACGGGAGAACCTGCTTCTCTAACAATCAAGTGAGCGGATAAAAATGCAGTATGGGTGGCCGATGAGGGAATGACGCTTATTCGGCGGCCCTGCAGAGGCCCAGCGAGTAAGCTTTGTGCGGGCTGATCCTCGTTAGCGAGAGGTTTCTGATAAGATCTCCAGTCCGTATTTTCACCATCTGCTTTGAAGCTATCGGACGCTGTTGGGCTGTGACTTCGCAGGAGCCCGTTTCAGATCAGGACCCAAAGGGAATTGGCTCATACAAGTTTTTAATCAAATGCAAACAGCACTGTGAAGATAGCCATCTTTCAGTAGCATGTCTACCCCGGTACATGGGCAGATGAAGATCAAGTGTACGAAGCCAGGGATGAGACTGTAACCAATGTGGAGTTGCCCCCTTTATCGTTAATCAAAATTTCTGGCTCTTGTCAGCTGAATTATAATCAAATATCTCACATTTTGCCTTTTTTTTTTACCACCACAAGATTTACTGTACATACGTAAACAGCATTCCATGTGATAGACCGACACAAAAGTAGAGCACGATTGTGACTTGAAAAGAGAAACTTTTTTTTCCCCAAAATTTTCTTTACAAATAAAAACCTGAAAAGTGTACGTGTGGATTCATATTCAGCCCGTTTTACTCTGACAGCCCTAAATACAATTCAGTACAAAGAACTTCATTCTAAAGTTAATTAGTGGATAAAATCCACTTGTGTGCAGTTTAGTCTCAGTAAACAGCCAGCTGGTCTTTGCCAGCCTCAGAGGTTTGAAGGTTAAAAAAGTGACCCAATGAAGACTGAAGTCAACGATGTTTCAGTTAATAGTTTAAACCGAACAGTCAAAGGCAACTCTCAGCTCATGGGGTTTTAACCTCGAATTTAAATGGAACTCAGAGTTTCAGCATTTTTTTTTTCCGAAGTAAAAAGTGAACGCTGCTTCTCTATGTTTGGTCCTGATTCTGGGGAAGAGCAGTAGACGTGAACAAAGAGACCTGAGTGGTCTGGGAAGTCGATGCAATGACAAGTCTTTTTTTTTTTTTTTTAGGTTTTTACGGCACTAGTGGCTCGTTTTTTGGACAGTGGTCTGACAGGAAAGGAGGAGAGACATGCGGCAAAGGACCACAGGTCAGATTCAAAACTGGATTGGCCACGTCGAGGGCAAAGGCCTCACTAACGACAGCGCCACCGAAGCACGCCTGACAACAAGTCTTTAATGTGTTTTGGTGCTAAGCCATTCTCTGATTTGTAAACCAACAGAAGTAATTTAAAGTCTATTCTCTGAGAAACAGGGAGTCAGAATAAGGACTTCAGAAATGGGGCGGCTGGACTCGGCCTTATCGAGAGGATGAGGAGCCCCATCATCCAATGGGAGCTCCAGGTAGAGCCGCTGCTTTTTTGATCGAAAGGAGTCAGTTTCATATATAAAAGACACAAAAACGTTCGCTGGACACCGGCCCTCGAGGACTGCACTGCAAAATCGGATCTAAAAATAAATAAAATGTTCTTAAAGTTAGTGTATTTATCTTTGATTTGAGCAGGTAAAAAAAGATTATCTGCCAATGGAATGAGTATTTTTACCCCTAAAATAAGATAATTAGACATCCTGCACTTGAAATAAGATGATTGAGATGAATTATTCCTATTTTAAGTGCAAAAATCTTATTCCATTGACAAATCATCCTATTTACCTGCTCAAATCAAGGACAAATACACAAATTTTAAGAATATTTTACTTATTTCTAGTTCCATTTTTGCAGTGTGGAGATTCAGTCTCAAGCATAACTTGGGAATAGATGTTTATAAAGGCCTAATAAATGCAAATAGATGTTCATGCACAGACTGAGCCTGAGCTATTTTGCAAAAAAAAAGGGCACAAATTGAAGTTTCTAGAAGTAGAAGATGGTAGATCTAGAAGATGATAGAATCACACTCTACAAGACTGGCAGCTGTAGTTGCAGCGAAACGTGCTTTTACTTGGCTCAGTTTTCAGATTCCCACGTGAAAACGACAAACAAACCCAAAACTGTCCATGGATCCCCCCCCCCCCTCCCCAGTTGAACACAACGCACAACTCACGTAAAATTCCAGCATGACACGTTGAAGCTTGTTGTTTGCAACGAGACGAAAAGTTCAGGGAAAACGAAAACGCACGAAAACCCAAAACACCAGAGAAAGCACACCATGCTGCCGTTCAGCACCAGTGACACGGCGTCGCACAGCACACCCCGAGCACGGCAACAAAAACCCCCTTGATTGTCCCGCGTGGCCGAACGAATGCCTGTAGGCTACGTGCTATCTGATGAACCTACACATCTGCCGTGCATTAACTGAGGCTGTGTGTTGTAGCGCCAAACGAACGCGGCAGAACGCAACAGACCCTGGCATTCAATGAGCCTCCTCAGATGTGGCCTGCGCAGTGACATCCAATACATCTGATGTCACAGATCTGGCCACAATATGCACACAAAAAAATGCACAAACACCGCATCCCCCACCCTCCCCCCCTTTCCCGTTTGAGGCAGGTGTGATGTGAGGCGGAAACACACGGTGTGTGCGGTGCAAGCATGAGGAGCGGTGTTAGTGACTCGCCACGCCACCGGAGGCCATGCAGCAGCGGCAGATTACCGAGACGCTGATGGTTTTGATGGCCTGTCGGGAGGAGACAGCGACACAGTTCACTTTAGAGGTTTCTGGCTGACATAACCAAGATGTATTTCCGACCACAAAGACATTCACATGGGCTTAGGTTTCCCCCCCCAGGAACCCTGCCATGGGATTCAACGCTCGGTTTCTCTGGGAGTACGTGTGATCGAACTCACCTGGAACGCGTCCAGGAGCTTTCCGTTGAAATCGATGATGTCCGAGGAGCCGGCGGCGCCCTTTTCCCCCTGATAACCCTGCAGCAGAGTTCGGGATAACGGAGGCGTGTGATTTTTACATAGCCGGCGACAAAAACAGAGCAAATGTGAAGGGTTTAGGTTGTGAATAGAAACGTGCCATGGGTCCCTGTGGTCCTTGCTCGCCTGCTTCCCCTTTGTCACCCTGTGGGAAGAGCAAAGGTCACATCAAATGAAACATCATAGCTGACTGTGTTGCATCCGAATAAACATATTTTAGAAATTATCCTTGTTTAAAGACCAATATAGATTATTTTACCTTTAATCCTGGGAATCCATTCATGCCTCTCTCTCCTTTCTCTCCAAATCCTGGCTCCCCCTGGTGCATTGAAAAAAAACAAAAAAACAATACACGGGGTGAATGCATTAAAACGTGTCAATAATAGTGATAGTGAGCAGGTCAGAAGCTCGGTTATACCTTCGGCCCCGGAGGACCCTGCATTCCTGGATAGCCGGGCTCTCCATCATCTCCCTGTCAGTCATTAGAGATCAATAAATATAAGGATCGCAAAGTTTGCCTAATGCTTACAGCCCCAATCAGTCCGATGAGTCCAAATATGTCAATTATTCATAATCTTTACCGGCTTCCCTGGCGTTCCCTGCGGCCCCTGAGGTAAAAAGAGTAAAAACAAATCAGGCAAAAAAAACAACAAACAAACCAGCAAACAAATATCATCTTTGACGTCTAACTGGGAACTTAGAAATGACGAGCCACACTCACCTCAACGCCATCTCGACCCGGCAAACCCTTGGGAGGACACAGAGGAGAAGGGGTAAGGTGTCAGAAAGAAGTTACTCGACAAATCTGGCCACTAGATGTCAGTGTGGACTAAAGCGTTGGAAGAACCCATAGACATTTATATTATGTCTATGGGTTTACCTGCTCCACAAGTGGAGAGCGTTGAGATTCTGGCATGTAATGATGTATCTGAACTGTTCTTTTAGCAAACGATAAACAACTTTAATGCATTTTAAAAAGAAAAAACGAATTTATAGTGGATTTTCTCTAATCCAGACAAACTCAAACATGTCTATACAGTCACCAAACTCTTCAGGGAAGTGGTGCTGAAAGTGATACGGCCCCCCCATTTCTTGTGAGTGACCATGTAGCTGGCAGTTTCTCCTGGCCAGTATTGAAATAATGTGATCAACAGCGCTCATTTATAAGAACCGATAAATCAGAGCAATGGAAACGACTGAAGAGAACAGAGAAGATCCAAAAAAGGTGAATGATAGATTTAAAGAACAAGCGCAATATAATTGTTACTTTTAGATGCATACATTAAGATTATGACCAGTGACATAAACTTTTTTAAATCATCAAAATCCTAAAAATATATAATAATATATAATAAAATAAAATAATAATAATAAAAAGCTGTTAAATATACATTTAAAATGTACACATAACAAGCAGACCACAGTTTTATCATGTTAAATGGTTCTGTAACTTGCTTACATTTTCTTATTTTTTTTTTTAACTAAATAATTCAGGTAACCAGAGCTGCCAAAGTTTTTCAGAAAAAAACAACAGATTATTTTGGCAGGGCGCACTGTGTAATGTACAAATGGTGTCATCAGTCCAGTTCTTGTGGGCGAGAAATATCAGTGCAGAAAGATCAATGACAGTAAAAAGCAAGTAATAAGATTAAAGATTTCCAAGGGACTAATTCTGAGAAGTGAATGAGGACATTTCTTTCCACGGTGATGATCGTCCTCCAGTTAATGGTCCCTCTCATTTAGATGCAGAAATCTGCAGACCGTATAGAGTCACAGTAAAGCGATGGCTTTCTCTCGTGCTTTCCACACTGTTTTCCCCACTTCCCCACTATACTGAAAAAAACAAAACATCTTTAATTTCCTCTTTAGCAAATGTAATGGCTTGAATATGAACTGGACTGTGTGTGCGAAGCAATAAGCTGTGGCTCCAAACAACATCAAACGCAAACATCATTTCACGTCAGCCTCCATGTCTTTCTCCATCCGTCTATCAGTGATTTGGCTCTTTGGGGTAAACAGACCTGTGGGCTGTTTGCGGGGGCCAGGTGGACGGCTGCATTTCTGCGATGAAGTCATCCGTTACTAAGGAAACTTAGAGGAAACTTGCGCCGAGGCTCCCTCCTTTCACACGCCACACACGCGGCAATCAAGGAGCGCTGTTTACTTGATCTCTCCGTGCACTCCCATAAATGCAACACGCGCGGCGGAGGGCATTAACTTTCCATTTAGTTCTCATATTCGACTATATTGTGCAGGAGCTACTAAGATGTTTCCCAGCTGCTGCTCCTCGGTCTGCACATACAAGCTGTCATCCTGATGCACCGAGTTGCTCCGCGCTCCTCCTTTGTTCCCATCCTCCTGCAGCTTCTTAGCCCCGTTTCCCACCCCTCGTACCTCGGCCCCGTCGTTTGATCTGCTCCCGCGCGGCAGCGGGAAACAAATCGCCGTTGCAAATAATTTTCTTGCAGCGCTTTTCATCTTGAGTGCAGAACGGAACTCGGTTCAGATGCCAGACGCGACTACCGAAGCCTGAAAGCTCCTGCAAACGTGGAATTGAGATGTTCAAACCAAGCTTTACTTGATCAGCTCAAATCCCAAAGCTGTGACATTCATCTTTATGCCTTTGATTTCATTTATTTACCTATCTGAATTAGGACGATGCACATTCGTCAACATGTCGGCTTAAAGCATCAATGTAGATATGCCAGAACTAGCACAACAGCTAATTTGGATCCGCTGTCCTAAGGCAGGTAAGAACACACTGCAAAAACAGAACTAAAAATAAGTAAAATGTTCTTAAAATTAGTGTATTTGTCCTTGATTTGAGCAGGTAAATAAGATGATTTGCCAGTGGAATAAGATTTTTGCACTTAAAATAAGAACAATTCATCTCAATCATGTCTAATTATCTTATTTTAGGGGTCTAAATACTCATTCCATTGGCAGATAATCTTATTTACCTGCTCAAATCAAGGATAAATACACTAACTTTAAGAACATTTTACTTATTTTTAGTTCTGTTTTTGCAGTGCAGTGAACATTAAACAAGACACTACGGGAGAGAACAGAGTGGACACAAACAAATAAGATGCCAATAACATAAAATCCACAATAAAATTAGGTTAAAAGGCCCAACGGGAACAGATCAATTCACCTGTGAACACATGTCTGGTTGGTTTTCAACCAATGTTTCAAGGAGATTTGAAAACTAATGTAGGTTGCACAACATGAGCTGGCAGTGTGTTCCATAACCTCTTTTTTTTGCAGCGCCTTACAAAGTATTAACACCCCCTTAAGCTTATTTTTATTTACATCCCCAGACACCAGGCAGCTGAAGACCAGCACTCTGAATTTTCCGTCTCCCAAACATGTGGTGGCATCGTGCTGTGGGGATTGTCTCCTTCGGCAGCCCAAACAAGCTGGTGTTGTTGGGTGGGAAGGTGGATGGAGGTGAATATAGGTGCAATCCGAGAAGAAAACCTGTCAGATATTGAGAAAGACCTGAGCCTGAGAGGAAGGTCCACCTTCCAGCAGGACACCGGCTCCAAGTTTAGAGCCGCAGTCACAGTGGAGTGGCTTAGGCTGATATCCACTTGAATATCAGAAGGGTTGAAAAAAAAGTATTAAATAATACAGGTGAATGTCACAGTTTTCATTATTCATTGGTCAATAAATAAATAAATATAGTTGTATTTTCTCACAGTTATGCTCTACTTTGGGGTATGAATAGTTTTTCAACCCCCTGGAGTTAAAAGCATCAGGTGTGAGAGGACTTCCTCACTTTCTCCGGCTCAGACATCTGCCCGCAACATGGAGCCGCGCTCAGCGCCGCTTTGTTTAGTTGTTTTGGGTTTCGCAACGCCTTTAATCAACTCGGAAAGACCCTTCGCAGCCGGCTGGGTCACACGATGCTCCCCCCTCCCTCCCTCTTTTTTCGTTCGGCCCGTCTGTTTTGCCGTTTCTGAGCCGCTCCGGCTGATCTCTGTGGTCGTTCTCAACTCACCCACGTCAAAAACAACATTTTTCACCTAGCCCCCTTGCAGTCCAATGCCAGATGAGAGTAACGCGGCTATTATTCCTTTAAGTAGATAAACAAGAAACAAAAAAAAAAAAAATCTAAAATTTCCCTCTCCAGATTCAGGAACCGCAGCTTGATGCTGCTCAGACAGATCAATGAAACCCTGAGGGGTACAAGCTTAATTCTGAGCAACAGAAAGTGCTCCATACACGGAGCGGACCATTGTTTTCTGCGGCAGGCGAACTGCCCTTGAACTCACAACAGGGCCGTATCTGTTTCAGCGTGCTCCCCAACACATCGCTGGGAGAAAGCTGCGCACTTGGAGAACTTTGCGGCCCGCGGATCTACGCAAAACAGATGAAGCTTGAAGTACAGTTGCTATTTTGGGAGTTTTTTTTTTTTTCCTTTTTCTTCTTTTAGTTGAGCCACAGGTCACGGGCTAACCTGGAAGAATGAGGGTTGGGGGTCCACGGCCGTTCACAGAGAAGACCCTCACCGGAACAATAGGTGTGTATCAATGCAGCCTGAGTCTGATGGCGTGAGATGCGAGCAGAACGACGGGAGTAAAAGGAGGTGCCTCCACACTGGGGATGCTCTTACCGGCTCTCCAGCAGGACCACGAGGCCCGTCCTTCCCGGTGTTCCCTGGGGGCCCCCGGGGGCCAGGAGGACCAGGCGGACCAGGAGGCCCGGCGGGTCCGGCTTGGCCCTGATCACCCTGATGAAAACAACAATAACAAAGACAAAGAGTGGAAAAGCAAATATTAGAGAAATTCTGATTTTAATTCATGAAGACGAAAAGCACCACTTTCACCAGTCTCGAGCAAACAAAGTGTGGAGAACGATTATTCAGTTTATTAATTAGATTATGTAGAAAATGAATTAGTGATGCACTTTAACTCAGCCAAAATGTTAAATAGTCAAAGGTGCACATAACATATTTGACCAAAGGGTGACAGCAGACACAGATTATCGCCTCAACACCTACAGGAAGTGGCATCCGCCTGAAAGATGTGTAAAAAGCCCGAAAATAAATTCAGCATCTACTGCCGTAACATAACCTGACATTGAAGACTTGGGTTCAGTTCTCAGCAGTCAGCTTGTGAGCGAAGCTTTCAAAACGGAGGTGGGATTTTATCGTTTACTATTTTGGTTCCAGGAACTAAGTGGAAAATGCATTTACTTTCAAAATGTTTTGTCTTACAAACAATTTAAGAAAAGGGATGATTGAATTCTTCATGGTTTACTAAGTTTTAAGAGACTAATTGGAATCTGTATTTGCTCACCAACACAAGAACAGGCTCACATGCACTGGATGCCACAGCGAGGCAAACACTGGTGATTCACTCACAATCCTGACAAAACCATTAGTACTTCAATTAATTAGAAGAACAATTAGTTCATTTGAACTTATTATAACTCATTTCCTGATTCCAGCTAACAGAGGCTTTTTGTTGTCACCTTTTACTGATGTGGGGAGAGATTTGTTTGGGCAGGGTGAGAAATAAAGGAGAAGCTTTAGTGTCACTGCAGAAACGTGAGACCTGGTAACCCTACTGTCCACCAAGCAAAACAAACAAAAAAAAAACAATCAAGAACTTGTTCAGCCTGGTTCCAGTTATTTCCAATTTTCTTTAACTTTCTGCTTTATGAAGAACAATTACTTGGCATGTTCTCTATTGGTTCCTATTTTGAAGAGCGGCTAGCAGGAAAAGGCTTCTCAGTCACATCGTACACTCTTATTACCCTCCAGCATAACAAAGTAAAACTAAATATACGCAAGATGAAGCAAAAGTTAAATGTGTTGTATAGGGATTGTTGGGGGTGTTAATAAGACTTCAATGGAAGTTTTTTTTTTTACTGTTTACACATTTTTCACCTAACATATATGCTAATACGGCCCCATTTATTACAATAAAATATGTCATATATACTCATATCTTTAAATCTCTTTTCAAAACCATTTCTAGTCCAGTCACACTTTTGATAAAGATCCTGATAAGATTTTTTTTGAAAAGCACAAAAACACATTTTGACAACAAACTTTATAGTACATAATCCTGAATTAATTTTTTTTTTTTTTCAAGATGGCGCTGCGTAGACAGCAGCCAGTCACCTGGGCTCAATAACTAACGTACAATAATGTGCAACTCATGTGAATTCAATCTCTGGATTATACGTATAACTGTATAACTGTTACAATTACTGTAATAAGTGTTTTGCAGTAACTATGTGCAATAATGTGCTGTGGTGTATTGTCAACATAAAGGTCATTCATTCCTGCTGCTACCTGATCATACTTCGCTGCTTTATACCTGTAACCATTATAGTAATTACCTCAACCATGCACCATAGATGCAACAATAACTGTAATAACTTATGTGCAATAACCTATTTATACAAGGTGCTATAACCCCTGCAATAATCCTGAGCAATAATCCTGTATAAAGTGTATAATAACATATGTGCAATAACCTATTTATACATAGAAGTGTATAGAATTGTATATAGCTGTATAACTGTATCTAACTGATTCTACTTACCTACTTTGGCACCTTCTTCTGACTTTTGACTATTGAGCCGATGGGACAAGTAAATTTCTCCATTGTGAGACCAATAAAGCTTATCTTATCTTATCTTACTTGAAAGCATGTGATATTTTTTGCTAAACATTTTTCTTTTTAATATGAACCTTTCACTGGATGATATTTATGCAGAGCGTCTGCTGCACCAGCTGAGGGAAAACACGAACAGCAAAGAGCAATGTTGTGCAAACTGACTGGCAGGCAACGCAGAATTAAGGTGAACTGCAGCGTCTGGTGAGAGCACCTGCTGTGTTTCTGATTGATTTGATAAAAATCCAGATTAGAACAGATCCGAAAAGATATAAAAAAATAAATAAATCCAATCAACAAAGACAAATCTTCGTTGACTTCATGGGCGTTGAGCCTTTCCCTTCATGCAGGCCTGTACGGGGAGGATGAATCTGCTCAGACCTCCTCCAGTGACTCAGACTGATACTTAGTCACGCAGTAAAACATCCAGACCGACTAACCTAGTTTATGTTTCCGGTTAGCTTCGCATGTCAAGCTCAAAACAAACGGCCCGGTTCGTCTAACAAAAAGGAATTTGTTTTCTGTTTTGGTCCAATTACAAAAAATCACTAAAAGAACTAAAAGCATAATTCACATCTGTGTTCAGAGCCGAAAACCATTAATGTTCCTGAAACACGCTAAAAATTGCAGTGGCAACACTTTCTCTGTGCTCACCCAGCTCTGCGGGCATCTGGAGTATTATGGTTCGCTTTGCTGAGCACTGCAAAAAGGGCTCTCAAAGTAAGTAAAATTTTCTTGGAATTTGTGTATTTATCTATGATTTGAGCAGCTAAATAAAACTATTTGCCAATGGAATAAGCAATTTTTGCACTTAAAATAAGAACAATTCAAGTGCAGGATATCTATTTATGTTATTTTAGGGGTAAAAATACTCATTCCATTGGCGAATAGTCTTATTTAGCTGCTCAAATGAAGGAAAAATATACTAATTTCAAGAAAATTTGACTTACTTTGAGTTCCCTTTTTGCAGTGAGGCGAGTCAAGTGGTGATTCAAACCATGCAGATTGGAAAAAAAACACTTATTTAGATTGATCATTGTGTCAATTAATTTTGGCGCCTTACAAAAAAATGAAGAGGAATTTACCTGCACATCTTTTAATTTAAATAAGCATTGGAATCTGGAGAAGAGCTTGCAAATCCACTTCTCACAGATTCCTTTAGCAACCATTAAGACTTATTTTCTTCTTAAAAGAACCCTCAGAAAACAAACAAAAGCAAGCAAATATTTCTTTTACCATTTTTAGAGTGTGTTCCTAATCATCGGGGGGTTTTCTATGGAAATCTAAATGCAAACAACTTTGCTTCATCTCAACTGGATTAACGGAATTAAAAGACAACAGCAAAATCAAAATAAAGACAAAACAATCAAACAAACAGCAGCTTTTTTTCAGCTTAAAGAACAAATACAAAAAAAAACTAAAAGAGAAGAAAAAGGAAGGAAGATGACAATTAGAGCATGCAAATGTAAGGCAGATTAAAGCGTTAAAAGGAGGAAGCACATGCCTTTTAGGTGACGTCTACCTTCAGAAAGCGTCTCTGAAAGCTGCTGGACTGCTCTCCAGCGAGAAAGCTGTGGTCATATCGAGGGAAAACCATCTAGGATGCAACAGAGGCGCAGTTGACAGAAAGGAAACGGGAAAGACGGAGAAAAGAGAGAGAGAGAGAGAGAGAGAGAGAAAATAAAGATAAATGAGTGGAGAAAAATTGGAAATCTGTGTTAAACTGGGAGTCCGGGGCTAAAGGAGCAGGCCGCTGCAAGAGAAGACAGAGGTCCAAACGTTCAGCAAGCTACAGAAGTGAGAAGGAGCCGGAAAGAGGAGCGTTGTGCTCCTCTCTCTGCAGAGATGGTGACAGACGTGCAGCAGCCAGAGAGAGGTGGCCGCTGGGAGGATTATGGACCATTCCAGCCGGGGTAACAAACCTTGACAGCGATCTGATTACTTTGCAGAGGTGCTGCGTATGTGCTGTAGTTAGGAGGACCCTGAGGAGAGAAGTCCCACAGTGAACAAAACCTCACAAGCCCAGCGCTGAGAAACCTCCACCAGAAGCATTGACCTGCAGAGGCGTCCGTACCCCATGAACTTTTTCCCCTTTTGGTGTGTAAAAACAACTAAACTCAATGTGTCTTAGTAAGGTTCTATGGAATGGACATGACGCTGCATCCTTTTTTTTTAAAAAAGATTTTTGCAATAAGGAATCAGAAAAGGAAGTCATGCATATGTATTCAGCCCTCCTGAGTCAAACATTCAGCGCGATTATGGTTACAAGTCTTCTCAGGTATTCCTCTATGGCTTTCCACATTAAGAGATTGAATTTAAAGCCATTTTTTCTTTGGTGAAAATAAAATTTTCATGGTCTGGCAGATGATTCTCAAAAGTAATTAGGTGTGAATCTGGACCAAGCCATTGCAGCGCATGGATATGCTCTGGCTGTGTGTTTAGGGTCACCATCCATCCTCCTCCCACCGGCTCAAGTCTTTTAAAGCCTCACAAAGGTTTTCTAGCAGGATTGCCCTGCATGTAACGCTGCCTGTCGTCTAATCAGCTCCGACCCGCTTCCCTGTTCCTGCTGAACCAATAAAGTGCCTCCACAGCATGATGCTGCCATTTGATCTCTTTGTTTTGTTAATTTATAGCATAAAATCCCAATAAAACACACCAAATGTGCTGTTAGGAATCCGGCACAATGTGGAAAAGCTATTTCTATAAGGCACCGTGTGAGGATTTTATCATGGTGAAACCGTATAAGCTGGCTAACCGCGACCATTACCCTTTTAAAGTCTACGCCTCAGTCATCCAACGATATATTTCCCAGCGCACGTGGTACTCGTGCTCTGTGCGACGGCTCCCCGTCCGTCCCAACCCAAATAGAAGTGGTTTTGGCTCTTTCCCGTCAACAGACGGTCGTTGTGTTGATTGCCCGTCAAGCTGAAAGGAGCAGAGTTCGCCCGCCTCCTCACAGCTTCGAGCCTCCCCGGTTGAGCTCCCGCAAAAACACGCGGCCCAGCGGCGCGGGGAAGGATGGGGAGACGTGATGAGGAGGTCTTGGAGAGGGAGCAACAGCGGGGAGTGAGGAGCGGGAGGAGGAAGGGAGGCCTGCTGCTAACAGGCTGCCACACTGCAAAAAGTGAACTAAAAGTGAGTCAAATTTTCTTGAAATTTGTGTATTTTTCCTTGTTTTGAGCAGGTAAATAAGATTATTTGCCAATGGAATGAGTATTTTGATGCCTAACATAAGATAATTAGATAAACTGCACTTCAAATAAGATGGTGGAGATCAATTGTTCCTATTTTAAGTGCAAGAATCTTATTCCATTGGCAAATAGTCTTATTTACCTGCTCAAAACAAGGAAAAATACATTAATCTCAAGAAAATTTTACTCACTTTTAGTTCCCTTTTTGCAGTGCACAAGCGCTGGACTGCAGAGGTTTTTCCAAAACACCCCTCCTCCTCCTCCTCCTCCTCTTCATATACTCCTCTTTTTCCTCACTGCCACATTCAGCCATTCACACCGCTCCCACCGTGAAGACCACATATGCAACTTTAAACGTCTCATAGCAGAGGAGGCCGTTTCACGCCGGGCGTTGCCTTTAGCTCATTGCCATCAGACAAACCAAGAAAAACAGCCCCCCCCCCTCCCCCCCCATAGGTTGAATTTTTAATGCTACTTTAGGGGAGGGAAAGGGAGGATTTGGCTGCGGTTCCTTACAACTTGATAAACCCAAAGGTGCAGCGACAGTGTCCTCTATATATAAACTGGAGGATACGGATAAAAAAGGCGACTCGCTTCCTTTTGACAGAGGCTTTCTGGGGGGAAAAGATGCAAAACCGCACATCCGCTTGCGTCGTGATGGTTCTGTGACAGCTGATTTCGTTTTAATACCCCTCTCATCCTGTGTTTGTGACCAGAGTCCGCCTAATGATACCCCCCGCCCCCCTGAGCGTGATGGATCGACTGGAAGTCACCGGCTGACAGAGATCCATGGCCGCTTCCTGTTTTTTTTCGCGTGTATTCTTTTTATCCTGCAGGGTTCAGAGGTGAAGCGGAGCGCGCCGTCTAGAGAGGGCAAAGCGATAACTGAGCTCACGCTGGAACAACACTGCAAACCTCTGCGGCGCAGTTGCTGAGGTGTCAGGGTGAATCCGTGAAACTCCACGGCCGAGGAATCCCTCACAGGGTTTTTTTTTTTGTTTTGAGCCGAGCGCGCGTTTCCAAGCCATATCCTGAGGTTTTGGGGAGCTGCAGACTTATTCCAAAGGCATCAAAGCAGGAGAAGCCTCAGCCAAGCGCAATATTTACCATTTGGAAAACCTACCGACAGGGAATGCCAAAAAAATATTTCGAGCTATTGCCTTCAGAACCAAATACGCATCGGTAGGAAAATGTAATGGCCCATTGCCTTGATAGGAATCAGGAATTCCTGCAATGTCTCAGGATCGCACCATAAATATCTTTCCACTGGGCAGGCCTGTCGAATTTGCACTGGATTTCAGCCATAAAAAAACAACCACCCAGTGTCCTTCCTGTACCCCCGCTCTGTGAGCGCCACTAAATCTTCTTAACCCCTTAACCTTCTTCACATTTTGGTCATGTTGCACAAACTCCAACGGCTTTTGTTGGAGTTTTCCGAGATGAACAAACACAGAGCCGTGAATAACTGCGAAGAGGAAGGAAAATAATGCGTGCTATCCACAGAAGAGTGAGGTTTTTAAGGTGACAAAAAGTGAAAAAGGTCAAAGGGGACCGTTTATCGAGGCGCTGCAGATGCCAGTGAAAACATCGGCAGACGTGAGGTAATCACTCTCCTTTTGCGTCAGCTTGAAGTTGTGTTTGCTTCATAATCTGACTCTCTGTCACGATTGCAAAAGGTTCAGACGTAACAAAGAGAAAGAGGTTTATATTTCTTCACGTCCTAATAAGATTGACGAGCTCTTTAAATCATCTGAGTGCACCAGGGAGTCATCAGATTCAGGATAGCGTTCCTAAATCAGTGTGTTCTGAGTGGTTTTAATGGTCAGATTAACCAGATTTATGTAGATCTTCATCTGATGCAAAGACGAGATGTGACACATTGGACTGGTTTTCTTGGATACACAAATTATTTCCAGTAAGCAGTAAAGTCAAAAACTACTTACACCCTAGGTCTCTGATATTAAATATGCCTGGTATCTCTCAAAGCGTAATTCAAGTAAGTAAAAATAGTATCCCATAAAAAACGATTGATTAAAAACAGCTATACCCTTCTCGTTAATCAGTGGTAAAGTCTTAATTAGCATTAGCCAATAAAGACGTTTTTAAACACTTGTTAGATTTGCTGAACAGCCATTAAGCAATTTTTAACTATTTATCTTTGGTGATGAGCTCCGAGTCTTAGAGATTGAAATGCCTCCTTGCCATCACCCTAATCTTTAGCTCCATAAAACAGATTCTCCATCTGGTTCGTGTTAGGACTCTGTCGGGATCATTTATCGATGTTAATTTTCCTTCCAGTCAGAATAAACATTGCTGGGACTTTAAAAGATCAACAAGCAGGAATTTTTATTGTCAGAGTGTGACAATAATGAGATTTTGCTGAGACACTGGCTCAGATTTCACACACACACAAAGGTTTTTAAAAACCTTTTTTTAGGATTACTTTAAATCTACATCTGCCAGAGGTATGAATATAGTAGCAGTTCTGGGTTTTGAGAACTTGAAGCATTTTGCTGTAATTTACATTATCATGCATTAATATGTGTGAGTCGTCCCCTAAATTCATACCCAACACCTGATGGAGCAGATCTTCCTTGGCGTGTGCTTTAACATGCATAACTGGCTGCTGTAAAGGCAGGTCGCTTCCTGCAATCGCGTTACTAGTATCAGCGGTTTGCCATGTGGAGAGTAAATAAGAACATGTTATTATCTATGAAGTTAAAGGGATGGATTTACGGAGGACTCTACGTTGGGTTAGCGACCAGAGGTTCGGTTTCTAAAGCAAAAGAGAAACAGCTTCATTGGGCGTGATGAACTGCTAAGTTTCTCCTAGACATGTAGTCATGGCTTTTTACATCTTCACACAGTAGGAGCACTGAGAGGAAACCTTTCTTGCATGAAATAGGGGACCTGACCTCCCTTTTTTTTTCCCAGAGCATAAACATACATATAGGATTAGGGGGTATGTGACCCTCCTCAAAGATCCCTCAATTTATAGCATTGCATTGTAAAGTAAAACAGTCTTATTTTCCAACCGTGCAGGATTAAACTACAAATAATGACACTTTTTTCCCATAGATACTGGCGTAATACGACTTGAAAAGAAAACACCACCAGCCTCCACCAGATGCCAGATGCAGAAAGAGTTTTTTTTTTTTTTTTTTTCTGTAATGTTAAAAAGTCACTTTATTTGAGACTGGATGGCCACTTTGGCACTCGGCCCCAACCATTGAGTTATGATGGGAAGGTTTAAACGTTGCCATCGTTCCCTCATAGAAGCATTTCTGGGTTGCCAGATTTAGGCAGTTTTGTGCGTCCCAGGATTGAGCCGCACAGGATAAACACAATTGTTCTCTGATTTACCGGACAAATTTGAGGCGCTGGTGAAGTTTAGGTGGACAGAAGCGGTCGTGATAACAGTTTTCTTTCTTTCCATCTTCATCCAAGTGCAGATTGATGAAAAAGTTTGTCAAGTTTTAATCAGAGGCTAACCTCCAAAGAGGGAAAATGTCTGCTCCCTTAGCTGTGATTTCCTGCTTGTGAGGGCCTGCTACTCTGTCAGCTTTCTGTTTGACTCTCAAGTCAGGTCACCTTTCTAAATGATCGACATCAGCTGTGGAGGTGGGCTGGTATTTTTAAATTGTTACAACTGGAAACGGGTCTCATTTTTCTCTGATCGGCTTTCTTTGTTGCATTTTAAAAAAAAACAACCTTTGCCTACGTAGAATGGTTGTGTTTTATGTCTAAATTGATATCTTATCTACCTTTGGATGTCAAACATTACCCTTTCATCCTTGTTTAAAACTCAAGACAAAGAAGACAATCCAAATATTCTTCCATTCACATGTTTGATTGCAGGAAATATCCCATAAAGGCTATTTTTAGTCAGTGTATAGTCTGGGTTTTATGTTTGTGTTTGCTGATTAATGGACAGGGACAACCTTCCAAGCTGTTTGCAACCGTAAGTCATCCTCTCCACCCAGGGTGCTTAAATAGGGGTTGAGTTGCCTTCTGCTCTATAGGATTTCCATGTCTTGCCTTTAAAAACTTATTTAAAACAGCTTTTCAGTGTAAACCTCTGTATCGAGCAAAATATAAGGACGACCTCTACATAAAATCATATGGCGAGAGCTAGAAACACGCAGTGCCTTGCAAAGGTGTTAAACGCCCTTGGACCTTTTTAAATGTTGTCCAACAGCCACAAACCTCTGTGCATTTTAGTTATTTTATGTGACAGACCAGAACAAAAGTATTGCATGAAAAAAATCTGAAGATTGGTTTGCATATGTATTCAGCCCATACTCTTAAATGAAAATAAATACCTTCTGATTAATTTAATCTCAGTATAGGCAGTCATTCTGGGAAATCTTCAGATGTTTACAATAGTGGACGATGAAGACCAAGGAGCACAGATCAGGTTAAAAAAGACTATTCCACATAAACTAACAGGCCGGGCAAGGAGAGTATTATTTCGGAAAAAGCAGCCAAGGAGTTCACAGGAACTGTAGAAGAGCTACAGAAATGTACTTGCTACTGAGAGTAGGTGGGAAAATTGATGGAATTAAACACACGATAGCTATTAAATGCTACTGGAGTTTAACCTTCCAGCAGGACAGTGGTTCAGGTAAGGAAGCGGTCTCAAACTTTAGCATCCTGCAGATTTCAAATGTGTCTCTGCCTCAACACACCTGACTCCAACATCAGCTGAGCAGAGCTCTGTAGACCTTGACTGCTTGTTAGTGAGGTAGTTTAGCCATTTGATTTAGTAGGTGTGTATGGACACATTTAAAAGTGGCAGGACACCAGGCCTCGAGGATTTGAGTTTGAGACCAGTGGGTTAAAGCATATTCCTGTTAGCATGTCCTAGTCAAAGTCCAGACCTAAAGCGAACTAATAATCTGTGGCACAAATTGAAAATGAATTAATTGAAAATTGATGTTTACAGAGCTATTACAGGAAGAAGAAAGGGCAAATGTTTCAGTTTCTAGACGTGCGAAGCGTGGAAAAAAAAAAATACCCCAAAATATTTGTGGCTTTCACTGCTGCGAAATGTGGTTTTATAATGTACTGAGTTTTTCCCTCCGCTTGATAACTGTGCACTACTTTGTGTTTCTTCGTCACATAAAATCCCAATAAAATACGGCGTAGTGTTTGGCTGTAACAAGACAAAATGTGGAAAACTTCCAGGTGTGTGAAGGTTTTTAAAAGGCACTGCCATCAGTTAAGGATAGTGCGTTGGATTTTATTTTACCGTCATATTAACACTTATTTTGTTGATTTGATCATTACTTTTGGATATGATTCATCACTGCATGCAGTATAATGACTAACATATGGAATTACATGAAATGCCAAGTCCTTCTTTTACACTGGAAACTTAAGTATTGAAATGTTTAACTGTGTTAAAGGGGACATATCATGCTTTTAAATTCTTCCTTTTCACATTGAAATCATACAGTTGTGGTTTATATAAAGTAACCGAAGCAACGCTTTGGTCTGAATACATCTGTATTTACCCGCACGTTCCCCATTTTTTTTATCTCTGTTCTGAGGATGCGCCTGAGAGCGACCCGTTTTGGCGCTGTCTCTTTAAATCTAAAGGAGGCGCTTCACACCCCTTCCCCCTTCCAGAACGCAGAGCGTCCCACTCTACCCCGTTCAGCCATTTTTGGAGTAAGCTGCAGGACGGTGTAATGAACTACCAAGAATTTTGACTTGTAGCTTCGGCGTCCTTTAGCTTGGACTACAAAATTGCAGCAAAAGCTGAAAATGTCGGATCAGGTTAGCCGGAAGTCCATATTTCCCAGCTCCGCATCAAATACTGTGACATTGTTGTTCAAAAATACGTAATAGCGAATAGAGGAAACTGAACGGCTAGAAAAATGTGACCCAAACTGAATATAAAGATATCTACTCAGCACCTGGAAAGACTACCGTCACATTTTCAACACACCAACATGTATTCAAGGGCTAAAAAAGTGGATTTTGCAAACATTCTCTTTAAAATGTGAATAATAAAAAAAAAACTACTCCTTTGCAACAACTGTACTGAAACAACAGCATCTAAACAGAGCAAACTTTTTTCAAAACTGTTACTTAATCTCTTAAAGATGATAAGAAAACATGACTTACCCTTGGCCCAATGTCTCCTTGGTCACCCTGAGATAAAAACAGGAAAATAACAATTGTCAGTAGTTCTCAGAATTGTAAATGTACAAATGGCTAATAATTCACGAGCTACTGTGGGGCTGCTATGACAGACGAGCTTACAAAAATAGTGTTTATAGGAAGGAAGCAACTCAAGGGTCATCGGGCCAAACCACAATGGGACGTAAACATTTACTGGAGAAGTCATTTGATAAGCCGCAGATCGACTCATCGGACAGGATGAGATCGGGGTAGTAAAAGTGGGTGTGCGCAGGGCGAGGATTGTTTTTTTGATGGGGACCTAAAGGTCACGCTCTCATTACTGACATTATGATTACACAAAGGAAGGCCTGTTTTCCTTTTTTAAACTCCACGTCATCTATCTGTCGCGGAGAATGCACGGGAGTCCTGCCCTGAGAAATGCCGTTCACCGCAGCTGCGGCGGGCCTCCGCTTCTCTGCGGATCTGTCGCTTGGGGGGGCGGACAGCAAAGACTCGTGTGCACAGAGTTCACCACGAGTGCGGGCATCGCTGAGCCGTCACTGCCAGCAGTTTCCAACGTCTTCAGCTGGAAGGAGGTTCACAGAGCGGGAAAAAACATCTGGCTGTCGCTGAACTTCACGGAAGGCCTGCTAACCTGCTCAGCGCAGCGCATGTTGTCGTTTGCTCATTTAGTTAGCTTAAAAACCTGAAGGTCTAAAGCAGGGGTGTCAAACTCATTTTGGTTGAGGGGCCGCATACAGCTTAATCTGATCTCAAGAGGGCCACACGAGTAAACTCATTGCAAGATTAAATAGAACTAATAAAAGTGGACTTGTTGTTGATTTTTATATTAAATGAATTTCACTGTTACACAATATATTATGAATAACCTCAGCGATTTTAAGAAAAGTATGTGCAATTTCAACAATACTTTTACTCAAACATTTACTTGTGCATTATGCATAAGAACTGATCACAGTGATTATACAATGTTGAAAAAACATTTATACACATTTTTTGGAACTTAGAAACACTGTCCTACATGACAAAATGCATCAGACAGATAAAAATTAAGAAATGATTTAAAATCAATTTTCCACATCTGAAGCTCAGTGCTACCATCTGCTGATTAAAACACAGCGCCCCTCGTGGACAATATAGCAACTGCATATTTTCAATTAAACGATGTACATGTTTTTTTCAATAATTGTTTTATCATTCTCTTCCTTTTATCTCCTCTTTCTTTCATCTTTTCTTTTTTCTTCTTGTTCTTCCTTTCCTCTCCTACTTTCCCATTGTAGTGTCCATATCATTTGAGATATTCCCCGCATGAATCATAATAAAACTATTCACATTCATAAATCAAGCGGAGCACTATGAGAAAAGCCGTACTGCTCCACTTGTGAAAGTCAAATCTGATGAGCTCTTTTTGGCATTAAGACAACAATTCTTATTGCCACATTGCCAGACAGGACAATGAAAAAAAGAAGAAAAAAAAGAAGATTTTTTAAAATGTTTTTTTGAATAATGATAATGCATTTAGCCACCGGGCCGGACTAAATTGCGGGCCGTATGTTTGACACCCCTGGTCTAGAGCAATCATGAGGTTATGCGCTATCTCTGGGGCTCAGTATGAGCAAACTAATGTAAGAAAGTGCCCTCCGAACGGGCCGGCGACAGGTCGAGCAGAGCTGGAGCTCTGGTTGAAGCATACCTTCTCTCCCTTGGGTCCGGGCAGGCCCTGCAGGAGGGATAGGAGAGATAATCAGAGACAGTTGGTGGAAATAAATCAGTGATCTTATGAGGAACACACACCGTAGCGCAATGCATCTTCTGTGTGGCTTAAGCAGCGAGTATTCAATCAAACAATGAGGCAACACCACTTAATAATGAGTGACATGGAGACCTCTTAATCCCTCTGCTGAAGGTTATTCAGCATTTAAAAGCAAAAACATAAAATCTGTAAAGGATTCGTGTAGAAAAAAGTCCTGGAAGATGAAACTGAAAACCAAAGATGTTCCCTTTTGTTCCACCGTCAGCCTTTCTGTCAGATGGGAACTTTGAAGATGTTTTAGTGTTGGGGGTTCGTGGGAGTTTTTTGTGTTCGGGTCTGTGGGTTTTGTTGTGTCTTTGGGGTTGGATGTCCAAAACACTAACAGAAAAAACACGGAGCTTCAGTTTTCCAAAGCCGTATATCATGTACCGATACACAGTCCCGCTTTGTGTTGGACATTTTTGACATGGGATTTATAAACGGTGGGCAAACAGATGAGATTAGTTTGCTGGTCGCCTGTCTGTCCCCGACTGCACCGCTGTGTGAAAGAGGCACAAGGACGCCACATGTGGTGGCACCACAAACAGGGAAAGGAGACGTGGAAACTAGTCAGCTTCTACAGCACCTACAAAAGTAACCATAATCCTTGAACCTTTTTATATTTGATCACGTTACAACTCTGCATTTCATTGGGATCCTATGGCCCCTTTTACTCTGATATACCTAAATATAATCTAGTGCAACCAATTGCCATCAGAAGTCCCTGCATTACTTAACGTGTGTAATTTAACCTCACTGTAACTCCAGCTGTTCTGTAAATGTCTCAGAGGGTTATTACAGTAGATTAATGAACCATAAAAAGACCAAGAAACAAGCAGACAGGTCATGAATAAAGTTGCGGAGAGGCTTAAAGCCGGTTTCATCCCAAACTTTGGCCCTGTCACAGAGCACTTTTCAATCCCTCATCTGAAAATAAGAGAATGGCACAACTACAAACCTACCAAGACACGGACATCCGCCTAAAAAGAGAAGCTGTCCGTGACAACTCTGGAGGAGCTTTACAGACCTGTTGCTCAGGTATGAAGACCTGTCGATGGGACAGAAATGAATCCTGCACTCCACGAATCTGTTGTTTATGAAAGGGTGACAAAGAGAACGTCTCGGCATGTCCCGACTGCAAACACGCGTAATACGAAGGCTTTTGTCCTTTATGCAAAAACAAAGCTAACACCACACGTCACCCTAAATACACCATCCGCATGGCGAAGCACGATGGTGGCGGCAGCATCATTCCTGGTTTAACTGGATCAAAGTCAAGAACTGAATACAACTGTGACTCTGGGGGGGGGGCAAGACGTAAAAGAGGATGTTCACAGACACAGTCAGACATGTTGTCAGACAAACTTAAGAAATCCTCCAGCATTTTGTGTTGTTTGATCACATAAAACCCCCAACATTGAAGTTTGTGGTCTGTGAAAAAAATGTGAAAAGGTTCAAGAGATATGAGGCTATTAAGGCAATCTGTTGACGTCTAAGTGCCAACCTTGGCCAGCTCGTTCCTCTTATTGCTCATTTTATTTTATTACTTTCCCTTCCAAGCTCCTAATGTCCGTTGTTTGACTAACCCTGTCTTGTCCTCAACACTGTGTCCCCTCTGGCTGCTTTATCGAGTCCCATGACTAAAATCTTCCATCCACCCCTAAGACCGGGCTCTAAATTTTACCCAAGTCTTCCTTTTTCTCGGAGCCAAATATTTGCTTTGGACAGGAGCTCCTATTGTGTTACGCAGCCCAACTTTGACAAAGTGGGCACAGTGGCGAGGCGGCCAGCCGCTATTTTCTACCGCAGCGCCTCGACACTTTTAGGCAGTCGAAAAAAAGCAGACGAAAGATGTGGTGTAAAGCGATCTGAAATGAAAATGTTACACGTGAAAAACGATGCTGCCCTGCTGATATTATACGAGCGTTAATTCGACAGATAAAGACCTCAGTTTGAGGGTCGTCTTACTGGAGCTTTCTGCGAACGCATAAATCATATTGCAGCCAAACGTCCTTTTCTTGTTTGAACCTCTTGCTCGGGGAGTTAAGAAGCGACCCCGGCCAGGAGGTCTACACCGCTCCCGCTGTGCTTTTTACGGCAGAGCGTCGGTGATGGAGGAGAGTCCTGCTAAACGACAGGCTGCGCTTTTAAGTGTGTTTTAACGGGAAACAGGGGTTTAACGACGCTTGGAGAGGAACCATTTAAAAACGTCTCCAGTGCAGATATCAGGGGACGATCCGCTCCAGTTGAGTGTAAAGAAAAGATAATTTCTTTAGATTCTTTTTTTGTTCTAAATATAATCTCAATGTTATGTAAAACAAAGTTGAATAACGAATGATAAATAAGTTAAAAGCGACGGCGGAGGTGGGCCAAACGGGGAGCGGAGGGCAGGGTAATGACTTTTTAAAAGAGCCACTGTTTGAGGCTGTAAACACCATTCTGCCTCCTTCTTTCCCACCGGAGTGTGACCCATTTGCTCGCCGTTGCCCGTTTACACCTGGGTGTGTCTGGGAGTGCTCAGGGTCTCAGGGAAAGGTTGATGAATGGGAGGGCAGAGGGGATTTCTGGATTAACTCCACCGTGACTCCCCCCGTGACTGCGAGCTCTGGGACGACTTAGGACGTGAAATGAGGATGAAAATAGCTTCCATGTTTTCTTCTTGAGCAGGAACAGTAAAAAAACGACAGATGTGCTACAGAAAACCCACCTGTCTCGCAGGCAAGGTACCCATCTGGATCCCCGGTTAACACAATCTATATGTAGCAACTTCTTCATCTTAACTGATTGGTGATTAAAGCGGCGAACAGATGTGTGAGTACCTGGCTTCCTTTGGGTCCCGGTAAGCCCTAAAACGAGAGAAATAAGAATTTTACAATAAAATGTAACGCCTTAAACTACATTGTAGAAATCTATCTGTTAAAGTACTTACTGGTTTGCCGTCCAAGCCAAGTGGACCCTGCAAGAGGGCAGAAGAGAGAGTAATGAACAAAAGCAGAATGAAACACTGCAGGAGCCGCTGGAACCGTTGGCAACATCACGGGGATATCTTCTGTTTCATTTTTTATTTATTTTTTTATAAAGAACATTGACATATAATAAACCTTTTTTGACTGAATTACTGAACGGCTGCTCTGGTAAGATCTGAAGCTCTTCTCTTAGCTAGAACGTTTTCTTTATTAATCATGTTGTTGCATAAATATAATGGATAAGAGAAAAATAAATAAAAGGCTCATGCTGGATGCTGTGAGACCGATAAAAACATTTCAAATATAGTTAATTTCCTGGTTAGTACAGATCAGTTCATGTTACATATAATAATAATAATAATAATAATAATAATAATAATAATAATAATAATAATAATAATAATAATAATAATAATAATAATAATGTGTCCATTTTGGTACTAATGGCGATCAATGGAAAAAAAAGATCAATATCTTCAATATAAACATTATGCTTAAATTACACTGAACTTAAAATATGGCAAACAAAATCCCTTGTTGCAATTTATGCATGCAATAAAATAAATTATTGGTGAATGAAGTCTAAAATCAATAAGGAGGCAGATGTAGTTAGCAATAGCTACTTTATGGCTAATGTCAAAGCGGCGCATCAGGGACGGGCCTCCGTGTCCTTAAAAACAGCAGCGCACCAACTTCAGGTTGCTTAAATGCGAGCCTCCAGAATTGACAAAGACTCCTAGATAGGTGTTGAAATGTTTTTGGAAAGAACTGAAGGAAAGTCTGGTTGCCTCCGATTTAAGCCCGTTTGCTGTTGCGATGACCCGGATAACTGAGAATTTGCACAGGCATCTATGGCTAATAAGTAGCCAATAAAGAAAAACATTGCTATCATCTATAACACTAGTCTACTAAGACAAAGTTTTCATGCCTCAAGCTTTAATAAGAGCACATAAGATTGATACGAATCTTTTCATCCAGCTCTCTTGAAGGAAAGTAAGGAATAAATCTTCCGTTCTAATGAGCAGCTTCAAAGACATCTAATGAGTCCTTTGCGGATGAAGGATGCCATTATTGCACCGAAAAGACACTATTTGCTTTAAATCCGCAGACCAGACAGGCCCTCTTAAAAATATTCTAAAGCCAGCTGTTGCCGATTAGTGTTTCATAATGTTTGAGTCTTCTCCCCTTGCCATGAGACAATGTAAATTATTTTTTGTCTCAGGAGAAACAGTTGACATCATTTGTAAATACGACAAAGAGAGAACAGTAAAACGAGGATGCGTAAACAAAAGACGGAGACTGGAAGGAGGATGAGAGAAGGAAAAATGAAAACAAAATCCATTTCCGTTCATGTATCCTGCCCCACTTTGTGCGCGCACGCGTGTGCGTAAGCACCGCTTTTGGTAGTTTCGAGATCAAAACCGATAGGTTGTTGGACTTTTGCGCTAATCCTCCATCTGCTGTGTGGGTTTGCGGCGATGAGATAACCTAAATGGGGGTTTAGCGAGACCGTCCTGAGGCTCACTGAAGTGCTGAAGCAGCAGTTGGCTTTGTGCACTTTGTTTACCTCAATAAAAAGAATAAAGTCATTGAACCTCCTCCTTCTCCTCAAAGCAACCCTCAGTTCAAACATGGAGACCTTCAGATCCTCACTTAAACATGCAGGAACACTTGGCTCTGGAATCAAACTTTCCAAAAAAAAACCACTTAAATGTGATGTATGTGGTAAAGGCTAATGTTGACTTCCTCCTTAACGACCGCTCTCCATGTTAAGCTAACAGTTTTTACAGGGTCCCCTGAGTAGAGGGTTGCTGCGGCCCTTCACCGTCCCGGTGGCTTCGCAGACTAAAAGCTGTCATTAACACTCGGCCCGTCTGGCCTTTGGACGGCTTTCGCTGCTTCGCCTCTTCTGGGGGCCATCTGGCCAAAACCTCACCAATTGTCATCACCGCTGCCTTTGATGGATGGGGCGGCAGACGCTAAAAGATGGAGGCTTAGATGCAAAACGTTCACGCATATGCTGGATGTTGTGGCTTTGCACTCTTAAAAAAAAAAAAAAAAAACACCATACATTTGTAACAACGTTCCATTGGCTGTTATGGTTGAAAGGGAGCAAAGCGGTAAGGAAGAGATGTTTTTTTTTTTTTTTTACTTGTACCACTCTACACTGCATCCAGACCATGACAAGTCGTAGTTTTGTCACTCTATTAAAAGGGTTTACCACGTCATGAACGTGAGAAATCCGACGTGCCTACAAACGTCCCACAGAGTTTTTTTCCCCCGGCTATCGGGGTCCAGATCTTTGGATGCGTGCCTCAGTGGTGCACGTGCGTCCGCGCGTCTGCGGCACCATCCCCGCATCTGGTTAGCGTTTAGCGCGCCGCGGCTCCTTTCGAGTGTCGTCAGGTTGAGTGGACGAGATGAGCGATGTGAGGTCAGTCTGCAGCCGGTCAAAAAGAGGCCGTTTTACGGCCGCTAACAAGTGACACGGCGGGCCTGTGAACACTTGCAGCGTGCGCCTTTGAAGATGTGCGTGAAAGTTTTTACTCGCCATTATACAACCCAATATGTGCGCCTGGCTCCTGACCTCCGCTGTAAAGATGGAGACTTTCTTCTGCGCTCACAATTTCAGGGGCAATAGCTCAGCTACTCTTTTATGAAAAAAAAAAAAAAGGCAAAGCATTTGGAGAGCAAAACGCTACTTGGGAGAGGAAAGCAATATAAAATGTCTTGCAAAAGTGTTATTAATGGTCCTTGAACTTTTGACTCTAATCCACTTTGAGTTTTTTTTTTACCAAGAACCAACATGATGTAGTGCATAGTTCTGCAGTGAATGGAGAATAATACATGGGTTTCAACATTTCTACAGATAAAAACACGAAAAGTGTGGCATGTGTCTGCATTCAGCTCCTGTGGGTCAGCATTTTGTAGAAACACGTCCTGTTGCGGTTACAGCTGCAAGTCTTTTTGGTGCATGTTTCTGCCAATTTTGGAAAATCTTACATGCTCCTCTTTTTAAAACTGGTCAACATCAGTCAAACCGAACGGGGATCATCTGTAAACATTGATTTTCGACTCTCAACTGGATTCAGGTCCGAGCTTTGACTAGGACCTTGTCAAAGTTCAGAGGACTTTCTAAAACATGGACTGGCTTAAATCTGAACCTTTCTATTGTGGATGTGACCCTGTATTCATCCTCCCATCAACTCTGACCAGCTTCCCTGTTCCTGCTGTAGAAAAGCATCTCCACAGCATGATGCTGCCACCACTTTATTTCACAATGGGGATTGCATTTAAAGGCAAAATAAAAGTTAATTCTTGGTCTATTTAGACTGGAGCAAGACTAAGTAGGTGACACCTGGTCAAACAGGATTTTATTAGAGGTATGAGAATAAAGAGGTTATTATGATTATTATTATTATTATTAGGGAACATTATTTCCCTTCCACTTCACATTTATTTTGGTGTGTCTGTTACATAAAATTGATAAGAGAATACTATGAAATACAACAGGTTTTGGGGTTATAACCTGAGAGAATGCAAAAAAAAAAAGGACCATGAAAACTTTTGCAAGTCACTGTTTGTGAAACACAGAAGCTTTTGATGACGGAAAAGTCACATAATATCCATATTACTTTTTTTCTATAGCCTCAACATACCTACAAGGCAGACAGACAGTCTGTGCATAAAAAAGCTGGAATTCAAATAAAATCAGGCTGAACAAACAGGAAAAAAAACAAAGAAAAAAATACGGGGGGGGGGGGTGCGGTTAGGTTTTGTCCGTCGGAATCAGGAGCTGCTGGTAAAAACTTCTTCATCTCTCGAGCCACAAAAACGATCTGAGTGCCAAATACAGGATGGAAGAAACGAACAACGGGAGGATGAAGCGGGGAGGAAAAGAAAAATAGAAGTGAGAGACGATAACCACCCAAACCTCAGCTACCAAAAAGAAAAACAATGATTTGGTTTTGTGCATCTTTGGTGGCATTGTCTGCCAGCATCTTGTTCTACAGCAACCCAAACCAGAAGAAAATCAGACATTCATACAGGAGACGCCTCCAGAACCTGGCCTGCTGGGGGTCGCATGCATGCATTTCTCTCTCTGTGTGTGAACGTGCGGGCTGATGGACGCAGGTATGCATCTGTTAATCGCAGAGAATAAGGGTGAGGGGTGTCTCCGCTGCTTTTATTGTGCTGTTTGTGGTGCAGACTGGTGATTATCCAGTGGGGCGTAATTGTTGAGGATGCAGCATGAGAAGCGCGGCGTCTGCACATCAGCGCAGACGTCTCGGCGGGAAACACACATGGTAACGCGTCGTGCACATCAGCACTCAGCTCAGTTTGGGTCATAAAACTGAAGCTGATAAGGCGGAGGAGGAGAGGATCCCTTCCTTTCTCTCCGTAGGTGTTTTTCCACTCCAGCCCCTCTGTGAGCATCCATCCATCCATCCTTTCGTTTGCTGCTGTTGTGGGAATCACTTCCACAATTTGTGAAGCATTACTCAAAGAGAAACAAAACTAAAAAAATAAAAAAAACACACAGAGGCTGGAGGAGAACCAAATGGAAGAAGAAAGCATACCAGAGGGCTGTGTGTTCGGGACAGAAAATTACTGACATGTTGTTGGGTGACCGTCTGGCTTTAATCTGCGCGCCGCAGCCTGGAAGCGGGAACAATGGAGGCCTTGGCCGGTTTCTGCCGAGAGAAGTCGGCTGTCTATCTCAGACTGGCACCCTCGCATAAACACCCCTTGTAGCTGGGCAGGCCGACCTCTCCGCACACGAACGAGAGTCAGACGCCGTGTGGGGGTGTGTGTTTACCCCTCCACGCCACTCTGTCAGTGTGCCTTACTTTGATTATTTGACAGCGGGAAGTCTCTTTTCAGAAAGTCTCCTTGGCTGTGATTTATGAGAGGAAGGAGAGACACGGGTTGCTCCAGGAGAGAAAACAGACCTCAGCGCACACACACACACACACACACACATACATTTGTTGCAGGGTTATGCCTGAGATGCTCACAAACCACACTTCATTAACGCTGTTTATCGAATCGTTGATGATTCAACGCCAGCGTCCGCTGCCTGCATTAGTCTGATGAACTCAGCATGTGTGTTTCAGCCGAATGAAGGATGTGCTCTCCTATGCAGTGGCGGTTCAAGACCAGATTTACCAGGGGGGGGGGGGGATGGCAAGGTGGGCCCAGTGTTTTATCATAAGGGCACACAACAAAATAATTAAACGATAAAACTGGGCAATATTTAATAGTTTAATAATATTAAGTGAGCCACTGGTGGCTCTGGAACTGCGGGTTTCAGATCTAGAAGATGAAAACTGTGAATCCCAGCTCAACACGGCTGAAGCTAAACGTGAAACATCTTAATTTTAAATCCTAATTTTAGAGTGAAACTGTAAAGGTAAAAAAAAAATTATCAGAGTTATCAATCAGTTATGGTTTCTTCGCTAGTGCATATAATCGTAAGAAGTGAATTTAATGTTATGTCATTAGTACAGGGGCCATGGCGGGGCCAGAACCATTTCTACAGGGGCACTGGCCCCTGTTGGCCCCCGTCTAGAACCGCCCCTGCTCCTATGTGTGAGCAAGCATGCTAACGGATGTACGCGCAGCTTCGTCGACAGCTGTAAAGCGGCGAAAGAGTTTTATCCTGATAGATTTAGAACCCCGCTGTTTGTCCAAATGCTATTCAGACATTTTTGAGGTGCAGGTAGCTGCTTGTTACGGAGGAGACAGAGAAACTGGAGATAAGTTCAGGACTCTAATCAAACAAATGGCAGAGTTCTATGTTTAAGAGTTAAAAGAAAAATGATGCGCAACATTTTTAAAATGGTCACTTTGTTCATTCTGGCTGTAACGCAGCAGCACAGAGCTGACCGTGTCTTCATCTGCAATTCCTAATTCTGCAAAGCGATGTGTTTGAACAGCTTAGCGCTTATTAGGAGCAGGGTGTGCGTCAAGAGGACGCAGTTTGGCATCGTTTCGCCCCAAACAGTAAATCTCTCCCTGAGTACAGAGTCTGGGCGGCAGCCTAAGCTGCTGTAAAACCTGCATATACGGTTTAAACCAGATGTTTCATACAGGAGAAGCGTAGTCCGATTTCATGTCAGACGGGGGGGAGAATGGTTGGTGTGTCTTTTCGAGGTTGCACGTAAACAGCTGGTGTCAACTGTGTGTTAGGGCAATTGGGCCTTTGTGGCTGTGATTGTTACCCAACATGAGCGAGAGGTCATGCTCCTCTCTAAGTGGTTTTTTAACATCACTTTAAGGCGCATTTCAAATTTAAAGCCTGGAACTAGATTTCCTGTGTTTCCAGGGGCACAAATAAAACGAGAACCGATGTTTCTTTTGCAGCGATAACACTTTATAACTTGTATAGAGTCGCTCCAAACCTTATGGACAGTTGCAACTTCAACACACTTTAGATTAATCTCTTCAAGACAAACCTCCACGTTTACTCGGGCTCTGGTCGAGAGCGTAGACTTGTAATTACGTGGTCACAGCTGATGGTGTTTATTTCAGCTCACTGCTATGATCCTTTAATAATTAAAGCCCAGAAGAGCAGCGACCACGCAAACATGCAGCAGCTGCAGCCGCTTCAGTGCCACCCTCGTTGGACACAAAATCGGTCAGTGAGACCCAGCCCTGGGGAGTTGAGCTTGTCTTCATTCTTATCTGGGAAGACAGACGCTTTAAAATGTATAAACATGAACAGTGAGTGTAGATACCTGCTCAGATTTTCTAGATCTTTAAATCAAGAGTAGGTTGCATGATGTAATACCGATCTCGCTGTTTGCAGGTAGATGCATAGAGATTTAGTTTTCTTAGTTTTTTCTCTCTCTGTTGACATATCATGAAAAATAAACACTTTTTTTTCTTGGTTAGAACAAAACTAGCAAGTTTGATGTTTCTTTGGCTTCGGCATAATCACACCTTTGGTATAGAATGGTGGCAGAAAAAATCACTTAATCTGATATATGATTTTAGGTGGTTTTCTTCTTCAGAGTTTTATATTTACATTTTACAGAATGTTTTGTTTATAAAAGATTTAGGCTTTAAAACAGAGAGTGTTATTTCAGTATTATTATAGCTATTAGTAGGGATGTAAATCGTCGGCTTTATAATGATACGATGTTCTTTTTGTTTGGAAGATGATACGATATTTGGAGATATAACAAGTCTGTTCCGATTTCCGATCGATATATATCTAATATCTAACACTATTATTTACATTGACATTAACTCACAAAATACAAACAAATATGATTTGACCATTTTATTTCTAAGCAGGCAAAAACAACATCCTTCTAATTTTAAAATAGTAATAATAATAGATCATCTGTTCACTTTAGAGTCATGCCTTGTGAATTTCAAAATAAAGGTGCATCTTAAAAATGACGATCTGGATCGATATTTTCATTTTGCATGGGTGTAACTGGATCGTTAATCATTTAACTGATATATCGATGCGGATCTCTGTATTGTTACACCCCTGGCTATACGTTATCCAGAAGGTATAGCTAAAATATACACCAAAGGGTCAGTTCATGTAGCTGAAACACGAGTTAATGTGCGTATTTTTTCACTCTTGGCTACATAGGTTTGAAAATTGCATAACTCTGAAAGTAATAACATGCATGATGAAAGTCAATAAGGTGTTACAGGAATGCAACACGTCCATTAAATTAAAAAAAAGATTTCACTGGAACAAATCTCTGGCACAGCAACGTTTAAGCAAAATTCCTGATCGGTTTGTGCTGATCTGTAAATGACCTCTTCATGTAAGCCGTGAATGTGAGTAAAACGACGTGCAAACATAACAAAACACCTCTGGCCTGCGTTACACTGATCTACAGTGACTATAGGCGGCTGGATGCACCGATGAAAATGATGGCTTTCAAGCTGCATTGATGGAAACTTCCTCAAAATAAAATAAAACGCTGTCCACGTCAACTGTCGGGAAGATTAATCTACAATGATAAACACCGAGCAGTCTGTCACCTTTTACAAGGGATCAAACAAACCTCTCCCAGTTGCCTCGTGATTTCGTCTACATGCAAATGCACCGTAAAGCGATTGATGGCAAACTGTGCCCTAAATTGGGACGTTTTATCCAGATTAATCATCTTGCAGTCATTATATAACAAGCGTTTCCAAAGAAGACAGTGGCACAGATAAACAGTCCCAAGCAAAAAGGGAAAACAAATGTGCACACACATTTATTTGTGCGCTCGGTCCACCTGTGTGCGATTAGCAGAGAGCGTTTCCCGTCAGCAGAGCTGCGCTGCTGCCAGACGGACCGCATGGGGAATCTGGCCCCAGGACCAGCCCCCAGAAAGCTCCCGGTAGGAGACAAACAAAAGGCAGCGGGCCACCAGAACCAACTGGACGCCGGGGGAAGCACGGCAACAGGTGACTGCCGCCGGGTCCCCCGTGATAACCTAAACACTGTGAGGCAGCGAGCAGCAGGCCCAGCGCTGCTGCACCCTGTGGGGAGGACATGGATGAGATTTTGATGATGGGCAAACCACAAACCATCAACAGACGATGGACTAGACGCTACGCTTTATCTGAACTCCCCCACTAGAGGCCACTGCCTCTCTGAATAAAGACAGGACAGGCTTTATTTTTCAGTGCCTTACCTCCCTTTGGATCACTATGATGGATGCAGACTGACAGGTCGATGTCTTCACACCGTTGCTTCTTCATGTGTCTATAGAAACTGTTTTTCATTTTCAGCTGTCCTGAGCCGTCTGAATCCGCTTACGTTTGAGCGTGAATGTCTTTTTTTTAATGTACGTTTTTTAAATGGGGCAGGATACACATCATGGACGGTTAATAGTTTGTAAAATTTGCATTATTAGGAGAAAAAGGGGGGAAAAATAGGAAATTTATAGAAGTTAAAGGGGGAAAAAAAAGGAAGGACATTAAAAAAGACAACCGAGCAGAGACTGGATTGAAGAGTGACAGGATTAGAGAAATAAAATTTCTAATTACCGGGTATCCATCCCGTCCAGCCTTGCCCTGGTGAGGTTAGACATCAAAGCATGAAGCAATGAGACACATTTGAGCAAAAATCAGAAGCTGCACACAACATGCTGCATTTACATCAACTCATCATGTCAGCAGGGGAGTTTTTACACTGAAAGGAGGGAAGCAGTTAAATGTTCGTTTTTTTTTACCGTCTCATACAAGCATTTGAAATGAATGACGGTGTTTGGATTGCAAATTAACATGAAATGATTAGGGAGGTGAAAACTATGAGGAACTGCTTTTAACGACCGTTTTGTGGTCTGTCTGTTGCCTCACATAAATGTTCTTTCTCCACTGACCTTTGTCACATTTCAACCACAATGGGACAAACTCTAAAGTTCATTCTTTGGGGTTTCCAAAAAAAAAAAAAGCACAAAGTAGCACATAACAGAGAAGGTACTGTGCATTTCTAGCCATAGTTAGGTCGCTTTTTGGTCATCCGAAGAAGAAAATAATATGAAAAAAAGAAAAATAAACAGCAAACCTACCAAGGCATCAGAAAATAGGTGGTTCTGCAGGGTATTGCGCCATGCTAGCTGGTCAAAAATGCACACTACATTTTCATGGAAAGCATGAATCATTTCCTCCAAACACGAGCCACTTTGTGCTGATCAGTCACATAAAATTACAATAAAGTACATTCAAGTTTGTGGCTTTAATGTGATAAAATGTGGAAAACCTAAACAGCTGTGAATCAGTTTTCATCCTGTTGTATGTCGTTTTCTAAAACTTTAAGATTAGCTTTTATTTTTCGCTGTTTCATTGTTGTGCATCGGATGAAATTCACTCAACTCTGGGTTTAAACTCTGCACACCTTCAAATCAAACTTATGGGATCAATACTGTAAATGAATGGTCAGTAAAAACTGAATGTAAGGATGCTCTAATCAAACTAGTACTAGGATTGGAGTAACTTCAGTTTGATCTGTTCTCATGTTTCCAGCAAAAAACGTGACGTTGGGATTTTTAGGGCCAAGAGTGGCGTCTGCTTATATGATCAGAGCCACGTGGGAGCATAAAAACAAAGAACAAAAGCTAACACAACACGTCCAATGAAGAAGTGAAGGTACACTGCAAAAACGGAACTAAAAATAAGTTAAATTTTCTTGAAATTAGTGTATTTGTCCTTGATTTAAGCAGGTAAATAAGATTATCTGCCAATGGAATGAGATTTTTGCACCTAAAATAGGAACAACTCATCTCCATAGTCTTATTTAGAGGGCAGACTATCTAAATATCTTATTTTAGGGGTCAAAATACTCATTCTATTGGCAGATAATCTTATTTACCTTCTCAAATCAAGGACAAATACACTAATTTCAAGAAAATGTGACTTATTTTTAGTTCTGTTTTTGCAGTGTATGAAAGCGAGGCGAACACAGCGCCTTGCTGTTTATCTGTGCGGGCATGACTTACGACCCCTTTGCTGGTTAGAGCCACCGCCATGCACACAACCACTCACAGCCCCGCCGCCCTCCCATGCGTCTGTAGGTGGTCTCCGCGTTCGGCTTTTACTGCCGTGGGAGAGAGGAGCTCCCCTTTTGGTTTGACCTGCAGCTTGTCCAGCGGTGCGCGGGGAACAGCCGGGGGGAAGACGTGTGGCATGTTGCGTGCACGGCTGAGGTCAAAGCCTCCGAAATGAATTCAATACTACCTGGAGGAGATGAAAGCGTACTTACAGGAGGCCCTGCAACAGAGAAGAGAAACGAGGGAGAGGGGGATCAGAAAACCAGCGCTTTACACGTCGTCTGACAGATGAAGCGCAGCATGTGTTACCCAGGACACCCATCACTTCCTCCGAGGAGTGCCCACAACAAAAAAAAAACCCCGTCCACGCCATGTGGTTGCTTAGATAACGACCCTAATTAACCTCCTGAACGTGGTAGAGAAGAGGCTCATTAGAGCTGCTGCCAGCGCAGTTTGCGGCAAAGCTGTTATAATAAACAGACTTCTGCGTGAGCTGTGTTTTAGATTAGGAACATGAAGTCATGTCAAGGCTTTGTTCCCCAGGAAAGATGTGGGAGCATGAGGACGGAGGACAAGCGCTGAGCGAAAGGGTCAGGGGTTGTTCTGGAAAAGCGTGCTTCCCTTTTAGAGCACAAACTGGATGTCTCTGACATTCCTCTGGCGTGGGCTTTCACATGTGATTGAAACGCTCTGATGTTGAGCATCAGCAGCTAAAGCGTACCTTCTGTTTTTCATCGTTTGTTTAACCAAAGGGAAAAGTAATGATCCAGGAATTCCTCTTTTTCTCAGCGATCATAATTGAATATAAGAGAAGGCAGCGGCTGAGGGCTCTAATAAACCACATAAACCTCTACAAAGTAATATTACACGGAGGAAGGTATTGTTTTCCAAATGTAATTTTTTTTAAGTATCTGGACCAGATCTTTTACTCTGAAGGATGCAGGCTTATTTGATTGCTAACACAGTCACATTGTATCAAAAGATTCAGAGCTCACAAACATATTTTTTCCCCCTCCATTTCAAATTAAAGACATTTTGGTGGAAGGATCAGTGGAAGCAGCAATGTTACAAATGCAGGCTATAGAATGATAGCCTGCATAGATTAGATAGAATGATTAGAATTCTCTCCCCTTTATCCCCTCTTTCTTTTTTCTTTTTTCTTCTTCTTGTTCTTCCTTTACTCTCCTACTTTCCCATTGTAGCGTCCACATAATTTGAAATACCCCCCGCATGAATCACAAAACCAACAACAAAAAGACAACAAAAAACAAAACAAAAACAAATGCAGGCAATAAAAATGTTAACTTTTGGAGAAGTGGAAAATAAAGGATATAGAAAACTATAAATTAAGTTTTTTATATCCTTTATTTTTCACTTCTCCAAAAGTAAAAAAAGTAGAAAACTTAATTTAAACAGTACACCTAAAATTTTTTGAATATTGCGTAAAAGTGCAATATTTTCAGCCCATGATTTCAGAAAGTGAAATGGTTATTTTATAGAGGTTTGTTGCAAATATTTCAAGCTTTTGTTTCTTGTACTTTTGATGATTATGGCTTACAGGCAAAGAAAACCCAAAATTCAGTGTCTTGGAAAATTAGAATATAATTTTAGACCAATTAAAAAGGATGCTTTCAGCACAAATGTCAGACTTGTGAAAAGTATGTTGATTTCTATGCACTCAGTACGCGGTCGGGCCTTTTACACAAATTACTGCATCAATGCGCTGTAGCATAGAGGCGATCAGTAGGTGTGATGGAAGCCCAGATTCCTTTGATAGCTGCCTTCAGGTCATCTGTCCTGTTGGGTCTGGTGTCTCCCATCTTCCTCTTGACATCAGCCCAGAGATTCTCTATGAGGTCCAGGTCAGGCAGGCTTGCTGGCCAATGAAGGACAGGAAGGCCATAGTCACTGAAGCAGCTTTTGGTACCTTTGGCAGTGTGGGGAGATGCCAAGTCCTGCTGGAAAATGAAATCAGCATCTCCATGCAGCTTGTCTGGAAAGGGAAGCATGAAGTGCTCTAAAACTTCCTGGTAGACGGCTGTGTTGATTTGGATTTAAAAAACTCAGTGGAGCAACACCAGCAGAGGACATGGAGCCCCAAACCATCACTGACTGTGGAAACTTCACACTAGACTAAAGCAACGTGGATTCTGTGCCTCTCCCGTCTTCCTCCAGACTTTGGGACCTTGATTTCCACATGAAATGCAGAATTTACTTTCATGTGAAAACAGGACTTTGGACCGTTGAGCAACAGTCCAGCTCCTTTTCTCCTTACCCCAGGGAAGACGCCTCTGATGTTGTCTCTGGTTCGGGAGTGGCTTGACTATTCGTCTGTGCTTAGTGGCTCCTGATGCACCGACTCCTGCCTCAGTCCACTCCTTGTGAGGCTCCCTCAAATTCTTGGATGGGTTTCGCTTGACAATCCTCACAAGGCTGTTGTTTTCCCTGCTGCTGGTACACCTTTAGCGACCACACTTCTTCCTTCCACTTCATTTTCAGCTAATATGCCAGGAGACAGAAATCTGTGAACAACCAGCTTCTTGACTGTCCTCTGGACATCTGCCGGGTCAGCAGTCTTCCCCATGGTTGTGTCGCCTACTGACTCAGACCGACAGACCATTTAGAGCAGGGATCACCAACCTTTTTAGAAGTTGAGAGCTACTTCATTGGTTCTGTGTCATAGGAAGGGCTACCAGTACTGACCTTTGAGCTAGAAGAGTCAGAGCTCATCTTAACTTTACATAAGATAAACATGTTTTAATGCTTTTGTCATTTTAAATCTATGTAAATACAACTATGATTAAAAAGGGAGAGCATTTGAATAAAATCACATTTTAGATGCAGCTCACTGAAGGGTTGTGCTATTTTTTGAACAGGCTTGTGGGCACCACACATGCCCCCTGGTCAAGAGGCTCAGGAAACCTTTGCTGGTGTTTTGAGTTAATTAGCTGATTAGGGTGTGATGCCATGAGTCAATTCTGAAAGCCATAATCATTAAAATTACAAGAACTAAAGGCTTGGAATATTTCACTCTATGTGTAATGATTTTAAAAACATAAACATATGAAATAGGAGTTTCACTTTCTGAGATGACTGGCAAGAAATATTGCATTTTTTATATTGCAAAAATATTAATATTTTTAAGAAACCATGACCATCAAGACCGGAGTGTCTTGCAAAAGTATTCACACCTCTTGAACTTCTCAGAATTTCGCCAACATGAAACTTCACTGTGTTTAATTTCGATTTCACGCATTAGACGACACAAAGAAGCACATATCTGAGAAATAAAAAGACAAAAACATTTTAATGAATGCAAAACTGAAAGGTGAGGTACCCTCAGTGCTTTGATCTTTTGGGGTAACAAGTTTTCCTGCAGTCCTGTTGGCATCTAGACCCGTCTTCCCATCAACCAGTGATCACCCGAGCTAAGGTTCTCTGCAGCTCATCCACAGTTAGCACAGACCTCTAGGATGCTTCTCTGATTATAGCGCTCTCTTTGCCCAGCCTTTTAGTTTGCTCTTCATTTTCAAATGATTGATTAAACCGAGCTGGGGATACTGTTTTTGTAACCTGACACTTCATAGCTTTATCCCTGACCTGTGTGGTGTGTTCACTGGCTTTCATGATGCTGATTGTTCACTAATATTAAACTTTGCACGGGATTTTATTTAGAGACAACAGAGTAAAGGGGGGAAAAATGCAAATGCAGGCCACATTTTTTCAGATTTTTGTTCTTAAAGTTTTTTAAAGAACATGTATGTTTTTCCTTTCACTTCGGAACTGAGCACTGCTTTGTGTTAATCTATTACATAAAAGGCCAACAAAATAAATTGTAGTATATAGTTAACAAAAGGTGAAAAAAGTTCAAGAGGTATAAACTCTTTTGCAAGGCGCTGTAGCTGTGTCTAGACGGTTTGACAAAGACCTCCTGAGTCAGACAGTGAGGTAAACATATGCACACAATCCGGTTAAAGAGCCACACAGTAAGAGCAGCTTTGGGCACTGGACTTGAGACAGGTGTGTGTTTGTGTGTTTGTGTGTGTGTGTGTGTGCAGATAAAAGGGAAAGGGGGAAAAAGAAAAGGGAAAAGCGGAAAGTATGTTAAACAAAAGTAAAAAGGACCAGGGAGAGCTGGAGCAGGACGCCAGATGACAAGCGCGGATTCAAGATGCTTAGCTAATCCGTCTGAACTCTTTCCTGTTTTTCGTGTTTGACTTTTCTGCTTCTCTTCTGCACTCTCATTTGTTTCCCTTTTTACTTTCTGACCAGAAAAACACTCTGGTCTGGCTGGTGTCGGAACGAGAGAGAGAGAGAGGATGGAGCGACGAGCCTCGCCGTAGGAGCCACCCACGGCCTTTAACTGCAAGCGAAATGTGGCGGTAAAAAAACTCAGATATACAAGACAGCGCCTAAACGAAACCAAAAACAGACCGGCCTTTGACAAAATGAACTAAATCCACCCCGCAAAACACCAAGCAGATGGCAAGCGTCTGATTTAGAAGGACGCTAAGATGACTGAGATATCATATGACAATAAAGAGTAAATTAAAGTTTAGGAAAGGTTGGATGACGTTCTTTACTTTTTGTGCCAACAAACAGAACGCTGGCCTGGATCGGTCTCTGAGAAGCGTTAATCCTGCTGTAAATGCTCGCTGCTACTCCAGGACCCGCAGCTGAAAACAGTCCATGACAAATTGAAATCTTGTTTAAGAAGCTACGTCCAAAAATAACCGCGTCCAGCTGCTTTGGGAAAACGACCAAGTTTTTGTGTATTTCCGTTTAAAGAGGGAACAAGATGAATGCATTATTATGGGACTGACTGATGAGAATAACAATTTACAGCAAAATAACTAAAAATGAGAACGTATGGTCCTCGTAGCACAGTGTAAAACTCCTGAGCCATCAATCATTTCTTCTGATCTTTTAAAGTCCCCGAGGCTTTCCTAAGGACTTTGGTGGCTTTTTACAAGACAAAAGAACAAAACAAAGACATTTTTACAACAAGGTGATTCTCAAAGGGTGACTGGCAGAAAACCTTCCATGCAGTAGGTGATCACCAGGAGGAGGAGGCTACAACTTTTTAAAAAGTTGCAGCTTCAAAGCCCTAAAAATGTCCATGACATTGTTCCTACATTTCAAAGTAAATCCATTTTGAAGAATCTTCCTATGGGGCATAGATACCCCAGCGTTGCTCCTCCCATACATATTGCTCCACATTGATGGTGAGCTGCTGCGCTTTTCCTTTTCTTACAAGAAAAATAAATTTTGACCATCATTTAATATATCTGGTTGGAAAAAACGCAGCCTCCCATAGTGTGGAAACTAAAGGAGCACCACCCATGCTCTTGTTGCGGTAATGGTTTTATGGTGGCCGAACACATCCAGCTCCTAGTATTAACTGTAATATATTTTGAATTTGCAGTATTTGCAATTATTTATTAAAAACTTTTTGATGTGAAGCTGATGTTTTTTTTTTAAGTAGTGATAATTCATCCAAATATACCACATACAGTTGGCATAAATGTAGGTATTTTGTAAATGAAGTAAACCCACAGGATCGTTGGTATGTGTTGAATTTGCATCAGTTGGCATCAGTGGGACACGTTCAAAATGTTAATGTAGCTTGGTGTCTTCATCAGGGTTAACATAAAGCTTTGGCCAGATTTTAATATATGACGAGTCTTATTAGTTTGAGATGTTGCAGAACTGGATCCATTGAGTGGAGTGCAGCTCGCAGGAGGACTGGGAAGACCGGGTTAGGACCTTTGCAGTGCAGCGGCCGCCTCTCTCCCCACCGTCACCACATTTATCCTTGAGTAGCCGGACTACTTATGGAAACCAGTGTCTATTTAGTCCTTGCACCAAAACCCTTTAAATGCTGAGTGGTCAGTCCGTCTTCTCTCTGTGAAGGCGTGTGATTGTCTTTTTTTAAATTTTGTTTAGCTTTTGTTCAAATGCACTTTGAAATTTTAGGGTGAATCTAATCTAGCTCACAAGCAGAAACCCAAGCAGAAACCCAAGGGCCTTTAAATCAAGTTCTCTGACTACTACAAATGTTCCTGGAGTCCTCCCTTGATCTGGAACAAGGAAAACACTTTTAAAGACCTAATGAAAGCCTGGAGAACTAGACCTGTTTCAAAGATTACGAGAAAACCTGACAGTTCTGAGGTGCAATAAGAAGAAATTAGGACTGGTCTAAAACCTTTGCACAGTGCTGTAGCTCTGCCTCGCTGTGTGGTACTTCATTTCAATCAAAAGGGCTCTGTTTTGTTATTTATTACCAAAGCATCGTATTCACACGGACATATCTCATCTATTACACACGCACAACAATGAGTCAGTACCAAAATGGAATTACTCCCATCTGCAGACCAGAATAAAAGTTTCTAATTGTGTTTTCGGTGCTGCCACTTCCTGAAAAAAACATTTAAACTTCCGGATGAGTCAAACTTGCGGATCATCTGTCAAAGGACCTTTCTCTTGACGGGAGTCGCAGCTTTGGGTCCACGATGAGCGTTTAGTGGTTTGGACAGAAACGATAACGTGGGGTAGCGACGCTGGCGAGGGAGACTCGTTGGGGCCGATCTGCCGCAGCTGCTACCGCTCAGCGACATGGACAGACATCTGGGCGAGGTTACCGCAGCCACATGGTGGAAATTAACACGACGCTGGCTCACGATAGGTCGCAGCGAGGAGAACAAGCAGCCCACCATCCTGCGACCTGACTCACGGGTCGCTGCCTTTACCAGCCCTCCGCTCGAGCCCCTTCAGCTCACCCGGAAAAAAGACAAGAGGTTGACTGGGAGAGGGAGAAGGGAGCGTGGAAAAGGAGGGGAAATAAAGAAATAAAACGGGCGGTGGGTTTTTACTTACCGGGATCCCCTCTTCTTCCGATCCGTCCGCGTTTTCCCGGCGGCCCTGCAGAGACACAGAGAGAGGAATCAGTCTCCTGAATCAGCTCATCAGAGACGGGCAGAACGCAAACTCCACGTTTCATTAGGGTTCGGTGATTCCAAGGCTTATGTTAACAACTTGAATGAAGTGCAGAGTTTACAACATAGGGTTTTATTTCGCCAAACTTCCACATGTTGGAGCTGAGCCCATTGCTTTCCTCCAACCCTGCCATGATGCAGCTCGAAAAACCGCCTTCCTGGTAAAAGGATTTCTGCCGCCGATAGATGAGGGAAGCTGTGATAAAGAGCAGGAGGGCCTCAGCGGGACGGGGTAAGAAAACCATTTACCCCTGAGCCAACGTCCATCTGAGACCCCGAGCTGCGGCAGGACAATGAATCCCTTCTAAGCAGGCACTGATGTGCATTAATATCTACCTTGTTACCTACTAGAGTTAATGTGTTTTTAAGGTGCATCCGCTCAGAGACGGTTTTGTGAGAACAGAGGCTAGTTGACCAGCATGCAGAGGAGGAGCTAAAAACGGCGGAAAACAGAGCAAACAGGCGAGGAGCGAACTAAAGACGGCGTTTTCTCTAATTAGAAAAGCAAACTTTGGGACACAGAGTCACAGCAGTGAAGCTAACAGCATTACCCTGTCTGGCAGGACACAATTAGCTGAGCAAATCTCTGTGTTGGGAAAAAAACAACAACAATCTGCTTTTAAAGAGTAAAAACAACATTGCTATGCGCTAAAAGCTGATAGTATTGAAGAAGGGCTTAAAGAGGATCTTATTGTATTGAAGTTAAAGTTGGATTCTAAGCACTTTAAAGGGAAATAAAAGGCAACCCTGTCATTTGGATGCCATTAGTAACAGATTTATTTGACAAATACCACATCCAGACATGCTCGCTCACAGACAGCATGTGGCTGCATTAACACTGACCCCTGTGCTTACACAGGTGGATGCTAAACTGGGCTTCAGTCCTGAAAATACAGCATTAAAATGGGCTTAGTGCTGAAAGTCCAGGAATTTTAATAATCTTGACCTGGAGACATTGTCAGTTGGAATAACCATTTGACTAATAAAGATGCAGTAATTGTAGCTCAAATTACAACTTTTAATTTAACTTTTTTTTTTTTATTAATGTTAGCTGCATCCAGAAGGAATAAATTTTTCTGTACAGCACTGGAATTATTTAGGGGTTCTTTAAAGAGAAAGTAAACAAGTTTAATCTACGTCTGATTGCATTTAGTTTAGTCCTGACTAAAGGATGTCCTCGTCAGTCCGTCTAATTACATTTCAGTTCACTGGATGTGAGTGAGCACATCTGGATGCACCTTTATTCGGGGGTCGCCAAGGCAAGTCACCATAACTAGCCAGAGGTTTTACAACAGATGCCCTTCCAGACGCACCTGAGAGTCAAACCCGTGTCCAGCGTATCAAAGATGCAGACTTAGCCTGCAGAGGGTGTTCATTTCAGTTCACTGTATAAGTATTTAAAACTGACCCATGTGCTTAACCATTGTGTATAGATTTATTTCTCCTGGTAGGTGGATCATTTCATACATATAAGTTAAACAGTTTATCTTTTTCTCATTTCCATTTAATTTGGTTCTGATCGGCGTTTGGGCCGTTGGCTCTCTTATAAAACCAGACAGATTATGACTCCCGGTCAAACTAAAAAAGCTCTAAGCTGCCTTCTGTTGGCAGATTTTACTATTTAGAGTCACATAACTACATTTCCCATGATACACTACTAGCAGAAAAGAGAAAATGACTTTGAATATAAAAAGAAACCCTGAGTGAATTGAAGCACGGTTGCTCGGTATGAAATGTCCATGTCACATCCGTAAAAAGTGTGCAAATAAACAATGAAAACCTGCTTATGGAAGCAGTTCACAATGTTATCAAAGTGTAACAAAGATGGACACAGTTTAACAAAATGGAAAAATTTAACTCCAGGATATGGTCATTGTTCAACACAGTGACAACACTAACCTGATTTAGCAAATCAAATAAAAAACGAAAAGCGCTTTCTCTGCACTTTAATTCATTATCCTAATTGATAATGGAATAACGTGTTTTGCATTTTAAATTCTGCAGGCATAAAGTTCAGAGCGTTCACAAAGTTTTGCTCTGTTTGAACATGGAAAAAAAATCAGAGCTGCTCCCCAGCTCTGTATTAAACCTGAGAAACTTATGTAAGCAACACCTGTGCTGCGTTGTGAGTTGTGGTAAACAAGCTTTAGTAGAAAATGTCATTTACCTCTTGTGGTATTATTACCCTGTATGTTGGTTTAAAATTTTATACAAGTCCTTTAGGTCACAGGTTAGTGCAGCATACGACTATATCTGTATGCACAGCATAAGGGGTTGAGACTTTACTAAACTAAACAACTAAGCAAGAAAGTGTGGTTTGGATGTTCAAATGCTAGAAATCAAATAAACGACAATAAACAACAATAATAAAGGCATGAAATAGTTAAGAATATAACGCCTAAAACTTCAAATTGTTAAATTGTTATTTTTTTATATATATTATTTTACATTTTATCACTAATATTCTGACATGATTTTTGTCCCTGTGTTTACAGTTTACATTTCAGAGGTTTAGAGTATTTTTTAAATGTTTCTGTTCATTTCCAGTTGTCCTCTCTAAACAATTGACTTTTTCTCAGTTCTTACACACAGAGGTCAGTTAATTGGTCCTACATATTAAAGCAGGTGAAGCAGGGAAATATCAAACACATCTAAAAACCAGGGGAAGACTCTTAGGTTCCCCTTTAATTGAAGTCCTATCCATGTTTGTGCACACTAAGGTCTGTTTCATGTGATTTGTGGCCTAGAAACTAAAAAGAAATTGGGAACCACTAAATACGGGCCCTAGAAGGCCAATCCACAGAGCAAAAACAAGAACATGTGGAAATACTACCCCATCTCCTGCCACGTCTGGATAAGGACTCCTGTTATTTTTAAGCAGTCTTTAATAAAAACTGTGAGCCCAAGATGCAAGAGGATCTACGTTCAGCTCGCCTCTCCCAATGGACCGAAATGCCTCTGAAACACTTAAAATCTTCCATCTTCCTCTGCATTCGTGATGAAATGGGAACCATACCGAGTTCCTGATGATAAGTGCTTATGGCGGCAGACATGTTTTCTCTATTGTCATTATTGGCGTTATTGTAGCAGCCTAATCATTTCCTGACTCTGCCAGCTATTTCAAAGAGCTCGCTTATTCTCTTTCTCCACCTCCTCCCTTGCATCCACCTCTCCCACTTTAATCCTTCTTTCCTTCCTTCACGCAACATCAACGACCCAGAAATAGTTTTGGAGCCAAGGGATTAAGGAAGTGGCAGAGGAAAAAGCTAAAGTAAACCAAAGATGATGATTAGCTCAGGCTGAATCCATTTTCCGATACATAATTTTCAGTATTACGAACTTTATTAATGTTCTTTTTAATTATCTTCACATGTTTAGGCTTCAAGAAAACTTCTTGGGTGATTAAAAAAAGTAGCAATAAGCAGTTAGTGGACTTGTGCATAACGCAATTTTACCTCACAAGAAATGTGTTTAAACAGTTTGATTTATTTACCAGATTTAATCCTAAATCCTGGATGCCAACTAGCAAACACTCTGCCTGTCGATGTTTTTTATTACTGCCCTCCATATTTCATGATGGGGTTTACTTCATTCTTTTTTTCAGTCAGTGCTGCTAGAAGAATACAGCTTAAATATTTTCTGTTGTGGCAGATATGGCTGCATTATTAAGGAGGCAAGGTAGGGGATAAACAAAAAGAAAAAAATCAACAAACCCAGAAGTAAAACATTAACAGGGAATCATGTTTAAAGACGCACGACTTAAGTAGAGGTACGTTTGCTCGTTATCCTCGCAGACGCTCGGCATTTAAAGTGCCAAGCGCCAGCAGGTATAGGCGTCGCAGCATGTGGGTGAGACTTCAACAGCGACGGTCTGCTTGCCCGACAAGTTTGTCGCCAACTTCTGGAGGAGCAGGCGTCAGATTGACCGAAATGTGGGAGTGGGATCGGTCCTGAGTGGCAGATTAGAGGCCGAAAGAAGGTGGGTGATGACAAGGTGATGGAGGACTGGATCAGCTTGAGGGATTAATGGGAAAAACAGCCGGGCTGGGATACGGTAATTGCGGATGTAGTTCAAATTCCTGTTCCAGAGGAGAGCGATACATGCTGAAATAAAGACTTATGCTGATAGTTTTGCTCTTTATTTGTATTTAATTGGGCAATGCAGAAGTCGGAGGATTTATAACAATGAGAAACAAGTAAAAAGTCCTTACTTGTGCTCGCTCTCTTCCTTGCTGCCGATTGGTTTAAGTGTGTGCAGAGTTTACAGCTCAATAGTAAAACTTTGCTTGATTTTAAGCAGATGTGAGGATTATATAAGGAGACATGAGGGAATGTTACATTTTTTATGATCACTGATCTTTTCGCTTTCACAAACAAGAGTTGAACATAGGACAAACTTCTTTTTAATCAGCGTATCATTCAGTCAAGTGCTGCAGTTTCCAAGCAGGACCCCATCTAAGGTGGTCCTAATGCCAAAAAACAGCAGGGTAAATAGGTTTTTATGTGTTTAGAAGAGAATGAAGTCGTCTAGAATGATCAAGTTCGGGTTTAATTAGTCTAAATATTTTATAATCTTAACTAAAGGGGATCAAATAGATTCCAAATTAATATAGAAACTTTAAAAAAAGCGCTTCAGTTTTAGAGCAAAAGAAGACGCTGTGAGTCACATGCCAACTTAAGTATAGCTTCTTCAGCTTAAAAAACTTCTTTAAATGATCAGTTTTTTTTGTTTTCACAAGAAGACTTGCGCAATATCAGGAAAATGTGTAAATGTGAGGCTGTCACTGAAAATTGCGCTGACAATATTGATTATGATTGACGCCCATGCTTTTGTCTCTTCTCTTTCCCATTAAACAATGTGCCTGCCACTCTGTGTGGGTTTTACTATTGTAACCATTCAGAATATACATCAGGCCTGGGCAATAAGGCCAACTAGAATCCATTCAACTAGTTAAACATACTATAAATATGCAAAGTCTGAAGGCAAGACATTTGAAACATCATATACTACCAAATATTACCTCCAGGCTGTACAAATTGCAGTGATCTTAAATCCGTCTTAATTTCACACTGCAAGATCTTATTTTTAGACCTTCTGGGTATTTAAGGACATACAAGGTTGCAGATACAGCTGATGTAATTACATAGACTTCTTAACTTTTAAACAACGGTGGATAATTCTGTCACGAATAACCAAACGATATCTGAACAATAATGTTTTACATCTGTATCACTATATTGGTTTAATCTTAACCCAATCCAATCAAATATATATAAAGCACGTTTAAAAACAACAAATTGTTGATCAAAGTGCTTTACATTAAGAGAATAACTAGTAAATAGTAAATAAAGTAAGAACAATTGTAAAATAATGTTAGAAAACAGCCAGTAAAGAACAAATGACTCATACTATGCTGAAAGCCAGGGAAAACAGAGGAGTCTTCAAAAGGGATTTAAAAGAAGACAGTGATTCATTTTAAAATCAATTCTGTACAGGGAGCCAATGGAGAGCAGCATGCACAGGAGCGATGTGGTGTGTGATTGAATCAGAAGATTAGCAGCTGCATTTTGGACAAGCTGAAGACAAGAGAGGGAAACCAGACTCCAAAATACAGTCCAATGATTTTTTTTAATCCAGGGGCCGCAGATACATAAAAAAAGTGTCCTAGTATAGACCTCTGAGGCACCCCATTGCCAAAAGATACTGTAGACAACACATACTCATTTATATTGTCAACCAGTTAAGACTGAAACCACTCCAGAGCACCTTTAATACCAACGCGTTGATCAAGATGAGAAATAAAAATGCCTTGATCTACTGTTAAAGGCAAGTGAGGTCTGAAAGCATAATTATCAGCACCAGTAGCTACAAATATTTCATTAAAACCCCTTAGAAGAGCAGATTTCAGGCTGTGAAGATTTTTAAAACCAGACTGAGACACTTCACGATTACATATTCTCTCTAAAAAGGAATTTAATAGTAGAAAAATAACTTTCTACAGTATCTTTGTAAGGAAAATGTGTTTAGAGATTGGTGGCGCAAGACCTATTTTTTTAAGCAAAGGTTGCACAACAGCATTGAAACCCCGGGGACCATAGTTGTGGCAAGACTGCTATTAATAAAGGCCAGGACCGGAGGTCCGACGGTATTAAAAACATCTTTAAAAAGACGAGGAGTAACAGGATCACAGGGGGAACCAGAATGTCCCCTCAGATTTAATGCCTAGATGGGTTTTCCTGTATGCAAATGCATCATCGCTATCATAGGTGGCGAAAACATATCAAGCAAAAACAACTGTCATGATCAGAGACGTACTAAGAGCTGGTGACCAGAACGGGACGATTTGAAAATCAAAAAGCTGATTTTTTCCAATTAGCGAATGCGCCATATCTAAGAAATATCGGGCTACAGTAACAACACTCCAGTGTAGACATTGTCGCTCCATGAAGAGGATTCAAAATGAGCTATTTTCAGTTTCTGCATGCCAGCAAAAGTAAGAGAAACAGAGATGTAAGAGGCTGTCAGAAGGAAACCATTTTCCACCATAAGTCTGGGTTTCACTTAGGCTGCGAGAAGGTGAGAGACAGCCATATCTTTTAGCATGATGCTACCCTCACTCACCCCACTAATCTGTAACATAAGATCCTTAACAAAGTTCATAATCTCAACTCTGTAAAGTCTGTCATTGTTTTAAAATGCCAAAACCCCCGTTTTACAACAACTGCCCGCTAACTAGCGGTAGGACACTTCCTCCTCGCTCCTAATATAAATAATTGTTTACTCATGGCAGGAAAGCTAGAGGGGAATATTTTGAATGCTGTTCTTCATATTTTATGATTCTTAAAGAGAAATCAGAATAGGCTTCAAAAACTAAGAACTCAAAACCAGAAAGTTAGGAAGTAAAACCTTCATCTGGAGCGCAGCTTTCTCTAGCTCTCTGTGATAGGGATATGAACGGCTCCTCGGGAACAGGATGGCAACACAGAGCACACAATGAACTCCATCTGAACTGTAATGTAGATGTGTGTGTGTGTGTGTGTGTGTGTGTGTGTGTGTGTGTGTGTTTCTGTACGTGTGTTTACACGTTGGCCTGAGGCACTGTATCTGAGGCTCCACATATAGCTCCTCCCTATATATAAGGGGTACAACATCATGCAGTCCAAGGTCTGACAAAAGGGGGGCCCACTTGCAAGGCACGGCCACCTTCTCAGACTTTTTCTGTGTGTGAGAAAATCTCTGTGAGAAAACCGGAGAAAGAAAGAAAAAAAAAAAAAAACATTTTGGGTAAACTGATCCAAACCCAAAAATACAGATGCTAGACTTCATCTCCACAAAGGCAATCTGTTAAAAGCATAGAAGCGTCCTGCGCCATCTTTGGCCTCCACCCACTCCTCCGTGTGTGTTATACGCTTCCATCCTTAGCTTGGCTTGATTTAGCTACTGTGACGTTTCTTGCAAATGAAGTGCTTCCAGGGAACAAAGCGTCAGGGATCCGGGAAGCAACACCCCGACCTTTCCTGCTTCTAGGCCCCATTTTGTTTAATGCAACAACTGGGAGCAATAAGGAGTCAGCTGAAAATAGGAGAATGTGATACTTTGAATGCCCGACCGCAGGACTTACATCCATCTGTCCATCAAACCCCCCACCTCCATCTAAAAATCACACACACATACAGTACGTCCATGCTCCCCCTCCTACATGTTCCTGAACCCTCCTGTGACAGAGGAAAATCTAATTTAGGAGGAGGAAGAGGAGAGTGGTAAGAGGGATAGTGAAAGCAGTGGCTTGTTGTTAGCCGGAGGCAATGGGTCTCTAGAACATACTCCCTCTCCCCTTTTTGTTTGTTGGGTTTCTTTAAAACCCCAGGAGCAGGATTCCATTCATACCGCCACAATTACAGTAAGAAAAGCTGCAGTTTTCCTCCGTCAACGCCGCATTGTATTCCAAATTGTGCAGATCCTGACAGAAAAAAAAAAAAAAATCCACATTATTCATTCCCAAACACGCAAACCTTTGTTTAAAATCGCTAAGAGACTTGTTTCCCATATTGGTCCAAGCAATAATTTATAGGGTTGCTGTTTGCTGATGTGAGATCAGTATTATCGTGAGGATTCCCCCCTCCGTCTGATTGTCTCGTCGCTGAAACGGCGCGCGCTGACAGCTGCTAAGCCTCTCTTCCTGAAACAAAACAACTTCTGCCTGGACCGACTCCTGGATCTGTCGTTGCTCGCCTGCTCCGGCCCTGTCTGTCCGGGTAAGATGGGGGACACATGCTGTGGAAGTAAACAGCGTCAGAAGGAGAAAGAGACAGCGGATGTGCTTCACATGCCGATGATTGGTTCTCCAGCTGCCCCGCATCTCCCACCGGGTCAGGCGGGGTTCAGCCGCTCGGATGGATTTCTGCTCAGCCTCATCGTGGGTACGATCGGATGAGCCAAAGTTAAAAAAAAAACAAAAAAAAACGAGGGAACTTGCTGCACTCGCAGGTCAAACAAGTACCTTTGCACTGCAAAAATGGATCTAAAAATAAGTAAAATGTTCTTAAAGTTAGTGTATTTATTCTTGATTTGAGCAAGTAAATAAGATTATCTGCCAATGGAATGAGTATTTTGATCCCTAAAATTAGATAATTAGACATCCTGCACTTGAAATAAGATGATGGAGATGAGTTGTTCCTATTTTAAGTGCAAAAATCTTATTCCATTGGCAAACCATCTTATTTATCTGCTCAAATCAAGGATAAATGCAGTCATTTTAAGAACATTTTACTTATTTCTAGTTCCGTCAAGTGTTTGTGGCCTTTAAGGACATTTTAATGCAGAATCCTCACTTTCTTGATCTCAGTTTTAAAATGTTATTCAAACACTATCCAGCTATCAATTCCTTAGGATTTAATTATAATTCAGGATGATACATACAGTTTTGATTAGTCTACCATGACTAATGTTCTCCACCCCTCTGCTGAAATGTGGTCAGAGACAGATGCCAAACGGTAAACACCGTCCTCTTGCAAAGGTCATCGGACAGAAATAAGAAACTGAGCCCTCTAGGCGTTGCATGACAGCAGAGCGGCACTTATGAACATGTAGGATGGCATTCCTATGACGGGCTGAGCACCAATTTCCGCATTAAGAGAGTTTGAATCCCAGTTTTGGCTATTATAGACACGTAGTTCTCCTCACATGCTCAGTCGAGGCTGAGTGGCATTGCCCTAAGCCTGTGTCTCTGTATGACATCTGTCGGCCAACTTTTGGGTGAAAACTAGTTATGGGAGTGAGAAGGCTGTCACAGAAACACTGAGTATGCATTCAATGACTTATAAAGTCTTATAAAGTAGAGTCTTATTCAATAAATGAGAATATACGTTCCAATGAGGCTCGTTTGTCAGATTAAAAGCATGTTTACAAAATATCCTTTAAGCAAGTATTAGACAAACTTTTCATTCAGCCCTCATTTCTGTATTAGAAATATTTCTTATTGGTCTGATGCAATATTATGATCTTAAATGTCTTGTTTTGATAAGGCTGAAGCAGAGAATCATAATAGTTAACTGGAATAAAGGCTGTGGGTAATTAATCTAAATAAAGTGTTTCACTTAGTGAATTGAGTTACTGAAATAAATGACTTTTCAACAATGTTCATATTTTTTTCAATTTATGGCTGTATACTAACGTTTTGCACTTTTCCATATTTGGACCAATATTTTTTTTCATCTCTTAAATTCAGCAAAAAAAGAAAAATATGTTTGATAACCACATGTTACTTTTCTTCGACTTCTCCGTTATGGACTACTTTATGCTAATGTATATTAAAAAAATATCCAAATGAAATACATTAAAGTGTGTAGTCCTAGGCCTGACAATATGTGGAAAAGTTCAAGGCACATCGTTGCTTTTGCAGTGCAAATAGAGAGGAAAGGATCTGCTGCACAAAGACAGTCAAAACAAAACTACAAAGGAACGTCAACAGAAGCTCGGTACAGCAAATGGAAACAGATCACTGAAAGATAGACCACCGCCTCCACAGCCAGGAGGACAAAAGCTTTACTTTCAGGTAACAACAGCGAAAGGACATTGTGACGCAAAAAGGCCAATAAATGATTAACATTCTTTAAGACGTTGCTCTAATGTCTGCAGCGTTTGGTGAGGTCTTTTTTTAATGAAAGCTGAAATCTGTTTGACAAAACCATCTAAAGTTTGAACACTGAAAGCGAGAACGGCGGATCCGTCGGCTGAATCCAGCGTGGCTCCATCTGCAGACCAGAACGCTTTTTTTTCCTCTTAACTGCAGAAACAGAAGATACAAAACAGAAGCCAACCACAGCATTGTCCTCCACATACCTCTGAAAAAGGAGGGTCCTCTACGTTTTGACTTGAGCCGTACAAAGTCATCTCCGAGTGCATCATCACTAACACAGTGACTAACCGTGGCGCGGTGGCAGTCATTAATTCAATGTACCAATGAATGATAATTTTAAAACTAAAATCTTTAACTCTGTAATGCTCAAAAAAACTCCAGGTGACTCCTTTTGAAGCACCGGCTCTACTCTACTTGTATCCTGTATCCAGGATAATAGTCTTTTGGTAACGATTTACATCTCATGACCATGTTAAAGTTGTATAGTAGATGGACCGCTAAACTGAAAGCTTTGCTCAGTTGTGACTCAGCACTTTATTTACCAGACCTTAGCAGGCCTCTCATTAATGCAGAAAAGGCCCCAATCCATCTGCCCATCTCCACCTCCATCCTACCCGCTCTTATTAACAATTCACAAAGATACTTGCCACCTGGTTGTCCTACTGCTATCTCTGCCATCCTCTCAGCCGAAAATATGTTTAGATGTTTGAAGATTGTAACTAAATGTTGGTACGTTTAGCCTGATTGTTGTATTTTTCTATATTTTTGTATATTTATGTTCTTGTAAGTGTTGTTTGTCTACTTAATGTTTTACCTTCCTGATGGTTTTTCTCTGTCCAGGTACTGCAAAATAAAAAAAATAGCCTTTTTGCTAACTCGGGCGCATTTGCAGAAATGTCATTAACCTACAAAGTCCTCGCAAATAAACTTATTTTATTCTGTTTAGGCACAGAGTGACATTTGACCCAGAGGATGCAGGCTGCCTTGTTTCAGAGAAGAAACATATCCTCAGATTTACTGGAGCAGTCTTTCAACTCCGGTGCACAAAGAAGGTCACGATCCTGATGGAAATCCAACAGAAGCACATCATCTGCAAAAGGAAAACATGAGACTCTAGAGTTCCTAAACCAGACACCTTCCTGTCTAGGACTACACCTTAATTCTGTCCACGAGCAACGCAAGCGGGATCAATGACACTCTGGATCAGCTTGGGTTTGAGCCGAGGATGTGGACACAACTAGGGTAACCTAAACTCTGAGATCCCTAACTGCTGCAGCACCACCGACATACAGTAACGCCCAGAAGGACACAGTCATAAGCCTTCTCCAAATCCATCCAACACCTGTGGACAGCACAGCCAATCTCCCATGATAAGAATCCCCTTATAAGATCTGGTCCAGTTCAATGACCGCATTTGTGGCCCCTGGACTGATTTGGTGAGGCCCCGACTGCAATTCAAGAACAGACGGACGATCTTAAAACAGAAAATCTAAGGAGCGTCACAAAGTATTTATCATTTGACAATAATGCTTTGTGTTTAAGTTTTTCACTTTCATAGTAAACACGAATTATCCAGCTAATGAACACACAAATCTCAATATAACTGATTTATTAAGCTTGGCTTAAAGTAGCAAACATTTTCAAAGGTAAAAAGGAGGCCCCAGTCTACTTTTATTACTGAGAATAGATAAGAGAGTAAAAATCAGTCAACTCCCACCAAATATACACAAACTGCATGTGTTTCTATTACTAAAGCAAATATACAAAATGCTTTTAAAGTTTAGGATCTACAACAAATTACAAATCCCTTGCCTTCAAAGATGACTATTTTCTGTTTTGTTAAAATATTGCAAATGTAATTTACGTTTGTGGACCACATGCACGTTTGACTTGATGATTTTGGCCCATGTGGCAAAAAGTTTGTACACCACCGCCCTAGAACAAGCTTTTCCAGGGAAGCTGCGTCAGTGCGATTCATCATTGGTTGGATAATGCTTCCAAGTCCGTTTTTTTAAATATTATCATCAGATCTGAAATAAAATTGAATGCAGAAACGTAGGCTTAATGAATACCGTCAAATACTTAAAGATAGAAACCAGTAGTATTTATTTTGCTGAGGCATGCTCTAAACAAAAATAAGCCAGTTGCACATATTTGTCAGTGACACCTGATTAAGACACAAATACATCTTTCTACAAATAGAAAGACTCCATTTATCTTCACGTTATTGTTTTTATTTCCAACACTGTATCTATGCGTTTGCATATCAGACCAAGCCATCCGATTCTGTCATGCTCAGGACTGCCAGCCGAAATCCAAATGGGTGGCCATGGTGTTGGACAAAAAGCCTTTTCAGTGCTGCAAAAGTCAACTTTATGTTCTCTCTGCATTCAGAGAAAGGCTCTCAGCAGTGCTGCACAGTCAAAAGCTTGTTTAACCGCAGCGAAACCTCTGTCAACACAGAAAAGTTTAACACGAAACAAAGTTTAACATGAGCAAAGATCTGCAGGTTCATTACCGTTACCGTAATTTGTCATTTAAAATGAATTACCATCTTCTCAGTGGTGTTCTTGATTTGTTTATTTTAGCTCTATATTTTACTTGGATCTTTCCAGTGTTATTTATGCTTGATTTCCCTTTTTGACAAGTAAATTAATAGCTAGTCATTGATGTTTTACAGAAATCAGAGAACCGCTGTGAAATTTACACTTCCTGGCTCAAATTAGCCTTTGACTTTTGAATGTTATTCCTTGATTTAAAGTTTTTTGGTAGAAGATGAATCAAAATCAATTATAACGGAGAACTGTGCAATTGTTTGATGCTGAAAGACTGCAAATTGCAGTTTAAAGACATTTTTCTTTTCCTGCAGGTCTTTCTGCTTGTTTCTCTATTTTAATATCAGCGTAACACAGCAATTGTCATTGTTTTTCCAAGTCTGTGGTTTCTGTGTTGCGCAAACAAGATGTTTCCTTTTGCTTTGGAGCTCTACCGTGACGGAAATGGTAAAACACTAAGAACAAACAGAATTACATTTATTTTGGAAATGAATAATTGAAAAAAAAATCCTCAAAGAGGTCGAGTTTGATTAAGAAAAACGAATTTCATACCTACCTTGGAGAGATTCCTCACGTCGTTAGGAACATAATACTAACATTTATGTTAGTAGCGCAATCCTTTCCAGCTTCTTACTCAGATGCTTCAGACGTGCAAAAAATTACCAGGAGACCTTTTGCTCTTGTACTCATTAATTGCCACTATTGCAGCCACCACCTCAACATTAATACTCAGTGTTGTATAGTAATGAAGTAAAAATACTTCACTATTGTACTTAAGTATATTTTGGAAAACTTTATACTTTTCTTGAGTATAACATTTTTAGATAACTTTTACTTTTACTTCACTATATTTCTGAACTTAATTGCATACTTTTAATCCAGTACATTTTCAATGTTTGGTTTGGTTACTCGTTACAAAAAGAGAGAGAGAGACTCACTGATTGACATTGTGGTATAGGTAGAGCATCTAATAGCAGAGAGTCCTAATTTTCTTAACTAAATGATATCTGCAACCGCAGGTGTATCTTTTAACAGGTTTACCACTTCCTGTAGGTTAACTATCACTTTATCACTTAACCATGTTCTTAGTATACACCCCCTTTTCCTGCACTTGGTTGTGTATAATTTTAAAGTGCATCGTACTGACCTTACTTGAAGAAGGAAAACTGGAAGCTTACAAAAAGGTTGTGTTTTCTGTCTAAACTTGGTCTAAATTTCTCCTGCACTTGGTTGTTTATAGTATTTCAAGTGAATTTTACTTTCAAAGTTTACCAAAATTTTTATTACATTACTTGAGTACATCTATTTTTACAGTAATTTTCATACTTAAGTACAAGACATTTCAGATACTTTAAGACTTTAACTCAAGTAACATTTCAGTCATTGACTTGGACTTCTACCAAAGTCATATTTTGGAGAGGTACTTATACTTTTACTTGACTCCGAGATTTCAGTACTTTATACAACACTGTTAATACTGCTATAAACAACTTGTGCTTTCAGCCAAAAGAGAATATAAGATCAGACTGTAAGTGGGCAGCGTGTTGCTGCTATGAAATCAAGCTTCCTCTTGGGCTTATCTTCCTCTTTTCCCGTGGGCTGTGAAGGTGTCTTCACTGGGGAGACAAACACCTGAGAGCAGCCCATCGGAGCCTTTTTAAAGCGCATCCCAGGCCGGCAGTCATGAGGATTTTTTTCCCTGAGCTAGCCGCAGACAACCAGGTTCACCCTGAACCAACGTCTTCCTACAGGACGACCCAAAGTCACCATGACCAGAGACAAAGGGAGACATTTGGCAGAAAAAATGAGCAGGCAAAGTTTAAAATGTGTTTTCACTGTGTTTAATGAGAGTTATTTATTCACTAAACATTAAATAACTTAAAAATAAGTGAAACGGCACAACAAACTGAATATGGTCACTTCAGTAATTATCTGCTTAAATGGTCGCTAAACCCTAAATGTGAAGAGACGCATGATGAGCAATCCCATCACTTTTGAAGCAGTATCTGCTGCTGTTCTAACTTCCTGTTGCTTCTAGCTGTGCTGCAGTGTAAATATTGGCTAGAAAAAAAGTAGAAATTTGGTGTTATTTTTCTTATTTCTGTCCCTTATGCCAATTAAAAATAGCATTCCAATTTAACTATAATATTTAATTTACATTGTTTTGATGTTGACTGGACTTGGACTGATTTGCATTCATGTAACAAAAATACATAAGATAAAAAAAATGGTGTGCGGTCTTTTTCATGGTCATTTTTGGATCCATCAATTTCACAGTGAGTGTAGCATACACTCACATCCTGCCCCGGCTCTCAGATTACTGCTCACAAGTAAATATTAGAGTGGAATTGCGGTGCAGAAGAAAAAAAAATCAAGCTGTGTTGGAGAATTAATCCACGGTGGCACAAATTTATAATATCCTGTTTATTGCGGGTTATACAGCATTTTACGAATGATTTTACTTCAATTCACTATCAATTACTTTGAAAATCCCAGTGGTTGATTGTATTAATCTGCCAACAGCTACACAAAGTTTGTGCTGCTGCGGCAGCCTAAATATTATGGAGCCTTAAGCAAAGAAAAAAAAAAGTAAATTTCAGTAACACAACAGCTGGGACTGAGTTCAAGACTTCTCAGGATAATCTCTGTTGTACTTAAACTAACATTACAGTATGAATCTGAACAGTATGATTTATTTCTGACTGTTTAAGTCAAACAAACAGCACCAGAAGATCAGGATTAGCATCTAAGGAGATTTAAAAATTCTGTGGCAATGGATCTCTCATGTGTAACTGTGCACAAGTTGCAAGGGTTTTTCTAATTTTAAGAGTATTTTACATAAAATGATGTTTACCTTCCAAACCATGCTATTATAAAGTTATGCCAAAACGAACAACTGGTGCTTAAAAGCCATAAAGGTGCAGGTAGGTCCATTTGAGGAAAGCTTATGTTCGGATCCGGGTCCCTATATAGACGTACTTTGGGGCTATTGAAACAGAGAATGGTCCACCTTAACATTCCTATGACTGTTTCCCAGATACCAGATCTATCAACATCAGACTGGAATAGGTAGATGCTTAGTTTCATAAATGACATGTGGAGTTTATTCTTCCATACCTGTGCCCAAAGCTTAGGTTTTGATGCAAAAAGCCCGATGTGAGATGATGGCAGGGGTGTGGGGCAAGTGGCTAAATCGGTCTCTTCCCTTACAAGATTAATGGATTTGTGTCCTGTTCTTAACAAATAAACAAACTAAGCTAAAACTGTGTTTTTCTTTGTTGGAGCTGGTTTCATCGGACTCTTTTTTTTTTCAGTCGCAGGGATTTCAACCACAGATCCTGGAATTTTGCTACCCAGGAGGACTTTAAGCAAACAGACTCACACGCAACCAGGAAAATCCTGGTTTCCCTGCACACTAATCTACAGTCTAGCTTCGGGCTCAGGGGGAGGTCCGACATGTGTGATTTCAGTAGCTCTCAGTCCGAGCTCTCATCGGGAAACTTGGGGCTAATCACCTCTTTTAGACGTGGGAACCAACGAGTCCTAAGATGAATGGAGGCCTTTGCCGTCAAGCGGGGGGGCGGCAGCCATTGGCGGGGCACGGGCTAAAGAATAAGGGTTATGTTTGTGGATCAGATCAGAGATGGAGGCCATTTGTTGATCTACCGAGATGTCTAGATGTGCGAAACCCACGCATGCATGACCCAAAGCGGCATCCGTCTGAACATTAAGACAATGCACCTTTAAGATTCAAGGCTTCCATTTGGGGAGCCTTTCTAATGCGATAAACTTCACGTAGAAGAGCGGTAGTCTGACGGGGGTATTCTGAAGTGTTTGTTCAGGCCCAGGCTACTACGTTGGGTGAATGGTGGTCTGAAAGTGAGGGGGGGGGGGGGATGAAATGCTCTTTTATCTTTTTGTGCTTTATTCATTCATAAAATGTGGTTTTAGTTTAATGTTCTGGAACATGTTAGAGCGAAACCCGGAGAGCTGGGGATGTAGAGAGCCTTCAACTATAAAGGCTCACAGAGAAGAGTACAATAATCACCATGACTTTAAGCTGCAGAGTGGATATGTGTGTGTGTGTGTGTGTGTGTGTGTGTGTGTGTGTGTGTGTGTGCGGCTGTTAAATAAGACAACGTGTGGACCATGCTTGAGAAAACTTGGTGTGAACGTTCAAAAGGAAGCTTTAACCTAGATAAACACCCCTGGAAAGAGTCTCGCACTTTTCTCCTGGGTCTCCGTCTTCTTCGAACCAGAATCCAGGCTCATTCCTCGTCTCGTTTACATTTTTACCCCTACTTTGCCCTCGTTTGCAGGTATCTCACCCCTGGGGTCTCTTAGCTCTCACCTTGGGGCCAGCTCCTCGGTCTGGTTTTTCTCGCGTCTTTTTCTGGCACTTGAAACAGACAGGCAAATTACAGCGGCATTGGAAACTGAAGGGAGAGCGTGAAATCCCACAGCAGGCCGACCGTTCACTGAAAAGTCCGCCGTGAATCAGCTGCCCCCCCCCGGGTAGATGACACGCTTGTGACTTGCCTGATACAGGTGAGCGGAAATATGCTAACCGAGAGGTCGAAAGGTACTAACCGAAGGGGCCAGTGAGAACAAGAGCAATAAAATAAGAAGGCGTCAATAAAAGGACGCCGGAAGAAGAATTTCTGAAACCACAAGATTTAAAACAATGAAAACAGACTGCAAGCTTAAATGTATTGTTAGAGGGACCTGGTTTCATCAAGCTCTTTTTTTTTCGCAGGGATTTCAACCACAGATCCTGGAATTTTGCTACCCAGTCTTGAAAGTTCCCCTATTATACTTTAGTTTAACCAGCAATATAAATTGGTTCTAATATTTTTTTAAACAACGCATAAAACATGCAGATCAATAGGAGAAAATGGGAAAACTATGTAGATGTATCCGCCAGCATCACTCTTCTCTGTTCACTATTTGAGATATTAGTTTCTTTTATTTCTTTAATATCTACATTCAAACATCTTTTTCTTTTTGTTGATGTTTCATCATTTTCTTTTTCTCTTTCCTTTATTTTCCTATAAATATCTTCGGTTGCCTCGTTTAAGGATGGTGCTAAGCATTAAACCTGTTTTTATCTCCCCAACCATCTAAATTAATTTTGTATCCGATCAGATGGCAATTACATAAAAATCTGTCAGTCATTAGCTTATGGTAAAACAAACTGTGTGAATAATCATGCAGCAAAGCTCCACAAACTGTGCATGTAACTGTGGTTATCCTTGATGCTGGGGAAATTGCATTATTTAACCCTGATTCCAAGAAATCCAATCCAACACACAATAATATCCAGAACTGAAGTATTCAAGCTCTTAACTGTCACAAACTCCTCAAACGCATTTTCTCGGCTTGCTCACACCACATGTCAATTTTTTCCCGTATGTATATATGGAGTCTTTGCCTCCATATTGATAAAATACCTGCAAAAAGGGAACTAAAAGTAAGTAACATTTTCTTGAAATGAGTATATTTTTCCTTGATTTGAGCAACTAAATAAGACTATTTGCCAATGGAATTAGTATTTCTACCCCTAAAATAAGATAATTAGATATCCTGCATTGGAAATAAGATGATGGAGATGATTTGTTCTTATTTTAAGTGCAAACATCTTATTCCATTGGCAAATAGTCTTATTTAGCTGCTCAAATCAAGGGAAAAAACAGTAATTACAAAAAAATTTGACTTACGTTTAGTGCCCTTTTTGCAGTGAGTATGGGAAATCCAGGTGGAGAAAGTTTTGCTTCAGACAACCGCAGCATTTGGACTTCCTCAGAAGGATCCAGAACTTCTGATATATACACGTCAGGCGCTGCGGGCTCCTTTGATTTACATTATTCCTGCATGGCTTGCTGAGCCGCATGTACGGGGAAAAACTGTAAATCATCGACCTTGCACTGATAGCCATGAAAATCAGGGGTGTCAGCCAATATCTCAATCTTCAGGGTCCATTTCAGCACGTTTGATTTATGCTAGATCCGACGAGGGTGTCTCTCAGAGCAGAACGATGTTTAGAAAAACTACTTATAAGATCCAACTAGTGTTGAAAACAGACATTGGTGATGCAATTGTTTTAGCCGCGGTTGTTGAAATTCTGATAAAAGAGGCTACAACGTGCGTTTTTTTTTTAAATGAAATTTTAAATTTAGTATAAAGCTGAGAAAAACAAACACCCCAGCAAACCTGAGCCAAGCAGTGAACCCCATATGGATCCTGGGCTGCTTTCTAATGCAATAGTGTTGGTAATATGTTTGTGATTACAGAGATGGGGACAAATTTTCTTTTTTTTCTTTCTCCCATGATTTTTTGCAGATGCATCTTAGAGATCAGACCCTGAAGGCACAAATAGAAATATGAAAAATTGTGTGATAAAATCACAAGATTCTTTGTAAAGATTTTGCTGTACCATCTGCAGACTACAGTGCTGCTTTCTCCATGAACACTCAGAAAGTCCATGAACGTCAGCATATGGTGTGCAGGCTGCTTCTTTAGAGGAGGACAGTTTATTTTCAAGGCACCCTAATCTAACAAAGCCTTCTGTAACATCTGATGCCAACACCGTTGATTTTTTTGAACAGCGTGGCGTTGCTAGTTTTATAATAAGCTTTTTCCTCATGAGAGGTTTGCAAGCTAAGACAGTGTGTTGTCCTGAGCCTGGTTGTGTTTTTTTATGCTGCCCCTGTAGCAGGTGCAGGCTCGCCCCACTCTGAACCCTAAAGGAGGCGGTCATGTGTCACTTTATCTGATTGTTGGCGTCCTCGTTTGGTCCAATTGGCTGCTCAAGTTCCTGGAGTGAGAACATGGCTGGGATGGCTGTCGAGTCTTTGACTCAGTCGGTGAAGGACTGGGATCAGTCTGATGTTTCAGCCCGTTAGGAGTTTACATTCAGCCGTCTGAGTGCCTGTCGTGTAAAATGCCAACTTTGATAAATTAACTGACAAGGTTCAACGGTGGGAAAGATAAAATGAGCGATACAAAATTCTATTTCCAAATAATTAAATTTTTTAAAGTCACAATAGTAACATATCCCTGTGAGATAAAAAAGGATTCAGTCTCTTTGTTAAATCATGAATTGCCACCATGAAGCCGGTCTTTTGGTTTCACAGGCTACTGCCAGACCTGTAGAGTCAAGAAATAAGATTTCTGACAACATCAAGGCTAAAAGCAAAACGTCGTGCCTCAATCTAAAGAATTTGAAGAACAGATGGAAAAACAAATTAAAAAAGTTTATAAAGTTATTTCTACGGCTATGGTGCTACTGTGAACCACGGTGAAAACTCTTATCCACAAATGGAGAAAACATGGAACGGCGGTGAACATTTCCAGGAGAGGACAGCCGACCAACATTACTGCAAGAGCTCATCAACAGCTCACATAGGAGGCGACAAAAGAGCCTGGAATAAAGCACTGAACGTCTTAGTTTCCACGGCCAAACATGGTGTTCGTCATTCAAGAATAAGAAAGAGAATTAAACCTATGTATCACTTCCGATGCATAAACCACAGCTAATCAGAATAACAAAAGACCCAGCTTATATTTTACACGAAAAAAAAATAAATCTTGATGATCATCAAGACATTTGGGAAAATATTCTGTGGACTGACGAGACAAAAGAGGAACTATTTGGAAGGTGTACAGCGTTTCAGACAAAGAACGTCATTCTCATAGTCAGACACGGTGGTGGCAGTGTGATCATCTGGGATTGCTTTGCTGTTTTTGAAGTTCCTATAATTGATGGGACCACGAATTCAGCTCTTTAGTAGAAAATCCTGACGGAAAATGTGCGGACAGCAGTTTAAGATGTTAGCGTATCCAGGTCATGCAGAGGGACAATCCTCTGAAGCACAGCAGCAAGCCCACCTTTAAAATAAGTGTTTGGAGTGCTCCGGTCAAAGTCTGGCTTGAGCCTTGAGATGTTGAGCGAATCACTGAAACAGACAGTTTATACTAGAAAACTCGCTAATATGGCTGAATTAAAACAATTCAGCTAAAGGGCCAAAACCCCTCATTGCCCCGTATCACAAACACTTGGGGGCCAGTCTCTTTTTTTCACACGGAACCAGGTTGGTTTGGACCACTGTTGTCCACCAATGAATGAAGCCATCGTTTGAGAACTACACCTGGGTTGGGTTTTCTTGCTAAGTTGTGATGACTAGTGAGTGTCCAGAAGGTTGACACAGCCGATTAGAGCAGCAATGCAAGTTGAAGACAGCTGGAAGCGCACGACAAAGGCACACACCGCTCAATCACCTCCTCGTATCGGCTGTACCAGCACCACAACCGTGCAGCCCAGATAGAGGACTCAGTGCTTTAGATGGAAACCATAGCAGCACGATGAAGGAGAATCGTTTAAAGTATAATTTTTTTTTGCGAGAATCAGTCGAGCAAATTGAATTGCCTTATACACATGTTTACCGTTTAATCTAATCGGATTTATTCTTTACACCTAATGTGAAGCAGACGTTTGCTCTCCTGCTCTACCAAGTTCCTGGCAAGCCACCTAAGCTGCTGCTGGCCTTTGTTTAATAATAAAAAGCTCTAATTCGGATATAAAACATTTCCAACACAAACGCTTAACGAACATTTAGAATCAATTTGAGGCGCTTTGGAAGAAAAGCCTCAAGATGTGACTCAAGTTTCAGCTTTTCCCTGCCTGGTCAGTCGGCGGTAGAAACTACTTGTGAGCGTGAACGCCCCTCTGACCATCAGTCAGGCTCTTGGACTCCACCAAAGTGCCAGATCAACCGGTGTTGTGGGTAAACCGATACGTCAGTACAAGAAATTCATTTTGCGGTCACTTTGAACGTGATTTACATCCCATGCCGTCCACTGCGAGCGGTAGCACTTTTCAAAATGTTTTATGTTTTTATTCACGGAACGGTTCCAGCCCCATAAATCGGTTGCAGGAGCCTTATGGTAAAAGTAACTATTTGGGTTTTTTCGACAAAGGAAACTTTGTGTGCATGCATGTTTTTCCTGCTAAGCCAATAAGACCTTAAATTAAACCAAACATAGTGAATCCAAATAAATTTCCTTTAGGGTTGGGATTTTCCTGAATTTCTGAAAGCATGCTTTGTTGCAGACAATCCAGGTGCAGTAAGAGATCAAATGTGTCAAGTTTGCTTTGCTTAGCGGGATAAATGTGAGAACAAAACGGTTGGAAGGATACACTGTAGGGTCTAATCACAGTGGTATGCAAAGGCTCACCCAAGGTTTCTTCAAATATCTAAATTTAAGAGGTGGAACAATTAATTAATCTCCAAATAACAGCACAGATATTTCTCAATATCAAAAACAATCAGCATTAGGGTATTAATAGGGGTATAACAAGGATATACGATTTTTTGGAGTATAGACAAAACAAAGTTTTAACAATATTTATGGAGAAAAGCAAGATCGCATCTGTTTTTATAAATATGGTCATGGTTTCTCAAATTACAAACTGTGTTTTAAATAATATGTAATCATTGTAGCATAATCCAGCTCAGTTTTGACCAATCTATATATAGTGGTTTTATGAGCGTATCTTAATCTAAGGAGGCATAAATGCCAAAAAAAGCATTAGAAACTCTATTCTTGTTTTTCATAAATGGATGAATGGGCTCCATGGATATTAAAACTGCTTACAGAGGGCGAAAGTAAAAGTGCACTGTCGTAAAGATGCTCAGCTGTTCTGGTTTCTCCGTCAAGCCAGGCGCGGTTGTTTTGAGCTTAGCAGACAGGTGAACGCAACGAAAAGTGGAAAAACGGCAGTACAAACAATGACTAACACAGTGAAGGTATGAACACCAGGGTTTCCCGCAGCGCTATCTTGGCGAGGCGGCCGCCGCGGGAAAACCTTTGTTCGACCTGAAATGACTCATTTAATCATCCAAAATGGTATGGAACACATTAATTAACTGAAAAATGTTGCATAGTATGCCTTTAAGGCTGTTATAGATTTTTAACTCAGAGACTTGTTTGAATGAAAAGTGCAATGGAGGTTTAGCTTAGACCTGAAGGGAAGCGCTATAGCAGATGCAAACTTTAGCATCATTAACAAGCCTTCACAAAGTCAACAAAAACAGAGAACTATGCACTCTTTGCCAAAACTACAAGAACAAACAACATTATTCGTGCAGTTGGGGCTTGACAAGCAGGGCTCTTTCCTTGCGTGGTGTCTATTGTTTTATTGGGTTTTAGAATCAAGAATCTTTTATCTTCACCATATTTTACCACTTTGACAACACCTTTGAGGCAACACCGATTTAGGATACATATTAAACTCCAGTGATGTAGTGGAAGGGACCTATAAGGACTTCCCAGGGGTTCTGCAGTTCATGTGAAGAACGAAATGACCAGTTTATTGCCCCCTTGAGTAAAATAACACATTTCTCTGTCTTGGTGTAGCATGTACAGGCGCTGTTGCGTAGGAACTGCTTATCTTGCCCGTTGCTCTGTTTGTTGGAGCGATAATAATCTGAAGTTAAAATTATGAAATAATCCATCCCGGTATTTTTGGAAACTGCATAATACATAGAAGTGTTGTGTAACACTTCTATGTATTACACCACACATTATTTAACTTATACTTAAGTGGCTTATTCATGAGGGAAGGTGGGCTACAATGGAAGATGGATGGACACACTGAGGCCTCGTGTCCACAAATGCAGGCATTGCTCCCAGTCTGTCATGGTGAAAAATAAAAGCTGAGCTAAAAAGCAAAGCCCTCAATTAACTGACTGTCTTCATTCTGAACCTCCACCATTGTTATGAGATCTGGATGATGGTTGAAAGAACAAGATCCCGGACACATGCAGCTTAAACAGTCTTCCTTAGTGAGGTAGCAAGAGACGAAGGCGAGGAGTTTTGGTTTTCTTCGCATCAAAGGGAGTCATTCAAGATACCTCGGGTACCAGCTCAGGATGCCTCCCTTTGGGAGAAGACTCCACGGCACAGACTTGAGATCCCCCAGAGGGAGCTAGGAAATGCCACTGGTGTGCAACTAGGGTGCAGATTTTCAGCCTAATCCTCCATGTTCACCCTGGTTATTAATTTATTTTTATTTTTATGAAAAAATAAGGCCAAAGTAAAGAAAAGTGTCTGTCGGGAATTTGGCTATCCTGTCATCTGAAAAGCTTTTTCTTTTGATAAGGGCCGCTCCAACTTACACAACCCAGCACTCCTTTTTACAGATCATTGCAAAAGAAGAAAGTAAACTTCGAGGGCCTAAAACCTCCTGTTTTTAAGCAACAGCTTTTGCAGCAATGCCATCGCCACTCTTTAAGAGATCCATAAGCTATAGTGTCTTTGCCAGTCACACGAGATAAAATGAGAAGTGAACAAACAAAGGCAAGCCAGGGCAAGGGTAGTGAACAGAATAATTAGTCAAACGCTAAATTAATGTAAACACGCTTGATTGGGCTTGAGTCAGCACTCTTTAGGTCATGACAGCAGAGGAGGAAGGAGATAATGAATATATGCAGGGTAAAAAGGGGCCAACACTCTGACCCCGAGACAAACTTTTTCTCTTTTTATTTTCCTCGGTTCTCATCCATCCAAGTCTGGCTGTTTTCAAATCCTGCATCGCTCCTGATGGATATTAATGACGCCGAGCAACATGATCCGACTTTGTCCTTTTCATCCCTGTTTCTTAGCTGATCAATGTCTCCCGTCCTCCATCTTCATCGTATTGGCTGTGCATCGCCCCGCAGCCAGATGCGAAGCACACAGATGAGCCTTATTCCACGCTATATCTGTTCCCTGGACCTGAAGGAACCCAATGCGTTAGCGTCATCTCGGTTTTTGTGTCCCTAGCATCTCTCTGTGTGTGTGCGCGTTGGTTGAGGCGTGAAATAAAGTCGGCATGTGACCTCCGTCCTCCAGCTTGGTGGGGTCCATAAATCTACCGCTGTAGTTCAACAAAGATCACCTTTGACCCTCGCAAAAAGACCTGCTTGCATTTCTGTGCAGGAAGGCGTGACTGCAAAGCATGCAATCAGCCAAAAAAAAAAAAAAAAAAATCAAGGCATGGATAAAATTAAACAAGTTGCATCATGCAGATGAGTGAAGTCCTTCATCTCTCCACGGCTCTCCCTCTGCCTGACCGACAGACTAAGAGCCGGGTGTCAGTCTGCAGAGGATCTCTGTGTCCGTGTCACGTCTTCGCGCCTCATTCTCTCTTTCCGTCTCTCACTCCTCGGCGGTCTCAGGCAGATCTCAGTCCCAGGCGCCTCGCTTCTCTTTTCCCACCTTGTGTCTCATATTTAAAGCAGCCGACAGTTGTCCTCCGGTGCTGTCTTTCCTTGTAAACACCACTTGCTTGAGTTTCACTTTCCCCCCCGTCACCACCCCATCCGCTGGACACCCTCCTCCCACCGTGGACATATGCTGAAGCTGCAGAACCACATAAAACACTTTAAAATCCTCAAAATATCCAGTTTCCACATTTATGAAGCGAATATCCTAAAGAGGGAGCTGGTGGGTAACTGAACTACACCGTTTTTTTGATGGTTTGTTACTCCATACCACTTTTCTCTGATAAAAAATGATTTAATTTCTTTAAATAGTTTTTAAATATTTTACAATCCTCGTGAAGTTAAAGCTGTAGAGCCAATTTTATCATTGCACCTATTTAAATTGTAAATTTCAAATGGTCACAATGATAGAGTTCACATGTAAATTTGGAAGAAAACGAATTATCTTTCTGACCTAATCTAAGCCTTTAATTGTCCCACTGAGCATTTTTGGGTTGAATAAATAAAAGCTACAAACAAAAATTGGCCTAAAAGTCTAAAACTGCTTATTTAGCAGAGGATTTAAATGTCCATTAAACATCTACACACTGTGCATTAAACTGGAACCGGACACCTATGCTTTTAGCTGCTACTTTCCACAAAGTCTCAGTGATAGTACTAAAATAACAACCTTACTCATGCTGTTTGACTGTTTTTGGAAAATACAAATTTCTATTTATTGATTTCCTGCAATGGTCTGGCGACCTGTCCAGGGTGTAGCCGGCGTCTCGCCCATTGACAGCTGGAGATTGGCACCAGCACCCTTCGCAACCCCAACAGGGATAAGCGTGTAGGAAAATGGATGGATGGATTTATTTATCTCTATATATTTTATTTTGGTAAGGTAAGCCCTGAACTGCTAATTTCTTTGACATGTTGACTGAACATTTGTCTTATGTGATGTCCTCAGCAAGAGTTGAGTTATATACGAAAAAGCATTTCTCTGTGTGTGCACCATGGCATTGGTAAAGACTGCTTGGGTGCAATATTTGGCTGTTTTCCCCATGCCATACATTCATGCTCTTTTTACCATTAGCATATTTGTCACGTCGGATGGACTTTCACAGTCCCTGATCCCCACCTCTGAGAAAGAGTTTAGTGATTTAGTTGCAAAGGCTCAAAGAGAAAGTGGAGACATTGAGATAATTGTATAAAATAAAAAAGGGTAAATTGCAATGGCTAGTGTCACATAGTACTGGACAACAATATCCCAATTGATTTGTTAATATTTTTCTAATATTTGCCGCCCTACTTTCAGTCAGAAAATATATAATTACTATAACTTCATATACATTTTTTAAATTCAGGGCTAGTATATTAAGAGATGTTTTTTATATGAGTGATATGACTCACCACCCAGGGGGCCATCTGATTGACAAAATAATGTCAATTGTTCCCTGAATAAGCTTTCTATTGTTTATATGCATGTTCAGTTTGTGGGGAATGGGAGCCACCAAGTGTTCTGCAGCCATAAAGGGATTTTTGTCCGTTTTCTCTTTCCCCACAAATTATGACGATGTCCTCCATTTTATTCGTTTCTGTAGCGATAGGCTGTCACTAATATTTGTTTATCCAATGAACATCAGGCAGAGGTGGCTGGTAACTAGTGGTAATTACATTCAAATAAGTCACATTAACTTAAGTCATTAAACAAAAATCTTGTTGCAGAAGTTTCACAGCATTGACATTTTTAGTTTAACTTGAGTAATACTATTCTGAAGTAATGCTACTCTTACTTGAGCACAATTAATGGCTATTTTACCACTTCGAGTTACTTTACTGAACGGAGAACAAACATGTTTGAATAAGATCTACACCGGACACAAGTTTGTAATAAAGTGAAGCTAATAAAAGTTTGTTCTAATGTTATTTTCTATCTGCGCTGCCCGCGCTCCCATTTGGAAGTCAAGTGAATATACGGTCAACAGTACATATTATCCCTGGAGGTAGTTTGCATTGTTCAAACATATATTTATTTATTACTGTAAGCATTATCAAAAACTTTATGTTGTGAAACGGATGTTTGGATCACAGAAGAATAAGAAAACGTAAGAAAACAACACAACAGGGACGCGCTTTGGGTCCAGTTGCAATGAACATCAGAGGAGGCTTTATTGGAAGCTAAAGACTGAAGGAGAGGTAGGGACCTAACATCTGTCCAACCGCCCCTGGTTAAAAGCAAAGTTTTTAGAGGATAAATCAACCCTTTTTCACTGGTGTTAAAATCCCAGCTGGCGCTCTTAAACAATGCTGCATCACTTACACGCTTGTGTTGTGAGCTGTAAAGTTATTTAGGAGTTATAAAAATGAAAGTGGTAAGTTTGTATAACTGCCTGAGCTGCATGTAGTCTGAATTAAGTCAGATATTCAGGTCTAATGTTACTAATCCACCAATGGCTGGAATAACGTCTGTTGTTTATTGGGGGGTTAAAGTTGTTTGTTTAACTCTTAAGTGATTGGAAAGTCATTTAATAGGGAGACAGAGGATATGTAAAGTTATCATTTATCTCAAGGCTAGCATACAATTCCTGACCAGGTTTTTATTAGAAACCCCCTGCTAATTTTTAAAACCTTTGGATCAACAATGCTAAAAATAAACCCCCCTCCTGCTTCATCCTGTATGCATGAATATCTGCACTTTATTTCAACCCAGCTGATAAATGAGCTGTGACTGCTTATTCAAAGCAAATTTTATACGGACTCGGGCCGGCTCTGGAAAAGTGACGGATGTCTTGGCTAGTTTTTGCTGAAAAAGACCACAGCTTGAGTCACAAGATAAAGCTTCTCGGATTCCTTTACAATTTACAAACCTCTGTACATCTGCGCAGAGAAAACAAGCATATATCCAAAAAAACACCAAAACGCTCTCCTTGAGTCCCGTCCACCAAGACTAAACAAACCCTCCAGACCACTGGGCTTCATGCAGACTGGCTGTTTTTCTTGGTGCCACATGTCATCACAACTAGGACGCCCATGGGAAATTGGGGAATATGTGTTATGATGGGAATGACTACCACATACAAAGGCAGTTTCCTCCGCTTTCGGCTACTTTCTGACAGCATACGGCGAGATGACAGATATGAAAATATTATGGAGGGATTTTATGGGGCTATAACAGTGTTTGGACATGGAGCAGTATATATAAATGGAGGTGCTTTTAGGGGGTAGACGGGTTGACTTTACCATTACGAGGGAAACGTTTGGCCTAAATTGGCTGTCGCGTTGTCAACAAGAGCACAATTCCCACACTAATTCAGCAGCCGCGTTTTTAAAGACCCTCTGCTTTCGGATCTGGCCGTGCCGTTTGTTCTGCCATGCAGCCCCGACATCGCTACAGAAATAAACACTCGGAGCACGCTCAGAATAATTCACCGTCGCATAAATATTCCTAGGAGGTAAACACAATTGCTTCCAGGTGCCGTGGCAGATTCCACCGCCGCTCAAATGGGCTGCCGCTAACCGTCTCCGACCTCAAGCTTCATGTGGCGCTTCAATCATTGTGACGAGTTTCCATCAGAGCCCCCGGCCGGAGCTGAAAGTGACAAGCGGAGTGTGGGTTTCTTATTTAGGCCTGTTTTCTGGACTTCCTCCGAACACAGCGACTGTGCATTTTCTTCCCTCAGCAGCTACGGTGGGGCCCCCTGAGCCGAGAAACACAGCTTTTGAAGATTCAGTAGACCTTTGCCAAAGGGGGAAAACAAGTTGAGGTCATTGTTTCAAAATGAAAAGCTGATGACAATAGGTCATTGATAGACGATACCGTGGATCCTGCAGTTCACTGGATGGAAAATATCCAATCTTTGTGTGTAATAATGTGTTCTCCTAATATTAAGTACAGAAACTAGAACATCCTCATAAATACATAAAGACTGACACATGTTAAAGAATTACAGATGTACGGATATGGATTTTCTGGCCAATTTCCAACTTCTGATTCTGCTTAAGAATTATATTACCAGACAAGACCAGCATCAAGAACAGCGGTCATTAATTATTCATACAGTATTAGAAGAAGTAGGGTCGACATCACACAGTAGGCAAGAGGAAACACTTTAAAATAGGGTCTTGCCAATTTAAAACATAAAATAGTAATGGAGTTGACATTTTAAACACATATTTTCCTGTGAAATGATGTAGAAAACACAATTTCTTTTAAAGATTTTTGTAATATCCATGTGCTTCTCCTAACTTCATTTAAAAGCGGTTTACAGAGATTGAAAAAGTTTGACTTTTCTTCCCTCAACAGCAGTGAGTGTTTCTATTAGTGTGACCTGGTAACATTTAAACACAGTGCGTTCACAGGGAGGTAAAAGATCAGCAGTTTTTAGTTTTTGACCTCCTGGTAAATGGTCTGGAGCATCTCTCTACATGAAAATCTTAATGGACCAATATGGACCCAAAGTGTTAATCTAAATTAGCTTCTAGCTCTCTGCTGCAGGTGATAATAGACTACAGGAGGTCCAGGAGGACTGAACACGCTCCTCTCTACATACAGGGGGAGGTGGTGGAGCGTGTGGACACCATCAGGTTCCTGGGCATTCACATCTCCTCCGACCTTTCCTGGACTGCGAACACCTCCCACCTGGTGAGGAAGACCCAACAACAGCTCTTCTTCCTCAGGAAACAGAAAAGGACTAGACTCTCCAGTAACCTAAAGAACTTCTACAGAGCTGCCATAGAAAGTGTTTTATGTATCAGCATAACTGTATGGTATGGGAGCTGCACAGTCCGGGAGAGGAAGGACCTAGCAGGGGTGGTGAGGACAGCACAGGGGATTGTGGGATGCCGTCTGCAGGACTTGGACTCAGTTTATGCAGGACGAGTCCAGAGAAGGGCCAGACGCATCTCCACTGATCCCACCCACCCAGACAATGCACCGTTTGCCCCTTTTCCTTCAGGTAAACGCTTCAGAAGCATCAAATCCAGAACTAATAAACTCAGGTTCTTCCCAAGAGCTGTGAGGTCCATTGCCCCCAGCTGAGAAGTTTGTGGTCCTTCATATGTTACAATCACACTACTGTTATTGCCTATTTGCACACTCTTACTTTCAGGAATATCAAATTGCACTTTTCTGTAATTGAAGCCTCATGATCACTGCACAAAAAGTACCTCTACTTATACTTCAGATTCATGGAGGACAGACTAATCTATGTAACATGGCTCATATCACTCGCTAAGGGACTGATATCAGAGCCCTTGGACTCTGCTACATACTTTTTTTTATCTTTTGCATGCTCTGTGTGGAGAAAATACTTGTAAATAATACGTCTGCTGTGCTTGCGTGTAATGTCACTTATTTCTTTTTCTGTCCCTCCTAAGCCAGTGTCTACATCAAAGGTAATTTAACCATGGTAATACATGGTGACAATAAAGGATTCTTGGTTCTTGATGTGCCCCTGGGCAAGGCACTTAACCATAAGTTCTGTATATTGGTGCTTTAATGTTAGTAAGCGCGATTGGGTGAATCGCTCTAGTTTAAAGGGCTATGAGAGATCAGAATGACTAGAAAAGCATAAAATTCAGTCCATTTACCATTTACTGCGGCTAGTTGCTTAGTCAGGAGGAGAGATTGCTGCAAAGTCAGTGACTTGATGCAGTTTGGGGTTCCATAGACAGAAAACTTGACAAATTTTAATATGAAAGTGAACTTGTCTGCATTGTTTTATAACTAGTCCTGTATTAGGGTTTATGTAATTGCCCTTTAATCTACATGTATGACTAAAATAACTATTTATTTCTATGTATAATTAAATGTTTTTTTTTTGTTTCTTGTTTTTGGTAAAGTGCTTTAAGATGAAATTTGTTTAGAGTAAACTGGATTGAATTGGAATAGAGTGTTAATGCCACTACAGTGCACTGGTGCAGCACATTGAATAATGTGTTGTGTTGTAAGGCCTCTTTCTCAAGTGCAGGAGGGAAATGAAAACAGCCAGAACAGAAAGAAAAAAATAAAAAAACAATAAAAAGCCACACAGCAATTTAAGTTAGACATTTTTTCCATTGTACTTTCTCATGTAAATGCAAAAAGCTTTCTCTGTGTAAAGTGAATGGCTTGTTTAATGGACTTGGTAACATGACACAATGAGCTGTCTGAGCCAATCAGATGGGATTTTACCGCAAAGCAATTCACCAAAAGCTGTTACCAAATATTGTGAAATCCTGGTTTTATCAAGAAGGTTCAGTAATAAAAATGAACAGCCCAAAACCTGAAGCTAACGTTGTAAAAATGTCTATGAAATCATTGTAGGCAGCAGTAAAGAAAACACTTTATACAAAAACTGAAGGCTTTCAAGCTTATTGGCAGCCAACCAATGTGGTAGTTTCACCCAGTTTGCACACACTACATAGAGAAAATTGTTTTAGTGGCAAAAATTCCCAGAACAAGCGGACCGTTTCGGAATTAGGTTATTATAGCATTGACTGTTCAAAATGCCTTGAACAGAAGAGACCAAAGCAGAACTGTTTTGATCTTAGTGGATCCGGGAGATTGTTGAGACAGAAACAATGAGGCAAAATAAATGCATCCCAGTCCGCTCGCCAACCAGGTTTGTCTGATAAAGCTTCTTCCTGTGTACCATGAGGATCTGCCTGGTCCCTCCGCAGAAAAGCGGACACATTGTTGTGACTGTGTTGACAGTAAGCACTGACAGTGATGGTCCCATACAAGCAACACACAAAGATCTTGAACGAAACCACAAGCAGAGAAGAAAAAACAGCAGGACAATTGTTCTGTTGAACCACTGCGTGACAAGATTTCTGTTAAACATTTGGACAATGTTTTTCCTCAGGGAGCATAAAGAGACAAAAGATGCTTCAAATTTCTGGTTAGGAATTACTCAAACGCTGTTTTTCCCTTTTTGAATAGAAAATTCACCAACCAGCACATTGTTCCCACCTTTTAGACTGAGGGAAAACAAATAAAACTGTCACACGATCGTCTAAATCTGAGTTTAATTTCTAAGGGGTTGAAAGACATTATGAAATAGTATAATCGCATTCCTGGATTGCCTAGAATATTTGACACTGTAGCATAGACAATTTATTCGCCAAACCAGGCTGCCAAAGATTGTTTGGACACATCAGAATTACTCTATAGTGTTGACACACCATGAACGCAGCACCTGTAGGCTAATAGCACAGAACTGACGCAAGTGAAATACTAACATCACTGCAACGACTTAAAATAACATCACTTAATTTGACCTTTTGCAACGCAGATTCTTCACTCACCTTGGCATGCTGGATGCTTGAAACTGAAAATGAAACTGAAGGCATAACTTTCTTCCAGATTATTAAATACCAGACAACTTGAGGGCACTTACTGGGGAATAAAATTTATTTCCCAAGTGGTCAGTTGATCCTTAAGCACCCGGTCGGCGGTGAAACACCGTCGGTGGGCCCAGCTCGTTTTACCCGTCAGGCGACCCCCTCTTAAATATTACTTTAGATGCAAGAAGCTCGAAACAGAAAAGTATACTTCAACTTATTTAATCTACTAAAGTCAGAGAAATGTTTACAGACACATCAGCGCTGATATATATATATATATATATATATATATATATATATATATATATATATATATATATATATATATATATATATATATATATATATATATATAAAATGTAAAAGCTCAAAGACATATGTTCCACAAATTATCCCCATTTGTTTACAGTTAGATTGATGTAAAATTAATTTTCTGTACTTCTGGATATATGGAAAGATAGGAAACAATGTAACTGCAGCACTGTGGTCAAAAAATATTGTTACGTGACAGATATTCAAAGAGCAGTGGACATTTTTGGAGCAAGCCAGCATTTTGGAAGTGGGCACCGGACACAGTAGCTGGTTGATTAATGAGGAAACAATATTGAGTAGGTATTTACCATGATCATAGCTGTTGTAAGAGTGGTCACATGACAGCAAAGAAACAACAACAAAACACAAGTCAGTCGTCCACCAGCACAGTTCTCAAAACACCAATAGCATTTCATGCTCACAGTTCAGGTGTCCATTCCTTCACAGGGCAAATGATGCACTCATATCTAAGGGAAATTAAGAGCAACACCAATAAACCTACTAGTCATGTTTTTGGGCTGAGGGTGGAACCTGGAGTACCCAGTGAGAACCCTTGCGTGCACGGAGAACATAAAAACGCCCAGAAAAACCCCAGACTGGGATTTTAACCCAGGACCTTCTTGCTTCAAGGCAAATGTGCTACCAACTGCATCACTGTGCCTTTCTGGATACAAGCAATGCTAGCAATTCCTGTTTGGACTTATTTCTCAGGAAGAAGCAGAAAATCATGAAGGTGACATGTGTAGATGTGATTTATTGCCACGCTGTTGCAGGCCAGCCTTTAACGCGCCACGCGACATTCACACCCATGACACTTTTAAAAAATCGGGTCTCTGATCAGCCTAAGTTTTCTCTCCATCCCCTCCTAGTTTTTGGTCATTTTTCTAGCTCCCTGTGGTCGGAAATGTCTTGTTTGCTTAATGGCTTTCAGTAAAGTTCCCAGAGTCCCCAGCGTAGATCGCACCAACCCTCGAGGGAGCTTCTCCATGTGTCCAATTAGGCCTCGAATTCAGGGGAGTGTAATCGACACGTAGACCGATAATCCTGAAACGCAGGCTAGATCAGAAAGACACACTTACTGGAATGCAGTTACAGACAAGCTTTGCTTCTAGAAACTTCATTCGAAGCCTTTAAACGTGAGCTGAACTCTCCTCTCAGTCCACTCAGGATGAATCTTCTCTGTGTTCGAGACGGAGCAGAAACGGAGAACAGAGCCATCCGTTCTTCAAGACTGTATCTGGGTGCTTAATATGCTTCCAGGGCAGACTTGGGCCTGGCCGTACATTTCCTGTTTTCCCAGTTTGAGGCTCCACCAGCACGCCCTGACACTCATTAACCAGATGTCCTGCTGAGGGGGCTTTGTGCTGGGTTTCACCTCCATGAGCTCCAGAGCAATCACCAAACATCACTGCCTAAGGGTATCCAAAAAATGGTCTGCTGCACCACTGCGGAGTCAAGCAGTCATAGTTTAGCGTGAGCCTCCACCCCTGGGGACTATGGTCACAATGGTATTAACTGTTGGCATTACAATAAATGGGTATTTAATGGCACTGAATGCAGAAAGACTTTAGGTAATGTAGGGATTATTAGGTTGGGTTATTAGCAGCCATCCGTAGTGCTGTGGTTCAGTGGGACCTGTCCAGCTGTTAGGAAACACACACACGCCGTGTTTAGGGCACATTACATTAAGCTTGACTGGCTGACTGTGGAGAGGAGGAGGCACCACTGAGAGGAATCCATGTTGAAAAAGGACAAAACAAGACTTCGCCATTTTCTTCATTCATCTTTGAATATTTACACGAATTCACATGCAAGTTTGGAGTTCAAAAGTAAGGAAGCAATTTAGTTTGGCCTAAGGTGATTCTATTTATCATCTGGGCTGTTCATTTGTCAACAAATCAACTGCGTTAAGCAGCAGGGAGCTTCACAGAAAGGCTCAGCCTGGAAAATAATTCCAAATTGCCTTAATTGTACCATTTGCATTGCATTTAAAAAAAAACAAAAAACATCCAGATTTACCGTTTGTTTGTTCTTTCCATTTGGAAAACGTATACTATTGCACCTGCGTTTTGGTGACTCTGGACTCCTCATCTGTTGATGGAGTTCTCTGCAGGCTTCACAGTCATGCAGATGCATAAAGGCGAGTGTCACCAAGTGCAGCTGCACAGTCCACCACGCACATGTTCAGGAACGCTTGCATCTTATCCCTCAATGTAAAGTAAACACCTCATGATATAAGCTAAAGAAAATATGTATACAATTTACTTCTCTATATCCGTAAAGATGCTGACAGATTTTGCAGCCGCCATTCCACAATAAGTTTATTAACACCCCTTTTATATTAAAACACAACAGATGCCGTGTTTGATTCTTGATTCCATTGAATTAATCGTATACTTGAAGAAATGTACAAAAACATTAAATATGTCAGCACCTTCTGTAGTGACCACTGCCAACAATCAACAGGCGGTTTTTGGTCCAAACTGAGAACAAACTGTGCAAACGCAAATTGTGTGACTAATTATTTAACATTGTCTAATTGGTTTGATTTGAAACAGCTTGGCAACCAGCCTGTAGCTTGCCAGCTGCAGTCACTTTAACAAACCCGATGGGTGGCGTGGCTACAGCTTTTGCATTACAACGTTCTGTGCTTTTTGTGACAGCAAAAATTCCTCAAACACCCAAAATTGGTCAATTTATAATTATGACAAATATATAATAGCCTTCCTGTGGCCAGCTGGAGAACAGTGTTGGGAAAAGACGGAAATGTCCAACTCTAGGCTGAAAACCGTGGTACACCTCGATACAAGTAATGGCCTCATGCTTCATGTCCACAATGAAGTCTTCAGATCTTTCCCTAGATGTTCAATAAGATTAGGATCTGGGTATACTGAGGGTGATTTTGATTTAGTCCAATGTTGTTTCTTGACTATTGTGAAATTGTTTTTCGCCCGTATGTTTTAGGTCATTATGTTTCCTGTTGGAGGATGGACGACCTGGTTGTCTGAGCCTTCTCACTCTCTGTTTCGCTCCAGGATGCCTTGTAGACGTGACAGTTTGTTGTGCTCTGCCCAGATTCAACGTTTCCTGAGGCAGATGCAGCCAAGCAGCTTCACAGCAGGTATGGGGCTTTTTTTTCTTTGAAAGCTTGAATTTTTTTTATTCCTTCTCTAAACATGGAATAGGTGTGACAGGCCAAAAAGTTTTGATTTGGCCTCATCAGTACAAAGGATATTCTTCCAGAAACGTTTGTCCTCTCCAACAGGCATTTTTCATCTGGAATGCAGACAGACAGGTTAAGCAAGAGCTTCTACCATTTGAACGAAGCGTTTTCTTTTCCCATCACCTTTAAACAGTAGAATGAGGAACTCAAACTCCCCTGGCTGAAGCAGAAACTGACTCCTGATGCAAAGGAGCCATTCACGTTTTTTTCTATTTGAGAACTATAGCTTGGCACCTAGAGAAGCTGACTTGCATCCCTGCCCTTCACGCTCTTCTGAAAATCCCTCCAGTGCATGCTGATGGTCATCGCTCGAAGAAGCCAACAGGACCACACTCTCTGCAAAAATATAAAAAACTTTTCCAGAACTACACCTTGAGATATGGTCCATGAACACCACAAACAGGACTGAAGACAAGCTCGACTGTGTGCCAAGAATATACAAGGACTGGATAGCCCTTAAGGGTGCGGGGGCCATGGACATAAGCCTTCTGAAGAGCTGCAAAAAACACATGGGATGGATAACCAAGCTCCCGGGACCCCTTTAGTAACTCTGAAGGGTAAAGAGCTCCAAAATTATTTCAGTTCACAATTTCATTTGTTTCTTCTATCGCATGCAAACCACATGCAGGTAAGCAAAAAGAAAACCCGCTTTTAATGCACTCACTTTTCACGTTGCTGTCTCTCCACTATGCATGCCAACATGTTTCTCACCCCAAAGACATTTCCCGATGCCAATAAAAATAAGTACTGAGTTGTAGGTCTGTTTTTAATCTAGTTACACGTTGACACAACAGGTCATGTTTCTAAACGTTGGAGGTAAATGGAGCATATAAAGACAAAAGAAATCTTTAGTGCTCCGCATCAAAGGCACGCAATCTTATGTTCCAGTCGTAGGATTTTGCTTTCATTAACACGACTGCGGTAACAAATTATTTCATGCTTCTATTTCTGCAGGTTGGCCGACCACATTTAAAAGGGTCATCGCCGGCCCTGTTAAATGAACACACGCTCAGAAAGTGCACGGTTGTTACTTATTGCTTTGCAGGTCTCTCGGACGCTGCGCCCTGCTGTGAACCAGTCACCACCATGCTTTCCCGCTTCTTTCATCCTCTTAGTCCAGATCCTCTCAGCTCGTTTCACACAGCGGCAGCAGGAGCAGCAAACCCACTTTGAAGAGATTCCAGCATCTCCCAGGTCTTCACCGCACGACTCAACCACAATGACACAAAGTACCTGTTAGTGTTTGGCCGCATGTAAAAAGTTCACATGCAACACGCTCTGACAACCATTTTCTCGTGTCCCGTACGTGTTCAGCCACATCAGACAAGCCAGAGACGTGCAGCACGCATGCTTCGTGATTAAACGAGCGTTTTAGCATGGCCCGTAACCCCACTGAGGTGTGTCGGTCCTTCGGCGTACTGGGTCAGTGGGAACAGGAAAGAGGTGGGTTTGCATGTCGAATCAAATTGGGGAAGCTCAGAAGTGAATGACTCAGGTTAACAGAATCAAACATTTCCTTCTCTGGGGTACACAGACTATCAAGTTATTTAAACTTCCAGCTTCTTTGAAGTTTGTTTAGCCCAAGCTGCAGACTGGGCCACTGTGCAGTCGCCCTTGAAGAGAGTTCGGGAACCATGTGTGTTTTGATTTGTTTTTTATATACTTCGGTAATCCATCCGACGCTAAAACGCGGAGAGGAAAGAGGACGTCTTACATTTCTTTATACACTGATGGTGTTCTTAAGTTACCCTTGTCATAAATACAGGGCAGAACAGAGGTTGCTGTTAATTCGATAACGAGCGGGTTTGCCTTTTGGAGACATCTGGGAGGCCCTTTGATTATCAGGCTGGTAAAAACAACGGTTATGTCACACAGTGAACCAAATCTTTTTCCACTTACGGCCTTTTTCAAAAGGCTATCTACCTTTTCACCCACTTCTCCATCCCTGTGCATAAATTAATATTGCATGCATATCTTTTTCTGATGTCTAGATTTGATGTTGCAAATATAATTTCTTTCTGGTGACATAAAAGAAAGGAAATAGGTTCATGGGCCTAAAATAAGTTATTATTGATGTAAAATGTATATGTCATAGTATACAGGTAAGTTAAACAAATCTAAGGAGGTCTTTGAGGGAAACCTGTAAGTCTTACTTTTAGGAAGAATGGTAATAGGCAGTTGAAAGACGGCAAATAAGAAGTTTTGTCTAGAGAGGTCACAAGCCCTCCCATTGATGATTTGTGTTGCAAATACATAATGTAATGCTATGGTTTTCCCGATTTTATTTTAAAAAGCCATCTATTATTTCCATCACAACTTTGTGCCGTTCTGCCACATAGAAGTGCAATTAAAAACCTGAAAGTTGGTGGCTGTGAGGCGACATCAATGTATTCAATGAATGCTTACGGGTGATGAGGAATACACAGAAGCAACAAAAAGCTATACTGCTGAAAAAAAAAAAACATTGTGTTCTCATGCACCCCATGTGTGCAACTTGGCTGTTCTAGGGAGGGTGAATGGCGATGAGCAGTGAGAGATAACGGGCTTGCAAAACGGTTTCTGTCACGAAGCACAGAAGCCCTCAGAGATAAGGTTTTTGTAGTAATAGCATTTCCATCGCTTCTTCCAGTGCTCAACTTCTTCTATGGCTCTTCTCTTTTCCTCTCTCCTCAGGAGGCCTGCCGGGAGGTGGGGTGTTGACAGAGGATGATATACTCAGGACCAAAATTCACAGACAGAAGCATTGAGTTCAAAAGATGAACGCAAAGCTCAGCATAAATAACTTCAAGCCCACTACTGTTAGCCTGTAACGGGTCAAGGGCAGCCTAGGAGGGTCATAGATAATCATGCACCTTTCTAAAAACAACATCTTTACTACTATCATGGGGGCAAGGAGTTAAAAAAGGTCATTTTGTGTGAAGGTGTGCATGCTGAAAAGCTTGGACTGGTGCTAATCTGAAGTCTAAGATTTATTTGTTTGTGGTCTTCAAGAGAGGAGGAGGAGGAGGAGGATGAGGAGGAGGAGGGAGAGTGTGTGTTTACTAAAGTTTATGGATCAGTTTAAATCTACACCTGATGTTACAAACACACAAACATGCGCACAAAAGCCTGCAAGCCCATCTGGAAAGAAGGTCTTAAACCGACCAAGAGAGATGAAAGTGCTTTCACTGAGGAACACATGCTTGATGGTGTGACGTAACTCCGTTGGGTCTTACGGCCTCGGCACGTTTGGACATACAGCAAGCAGATCTTATCTAGGAGTGCATAAACCTGCAATAAAGTATAGAACAACACTCTTTCAGGATATAATCTTAACAAAAATGCCACCCAGGACTTGATAGTATTTGTTGCTGCCTCACGTTGCCAGACTGCCACCGAGGCACATATTTGGCTCATTGTCTCTGTAAGAGAGAAAGTGGCGTGCAGCATTCTCTCTCGTACACCTGCTGAATCACCAGGTGGTCTGCATGCACCGAGCGTGCCTGTAACAGGAGAAGGTTTGAACCTGAGATTTTCACAGACACTCTGCAAAATAACAGACTCAACGATGTCGTTTTATTACGAGAGTGTGCTTCAGAGGAGCAGCGATTACCAGCAGCAGTTAAGAAAAGACGACTTTGGTAGTTGATGCAATTCAACATAAGGCTGTAGATTTCATATAGCATTAGTAGTTTGGCTTTTTAAAACGAATCGGCAAAGAGCGATGACTCGACAGTTTTGTCAGAAGACAGCTGAAAAGGTCATTGCTAAAAAACTAAACAAAAGTTGTGCCAAGGTATATTAATAGAAATTTGAGTGGAAGGAAAATGTTTACTTTGGGGAATATTCCAAAAAAAAAGTAAAAAAACAAAGCAACTGGACTTGTTTTCCGTAGTTGAAGACGTTTCGCTTCCTCTCCAGGAAGCTTTCTCAATTCAAAAAGTCTGGAGTAATGTGGAGTACCAAGCTTTATACCGCTGGCAAAACAAAGGCCTTGTAATGGCTTAGATAACATGCAAGTTCAACAGAAACAGGTCCACCCCTTAGTAATGGGCGGAAAACGAAGATGGTTCCCATAATCTGCACGTTTTCTAAGCAAGTTCATATACTCACGCACAACTCCAAGGGTGTCTTTCCCAAATTGGCGTGCAATATGCTGGGGAAAATTTTTTTTGTTGAACTTGGGGTCACCATCAAAATGAACAGAAATAAATGCTGAGTGTAATAAATGCATCTTACATATGAGTTTCATGTTCTAAACTGAATTGCTGAAATAAATGGTCTTTCTGATGACATTGTAATTTACTAAGATGCACCAGTATAAGCAAACACACTTACCTCACTTTACGACTTAGTTGCCGAGACGCTGGTTGCTGACTCGGCAACTAAGTAAAAACGTATTGCTTTGTGGCATGGTTGACTAAATAAAAGCATACAATGCCATCGGCAAAAATAGTTTGTTGTTTCATAGTTGTGAGTGGACTGTAATCCTCCGCTTTAACACCACAACAAACAAAAAAAAAAGCCTTTAAGGTGCACTTAGATGAGGCCTAACTAAGTCTACCTGCAGATGGGAATCATGAAATGTGATTAAAACCTGCAGAACAGCTAATAAACGGAGCCTGAGGTGAGACTGTCAACGGCTTCGGCTGCTGCATTCCTGCCGAAAAGTTGTGCAAACTGTAAAGAGGGATAATAAGGGCTGTTAATGTAGTTGTGGCTAGTGAAGCGTTAAAGTTTGGAGCCGTTTTAGGGGGTTAGCGGGGGCACATCTGCATGCTCTCCCCTCCCTCTACCATGCAATAGACAGATGTATGCACAGCCCTTTTTCACTACAACTCTAACACTTCTGCAGCACGATGGCCCTGTCCACTGTCTGAATGAATGTACGAGTGGATGGAGGTAAAATGGGGCCAGAGGGTTGACTCTGATTAGCTTGTTTGCTTTTTGTTAGCAGGGGAGAAGGAAGCTTCCCTGCTGTCCCTCTGTGTCACTAGTCCACCCCCTCGGCGCCACGGCCAGAAGGTCTCCAACGGCATCAGAGCGGGAATAAGTGTAGCCGCGTGAGCATATGACAGAGAGGTGAAGAGATGTAAGTGAGAAATGATGCTTTTGACCTATAGATAACAAATAACCAGGCTTTCCCATGGTGGTCAGGTTAGACGCAGAAGGAAAAGTAAAGGGAGGAGAGGCCAACCTCAGACACCGATGGAGACAAAGCATCCCACCTTCACTCCCTTTGCGTCGTTCACCCGTCCAAGTTAAAACCCCGGCTAATGTTGGAATCTGGTGAAACACGCCGCAGCACAGCCGCAAATAGCTCCTAATAGTGCTCCACATTATCCGCACCGCTGGAATGTGCAGCTAATGCACGGAGACCAAAGCCAGCCCCAGTTAACATACCTGTGGTCGCCGCATGGTTAAAAACCGAGGGGGAGCATCTGCACACATTTTCTGTCGCAATTAGCACAAACAACGGGAACAAAGGGCGATGGGATTATGTGGTAAGAGCTTGTGAGGATAACACAGATTGATTTAGTAGTGAAGCAAAAAATGTGAAGTGGCGATCCTGGTATTCTCATGATTCCCACAAACTTCTCGTTTCAGATATTCCAGAGCATTTTAGGATGCCACTGTAAATCCCAAAAGATATCTAGAGATCAGTGAACAAATCTTAGATTAAGACATAACAGAGTTATGATTTAATGTCAGACATGGATTTATCCTGATCCGCTTATAATGTGCATATCATGCTCCAGTCTTTTATCCAAGAAACTCTACCACAACCTGATTTTAAAAACCTTTCAATTATTTTATCCATACAGCAAGTATGTTTGAATAATATTTAAGAAAAAAAAATACGGTTTTCGTAGTTACACACTAGAGTTGCAAATCATTTACCAAAGTTGTGTGACAATTGTCTACAAACCAAAGGGGGTCTGATTGGAACGTGGCCATATTATTAACTGTTTTTTTATTTTATTAGGACATATATTTTACTACTATGGTTCTGGCTTTTGCCCTTTAACAGAGAGTAATGAGGGCTTCATTATGAAAGAGGGCTGTTTTCTTTATTTCAATACTGAATCACTTAAAACCAGGGTTTCAAACTCCAGTACCTGAGGGCCCATGTCCTGCAATGTTTGGACGTGTCCAAGTTCAACTTATCTGATTCAAATGACGGAATTTCATCCTCATGCACTCATATTCAAAGCCCCGCTAATGACAGGAGTAATTAAGCAGAGATAAATAGAAATAAATAATCAATGACTGACTTTGGGTGGTTCTGAGCTTGATTTGCCCCCTAACTGATTACCAGCTGGTTCCTAATAAAAATAGTCCTTTTTTTTTTTATCAGTGAGCACACTACACTCAAACAGTATCAATCTATGCTGGCAACAACACGTTTGCTGTAGAAGTTGTTACAGAGGGAAGAAGAGTTATTGTTTGCTTTTTCAGCCTCAGTGAGTTATTTAAAAAAAATTATGAGGCAACAAAATGTGTCAAAACACATCCCGCTGCAAGAGAATGAGAGAGAGCAAGACTTTCAGCAGATAACAGAAAGGTTGAACGGAGTGCAGAAAAGTCACTCTGTTTCATGCTTTTAAGCCCGAACCACACACACACAATATCCACAGCAAAAAACATTCAAATCAAACAAGGTCCAAATAAAGCCTTGCAGGTGTTAAAAGTACTACAATTACGACTAAGTGGTTCCATTTGTAAGTAGCGAGCACAGTGGTCAGATGATCAGTGCACGTATGATTTTGTGTTATGGTCGTAACACAATAGTCATACGTACTTTGCGTAACGTTGGTGTTAACATGCTAACTCGTATTAGCTTAACTCTGGTTTCAGTGCAATGTGGATTTACGCATGTAGAGTACAGAGTGTTAATATTATTTTACTGTCACTTTGCAAATTTGCTGTAGAGTCCATAGTGCACCAAAAGGACCAGTGAAAAAATGTCTGCGTCCCTTTACTGATGACTAAATGAAACAGCAGACACACAGAGTTTTAGTTTCTATTTTAATGAGCGTAAAGCTGATTAATAGCATGCGTCGTATTAATTGGGATCAATGTAGTTTAGTTATTGTTATTTCATCTTGCTATATTAAAACTAGCTATTTGTTTTGGGTTACACTGAATTGACAGTCATTTCAGTTTGCCGTGTTAACGTAGATATGATGCTCTTATATGTGGATAAACAAATCAATACAACACAAACACTACCTCGTGAAGCTAAACTGGTTAATATTATCAAAGCAAGAAGGTTGCAGAGCTGCCTTCCTGGAGTAAAACAGCCTGAACAAACGAACCTAATCAGCTAGTTACCTCATTGTGCAACCAGCTGACCAGGCAGCTGTCCTTGAGGTGCTCTCCCAACTATTTCACTCAGTGCGCTCCAACTATTTGTCATTGCAGCTGCAGTATAAATAACTATCCCACATGTGACTGCAGGACGATATCATCAGCCTCAATCTGGTTTTGGGCTACAACAATTAATGCAATTAAGATAAATATTCCTTCCTAGCTAGGGGGCTCTACAGACTTTTCTCCCCCCAGTCGCAACGGCTATACATCCCTGGATTTCCCTGGGGTTTGATACGCCGGACAACTTCATTAACGTCTTAATAAAGCGGACCACGTGAAGTCAAGCCGTGTTGTGCCTTGCTGAGCAGAAAGGAGCTGGAGTGTAGAATTACAGTCTATTTGTCAGAGGCCAATACTTTGTTTCAGGTTAATTATGACCCGCAGTACGGTCTAAGCGATGGAGACAGATTAAGCCCCCGGAGCAGCGGCGCGGTCTGAACATGGTTAACTACAGTCCCAAGCTGAAGATCACATGGACGACCGACACTCAACTGAGATAATATTATTGTAGCTGACACCAGAGCCAGGAATGTGAACAGGAGGGTGATGCAGAGCTGACATGTGAGCAGAAAAGTTAAAGTAAACTAAAGATGGAGGGAGCACATTCAGCCCGCACCAAATGAGAGAGCCCTAATAATAATATTAGGTTTGTAGGAATAGTGAAAGGGCTTTATTCAGCTACACTATGCTGAAGGCCCCAAAGCTGGCAAGGATATTGTGATAAAGATGACGTGACATCGCTGGACTTCTCTGATGGTCCACAGATATTTTGGTATTTGAAAAGCATGCAACGCATTAGGTTTGAGGTTACACGTTTGCTTAAGCTCTTAAAAACACAACGGCATCAAGGTGGACACCAGCAGGGTGAAATAAGGTTGAGCCAAGTAATGAGGAAAACACAGCAACATGCAGGGGAAGGCTGATCCTGTGCTCTGAGTAAAAGTGCTCCACTAGCACATTTTTGGAAGGTAACGTCTGCGAGAAGTGGGCCAAGTGGTAAGATGAGAAAACGGTGTGCGACTTTATGGGATATGGGCAAAATAGGAGGAGAAATCTTTACATATTGTCCAGACAAAAGACCAAAAATGTGTCTATTGGCTGGTGGTATTATTTCTTGTCCTTCCTCTTGTTTTGTGATTTCTCTCAGGCGTTTTATCTCTCCTTTACTTTTTATTTACTCATTTGTGGCTTCTTTGAAATGACCTGAATGCACGTTTGCTTCAGATCACCGGGAGCACACACACAATCATCCGGGGCTACCGTGCTCCACCAGTAAGGAGGAAGCTGATAATAAATTGCTTTATTTTGAACGGCTTTACATGCAAGTTATTTAGCCACATTTTCCCTTTGGCAATTGAGTTGCAGAATGTCCACATCCAGAAATAGTATTCATACCCTTTTGTCAAGTGATGACGACAAATTTGTGTGAATGTTGTTGGTATTTGATGTGACATGCCACATTAGTGAATAATTGTGAAGTGGAAGGAAAATTATACTTTGTTTTTAGTTTTTTTTTTTTTTTTTAAACCAATACAAATCTGAAAAGTGTGGTGTGCATTTGTTTTCAGCCCACCTGAGTCACTGGTTAGGACTGCTTTTAACTTTAATTGCTGCTCCAGGTCTCTGCACCTCCAGAGACTGTGCACGTCGTTTTCAAGCATTGCCATAGATTCTGAATTAGATTTAGGTCCGGACCTTTACTGGACCAATCTACCACATAAAAGCCTTGAAGTAAGCCCAAGTCCAGTCCTTCATCCCTTCTCCCACAGCCCTGAATCAAAAGTCTTCCTTCCCTCCTCAGCATGTCCTTCAGCTCTACATCCATTTCTTTAAAACAGTTTAGTCGTAGCTCTGACTATATGTTTGGGGCCATTGCCTCAGTCTCAGGTCTTTTGCAGCCACTAACAGGTTCTCTTCCAGGATTGCCCTGTATTTAGCCTCATCTGTCTTTTGTCCGGCATCCCTGTGCCTGTTGAAGAGAAGCATCCCGACAGCCTGATTCCACCTCCGTCGTGTTTTACTGTGAGAATGGACTCTTCACAGTAATGCACATTGCTATTTTTCTGCTACACATAGTGTTCACCAGCCAAAAAGTTAAACTTTGGTCTGATATGAGCAGAACGTGGTTGCTGTGTCTGGACTTTATTTACTAATAGGACAATTTCTGAAGACAATTGGTCACAATCCATCACAGTAAAAAGGGATGAAAACATGTGTCAACTTTTGAGATTTATATCCTTTTAAAAAAAATGGATGCTATGTATCCGAATCCATCTCACAGTTATGTGCTACTTTCTGTTGGTCTGAGATAGAAATCCAAACAAAATACGTTAAAGTGTGTGGATGAAACATGACAAAATGCATTTAAAGCATATGAATACTTTTGCAAGGAATTGTAATAATTGTTTAAATAAGTGATGGCGGTAAAGTGATTCACTCTCCACTTCTGTTACTTTAAATTTTCCGCCACCTGGCAAGCTGTTTTCTTTGCTCTCTTCAATCCAAATGTTAAAGTCCGCATGAAGATATTAGAAACATCCCGGTAATGGCAGCTGAACTGTCCGTCTTCGTTTTAAAGCTAAAGAGGAAAGGCCACATATGGATCATATTACACAGATAAACGTGGCTAGTAATCATTACAACAAGTAAAGACATTTGAAAGCATCATAATCTGTCAGAAAGATTGAACGAAACAAATTATATCCATCGACAAATCTTCCCAAATGACCATAATGGCTTAAGAACAAATGCCCTTTATAATGGCTTTTCAGTGACTTTTAATTTAAAGAGCTGAACCTCAGAGGAAATTGCCTCTTTGGGATTACACGAGTGGCAGAGAGTCTACAGGTAGAGTTCCTGTCAAGCGTGGAGAAGGCCACATGTTGCAGGGGAAACCTCAGATGATGTGAAGGTTGAAAGGAAATTGATGGCTTGGACGAATGAAAGCATCATCAGATGTGTTCAAGGAAGACAGATTTGGAATCACGAAGGATCAAAGCGCTAAAAACCTGGAAGTATTTCGCGGTCTGGGATGGAGGGAAAAAAATAACATAAATGGTGAAGTTTCACCATTAATTAGGCTTCTTTGATGTCTTATTCCTGTCTTTTTCAATTAAGGTGATAAGAATCCCTGCTGTTTGACAGCCAGCCGCTTCTTTAAAATCCTTTCTAACGTCATGTTTTTTTTTGTTGCATATTCCTTAGATCATTTTTCATACTGAACCATATTCATGCATTCTGTTGATAGCGTCCAGGCTCCATATTACAGTTTAAAGTTGTGTTTGTGCTTTATGGATGTAAAAAAAAAAAAAAGGAAGACTTACAGACTTGTTAGGGAGGAACTGTGCTCTGCATTTTGGCCAGCAGGCAGACACAAAATGCTGCAGCCAAGCCAGACAATTTCCAGCAGGCTTCAGTCTGGACAGGAAGTACCTACAACTCTCACATCCTGTTAGCCCTGATTCTAATTTAACACAATGCTATCAGAACAAGTTATCACTGTGTGCTCTCCAGCTGTTTTAACTGCGCTATAAAGAGCCTGTTAGAGCTCTACAGAAATTTGCTGAAGGATCCACCCTTACTTTACAGGATTTTTAAACGTCAGTCAGCATAATATGCTGTGCTAAGAAGATGTTTACATCCAAACATCATAAACAAGACTCTCGTGTTAATTTACGGCTTTAAAAAACACATTTGAACTGTTCTTTTTTTTTTAAGGTGAAAGGACAACAAACAACAGCAGGAAAATGTTTTGTTGCTAGAACTGGCTGCAGAAGTTTGAATATATTGTGGTGTCAAATTTACATAACATTTTATTTTATATAAAAGAACCCCTAATAATGTTTGGTTAAATGTGTGTTAGCAAGAAAATTTAACTGAGCTCGACCGTTTCTGATAAGTCGAGTGGTGAAATGCCCAGACAGAATTATGGTCATGGCAATGAAACATATGTGGTCTCTGCAACTAACTTAGGGACTTTTATTCAAATATTAGTGTGTGTGTGTGTGTGTGTGTGGGGGGGGGGGGGTTTACTTGCAGGTTTTCTAAAAATTGACTTGGTCAGTAATTTTCCAAGCTTCCTTATAGTTTTGAGCAGTTTTGATAAAAGTTAAAGATGTTATCTTTGTGTCATAGACTAATCATTGTTATTATCAGGGATTACAATAAACTATTTGAAAAGTTCTGCCATACCTTAGTAAAATACTTAAATATTTTAAAAGGGGACATAGCATGGTTTACAGTTCTTACTTTTCACATTAAAATCATTTAGTTGTGTTCTATATAAAGTGGAACTGAAATGCTTTGGTCTCAATTCCTTGTTAATTAATCCCCACACCCCCCTTTTTACCCCTGTTCTGAGGTTTATCTGAGAGCAACTAATTTTGGTGCTGTCTCTTTAAATCTAAAGGAGGCGCTTCACACCCCGTACACCTAGAGGTTGCGGATCATTCCACTCCACCCCAATAGATCATTTTTGTAGTATGCCGGGGTACGGTGTAATGAACAACCGATAACTTATCCACTTGTAGCTTCGGCATCTTTCAGGTTGGATTACAAAATGGCTTTGAGAAATAAAAATGGCTGATTTACGAGATTGGTAAGCTGGAAATCCATGACCTCGTTTAGCAGTTCTGCAACAAATACTTTGACATAATTGTTCAAAAAATTTAATAGAAAACAGAAAAAAAATGAACAAATTGAAAAATATCATCCAAAAAAATATTAAGATATCTCTGCAGCCCTGGAGAGAATACATTAAAATGCCTTTCACTCCTAGAGACTCCAAACACAACAAAATATATTTAATGGCTAAAAAAAGTGGATTCCTACAAACCAGCAATTCTTAATCTAGAAATTAATGAAGTTATTAAATACAGTGCTTTTAAACTATAAATTTCCCATTGGGTTAATTCTGTAAAATTCCATATTTAAAGTCAAATCTACAGAAATGTTCTTTTTTTACTCATTACATAATGGCAAACGTTAAGTATTATCACTAGTAATTTTGTACCAACACACCACCTATATAGAGTTAAACCGTATTTTTTATATCCTTTCTGTGCTTTTCACTGCCCAAGTAGAAGAAGTCTTCACATCAAACTGTTTTATATGTGACACAGAGCTTTGATACACAGAGCTGCTCCAAGCAGGCGGTTGCTTCAGTGCCTCTCTCTGTGCCGCACTGACAGGTGTCAGTGTGTCTGCTGGAGAAGAAACGGCTCTAGGTGCTAAAGTAGCTCATCAGAAATGCTGCTATCCATCCCCCTGTTTCGTCTCACTGGCAGACAGTGTGCGAAATGTAGGAATTTGTGACAAGAAATGTAGACACAGGTAGACTATGAAGTGCAAAACATCCACAGACTCACATTATGCGCACCATACACTCAAATATGTGGGAGCCTTAACTTCCCAGATCCATATTCATGCGCGAACATATAAGGTTGGGTGTCATTTGAAGATGTTTATTCCTATTTTGCACACCGACTGTGTGAAATTGTCGACTGACAGTTTAGAGTATGATCTGAAAGTGTTTACACTCTCCTTGGTGCAGTTCGATCGTCACTTCCAGGCTTCCTGATCGGTTAATAATGGCCGCCCCCCCTGAGGATTGCTAACATTCTGCTATCGGAGTCTGCAATTATGAATGCACCAATGTGTTACACTACGAATACGGCACGTTTTACATGAATATGATTGTATACTTTTGTTTGACACAATGAACTTCCAAGCTTACTTTAAAGGTTGTTTGAAAAGGATACAAAATTTCATTGAAATCTTTACAATCCTCATTCCATGAGGGAGTGACGACATTGGGGAACAGAAAAGCTCTAAAATAAAAATTGCACTTTTTGTTTTAATAAACTGGGTGGTTATATATTTTGCATGCCCTTTGTGGCATTTAATAGGGATTCATTCTTAATGAGTCTGTCTCATCTCTTGCAAACTCTGCATTTTTTTTAATCTTGCCATAAAGAGAAACGACCAGATGCTAAATAACACTAAGGACAGCCATACATGATATGAAGTGTAAATCAGGGCAAATTTAGGTCTTCAAAACCTATGAATGTGGTAAAACTAAGATAATCGCTGATGCAAACTATGTCTACAGGCAACGAGGAGGTGAACAGATGCCTTCAGGAGACGCTGAAAAGGGAATTCAACCCTCTGTTTTAACAATCATCCCAAACACTAACTCTTGTTTTCTCCTCCGTTCCCCTTACTTGCTCCAGATTCATAAAAAGTATCTTCAGCACAGGTCACGCACCCCGTCCCGGTCAGCACAGTACCTTAGAACCAGATGAAGCGCGTCGGGGATGTTGTGGCTGTTTGTTGCCTACAGGGAGAAAGGCTCCTTTTATGAGGAGTATCAGTTGAACTTCTCTCCAGGGAATTGGAGCCTGCGGGCCTGAATCTGGGAAAACTCATGAAGCCTTTCCAGACCTTCTCGGTAGCGTTAGATTATCTTTGTTGCAGGCCGGCTGCCAAAGTTGCCGGCACAATGTTATCGTCGGTGCTTTTCGAGACTCCGCTTTTTTGTGAGTGCCAGGTCTGGCCGATCATTAGAACTGGGTCAAACGTTCCCAGAGCTCTTTTATGTTTGATAAGAGCAAACCATGAGTTAGAAGAAGAAAGAGAATAGGACGGGAAGCTTGGAGAATGTTTCCTTGTGAAACTCTTTTAAAAAAATGCTTTTTTTGTATACAGAGTCGTTGGGACACACATTTGAACTTATCTTTATTTAATAAATCAGCATAAACAATGTTTGGAATGTAGTTTCTTAAAAAAAAGTAATAAAACAAACAAAAGGACCAGATAAAGCGGTTTCTTTCTCTGCTAAAATGAGTCAAACTATTTCCTGTCTGGACCGCCTTGTTACGGTTGTGGTTGTTTTTGGACTCTGGAAAAGTGAGATGTTGTTTTTATTCCCCCCCATCAAATAAACAAACAGGAAGAGAAACCCCTCAGAGATAACGACAATGACATAAATAAAAGAAAAGAGACACGAGTATGAGCAGGAATGACGCAGATAGAGCGGTTCCTAACCTTTAAAATATTTGTTAAAACTAAAAATATTTACTGGGGCAAAGATAAAAATGTGAGAAGGGAAGCATAAATGTTGCTGTTTTTACACATAAACACAAACCGGTTAAGGGTGTCCTGGTCTCTTCTTTGTTTTAATGTTGTCTCAAAACCTGACTTTAAAAGGCAAGGGCAGCATTTTCAGTGTTCATGATTCTGATTTTGATTTTCAGCACAGTGACACAGCTGGTCGCACAGCAGCCTTGCAGCAATAAGGTACTCGGTTTGAATCCCGCCCTGGGGCCTTTCTGCATGGAGTTTGCATGTGCATCCCTGTGCATGCCTGGGTTCTCTCCAGGTACTCCAGCTTCCTTCCACAGTCCAAAAACACGCCTGTTAGGTTAACTGGTCGCTCTAAATTGCTCTTAGGTGTGAGCGTATGTGTGCATGGTTGTTTGTACTGTGTGTCTCTGTGTTGCCCTGTGATGAACTGGCAACCTGTCCAGGGTGGACCCTTCCTCTTGCCCATTGACCACTGCATATTATTGGATAGTAATGTATTTTCTTCTGCAAATTTCTTAGCTCTTTATTTTTTGTTGTATTTTGTGGCCTGCTATATCCCTTTGTGATTAATGTATAAAACAGGATTTTATCAATGTCACCTCCTAAGGTATTTTGTTAAAACACTGTTTAGTTTAAATAGTATTTTAATGGGTTTGTAGCTATTCATGTGTTTTGTTGGGGGCAATAAAACAAACAGTTTCCAAGCATTGATTAAGAAAACCACAGTTTTTATCTTTTATCTTTCAAGGCATCAGGCCTGTATAACTTAGCACAATTTTGGAGAGAAAAAAAACATGAAATGAACAGAATACTTTTCCTTAGACTCATAAATTGTGCAAATATGTCTTTTATGTTTTAAAAACAGAAAATTAATATAATGAATCTTTGTCATTAATATTAATGTGATGCTTTGAGGCCACTTACCCTACTGCTTTACTAAAACAGTAAACCAAATGTGTTTTTAATAAAGTCCTTCTCTTCTACGGCTCCTGGAGCTCCCCCTCCCTCTCCCTCTCCCCCGGTCTCTGCCTCATTCTCTCCCTCTCCGTTTCAATGGGAGACTGAGTATAATCTAGAGGGGTGAACGTGGCCTTGTCTTTACAAGTAACTCCACAACTTCTCAATCTGCTGGTCCAAAGTGGTCTGCTATCAGATTCCAAAACTCTGAAACTTTAATTTTGCAGTGTTGCCAGTGCCCTTCAGGGGCACTACACCTGGAAGTTACATGTCATAAGCCCCCTAGTGGCTAAAAGTTACACAGTGCTGCTGTGAAAAGGCAAATCTACCAAACATGAAAACACAATAAAAAAATTCAATGTTATTGCTCTGAAAGCTTCTCCAGCTTTATCCAGTCTCTGTGTTGCATATCTTGGGAACCTGAACAAATTCAGCAGTGGAGATCATGACAAAGTGATGAAAAACAAATAAGGGGTGAACTGAGACAAACCAAACACAGTGAAAAGGCTCCCCTTGAATATTTTAGATATATCTCATGAAACACAATAAAAACACTAAAACTCATATTTCAGTAGTGGACGGAGTAAAACAGGAAATAGAGTCCCTAGGTCTGGTTGTGATCTCTGCATGTTTAATGATCAAACGGCTCCTTTGTTGGGCAATTTTACCACCCTGTGGTCGCTGCGGGCACTCATGTTCGACGTATAAGCACAACAAACAACAGCCTCAGGGACCAGATCCAAGTTTACAGCAAAACGATCGCAGTCAGACAGCGAGCTGGCCGTACATTTGGAACTTGTTGTGACCCAGAGAAAAAGACTCAAACAGAGCTGTGGTTTTCAGGGTTACGATAAAGCTTTCTGTCACATCCTGCTCCAACAGATTGGTTTGTATCACGGGTGACACCATCAGCTCCATCATCCCAAAGCCAGTGTCAATAAGAAACACTTGCTGCCCTCTCAGCCTTTGCTGACTGAATCTGTCATCTTCCCCACAACCGGCTCTTCTTTCCCCCCCGAGGTGACGACGTAATTTAGTTAGTGGGAATGTAGCCAAGAGAGAGGTGCTCTTAATGGATGGGTAGGCGGGAATGGGCGATGGAGAACTTTCTGGAAGGGGTCAGGGGTGTGGGAATGGGCCGAGAATGTATGGCCAGACTGAGAGAAGTCGGCACAGATGCACAGAGCAAAAGAGCCCACCTCTCGAGGGCAAACACCGCTTCCTGTTAGTGGCTAAAGGAGATACAGCCAGTGCCAGAGGTTAACACAGCTAGGGTTATGAGGTTGGGAGGTCAGGTGACCTCACCTGCCCTTCTCTTCAGTTCCAGCCAGTGGAACAAACTTATTGCAACGCTTCACCGGGGACACATATAAAACTGCAAAGCTAAGCTTACAGACACTCCCTGTGACTGTGCAGATGTGTGCTGAAACAGGAGACACTGCACTTTTACAACTGTCTGTTGGTATGAAAGCTTGGGAAAGTGTAACCAGAGAAACGCTCTGTGTGTGTGTGTGCTCTCGGTCCAAAATGTCTTTACGAGCCATAACGTTCATGTACCGGGTTGTCAGGATCAGACACAGGTGGTCAGACAATTTAGGGACCTGAAAGATTTCTTCTGTCCCTGTGGTTGTCAATCAACTAGTTTTTTTGTTTGTTTCTCAGTTAAATAATGATACGTTTGAATGTCAAAGACGGATTGTGAATCTGAATTTATGACGAACAAAGTTCATTTAAATCCTAGGCTAAGATTACCTAGCAGCTTTAATTTGCCCAAAAATGTGTAGAAAGCCATCATTAAGTAAAACTTGATCCAATATGTTAATTGAAATCACACCGTATTTGCTAAATTCATCATTTTCCCAAAAAAGACAAAGCAGTAAAACATTTTAATCTTGTTTTATTTGCAAAAATTCAAAACAATACAAGGTCATAAAACACGCACTTATTCTGAAAGGGTGGGTAATTTGAGGACATTTACACTTTTACACTTACAATAAAGACTACTTTAACATTTTAGCACCACTATGATGGTCAATTCTCTTCAAACAAATGTGCTCATCAATATTTCCTTTCATTTTAGGTTAATGTGGTTGTTTTGGTTGAGGGACTGAACGAGATTCCTTCTAGTGACTTTAAACGACTCTCTTTTCTGGAGACAACAGCTTGATTTGATTTACCTGTTTAAAAAAAATCTAAATAAGGAGACCAAGGCTCATAAGAATAAAATCCACTTCAGACTGGTAGCTATTTACTGTAAACTTTAGCTTCTTTTTGAAAAAAAGATCATCCAACATTTATCCAAGAGGAGAAGGTCAGGTTGTCTTTGCGTCTCACATTCATGCGCTTGTGTGCACACCAGCCTTCACGCTTGGCTAAAAGACAATCTATAAAGCTTGTACAGCTTATAATATAGAGCAACTTGATTTATGTTTATCTGGGTAAGAATTGGAAAGCAAAACACGCTCTGAGTTTATTTACTAAGCATGGGAAGTTCTGGTTAATAGCAATAAATTTCTTCACATTGTTTAAATGCTTCTGTTGTTTCCTGAACAATGGATCACAGTCAAGGCATAAACGGCGTGAGGTGACCAAAGGGAAATCTGGCAGCTGAGGATTTTATTCCAGTCTGGTACATCTTAAATAAACGCTGATGTCTTTGCATTTCGGACAGTTTGGTGAAGTGAGAACACTAATATTTGCTTTTTCTTTAATCTCTGTTTAAACGCAACTCTCCGCAGATCATGGAGAAACTTTTCCGCTCTGCTCTACTATCTTAGGTTCAAAATTATGCAAGTCCAGTAAATAACACGCTAGGCATTTCAACAGAGGTCAGGGCCTCTCGCAGAATCCATTAAAACCTATTTGCAAGACTTGGCAGGGCTAGTTTGACTCTACACACACTTGACTATCCTTCATAGGAAGAAGGCTCTTTGGTGCTTTCAAAACCTCAACATTTAAACATCTGTCTGTCTGTAGCGTGCCTTTTGAATTTGAGCCTCTTCTCTGGACAGTAAGAAAAGCATGAACTAAGCGGTTGCTGAGGTCCGAGAAGGCAAAGTCAGATAAATGTTCCAACCATGGAGACGTCAGGGTGTTTCTTTGAAGAAGTGAGCTATGAAGAGAAGAGATGCTGTGGCGTGACTCAAAACCGGCCGTACACGCAAGAGACCTCTCAACCATCTCACCGCTTAAAGTGGGAGCAGGAGAGACTTTCCTCTGAACGATGACAGAGACGGGGAGATGGAGACAAGCAGGACGTCACTGAAGTTATTTCAGCCAAATGGAGTTACACTGGGGAGGATCCTAACTTAGGTTCAAAATGCATTTCCTGTTGACGCAATTGTTAAATGAGTGAAACAGGGTTGATTTATGGTATTTAAATGCAGCTGAATCCCCTTTTTCCGGAGATAAAAAAGTTAGATTCGACATCAATATGAGAACGCTAAATTTGTCAGGTGTCCTATTTGTTTTCACATGGTTGTATGGGTGAAACAATCCACGTGTTGCCCCTTGCACAGTCACAGTTAGTTGGGTTTATCAGTGAGTTACAGCGTCTGCTTAATCCTCACTGCACACTTGGACCTTCCTGATGAGCCCATGAGCACCGGAAGTGCCAAACGTACCAACTCCAAAAGACGTTGTTTCTCAATAAAAGCGCACATCTGTCCAGCTGTCTGTCTCGCTGGCCCAAGGCCTGCTGATGTTGTGGGGGAAACGTCAGCTCAGGACGCCAGCAATAAATAGAAAAACAAACATCTTAGCCAGCTGTCAAGCAGACAATCAGGCTGCAGCCAGCAGCAGATCTCTTTCATCACGACTGCTAAGGACATGCTCTCACGGGAGAACAAGAGCGATAGAGTAGAAAAAGAAAACAGAGGGATATGACAGAAGAGAAGAGACGCAGTATTTCCTGATTTCGGGAAGAAGAAAAAAGAAAACAGATGAAAGCTCTAGGTTAATATGTACTGACGGATTAATTTACCGAGGTGCGAAAATACCTCCCAGTCTTTCTGCCGGGGTGATCGGGATGTCAACAGCTTTTAATCTCCACATCTGTGTGGTTAGAACCGACAAACTAATGAAAACTTTGCCTCCGACTCCCCGTTTCTAACTCGGGTTTTTGGCCCACAGACGCTCCATTATGGACTGTAATAGTTTATTCATTTTGGGAGTTCTCCCTGAGCTTCCTGAAAGCAGCCCGTTGGCTCTGACAGGCCATGTAGTGACCGCAAAGTCAACACTGTGTGCCGTGTTAAAACCTGCATTAACACACTAAGACAATCACCGCAGGGGTCAGTGAAGGTTTTACCGCGCAGTCACTCATAAAGAGACGATTACACATTTAGGGTCCCAACTGTCCCCAGATTTAAAAAAAATAATAACAGCACCCTGCTTTTTAATGTTGTATGTGTGTTTACATTACTCCGCAAAGCTGTTTCCTGTTTTTACATTTGGTCGCGTTTCAGCCGCAAACATCAATGTGTTTTATTTTGGTTTGTATATGATAGACCAACACACAGTAGTGTTTGATTGTGAAGTGAAAACACAGTGATGCATTGTATCCAAATATTTACCGTTGTGTTTGGCCTACGTTACTCAGAAACCCCTCAATAAATGCGCAAGCAGTTGACTTCAGAAGTCCACCGCAGTTTAAATCCAGCTATTCTGTAAAGGATTTTTAAATGTTAGTTAGATACACATTAGATGGAGCATCATGAAGATCACGAAACACAGCAGACAGGTCAGGGATAAAGCTGTAGAGAAGTTTAAAGTTGGGTTAGGTTATAAAACATAACTGTTTAATTGAACGTCTAAACGGCTACTGAAGCAAGGCCAGCCATCAAAACTTCAATGTTGGGTGAGGATCAGCATTAATCGGAGACGCAGCAAAGAGCCTCAGGGTAACTTTGGAGGCTCTGCAGAGACTCACAGCTCAGGTGGGATAAATTAAATCATGTGGTATCCCACAACAAGTTTAAAGTGTAACTAAACCCGATGTAAAAATATAACCCTGCCCACAGACCAAAGTGGGCAGGGTTATAACAAAGGCATGACAAAGTGTGGTCAGGACACAGAAAAATTACATTGAATATGACTAAATAATCTTAAAATAAATCAAATAAAATGCTATAATGACTAATGGATAATAAAATGCTCACATGACAAATGCTATCCATCAATGGTCGCATTCCCACTCCTGATTTGCTACGGTGGCGTGTGTCTGAGTGAAATATTTTTATGGGGCGTTCAAGAGGTACTCGGAAATCGATAAATTGACCATGTAACATTTTAATCAATAATAAAAGTCAACAGCAGTAGCCATGTTCCAACACACAGAGGTCAGCACTAAGACGGTTTTATGCCAAATACGGCAGAATTAAGCACATGAACATTTAAATATTTGCACAGTAACATAACATTAGCAACCTTAAGGCCCCTTTTAATATATTTTTTCTGCAAAAAAAGTTGATTTGGGGTTTAGTTACTCTGTAAAGTTTGCAACAAGGCATGCTGGGAACACAGCATACTTATAGAAGAAGGTGCTTGGGTGAGATGGGACCAGATTAACCACATGAGTTTGATTAAATGCTTTGGCCTGCATGCAATATTTCATGCATGGAGGAAAAGTGACACTGTATATCACCCTGATGACAGTGAAAGATGGCGAGGGCGGCATCCTGCTTTAGGGATGCCTTTCTTGAGCAGGGAAGCTGGTCAGAGCTGATGGGAAGATGGATGGAGCTAAATACAGGGCAATCCTGGAGGAAAACCTCTTAGAGCCTGCAAATGATTTTAGACCGGGGCAGAAGTTCACCTTCCAGCAGGACAACAACACTAAACAAACAGCCCGAGCTGCAGCTGGTTTAGATCCAACCATATTCATGTGATTGGACCCAGAAAAAAGTCCGGACTTAAATCTACTTGAGCTCTTGTGGCGAGATCTGAAAATTGAGGATCAAAGATGTTATTCATCTGGGTTATTTTGCTAAGAATTTAATTATCTCGACGTGCAAGAAGATTTGCTGTAACTGCAGCACAGGTAGGCTTTCTGCGATTCTGTCTTAGTAAAAATGTGAGGCTGAATACAATATAATATATCTTGCTTCTTTCAGATTTCTGTTCGTAAAAAAAAACTTTGAATATTACTTCAAAAACAATTATGTACCACTTTGTGTTGATCTGTTACATAAAATCCCCACAGAATACAACAAGTTGTGCGGTTGTGATGAGAAAAAGGTCCAGGGTATTTTATCTTCGCCATCTGTAAGACAGGTGTTTGCACAATCAAAAGAAGAAACCTGTCCTTTGCAATCAGGAAATATATCCAATATTTTTTTGCGCCTTCACAACCAGTTTGAATTTGTTTTCCGCACGGCATGGAAACATCCCCTCTTTTGCCCACAAAAAGCTTTTAGTGTGGCTTCCCCAGCAACAGACGACAAGGATGAATAAGTGAAGGGTTGAATCCCTGTGTAGAGCTGCCAGAAAACGACAGCGGAGAGGAAAGACTAAGCTGGAACAAAAAGATGCGGAGAAAGAACTGTTAGTTAGCGCAGAAATGGCACACTATGAAAAATGGATTATCTGGGGGTGTAAACTACAAACCACAAGTTTCCCCCCATCCTCCTCCTTTATCTTAAGAGGTATTTTACAGAGGAAGACAGCTCCTGCTGTGTGACAGAGGAGCTTCAGCAGCAGAACACGGCCATATCAGCCTCATCTAAACAAGCTAATCATTATTTCAAGTGGATCTTCCTCCTGGAAGCAGAGCCAAATCCTGTACAAAGCAACCAAGAATAAGACACTGCCGCAGGCGGTTTTCATCACAGGGCTGTAATTATTTATTGGTGGGCCAACCATTAAGTGTCTTCATCTCTTGTATAAATGAATGCTGGATCAAGATTAAGAGCCGTGGAGACAATGGAGTTTAAAGTGGAGATGGTTTACACCTCTCAGATTGGGACACACTCCAGGAGTTTTATTGTCTGCATGTGTTAGGAACAAACTAGGCTGCGGTCGCTTTGCTGATTTTTATTTTTTTCTGAGTTAAAGAAGGCAAATTAAATGAGACATATTAGCCACAATCAAGGCAGTCTGCTGTCTTTGATCAGGAAGAATGCACAAAGCAGAAATATCTATCTAAGCTTTTTTTTGTGTTTGCTTCCTCCTTAGTCAAGAGGGTCTGCAGCCAATCACAACGCAAAATGAGTCAGAGCAAACCAATCAAAAGCACCCCCACACTTCCACTAAAAAGCACACATCAAGGAAGAGTTAAGTGACGTGACCTATTCAGGTAACTACAGTTACTACAGTGAAAACACGTGGCTTTTAATTATGGGATTCCAGTTAGTGCAACATGTGGCGGCAACAAGCGCCCGTAGATGTGCAGCAGTTTATTTCAACCGCAGCTTTATGTCGTTCTTCAAAGATCAAATTAGGGAAAGAGACTTAAAAACCTCCCATCCGTACCGTCCCCCGAGCCCTCTGCAGCCTCTGATTGTGGCGTTGGTTAACCGTGCTCGGATCAGATGTCCCGCTCTCGCTGCAGGGAGGAGGCAGGGCTGGGATCAAAATGCGCCGCGCGCTTCGACCTCACCCTCTGCTGTGTCAGCACAAATCTATCTGCGACACCTGCCGTCGAAAGGCTCTCCAGCTCTTTTACCGGTCGCACGTCTTCAAATTCATCTCCGACTACACGTTACGTTACAATTTATAACAGCAAAATCTACTTGTGTGACTTGAAACCTACTTTATATAATATTATACATACATGTCAGCATACAGAAGGCCTTTCCAGTAGATCCGAGCTAAACTACGTCATCTGTTCACTGTCTGCATCACCTGCTTCATTGCTCAGAAACACGTCAGTCAGGATGAGCGATTTGTGCTCCTGGAAGTGATTTACCGACTCCCGAGATTTTTTTTTTTCTCCTATTTTTTTTTGCCATAACTGATAGGAAGTTTGATCCAATTCATTACTGTTGTTTTATTTTCTGCATAGTTGTTTGAAAGCTAATTACATAGTGTTGAGTGATGTGAAGAAAACGCTAAGCCTGTATCCTCGTTATGGGGAGAAACATCTGGAATAGAGAAATGATTACCTCACCTCAGTTCCTGTTACACAGTATCATAAAAAAAAACAGTCCTTCAGTATGAAGTGCTCTTAGAAAGTAGCTGCTTCCTGCCTGCGCAGGCTTCTTCTTTTCCACATAATTATCATAAGAGGATACATGCACCTCTATCACTTTTACATTACGACCAAACGCGAGCTTTAGTGTATTTCATAGGATTTTATGTGACTAAAACACATCAATAGCGTTTATATTTCGTGCGTTGAAGCAAGTATTTGATTGCGATTCAATTTCCGCCCGTTGATTTTTGCAAAATAACTCAAATTCAAGTTAAATTGGATGGAGAGCATCTGTGAACATAGATTTTTAAGTCTTGCCACAGGTTTTTTAATTGGATGTAGCTCTATGCTTGGATTTAGCCATCCTATCACAATAAAAGGCTTTAAACCTAAACCAGGGCCCTGGTCCTCGGGATCTACTGTCCTGCATGTTTTAGGTGTTTCCCTGCCTCCGCACTCCTGACCTAAATAAATCGGTGATTAACAGGCCTTTGGAGCTGCTGAGGCGGCCATGCAATCATTTGACTCAGATGTGCCGAAGCAGAGCCACATCTAAAACATGCAGTAGATCCCGAGGACCATACCACTGCAGCTGTGGTGGTATGTTTAGAGTTATCCTCTTATCGAAGGTTGAATCTCCACCTCAAACTCAAGTCTTTTACAATCTAATGCTTTCTGACAGGAATTGTTCTTTTCTAAACTCTGTTTATCTTCTTATCAGCTCTAACCAGCTTTATTGTCCCCTCTAAAGAAAATAATCCACACAGTATGATGCAGCCACCACTACATTTCACCGTTGTGTTGGTTTTGGTTCCTGGTAGTGTTCAGTGTTTAGAATAACAGAAATATCCTTTATTGCCCCAGAGAGGGGAAAATTAGGTGTACCAGCAGCAAAGTGACAGACAAGTCAAAGCACGCAGAGTCCCGCATTGATTTAAAAAAAAAAATCAATTAGAATAACAAACTGTACAGCTATGGGCAAATTTACAGGCAAAGAAATAAATACTGTGTAGTTATTCAAAATAGCATGCTCAGATTCAAAGAAATGTGTATTCTGTGCATGACAATAAGAGACCATTTACAGGAAGTAAAAACTGTGCAAATAAAAGCAGAGATGACGACGCCTATTAAGTTTGTTGGGAGCAGTGATGGTTGCAAAGCCTGACTGCTGGGAGCGAGGATCTGCGATTACGCCCCTTTGTGCACCTAGGATGCAACGTCAGTGAAAGAGCTGCACAGACGGCAAAAAAAAAATTCCCACTTGCTGTGTCTGCTGCTTGGGTTTTGGGACACTGCAAACAGGACATCTTATACTTTCCTATTCCGCCCTTTGACCACAAGCTTTAGATCTGTGCACAACGAACAGTTGTCCCGTTGACAGATTCTGACCTGACACCTGAGTTGTGGATCTCTGCAGCTCTTCCAGAGTCACAATGAGCTCCTTCTTTGATAAACGCTCTCCTCGCCCGGCCTGTCAGTTTAGACATCTCAATGCTCCTGTATCAAGCAACAGTTCATTCATTAGGTTACCTCTGAAGCAATCGGCCCTATGTGATTTTATTAAAGTGATGCTTTTAGATTTTTATTCGTGAAAGACTGGGAAAACGCAGATTGCTTTCTTCCACTTCATAACTATGCATCGCTTTCTATCGTTTATTACAAAAGCCAAAATGTGGAACAGCTTGAGGCATGAATATCTTTCGAAAGGCATCGTTATTCCACAACTGCGCACAGACGTCTTATTCCTCATAGATGTTGTATTTCAATGAGGTAGCGTTTGCATCCTCTTTTTTTTTTTTTTTTAAGCTTAAGCGGAGCAAAGCTTAGAGTGATGTGCGGGAAGCAGCTCGCGGTGCCACCACCTCCAGCTCAGGCGTTCTCACCGACATCAAACGACTTATTTTTGCCAAGAGCTTTGGGTTACGCACTGACCAAGCACGCTCTGCTGTGGTCTTCTTTTAACTCTCTGGGGCTATTTTCCTCCTCCACATTTTACCTCATGCCTTTAATAAACAGCATCCTCCCCAATCTCGCTCCGTCTGTCCCCGTCCGACTCTCCATATTTCTCCCGGCATCGTCTTTTTTTTTTTTTTTTCCCTCCTTCATCCCTCCACCACTTGATTTCATCTGGATTGGGGCTAAGCAGCAGCAGGTCTCCAGCTGCTCTGCACATTTATCGTACACCACGTTACTACATGACACAAAGAAAAATGGAATAAATGCCCGCGCGCGACCAGCTTTGAACACGATACGCCAGCAGTGTGGAAGCTCGTTGCTTCATCAGATCGCCGAGACCGGCTTATTTTTTAGCAGAGGGCCACATGATCAAGTTGATGGGCCTCGCTGTCATAACAAGTGCATAATTGTGCGCATTAAGAGCATGAAGGCGGGCGCTCCGGTATCTGCGTTAAAAGAAAGGTTAGCGTACCAGTAACTCGGAACAAATGACTGTGTAAGTAGGGGGAACTGACTGTAACAAGCCGTAATGGGCCATGTGTCCCATCTGGATGCAGGTGATACATCACCGTCTGAGGGCCTTCCCCAACTAGCCCTCAGCTTTCTTTGTACTTCCTGGAAGTAATATGTCATCAGGTGTGCCTTCGGTGTTGGGCGAACGGGGGAACGGAGGATTCCTAATCAGGGATGAAAGAGCGATCGCTCGTGTGTTTGACTGCAGGGACATGCAGGCAAGACGAGCGGTGCTGCTGCTGCACAGCTGGCTTCAATTTACAGGCAATGTAATCAATTCAGAGCGCAGGAGGATTGGCACACACATACACTCGGGGCACTTGTAACGTCCCACATATTGTGAAACAGAAATGAATGCTGCACTCTTTGAGGATGTCAGGCAGCTTTTTGGTGATTCACAGACAAATGACCCCCCCCCCCTCCTACACATCCACACATAATTTATTGATCTAACATTCTTTACCAACTGGATGAGTGGGTTTAATTTCATTAAATAACTTTCCCACTGCTAAAGAAACATAAATATTCTTGTCTGTTACCAGCACATTTGGATACGGTAAGACGTGTGCTTCTCGTGCTATTCACGTGCGACAGCTTTTTGTGTTTTTTTTTGTTTCAAATGTATAATAATTCAGCTCAGAAGACAGATGAAATCAGGACAGGATGTTTTTGCTATTAATAAGACATTAAAGAGTGTTTTAAACTGATAATACTGAGCTCATGCCCCTATAGGTGGAAACCGGATCTTCTCATTTCCATTAAGGATTTAGATGGTGGATTTATTAAAACTCAAGAGAGTTTTAGATTGCTCAGCGAGTCCATCAGAGAGCAGTCAGAGGCTCTCCACCCGGCACAAACCGTCTGTATCAGCCGTTTTTACACCTTATCCATCAGTGCAGACGTCTGACTGGACGCCAAAACACAGCTCCGTGTCTTCAAGCAAATCTTTCCACAACTCTGATTTAGATGCTGTCCTGACTCTCACTTCACTGATTTCTTTGTCTGTGGTGTTTTGGGATTTTCTGGATATTCTGGAGTTTTTTTTTTTTCTGCTTGCCTCTTGAGCTGTTTGTATTTCTTGGCTTTATTTTTGCTATTTTATATGAAAAAAAAAATCTTTCCAAAGCAGGTGTAGTGCAAAAAAGGTCAGTCAGATCAGAAAAAAAAACACAACTAGAAGTGGTTTCTTATCGAAGTTCAAACTACAGCTGGTGAAAAGACAGCTGTTGCTCGTTGTTTAATCAAAGAAAATGTTGCTAAAAATAAAAAAAGCCTCAATATAACCTGAATTACATGTAGAAACCATCCAATATCCCAAGCTTGTCTAAGCAGACAGTAATAGCGATACTTCCATTAGTAACTTCAGATTGGTTTCAAAGAGGGCAGAAGAAAGCATCGTTTCTTTACCAAAAATTTTTTATTTTGACTATTTTTATTAAAAAAGATAAATTGACTTTGGTTGATTTGTACATGGGCACATGCACATGCTGAAAACGAAGAAATAAGACCGGTCATTTGTTTATCTGATGCTGTAGCAAACAATATTTCAGTAGTTTATTCCAAGAAAGGATTTTTAAAATCAGTTCTTCAGTCAACCATTACAGACTCCTCATTTCAATACGCAGTTGCTTTTTCTTTTGACATTGTTCAAGCTGAGTTTCTCTGTGTTTTACTCCTGCCACAGCATTTACCATCCTCCATGTGTTTCTACGGTGGACTGAGAGGATCACCATTTGCTGAACAAGTATCTCCAGATAGGCCAGGCTGTCACACATTTCTGGACGAGTTAAAGAGCGCCCTGGATCAAAGAAGCTCCGACATACGATCCACCTCAACAAAATTTGCTAATTAAAATGCTACTTAAATGTCTCAGCAATGATCTGTCTACACTCGAGAAGATTTACTTGTCTTTGTAGGCAGATATAACGCTGTCATAAGCATTCAGTTAATAGTTATATGGCCCAAACTTTCATCCCAGGATGGAGAGGTAATCCTTGAGTATTGAAAACAGACAAAAAAAGAAGGGCGACAGCAAAAAGTTACTTACTCTATTGCATGTAGTATAGCCCCAAATTATTCATAGCACTGTCAGATTTAGGTTTGAAGTAATCTTTGAATTTGGCTGACATGTCTTTTGTAACTGAAAGTAATTTTAATATTTTGCAGAGTCCCGAGTCGAGAGACAAACTGTGAAAACGGCAGTGAAAGTGTGCAAAGATCATGGTAATCAGACGTTATAAGAATGGCTTGATTGCTCTAGTGTCAATTATTGATTAGGGTATAAATAATCTTCAACATACCATTTAAATAAAACGAAAATTAAAACAGATATTAATCCATGTCTTACATTGTTTTATTATCCTATCGAAAATGCCTAATTTGCTGTCAAAAACAAACTTCCTGGTGAAATGAAAATAACTTCAAATCTACATTTGTCAGGGGTAGGAATACTTTTGATTTTAACTGCCCATGTGTGTATTATGTATCATTTCCTATTTCTTTTTCTCCACAAGGACAGGAACGCTGACCGGAGAGAGTGAGATCATGTTGAACTTCTTCACATCTCACGTGAAAGCTGATTGCAACTGACGTGAAGCCATGAGGGCTTTTCGGCTGACAGAAGACCCACTTTTTTAATGTTCTGGTTCTATTAGTGGAACCGCAGAACTGGCCAGAACCGCCACGCTGTAACCCTAGCACCGCTTCTGCGCCGCAGTAAGGCGGGTCAGTCGGTTCCCCGGGTCTCAAGCGCACTCGCCCATGACATCATGTGATGAGAGGAACCGGGGAAGGGAAACTGAAGAACAAGGCAGTGGGGGAAAAAAAACAAAAACTCGGGAATCAACGTATTCAGGGATAGAAAGACCATATGGTTAGAAAACGGGTGCTGAGCCAAGGGATCGGCCGTGGAGCGAGTCAGCGAGGTTAATTTATCCCTTCTTGTGTTTTTTTCCATGTCCGCTCCTTGGGTAAACACATAATTACAGTATATGTTCAGCGTTGTGTTTCAAGGTCAACTGTGTTGTTTCTCCGTACTTTATTAATCGCGGCCATTTTTTCCCCCCCTGTTTTGCACGTTTGAAAACAGGAAGCAGTACTCAGTTCAGTAGCTCTGCTTATATATTTCGTACGGAGCTTTCTTCTGCCCGAGCATTAATTTTCGAACCAGCGTTTGTGCTGATTTGATTACTGGGCTGCAGAAAGGGCTTCAATCAATCTTTAAAACAAATACAAAGTTCAGTTCAGCTGATTGAAATTCTAAGTTTTATTACTTTTTTTTCTAGTCCCATGATGTGTTTCCATGGATGCGTTGCCAGAAGAGCTGGAAGGGCTCTTCTGGATGAGGACACTAAGCCAACTTCTCATTGGAAGAAGAGGGAAGAAGAGAAACTATGAGCAGGATGTGCTTTTAACCACTCTAAAAGATAGTGCAGTCAGGTCAGCTAATCCTTCGCTTTCCCTGGCCAGTTATTTGATCATAGGGCAATATTTTCCTGGATAGTGCCTGCATTGAGTACGCGTTCTAAGTGCAGCTGCTGCTCCGTTCACATGGAAATAAGTCAGAAGGGGATCTTTCAGACGTGTGACGGGGAAGCTTCCTGATTGCTTGCCTCTGGAGAAGCAGAACTAGTTAGAGGGAATATGTGGCTGTTCTTGGCTGAGAACATCCTGGTTTCCCCTCAGGAGTAGCTGGTAGGTTTCACTGGTAAGCAAGTTGTCCTGGTTTCCTTCCTGGGCCTGGTAGCTTCACAGCTTCCATTGACTGGAAAATAAAACTGGCCAACAAAAGTAGGGCAAGTGAAGGGAAAGTGAGATATGGTTTTAAAAACTATTCAAAATAAAAATGAACCTACTGTGTGCCACTGGATCCAAGTCCCACTGAGAATCACAGGAGCTCTCCGTCCAATCTGACCGAGCTTGATCTGACACAGCCCAAAAGAGTTTGCAAGTCTAACTGCAGCAAAAGTGTGCACTCAGGAGAGCTAAATATAAATGCTTGGCACAGTTTTTTTTTTTAATATATATATATTTTTATTTGCAAAAATACCCATCTATAATTTTCCATCCAGTTCACATTACTTGGCGAGATCTAACATCCAAATAAAATACATTGAGGTTTGGGGTTAGAACGTGACAAAATGTGAAAAGATTTAAGTGGTAGGAATACTTTTTACGAGGCACTGAAAGTATACCATAACTATGGTGGTTTCACTAATTAAAATTATGTTTTTGTCTGAATGTTACACCATTGGCTGTGGTCCTGTAAAAGCTAAAGTGTGGCTTTACAACTAAATGAGCTATTGTTTTATCTGACATACGACATGAACCCTTTCGAATTAAACCCTTCAGCGTAGCTCGGGTTTAACTCTCTCATAATAATTTCATTTCATAATATTAATATTGATGTTATTTTTTGGCTTCTGGATGACTGTGATTGGTAGGTCTGCAGTCCTGAAGGGACCAAAACCAACAATGCGTTGGTCTGTCTGCCATGATTTCTGCCTCCCCAGTCCTCTGCAAGGCTCCTGCCAATAAATGGTCCTTTCCAACTACAAACCGACGATTTGTTTCCTACACACGCATCATAAATATATGTATCTTAACACCCATTCACTGCTAATAATTGATATGCCAAGATTTATTAGTATTCAAAGCAGAAGGATGGCACATTGGAAAGTGTCTGAGTTAATATCGATAGTTATTTGTTTAGTTAGTGCCACAGGTCTGTGCCCCAGAAGTTAAAACTGTAACGGGTTTCAGCAGCAGGCAATGCCAATTTATACTTTTTATAATGTTCATCTCTTTGTATGAAATTTAATTAGCTTGATAAAAAACAGCTGAAAGTGCCCAGCACTGTAGAAAATGCTTTTCTCCAGCACAGTATTTCCTTCTAGCAAATCCTTTTATCTAAAAAAAACAAATAAGCTACTGCAGTCAACCTAAAGTTAGGGCATTAGGAATGTTTTCCTCTGCATTATTAGTTAACTAAATGATCAGGCAGCATAATTTATTGTTTACAAGCTAAATTACAGCATTAGAAAATTGTAGGGATCCAACCCATCCCTTTCATTTCTCCGTGTCCCATCGATATTCCTCAATTAGACTCTGCGGGATCCTTTGAGTGCTTGGCAAGCGTCACAAACCCAAAAACCCATCAACATGGTTGCCACCAGGCATGAAAGAACAGATGTCCAGCCTTTTCAAACAAGATAAAAAGACCAAATCATTTACACACAGCTCCTCTACTTTATTAAAAGAAAATTTAGCCTGCTCTGCTTTTTCTCCGATGCATAGACTGCAAAAGTAAACAAAGCCGACAGAGCTGCTGGGGCTTGAAGCTATCTGATGAAGGAAAAAGAAAAACAACAACAAATGGTACCGAGCTCAGCATGACAAAAGCAGCAATGCAAAACAAAGTAAACACAAATAAATCAAGAAAGCTGGTTTACAGAGTGGGGATCGGGTTTCCAACCTTACATGCAGACCAAGATTGGAAGTATTACCCAGTTTTTCCCTGCATGAAGACGACATTCATTATCACTCACAGAAGGTGTCGGAAAATACATGGATGCTTACTTACTAATCGGCTTTAAGAACAAGTATCTCACAAATAAACCCTGACGTCACCAGCTTCAGGCAAACTCAATATGTCTGGTGTTGTTTTCTTCTTCATGGCTTCAGCCTGCAAAAGTTCTTTTTAGGGAAAAATTTGCCCTAACTCTTAAGACATCTTTAGCTCTCTTTTTGCACTGAAAGTCCTTGGATTTAAATTCCTCAGATAATTTTGTTTATGTGGGTAGAAGAAATTCTGGGTGATTTGTGTTGGCAGTGCTCTGTTTTATTTCAATCATCCTAGTAATACATGGGGAAATTGTGAAGAAATAATGCACTCCACCTCCAGTCCAGCGGGTGGCAGCACCAGCTGTTCATTATTCATTTCCACATTTACTCTCCTGCTCGCCAAAAAGACATTAAAGTTAAATAAAAACCATCTCGTTTTGAAGCTTAACTTTAATCTCAACCAAACCAGTTTGCTCAGTGACGAATAAAACACTGAAATAAACCAAACACGGACCGTTAAATATCATCTGACTGAATTATATCTGTGTCCAACTTCCACTCAGTGGTGAAAGCTGTCCGGAGACGTAGAAAAAGAAATGCAGTTCGATGTGCATTATGGGAATATCTGAGCAGACGTCCACAGCAGAAACAGCTGATCAGTCCTGTGAGGTAAATGTTTGTTAAGTCAGAACTTATTTGGGCAAATGTGTTTCCATTTCCTGTTTTATGCATTCACTCTTTCTTGCCAAATCCGAAAACCACCTCAATCAAGCGTCTAAAACATTTTGGCGAAATTGAGGAAGTTATTTGGAATTTTGCAATTTCCATCAACCTTTTCTAATGCTGGTACCTGTGGTATTCAGTATCCAGCCCCAAATACCATGGGAAAGTTTACCTTGTCGGGAGCAGCTGTGTTTCTGCCATGCATTCAAGTAAAACCTATGAACTGGATTATCTTTTACAACACTGATCATTTTAAAGGTTTTTTTTGTTGTGTCTATTGATCCATTTTCTAAGGCAACTCATCCTTTTTGAATTGACAAAATCAAACCAAATCTCCTTTGAGTGATCTATTGGCCACTCCTTTAAACAATAGATCAGAAGAAAATCTATTTTATACAAATATTATTTGCTCTCTGTTTAAAAAACTGCAAAAAAAAAATAGTTTTTTCTCTTGACCGAAATACATAAACTTACAAAATTGTGACTTTAATAATGAGGAATGTGATTTTTGTGTACCTGTGCACCCCTTCTGATATGCTGTAGCAATTTAAGTGCTAATGATCTTTAAAAGCATAGCCCGTGTTTCATTTAGCACACACCATTTGCAGGGAAAGCGTAGTTTGCTGACTCAAAAAATAAACTTTTAGCTTGAAACACCAGTGAAGCAGCATGAAGCAAACCGTCCTGGGACAGCTGCTCTGGAGGGACTGCAGCATGTCAGCCAGCTGCATCCTTATACCGAGAAAACAGCGTGAAAATGAATGGCCCTGTTAAGAAAAAGACCATCTGCAGTTTAACGGCAATTATGGCTAGATTTAATATTTAATAATCAGATTGTAAAAAAGCACATTGACTCAGCAAGTTAACATTTTTTTTGTTTTACCTACATTAGTTTAATTTAACCAATTAAGGAAAAAAAAGTCTTGTTTTTTTTCAGTACAGTATTCATACAGTTTGTTTAAGAAGAAAAAAATATATTATTTGAAATGTCCCATTTTGGCATTCTTTAAATTTGAAATAAATGGCCCTGTTAAGAAAAAGACCATCTGCAGTTTAACGGCAATTATGGCTAGATTTAATATTTAATAATCAGATTGTAAAAAAGCACATTGACTCAGCAAGTTAACACTCTTTTTGTTTTACCTACATTAGTTTAATTTAACCAATTAAGAAAAAAAAGAAGTCTTGTTTTTTATCAGTACGGTATTCATACAGTTTGTTTAAGAAAAAAATTTTTTTTTTGAAATGTCCCATTTTGGCATTCTTTAAATTTGAAATAAAACTGAATTTTCTGTTCACAACAGAGACACCTCGTTATTAGCAATGCAGCCTAAATAATAGCAAGGAGTGTCCTCTGCTGCTTCTTAAATGCTCAGTTCTGCCAGCAGAACGACACGGTACTGGAAAGGTGCATTGTGGGTAGACAACATGGAGGAAAAAAAGGCAGTGAATGTCATATACGGTAACATTGATGTCATTAAAGATGCTCCAAAGAAACGATGAATCACCAACAGAGCCTGCGATGAGAAAGAGAAGTGAATCCAAACCAAGCGCTCACTGTTTGGAGCTGCTGCTGGCCCGTTTCTCTGACGACCACACTGCGGGTTTGTGGTCAGTATGGGGTCCATTTGAAACATGGGCTATGTTTGGCACCCAAATCACAGATACACACATCAAGATCCTGGCTTTCCAGCCTACATTTATCCTCCCACCCCTTACCACGCACACATGTACACTGCCCATCAACACATGTGTGCCGAGGCTTGTTTGTGCAGAGCATTTCAGCGTGACGCTTTCCCGGCACATTAGTGAGCAACCCCCTGCATGCCCTACCCCGGCACACATCCAGGAGGGCCAGGAGAGGGGGTCCTCTTTGCTTTATCAGCTTTGTTTGGATTTTGAAGTCAATATCCAACAGCGGCTGCCAACGCAGAGCTCCGAGTTTGTTATTAAAATGCTTCTTCGCCTTTTGAAGGGCACGGCTAGGCTCCACTGTGAAGCGGCACCGCCACACTTTATGCTGCACTGACAAAGCTGACATGTCAGAAAGTAATTTGTCACTTGGCGATCAAAGATTAACATCCAACAGGAAGTAATGTTTTTTTTTTCCACATTTTTTCAGAAAAGGAGGAGAAATGGAAATCATTTCCAACCATTACCTTTAACTACCAAATCAGCGACAACAAAGCTGAGATTTGTCAGCCTAGTCCTCTCAGCATTTCTCAGAAGTTAATCTAATTCAGCAGAGGATACAAAGGCAACTGGTGTTTTGTCGAGGAAGTATTTAAAAGATTAGCATCTGCTCAGAAAAACTATTACAGAAGCTGCTGTCTGGATATTTTGCCCATGAGCCAAACTTCTCAGAGCTGCAACTGTCCCAAAAGATGATAGATTTGCAAGTAGCTCTTTATGGCTGGGTGTAACCTTCTAGCTAAAACTGGAAATGAGGCAACTCTAATTAAATACTCATAATGACCAACAACTCCTTAGACACTAGTCTCACAAGCTGAACAATTTAACAACTTGTCATGTCACAACCACAAACTTCGGTGTGTTTTATTTGGGTCTTTATATGATACACCAAAGTGAAACTGTACATCTGAAAAGTGTCGCGTATGATTGTAGTGTGTCCCCCTTTACTCTGATTCCCCTAATCTAGTGCGGCCATTGCTTCAGACATCATGTAGAAAATAAGTAGAGGAGCTTAGGTTGACAGGAGATCTATTGGTTGTCCACTAATCAAATCTAGATTTATGGAAGAGTGGCTGAATAAGGGGACACGGCAAACATGTGGAAAAATTTGCTTGGACAAAATGACAAATGACAGTAAAACTGACTGTTTGGCCTACCTACAAAATGATATGTGTGGAGCAAACTAGCGCTACACAGCGCAGTGAATCACCCATCCCAATGGTAAATCATGGCGGTGGCAGCATCATTACAGAGAGGCTAAACGGAGCTGGTGTGAAATTTAATAGCATAAAATTCAGGCTAATTCTGGAAGAAAAGCTGTGAGAGGCTGCTAAAATAGTTGAGACTGGGGTGGAGGTTCACCTTCCAGCAGGACAACAACCTTAAAGATCTTGCAGGAGCTGCGAAGGAATGGTTAAGATCAAAGCTTAGTAATGTGTTAGAACGGCCCAGACAAGGTGCAGACATAAAGCCAGCTGGGAAAAATTCCCATTCGCCGACACTCCCTATCCAGTCTGACTGAGATTGGGCTATTTTGCAAATAAGGGGCAACAACTTCTCTCTGGTAGTGACGTGACCCAAACAATTTGCACTTGTAATTACAGTGAAAAGGTTGTTCGACAAATTGTTTACTTAAGGGGGCTGACATGAAATGTATGCCACACTTTCCAGATGTGTATTCATATAGCATTTTCATAATGAAATACTTTTTTTTTTTATACCATTGTCCCTCATTTTAGCCATTATGCACCGCTTTGTGTTAATCTAGCACATAAGATCCTAATAAAATGCATGGAAGTTTGTGGTAAACGAGGTATGCAGCCAATAGAAAGTATGGTCTGAGTTTTTTTTTTTTTTTTTTTTTGCTCTCAGTGTAGACACATACGGTGAATCACTTAGTCTCCATTATCTGACTCTGACACAGACTCAGTTAAACACAGATGTACATGATTGCATTTATTGTCGACATCCCGCGCTGACTCTTGCGAAGACATGGCCGACACGGTTATTGCTGTATGCTGCGTCATGGGTGAGTCACTTCAGGCCAGACATGAGGCAGTCTGGGAACTGCGATGAAGACTCTACTCTTCATCACCACTTTTACAATACCAGCTAGCACCCACCAGCAGAGACCCCCCAACAGTTGCCTACCAAACCCACGACCACAGACGCCTTGAACGCCGTTTAAAACTACACGTGTTCACATCCGCTCAGGATCGCAACAAGTGCTTCACACAACAACAGCAACATCAGAAAAAAAATGTTTCACTCAGGTTCTAATTGAATGATCTTCGCAGGCTTGTCATTTCCTGATCCAAACGAGAGGCGGAGAATGTATTTTTAGACGGAGTGAATAACCGGTAAGTCGTTCGGTGAGCAACTCTGACTAAAGCAGAAAATGAAGAAAAGCTTACACAGATACGATGAAAGAGCACAACGCTGTGCAGAAAACCATGAGTCTCAGAGTGCTTAGGCCCCAGAAATGACTTCCACATGGCAGACTCTGAAGAGCCCAAACAAGATGGTGATTAATGGTATTTACAGGCACATTGTCAGAGTGAGTGGAATACACTGCTTTAAAAGCCCTAGTCGATAAAATGACTCTACCGCGTGTGCTGGGTGTCCTGAAGGTGAAGTGGTTTACTATTTAAATGAGAGGTGGACTGAACATGAAGCTGAGAGGGAGAAGGAAAAAAAAAATACTTCAGTCACATACCTGATTTTAGGAAGGAATGAAGGTGGGTCACGGCGAGACATCAACATGGAGAGAGAGAGAGAGAAAGAGAAAAAAGTATGTTAAAGGCAAAGCATTACAGTACATTTAATTCAGCAGTGTGCACATGTCTGTGAGCCTGCATACATCTCGAGTCAAACACGACGCATGTGGCTCTTTTTTGTTGATCTGTGTGCGTGACAGCGGGCCTGGAGCGAGTCAACAGCTAGAAACCGAGCCGTCCGCCCGCGTGTCAACACTTCAGGCAAAAACAAACGTCCAACAAACCACAAATCACACACTCAGACGTTAGTGTACCTCCACACCTCATTGACATCAGAACAGTAAACCGATCTTAACCATCACACCCACGCGGCTAACCCCCAACCTCTAAACTGACTGGGACATCGCTTACTGGTTTGTTAGCTGCTCTGCTGAAGCCCACAGTTTGGAACAATGGTTGGGGCCGACATTTGCAGAAGATATTCATGTTGAAATTGGTAGAGGCAAGGAAGGTGACAAATGAAGACTTTGACAGAGGAAAACAAGTTTCAACCTTCTATGCAGTAGATAGAACATTTTAATATTTCAGGCATTGGAACCACTTTTTAGGCTGAAGAGCAATTCATCATTTAAAAGCTGAAAAACTGAAAAGCTGAAGCATAAGGTGGACTTTTTCAATGTGCTACAAACTCTCAATACTTTGTTTAATAATCCAACATGTAATTCTGTGGCATACTTAAATTGTTCTCCAGCTAAAAGGTACCTTCGAATTTTTTGGGGTCAAACAATCTGTAACATGAATGTCACAACTAGGAGAAGCCGACATTTACATTATTGCTATGCAAATATCGCAGCGATGACCACATAATAAGGTTACCTAATTTCATACGTCATGCTACTATGCAGACACTCTGTCTGCACTGATGAAGAATCACTCACCTAAGTAGGTTCACGCTGAACTCAATTTTGATTTTTTGCTGAAATCAGATTTTTTTGAGGTGGCCATTCATACTACTATTAAATGCGACCGCCATTATACTTCTGTCTGAACGGTTCAAGACCGCAAAGAGTCCTACATGCGCAGATAACAGCAGGAGATGTCACACAGTAGCACACTGTTTACGGCAGTAATGCTGAATGTAATTGTTTCTAGAAGTGTTCAATAAAGTGTTCAATAAAGATACCACCCAGCGTCTCTCCTTGTTATAATTAGAATGCTGCTGAGAAAAGGGATTTGACGATCTTAAGACCACATCATAGCAAGATGAAGTGAGGTAAGAAGAAAGCAGCACAGCTATTAACAGCGGTCTTCTATGGATCGCTAACGGCTACAATTGTGCATGGATGTGTAGTGAGAGACGTGAAAGACAGATAAAATGCAACATGACCGTTCAGACGCTTTGATAAAAATCTGATACGTATCCAAATTAGCACCACATCTGGAAGTGGCACAGATTGGATTTTTTTGAGGTGAAAAGACTGGAATATGGGTCGCATTACCCTGCAGTGTGGACGTAGCCTGAGTGACTCCAACTGACACTAGCCTGACCTATTTTCTGATATTTAGCTGTTGATACATATTTGCAGGAACATTCAGCCTCAGATAGTCAGATCATTATGTACATCATAATAAAAGAGAGACGTTGACATTATAGCAAAAAGTAACTGATTGTAAAAGTGGTAACAGGACATAATGTTGAAACATGCAGCAAAAAGGGGTCGCTCAATTACAACACATTAGTGTTTCTCAACTTTCATAAGTCATAATAAGACACATATCACAAAAATAACAATAATATCTTCAAATTTAAACCAAAATAAAACATATCTTTAGACACAGAAGAAGCAGTTGGACGGCTGTCCAAGATGAGCATTTCTTTACTGCAACAAATGAGTTTGTAACCAGATAGTTTTGCTTAACAAGACTTGTTTGTTGCTTGGGCTCCGTGATGGCCTCAACAAACAGATCTATTGTCTTCTAAAAAAAGCAGAAGTAGCTTTTTGTTCTAATTTTCTTGCTTAGGGTCGTATCAGAGGTTTTTCCTCTGCCAGACACCGCAGGAGTACTACGCTGGAACCACTTGGTTGTTGCTGATTCTTGAAAAACTGTAAACCTAAAACCAAGCTTTAATACGAAAACACATCTACGAGACAGCAGAGTTCGCTCTCCAGGAGTTAAAGCAAGCAGCCCCCATGAATACAAATACCAGAGTGCCCACAAGCCAAAACGAAAAAGAACCAGAAAAAGCTGCCAAAACAATTATATCTGAGACCATTTAGGTAATAAAAAAAGAGCCAAAGGAAATTAAACCTTTTAAAAATACCACTTAATCTAAGTTTTGTTGTAAGTGAGAATGGGCAAAAAATAGTAAAACCCAGACTACAGTGTCCAAATACTTCCAGCATCATACATTTTCCCAAATGATAAATTTAGCTCCATTTACAACTTTATGAGGCGACTGAGTCCTGATTCATCCCGAAGCGAAAGCTCCGTTAATTTCCCAAAATGAGCCGCGTGGTTTTCGAGTTGGTGGTCTGAGAGAGAAAACCCTGACTGTAAATGATACCCAGGAATGCTCAAACATAATCACAAGACACACAAACAGTGACAGGATTTGTTAGAAAAGCCAAGTCATCTACTGGAAGTACCAGGCATCCTGAATGTTTCTGCACACAAGGGGGAGCCTTCTGGCAGCCAAGCAGGTGAGAGGCTGCATAATCCATCAGTCCTTTTCCTTCAGAGAGCGGATCTGACAGGGCCATGTGGGAAGCATATCTGAAGTCCTTTTTTTTTTCTGTTGTTTTGGTGAAACTTCCATCACCTCATAAACACTGCCCCAGAACACTTTGCACGAGAGATCATTCATTAATCAGGACCACTGGCACTTTAATGGCCAGTCAAACCCAAACTCACAACTGTGACTGATTTATTTGCAATTGAAGAAGAAAGTTATTCTTTGGTTAAGAGGCACTTTCTCATAGCGAGGGGACTTTAAAGAGAAAGACAGTGATCTCAACGTCTCCACCTGCAAATAATAACAACCTGACTGTAAACATCTCTTTACATCACTTAACAGCCTGAGAAGACTGGCACAAGACTTTACTTGGACTGTTTCTCATGCTTTGTCTTTCCTTCATTAACTTGTTTTTTCTTCATCCATCTCTGCCTCTGAGTTCTTCCTCCACATCAAACCCTTCTGTCTGACTTTGCAGACCCATTTTAAACGTCAGGGTGGCGGTTTCGCACATGGAGCCGCAATGGGAAGCTCCGCTCGCTGCAATAAGATGCTAGCTTGCGCTCTCCAACTGTTAAGCTTCGGAGCGGATCGGTCATATTGCGAGTTAGTGTTTCAGCCACCGGCACAGGGAACATTTCACTTGGCGGGTGGAATGGATTTAATTAAATACAAACAAACCTGGGAGAAACACCCCAGTGTAGTAAAAAGATGAAAAGATTCATGATTATGCTAAAAATATTAAACATTTAAGAACCTCAGTATGAGCAATTTAGAGGTTTTGCTTTTGGCTATGGCGGTTCTTGAACTAAACATAAAAATGTGGGCATAGACTTCAAAACACAACCCAGATGTAATAGTATTCTTTCACCTTTCACCAAAACAGACGGGTTTCTCGTCAAATAATCGGTTCAATTAGTTCATCTAGAGTTGCTTAAGCACAAGCTGGCCAGTTTTGACTCTGGCTCGCCCTTAATTAATGCATAATAAACACTTGTGAATGTGGATTAAAGTGTTTATAGATTAATTAATAACATCTCTAACTATTTATTAGAAATCAGTAAAGGGGAGCCTTATTTTAAAGTGGTACCTGTAATGATTTCTGCCACGTTATGTAATAACATCTAATGTCTCTACATCACACATGCAAACATCACGCAACACCGTGATGTTTGCATGCAGCAGAGGAGCGTGTCTATACAGCCCAGAACAGGTGAGGTAAATTATACTTTCCTGTTTAAAACGATTAAAATGTTCAGGATCCATAACATGTTATTAACAGTATATTGATCAGTATGAATGCAAAGACTGGTTTATGGTTGTTTATTACATAATACTTTCTGCTGCATTACGTAATAGCATCGTTTGATCTTGCAGCGATTATCACAAAAAAACGGTTTTATTACTTTTTGAAGTTTGAAATTATGAAATTATTACATAATGCTGTGTTACAGAAGCTCAAACTGAAATGTGCTTAAATTTCGATTGGGTTACATCTTGGACTAGAGAAGAAATGAATACAAAGAAAAAATCTGTACATAAAACGGAGAGCAGGAGCACATATGGAAACAGGAAAAGACCAAAAACAGGCTTTATATCATTACTTAATAATAAAACTCTATTGCTATTTCATGCGGTTTAACATTTTGATAGCAGATGGCCTAAATGAGTCCTTGAACCTATTCAGTGTACAGTTTCCAGTTCTGGACGGTCTGGAAGAAGGAAGTATTTTTGCATTACTGATTCAGGATGTAGGCCCCGTGGGTTTATGAGAACAAGACAAGATTTTAGCAACATTCAGGGGAAAATTAGGGATGTCCATTTTGTTTGAGTTTTTAACCAACGGAGTACAGGTTGTGGTCTTTTGCTGATTACCATCCCTGTTTTGGGAGCCATGCTGTCCTCATTACAGCTACTTTATTACCACTCACATACACAACCACACTTATACAAAAGCCTTAACACAAAGGCACCGCCAGTCTCCTGTAGTAATCCTAACAGTAACCCAAGACCCTGCTTCAAAGTTCACCTCAGATGGGTCGATGAAGTTGTTTAGGAGCGTTTGGATATCAGAGTTGTTATGTTATGAGGTGATTTATACATGACTGGTGGAGAGTAGCCAGCTAAGATATATAGTGTTGAGTTCAGGTGATTTTTCAGGAATAATGGATGCCTTTCATGGGGCGACAGATTAAAGCGTTGTTGGGTAGTGGAGCCTCGGAGCTGCGGTGGTCCTGCTGTGACTGCAGGCCTCCATGGACCCCTGACTGTAAGTCAACGCGACAATTATTAAATCCTGTTAAACACGTGAAAGTGTTCTCCTGGGCTCTTTCACTGTCATACCTGATAGTTACAGCACATGCATGTTTATTCATGGTAACTCAAATCAACCAATGCTCTACCTGAGCTGCACCCTGATTATGATTTAAGACCGTGAGTTGTTTCCATGTTGTTTTTACAATAAATCATGCAGAAGCTGCAGTTCTTCTTTCTGCGCTTGCCTTTTTTTACCCCCCTTTTCTCACTCTTTACCTTTCTCTGCTTTCTGCCTTATGTCTTTCCTGCATCCTGGCGTCATTTCACTGAACTGATGAGGGGATAGATCCCTCACACATACACCCACACAAAGGGACTTGCTCAACAATAGTGACTGGCCAAAGCCCACAAAGATCTTTATCACATCTCTTCCCTCTCCCCCGAGGGCTAAAACAACACGGATAAACATGTGGTCCTTTTTTTTTTTTTTTTTTTTTTTTCTTCCTCTGCAGTGTCCAGGCAGCACAGCAGGGAATCTGTAGCAGAGCAGATTGCAGAGATTGGGAGCCATTAGCTAATAGCTTTGCGTCTTCAGGCTGGAGGTTAAAACTTTGAGGAAAAAGAAAAGCCCGTACACATCAGGGGTCGATTACTGTCAAGCAGCTTTTCACAGCGGCCCTTTCGCATTTCCTTACAGTAAAACCGCAAACTTCAACACTTTTTATTGGGATTTGACAAAACAGAAAGTAGTGTGTAATTCTAACGCGGAAGGTTAATAATAATAATAATAATAAAACATTTTTCATAAACAAAAATCTGAAAACTGTGCCAAGTATTTGTATTTGGCATCTTAACAAAACCCAGTACAACATATTTCCATCCAGCCATTTTGTAAAGGCCTCAGAGAACATTAAAAAAAAAAAAAATCCATTTCTAAATAATCTTGTAAGAGTATGACATAACTGCAAGCCTCGAAGAGGTGTAGTAACGTCCAATTCACGGCTGGATGTGCAAGCCTATAAAAGCAATTTATGGATGGAGGGAAGCTTTGCACATTTGATTTTCACAGCATTTAATGACCAAGACGTGACCCCCATCTAAACTGAAGACTGGGAAAGGGGAGCATTAATTAGAAAAAAGGGGCCAAGAGGCCTATGGTAACTCTGGAGGAGATGCAGAAATCCACAGCTCAGATGGGGGAATCCGTTGACAACTCTTAAGGCAGAAACACTCTGCTTGCGTCCGAACCACCAGGCTCCAAACAGATGTGTTCTTCCTGACATACTGGCTGCATATAAGGTTCCCCCTACGGCTCACCGCACTAGCGAGATTGAGTATTCGCGTGAGAGTAAGTTCCTCCAGTTTCTTATCTGTTTGCTGTATTTCTGAGCTCCTACCGTACACTGTTTATTGAAATGTCTTTTTGATTATTTATTGGGCTTAGTGTTTTTGGAACAGACCTATATGGGGATAAACCTGGCCCCAAATGGCGTACATTTTACCTTGCGGATCACTTTTTTTTTTTTTTTGTGTTTTCCCCAAAAGCGGATCTGTTTTACTTTGCTGATGTGTCTCTCTTCCCGCCTTGCTGATGACTTTCCCATTAAATTGCTGCGTAGTTCCAACCAAGGTGGACTAGGAGTCTACCCTGGTCTTCACCTGTCACCCTGACAGGTATCATTTGCAGTTCACCACACATACAGATGCAGTTCTGGACGAAAGGCTTCTAGAAACTGCAAAAGACTTGAGGCTGGATGAGAGGTGCGCCTTCCAGCAAGCCAATGACTGTTATTATGTCACCAAATGCGCAGGTCTTTTTAGATCCTGGATCAACACACTTGAATCAAACAAATGTTTCTTTATTGGCAGACGTGAAAGAAAATGAAAAAAAATGGAGGCTGTGTTGAAGGACAGGACAAAATATGCAGGACTCCGGCTCTTGACACTCGTCACTGAGATCAGAGTACATTCATGCGTTAAAACGGTCTAGTCAAAGTCAAGACTTAAACTCAATTAAATATTCATGAAAAAACGTGGAAGTTGATGTTGTCTTCTAAACTAAGTTTGAGCTATGTTGTAAATAAGAATGGGCAAAAACTTTGGCCCTTCGATGGGGAAAACTGGCAGACACCATATAAAGGACTTGAAGTTGTAATTGTTGAGAAATGTAGGTTCTATGAAGATTAAATAAAAGGGGCTGAATACATTTTTATTTGTAAAAAAATAAATAAAAAATAAAATCAGAGAACCATGTATAATTTTCCTTCCTATTCACAATTATCTATTCCTTTGTGTCGATCTGTCACATGAGACCCCAATATAATGCATCATAAAATGTGAAAAAGTGCAAGTGGTATGAATAATTTTGTAATGCCCTGTCAACATGAATAATAAAAAAGAAAATCTCCTATTTCAACAACTCAGTGAACCACGCACAGCCCGACTCTGAGAGGACACTAGGAGACAACTGAAGGGGGGAGTGAGGAGGAGTGGATGTGACACAGGCTGGTTTCATTACACAGTCTGTTAGTGATGGAGGGAAGGATGAAACTTGTATTGATTGAGCGGCTGGTTATGGTTGCCTCCAGGAGATGATCTGCTGGCATTTTCTGTGAAAAAGGACGACACATGTTAGCTACAGATGAATACCAGAAGTCCGTCTCTGATCTCCTTTTCCCATGCCGTAGTCTTTGAATCCGCTATTTGTCATTTTGCCCTCTTCCTCCTCCTCCTCCTCCTCGGTATCATCATAACCACGTCTTCCTCTGTACATTCACGCTTTTCCCCTTTTCTTCCCATGTCCTTCGAGCTTACGGAGGCCGCTGCCACTCCTATACTAGAGCGAAGGGCCGGGTCACACATCTGGCATCCCCTGGCAGGGAAGTGCCCCCCCCCCCCTCCCACCTTGATGCAGCAGACTGGCTCGAGATCTTTCGCTGGCTCTTCATGCCTCCTGAAAAAACAAAACCGATACAGAACCAAAACACAGAGGGGAGGTCTGTCTTTCATCTCAGAGCTGTGCAGAGGTTACACATGCTCCTGCTCAAGGGCTTTTCAGCACCACGCTGCAACCCAGCATTTATCAATTATCAATTAACAAGAGATTAATGTGGTTATCTAACTCTAATCTCTGTTGGTGCTCTGCAGCCCACTGCTTTTTTTTTTTTCTTCAAATTACCACATAAATAGACATCATGATAGCTCATTCAAAGGTAATTTCTACTTTCTTAATTTTGCATTACCTGTTTCCTCCCCCACCCTGCACTGCCCCAAATTGTGGGTCATGCACTGCTAAATATTTGACCTGTTACAAAGCAGTTTGTCAGCCAGTTGTGACAATGCTAAGACCTAAAACTAACACAGCCCACTGAGTGAGCGGAAGGCCACTAATCTCCCAGCACCGACACCCTGCAGACTCTTTCACTAAGTGCTGCGTACTGCAGCTTTAACGTGGACCAACGTCAGGCTGAGCTGCGATTAAGGCAACACAGTCAAGCGAGATGTTAATGCGTGAGCCGAGCTCAGATTTTAACAGGCAACTCTAATGGTCTTGGAAGCTAGTTTTATTGATTTCACGAGTAATTTAGAGCAGCTGCTTAAATGGCATTTGTTCCAAAACCACTTGTAACTTTTCATATCAAGTGCTGGACCGCGTTGCAGTCGCCTTAATTTGATTTATTGCTGAGGAAATGTGCCGCACAAGTGCTCAAATGATTAAAATGTGGCATCTCAGATCAGAGAATCAAACCCCTTTAATCGATCGTCCAGAGACGGGGGGTGTGAAATTGACCAATGTGGAGTCGATCAAATTGTTTAGGACTTTCACATGTGTTAGAGCACAAAGGTATGCGCACACTACTTGTAAAAACATATATGCAGCGTTTATGCATGAAGCAGATGGGGGTGATAATTGGTCCTTTCGGGGGAAAAAAAAGACCAATTTCTTCAGCCCTTCGACAATAAGCCCCCCCCAAAAACAGCCATTGTGAAGATGAAAACAATCTTTATAGGTAAAAAAAAAAATGAAAGACTTTTTTAATTGAATGTTTGAGTTATTTACTGTGCCTTTCAGAGATATTTACGCAACATTGTTCATTACTGAGAAGAAAGCCTGTTTGCGGTTTGCAACATGTAGATTGTAACGCATCAGAGGGGAAGAAGGTCTCCAGGTCTGATGGGACCTAAATCAAACTATTGCACCTAAATGTAAAAGTAAGGTGGAAAACCTAAACCAAAACATTACCCTGAATTATCCAGCCCCGCTTTTGAAACATAATGGTGGCAGCATCAGGCTGTGGGGACACCTTGTTTTAAGAGGGACAGGAAAGCCAATCAGAACTGAAGGGAATCTTGATGGAAGTAAAGAAAGAGCAATCTGAGAGGAAAACCTGTTGGAAGTTGCAAAAAAAGGGGCAAATAATTTCAGTCTGCAGGTGCGCAAAGCAGGTTGAGCCATACCGCAAACGACTTGCATCTGTAACAGAAGCAAAATGTGGTTGATGTTCAGAATAATATATTATGAAGGCTAATGGGTGTGCAGGTGTGTGATGAAGCGTGTTAAATAGCTTTCAAAGAGAGAAACTAAAAAGTTATTAAGGTAATGGTGAAAAGAAGATAGGATAATTAATTGTAGGTGTGCGTTTGTGGGAAAGGGAGGAAGGAGTGCGGAGTGTATCATCATTGTTCTAACAGCAGAGATCAATAACAGGAGGATAATGTTTGTAACTTTATGTTCTGCTGTTAAGATCAGGATGCAACTCTTCCCTGACAGCTCACCGTGTCGTCACCCAACGCATCCTCATCTAATGATCCATTACAACATCAATTTATCTTAGGTGAGCATTTGATGGTAACTTCTGGCTCCAGTTGTCTAAACATGAGCATGAAATGATTCAAGCAAAACGTCTTACGGAGGAAAAGTGGTCACGAAAGTCGGTTCCTACAAGAGTCCTGACACGATGCAGATGTTCGGCCTATTAAAGGTTGAAGTGTATAGCAGGATCTTAGGCATATCAATGTACAATAAGTGGCAATAAATTTAAAGAGAACACAAGTATGTGTCTGTTACTGGGTTTCCATGATTGGGTAAAAATGCAGCCGTTGCTCCTGCGAAAACTCCACTTGATGGAGGAAAAGCCACAAACTATTGAGCAACTGCTCCGCATTGACCTCGCCTTCACCTCTACTGCCTTCATATTTCAATTTATAGTTTTCTCCTTGAACTTTTAAGAGCTTAGTGGAAAAAAAGCATGTCTGATTTAAAGCCAGACAAGTCCATTAGCCGTCACAGATGCATTGTACATCAGTGTTGACTGGGTTGAATGGGCTCTCAGTTGTTGCTGCTGCAAATCTCTGCTGTCTCGTGCAATTTGTTGAAATTCAGCGGCAACCTTTCAAATTGTACAGATTCGGGGCTATGGAAAAGCAGTTCTACCTCTTCACGTTTTGCCATGTCATCACCTCAAACTTTAATGCATTTTATTGCGACGTTATGTGTTAGATCGCCATAAAGTAGTGCATAATGAAAGGAAAAGAATAGATAATTATTATGAATATGACCTTGAAAAGGTTTGACGTACATTTAAATTCATCACTCTTCACAACTTCTCAATAGATGGTTTAGAAAAGCCTTCTAATGTCTTTTAGTAAATTAACATTATTGAAAGTTATGTATCATTCAAGGCCACAGAGGGAGCTGCTCAGTTATGCTGACTGTGCTAACTCCGGGCACACACGTAAAAACGGTCAGTTTTCATTTACGAAAGAACCAAGTGGAGCGGTAAAACCAGGGGAAAGGCGTGGCTGTGTTTGTGAATGTAAGACGGTGCAGCTCTGGGTGATGAACTATCAAAGAGACACTCTATAAAGCTGCTGGCTGTTAGCATGAGACCATATTATCTACTGTGGGACTTTACACATGTTATTGCTGTAACATTATATGTGCCCCCTCAGGTAATGCTGCAACAGCCGGCGATGTCATCCACACTGTTACCAGCAGACTCCAAACACAGCAGCGCCAGGCCATTTTTCTGATTTCTGGTCCTCCACTCTCTCTAACTTTACCCTGCATGATACCTGCCACACCTGAGGTAGAAAAACGCTGGACTTATTGCAGAATGTAGGACTTTAGCAAACATAACATTACTATTGGACAATGTGTCCCGCTCCATTGAAGAAGCTGCTGCAGAGCTGGAGAGCTCCTTCAGTGACAGACTGCTGCATCCTTGGCGCACAATTGAGTGTTTTTGTTGGTTATCGCTGATCCTTGCTCCCACCAGCTTGGAAATGTTATAGCCATCACTGCTCCCAGCAAACTCAGTCAGTGTTTACATCCCTGCTGTTTTCTGCAGTGTTTTTTATTTGTTGTAAATTGACGATTGCTGTTTTCATTTACAAATATACATGCATATTTTTGTACATTTCTTTAAATCTGAGCATGCTATTTGTTATTCTTAATTACTGTAAAGTATTATTTTTCTTACGGAGTAAATTTGTCCATACTTTACCGGCTCCCATTCTAATTTTTTTCCTCTTTTTTAAAACTTTGGTGTGTATTTGCATGCCTTTATTTGGCTGTCACCTTGCTGCTGGTACACCTGACAAAGAGTATTTGTTGCCTATTCTTTACCTTGCACTTCACATATGTTTCTTCTTTTAAAAAAAACATTAATTTGCCTCCATGAAGACATCTTAATACAAACAGTAAGTAAAAAGATGACTATATATATATAAAGATTAGATAGATAGATAGATAGATAGATAGATAGATAGATAGATAGATAGATAGATAGATAGATAGATAGATAGATAGATAGATAGATAGATAGATAGATAGATAGATCTTTACCCCTTAAGTCATCTTACACACAAACCAGTTTGAACACTAACCCAAGAAATGTTGTATTGTACTTTCATCAGTCAAAGCAAAAACATTTCACAAATATCAAATGTTTGATTAGGTATTCTTTTGATAAATGTTTTACTCTGAATATTGCGTTAACGATCAAAAGTCTATTTCCAGTTGAATTCCTTTCTGATTATTTCATTAATCGTATCATTTGTTTGGCAGCTGTATGTAAAATTTTTAGAGTAGTTTGTTTTTTTCTGTTCTTCCAGGCACTTATTGCATCTCGTGTGATTTGTGACAGATGCCTCCAACGTTACAGATGTTATCATTACTCTTCCCTCGCTGACTTCCTGGCCTTGGACGCTGTTTTCTAACATACTGGCTGTTGACATCCTGACTGCTGTATATTCTCTCGCCGCTGTTGGTCGAAACTTTGCCAACATTTTCCATTACTTCATTCGGCGCATGCAGCTCGACATAAAAGGGGACTTGGTTTTAGTTTTCCTGAACACATCATAAAACAAATCTTCAACAACCAACAGGAAACGCTCTCTCTGGTTTGAGTGCCGTTGACGTGTCTGGGAAAGCTGCAGTTCAAGTCCCCATTGACCATTGTTGGTCAATTTCAAGTTAACCAAAACCGAGGCTATCTGGAGCTAAGTGCGACATCCGTTCATGCAGACGCGCCAAACACCACACTGAGCAGATCATTTGGCCTCCAGGTTTTTCGGCTGATCTTTCGATGACTTCACAGAAGCCGATTGAGATGCACAGTAAGCTCTTCCTGCCCTATAGCAACAAACCTCTGGCTATTGTCCGTGCGAGGTGGACAATCAAATGAGTGTGAGCCCGTGTGTAAAAAGGCCAGCTGAGTCTACACTGACCAAGTGAAATCAGCCGTGCGTTGATGTTGTGGCCCCGGGCTGAAACCCTGCCTCTTTTCCTTTGGGCTCAGCCGGGTTCCCAGGAGCCCAATCAAAACCCAGAGCCACCCGGCGACCTCCTAACCTCGGCTGTAAGCGCCCTGATTAAGAGCTCATCAACGCTCTGTGGCCCTTATAGCTGCACACAAGCCCGGCTTTGTCAACTGTCGGCACGTATTCGCGGCTTTCAGGCCCACGGTGTCCTGACTCTGAATCCCAGCGAGGTAGAGACTTTGTCACATTTACCATTTGTCGCTCACTGCGTAATCTCCCTCTGAGCCGTGCTGCTGCATGATCCCATATGATTGCATGTGTTTGACAGTGAAGCAGTGAGGTGAGAGAGGCAGGAAATGAGCATCCCGATAACAATAAGCCTGGGCTGGTATCCTTTCACCTTCACAGCGTGAGCCGACATTCTGCGTCTGCTGGGAGCACAACGCTGGATCAGCTCGGCTGTAACAAGGTGGCAGGAGGCAGGAAGACCATAAGACCCAGGTTTTTAGAAGAGGGGATGCACCTGGGAAGTGCAGTGTAACACCGGGGAAGCCTTCAAACCTTGACAGACCCACAGAGTCTCTGGGCCTTGTCTTTTTGCAGCAAAGTTATCAGCTAAGTTAGTTTATTATAGAACCATCTTCCTCTGCAATACCAATCTGTGGTATGTCCCCAACCAGCTGTCCACCTTGGGATTTTATCCCATTGTTTTGTTTTTTTAAAAGCTCAAGCTTTGTCTGATTAAGTCAAGGCAACATATTCTCAATTGTTTTCATGTCTGGGCTTTTAAATGTGCTTTAATCAAACTATATTGTTGTAGCTTTGGCTGTAATTTTATGGTTATTGTCCCAATAAAAGGGGATTCTTTTGTCCTGATTGGAAGACTTTTGCTTTAACATGTTTTCTTCCAAGATTCCCCTGTATTTAGCTCCATTCATCTACCTTCAACTCTAGAAAGATTCTCTGTCCCTGCTGAATAAAAGCATGCCCTCATCATGATGCTGCCACCACCATGTGTCCAAGCAGGGACACATGGTGGTGTCCCTGCTTGGACACCACCATAGCGTTCTTCCTACTAGTTTTCCATAAGCTTCAGCTTTAGGACTAAAACTTATCATAGTGCTTGGTGTTAGAAATCTCTAACAAAACAAACCTCTGAGGCATTCACAGAACCGCGGTTTATAAACTTAAAGGTAGAGCTGACGATTTTATTCGGAAATCGGTAAGAAACGCCCAAGTGCTGTTTTGAATAATCGCGCATGTGTAAGACCATCCTACCTGCTCTTCTGCTCCCCAGGGGGATCACAGCCAGCAAGCGGAAACTAAAAAGGAATGTGCTCTTGCATTGCCGTTACGTGAGCACGTCAGAATGATCGGCATGTGGGACAACCAATAGATAAAGGTGATACCCCCGGAACTTGAAGCCGAAAAAAGATTGTCTGCTATACCTTCAAAGGAGCTATAAGTGATACTTCACCACTAGGAAGCTGTGCTCCTTTCCTTTCTCAACCGTCGCCTCCTCTGCGCATATTTGTAAAGGTAAGAGAAGATGTTGATCACTATTTTTTAGTTGTTTCTATCTAAAATAATGACGTTTCGCTTAATGCTCCTTTAAACTTAGATTAAGTTTCTTACAGGTAAACTCTGTTTAGAGTTCAGGCAGCTTGTGGTCCACTAAGGGGTATTTAGAGTAAAAGGGTCTGAAAAAAACATGCCACAGGTGTCTGACATTTTGAAAGGATGTGTATCATTTTCATTTTCTATCACTTCACATTTAGGCATTACTTTGTGTCAGTCTCTTGAGAGAGGACAGATAATGCCAAATCCACTTTTTTAGGGCTTGAATACATTTTGTTATGTGCTTGGAGTCTCTAGGAATGAATTAAAGGTTAAATATAGTCTCTCCAAGTGTATAGTGCAAGTGTAATAGATGTCTTTATATTGTCTTTGGTTCATATTTTTCAAGCCATTCAGTTTTCTTTGTTCTCTATTACGTTGTTTGAACAAGTATGTCACAGTATTTGCTGCAGAGCTGCTAAAACGGCCATGGACTTCTGGTTGACAAGTTTAGCAAATTATTCCTCGCCATGATTTTGTAGTAGATAAGAACCACAGCCTTATCCTCCTGTAGCTTCTACAAGTTACAGGAGAATAAGGCTAAAAGAATATAAAAATAAATAAATAACTAAAATAAAAGAAGAAGAAGCTACAGGAGGATAAGGGAACATTTTTGGTTGCTGGGTGTATTAACCCACACAATTCATTACACCGTCACATGCTACAAAAATGGCCAAATGGGGTGGAAAGGAACGCTCTGCAGCCTAAGGGGGTGTGTGTGTGCGAAGTGCCTCCTTTAGATTTAAAGAGACAGCACTGAAATGAGTTGCTCTCCAACACACCTAAGAACAGGTATAAAGGCGGGGCTGGTGGACAACAAATAACAAGTAATTCAGACTAAAGCATTGCAGTTCCACTTTATATCGACCAGAACTGAATGATTAAAATGTGAAAAACAAGGATTTAAAGGCACAGTATGTCCCCTTTAAATCAGACTAAAAATACACAAAATATGAAGAATTTCATGAGCTGCAAATACTTTTGCAAGACACAGTACGCAATGATAAATAGACAGAAACTTAAAAACAAACACCCAACAGCAGAATAGGGGACTTTTGTGATAACATGACCCCTTTGATATGTTGAAAGTTGAAATGTTATCTTCAACTATTATTGATAACGTCCACCAATAGACCCTAGTCACATGGGTAAAGACATGGGATCAAGCTGTGGGAATGGGACAAGAATCAGCATCAGGCTCCAAGTAAAACACAAAGCCTTTCCTCCGAGTGTCCTGCCAGCTATTCAGCACAAAATATTCATAAATTTACATCTCATTGCAGCTTGTGACTGAAACACTTAAGTCTTTAAAGAAGCTTCCATGCAGATGAATGTTGTGCAAGCCCTCAAACCGGCGTGTGACCGGCGAACACATTCAACTTAATGAGACTGGAAGATCCAAAGAGGGAGAAGACAAAGGAATATTTGGAAGTTATTAAAGACGTTGTTGTTAAGGCTCACAGTGGGAACTGGTGCTATAGTTTTATTTTACAGGAATCCAGACTGAACTTCATCACAAAGCCCATCAACAGACTTCTGAGGAATTCAACATGGCTCATCAGATTAGTTCATCTCCTGGAGCAGTTTCACTGTGGGAACTGAAGAACCTTATTAAAAAGCCACATTTGAGAATATCTGCACAGAACTTTACGTGTAATTTTACAGGCGATGCTTCGTAAATCTAGCAATTTCACCAATGAGCGGCAAACACGGAGATGTTATAATAAGAATGAAGGTTCACAAGAGATACGTGCTGTGTGTAAACCTGGACCAGCAGCGATAAGCAAACTTTTACTCAAGCTGTACTAATGAAGCGTTCTCCATGCTGTAATTCAGGCATGACCAGGAAAATATCGCTGCCTGTTTCTCCACCCTTCTGACAGAAGTAGACATGGTCTTTCCTACCATTTTTTCCTCTAATCAGCATGACATTACATTACCCACAAGCTTTATCTCATCCTTTCTCGTGTAACCCGAACACGCACGCATTCTCCCAAAGCCATACAATAATTCAAAGTTAACCCCACGCAGCAGGACGTTTACTGTACATATCCGCCCTCCCTTTAATTTTTGGAGAAACAAACCAGAGTACAAAAAAACCAGCCCGGGATGCTTTTCGCAAACAGAAACCATGTGCTGTTTATTAGAACAATTTAACATTGAAGGACCTTTATGGAAGTGCCTGTTGGGAGGGGCATGATTATATTTGTACCATTCACCCCCGCTAACCATGACCAGACTGTGAGTGTTCACGTCGGACCAGAAGAGTCGATAATCTCAAGGCCTTTTTGTTCTATTCCGAGCAATAAATGCGATTCATTAGCGCTTAATTTGAAAGGGCGGTAATCCCCTAAAAAGTTGAGAGGATGGTGGGCAAACAGTTGGACCAGAAAACTGAGTAAAATGCAATCTTCTAGAAAATTAAAGCTGGCTGTATGTCAGCGTCTGAAAGTAGATTTTCGGTTGCATCTGATGAACCGTCCAGTGTTTCATAAAACAAGCCAATTTGCAGAGGTAGGATTGATGTTTGTGCTTTATTTGCACTAGACCATCAAACAATGTACTTTTATTAAATGTGCTGAATTGATTTAAATACATAGCTTTGGTTTTCAGCTCTGTTATCCTTCCATCTTGCAACTCTGCACAATGCAGATGAAGTATACATTAGTATCAAGCATATTTACAAGAATATATATATATAAAAAAATAAAGGTGTAATGTTAAAAGATGATATTTCAACAGTATCATGGGAAACCTAAGAATCAAAACCTTATGCTTTCACAGCCATTGTAAAGCCATTGCAGATAAACATTGTTTTAAAGAATCTATAATTAATACAGAGCATTTTAGTCCAGTCTGGACAAGTCTTTAAGTTTTTATTCTTATCTCAATCTCACATGATCTTATTGCTGTTAAGGCATTTAATAGATTTAGTTTTGTTCTTCTTTGTTTTAGAAATATAACTGAAAAAAATAATAAATCTTGAACGTAGAAATATGCATTTCAGGTGTGACCAGTCCACGTAATTTGAATTTTGAAGTATGCAACTGCAGCTCAGGTTCATTAGAAACAATAAAACAGTTTTACATGACGGGAGACTGGAAAGTATCTGTTTTAGGACCTAAAGTTTCACCATTGGTGAGATGGTTATAGTTTCATATCTCGTTCTCCACTCTGTTATTGTTTCAGGTCTCTACAAGGAACTACAAAAAAAAGGTACAAAGATTATTTAAAATTGATGGGTACTTTTTCAACACGAATGTAACAGAGGGATGTCAACCACTTATATGAAAATAACTCTGTCACTTCATATATCGGATCAGATGCCGTCAATATATCGGATTAAAAGTATCTTTTGAGAATAACGTTGTTTGAGCAAGTGTAAAACATAGTTTCCATTATGCTCTTTTTTATTAAAAATGTTTTACTGGTCTGATTTAATACTCTAAGTGGAAAATCATCATGAAGGTTTGAAAACATTGGCTTGTTTTTTTAATCTATATGTCTTTTACTTAGTGAATTGATTTGATTAAATAAATCAGCTGTTAAAAGATATCGTAATTTATTTAATATACGAGAAATACTCTATTATCCAACTACAGCCAGATTTGATGCCATGGGATCTTGTTATACCACTGATATATTTGAACAAGATAAAGCATTATATTTTAACTAAAATTAACACATCTCTCCTTCAAAGTTAATATTTCAACATTATATGTCATCGTGACAAATCACTAACAAAGAGGTTAAACTAAGCTCTTCTAATTTTTTTCCTGCAGTGCACAAAAATAAAATGATCGACTTCAAGAGTGTTTCGCTCAGTTTGATTCAATGTATCATGTAATTTTCCTGATTACATATGTGAGATATTTTGCAATAAAAGTCGACCAACCAGGTATCTGCATATCAGAAAGGCATTCATTTCAGTAACAACAGTTTTGAAAAGTCTCAGTTTCAAAAGCACTCAAATTTGATCAAGAGGAACTGCAGTTGGGGTGCTGTGGATCCCGGAGAAAGTGAAATTTTCTCCAGTTGTTTGGATCCACAGCAAGACACATTCCCCACATTTCCCACTAGTATAAAAAGAGAAAGCTGCTTGTTTGGATGGTTTTCTAGCATTCTTGTGATGCAACACCTCGACGCAGCTCTCTCCTTGTCATGTTGTCATGTCTGTCAGTGAAATAAATAGCCTACCTACCCATGACTGGCTACTAGCACAGACACCCAGCTAGTTAGAAACAATAACCAATAACAGACTTTTCAGGCTCTCAATATTACTTCACAAGAAGCAAAAGTCTATAGAAATATGTATATTATTCTGCACAACGACACAGATTGTTTTTGAAGAACTCATAAATGTATTTATTCTATATTTTTGATCGGGTTTTCTAACACTGCGTATGTGTCCTGTGAAAACAGCAGTAAGTGGCAACGCATTGTATTACTATAACTACAAAAATAATATAATTAACATTTTGTCTTAAAATAAAGACAACTATAGTACATCATACTTTTTTTGTCGTAAACTGGCGAGCAGCTCACAACAATGTTTGCATCTAATGTGCAGTGAGCTTTATTTTACAGTGGAGACCAAATACTTGTGGACACTTGAACAGGGCTGCCCACAGAGAGAGATCATATTCCTTCATCTCCTCACCTTCTCTTTATTTCCATCAACTCTGAGAGGGCACGTACACGTCAACAAGAGGAATAACAGATGACTCATGGAACATGCTCACCGGAGCACTCCGAATGTTTGTATATGTGTGAGAGCGATACTGCCTGAATAAAATCAAATGCATTTGTTAGTAAGGTTGTATAATGTGAAACTGCCACTAAAAACAGATCGGGGGGTAAACATTTATAATATCCGATGTGTTTGAATTAGGATGAAGAGGATCTGTAAATAGTTTATAGACTTTATTCCAGTCTCAACATCTTTCGTACAACAACAGTATGAACCGAGAAGACCGCAGAGGAGCTTTAAGCGTTGCCAGAAGTGTTTCTGGTTACCGCTCATCCGGCGTTTCTGCTGGGTTTTCTGTTTGTTTGTTTGTGAATGGTGGTCCTGTGGTGGAGTCAGTCGATTTTAAGATCTCATCAATAACATAAATGGGTTCTGCAAGGAGATAGACGACAATGTTACAGTAGCAGTCCCCATTTTCTTTTATTAATCAGATCAGCTGTTTTAATGGGCACTGTGTCGTCTATAAGACAAAAGCAGAACACCAGAAGGTTTCGTGCTATAGTTTTACTGCTTTTAGAGAGTCTGCCACATTTTTGTGCCTCTGCGTGTGGAGCCTGATGCTTTATGTTTGTCACATTGATAAAAAGACAAATGTACGAGCTGTCAATTGTTTATTTTTTTTATTAATTCTCGGTCTACACTATACCAAGAAGCTGAGACACAAAGGTTTAATGCAACACTGATAAGTCAATCTAGTATTTGCAGAAGACCATTAAAGAAAATACGTCTCCAAAGGGTGCCCATGGTTTTAGAAAGTTGAAGGAATGTTTAGCTCTTTGTTTAAGATGCGTTTGGAAAGTGCCAGATAATCCAGTCCGACCAGCCGGTCACTGCCCCGGTAAATGACCAGCTGCTTGGAAACTCAAAATAATCTTTTTTTTTTTCCAGTCATGGGCTGCATCATACCTAAGCGTTATCAGGTCAAGCTGACAACAACACAACACTGTCACTGAGTGAAGAGGGATCACGTTGGATAGTTTCCGTATCAGTTAGGTGTTCCTAAAAATAAGACAGCAGAAGCACAGAGATGGAAGAAGCCATTCAAACAAAACCTTTCTTATACAACGGTTAAGACACGTTATCTCTTTGTTAAGGCTGCAAGAGAGAACACGACTGTCAGCAGATAATAGTAAGGCTCGACGAAGCACCACAACATTGCTGTTTTTATCTTTTGTGCATTCATCACCCGTATTTCATGGAATATGCTGGATTCGGAAATCCGGCCTTTTGAAAATCTTCATCAGACAGGGATCTATGCATTTTCGGAAATATACACAAAATCAGCTTTTGTTTTGTAGTGCTAGCTGGCCTAAGCATGCTAACCTACATAATGAGATGCTAAAGTATAAATACATTTTGATTTAACTCCAAAACATTTTGTCTTGTTTTACAGCAACTTCCTTTTCGCACAGTTGGCATGAAGCCACCTCTGTTTTTCATTTAACTAATTAATGACTACTAATGGCAGTGAGGGTGGAAAAACATCAAAAACGATAAGCTAATGGGTTATCTGTAATAGGCATTCTGTGCCATTCCTCTCAATTCAAATTCAGATGATGTTTCCTCATCAGGCATGTAGTTGAGAGCCAGATTCAACAGAAGACCTGAGCTCAGAGGTAATGCTCAATGTGTTTCCACTTCAGTAGTGCTGCTGCAAATCGATGTCCATTTGAGGGGAGGGAAGGTGTGTGCGTGGGGGGGATTACCAATGTACTCAGGGAAGTCTTTGCATCTGGAAATTTGCAGATGGAGATAAAATTTGAAAAAGCAAAAAGAAAGAAGGAATGCCGAACATGTAACTGAAACATGAGGTTTCAATAACAACATAAAAAGTGTTTGAAGTGACACACATGAGCCCCGCTCCACCACCACAGGCTCCATCCTCAGCACCCACCCCCTCCACTGCATTACCTGTCTCCGAAATAAAAAACAGCGTGTCCTACCAAACCCTATCAGACACAGACATCTCCACAGAGCCACAAAACATGTCTCATCTGACACAACAACGAAAGCTTCTCTTGATCACATGCAGGCAGAGTCGGGCGTCTTTGAAGCCTGCCAATCTTTGCAGGGCGAGCCTGCATTCATACATGGATGTTCCACTGGATGGAGGATGAACGCTGCTTTGATTGGCAACGTCTGACCAAAGTGGTTTACAGGAATCCTTGAAAGGGGAAGGTGATTAAGGTTGTGGGATTTAAAAGCTAACTAAATCAAAACGGTGGACTGTCTGTTTGGGGAAACGGGCGGGGAAAGAAACACAGCCTCAGTCCAAGGCTAACAAAATCCATCAAAGGAAATCTGTTAAGATCATCAAGCAAGACTGACGATACCATTAAATACTTAAAGTCATATTTCTTCCTTTCAATTTTGGGTTTGGAACAGAATTACCGAAAGTCATGTAATAAAACCTGTTAACAAACAAATTATAGCGTAAGAGTGAATGAAGTGAAAACTTGAATTATTTTCTTTTGTTTGAATGACTATGCTTCATGCTACAAAGAAGCCTTACAGTTTTCTTTTCTAAATTAGAAATGAAAAAAGGCTGTTGAACAGTGATTCTGTTTCACACACTTGATTGCATCTCTGAAAATCTGTATTGTGAACAGGATAAGTATAGTGCACAGGCCCTCTAAAAGCAAACATCTGCAAAAAAAACAATGTCAGATATATCAGATAAATTATTAGGTATATACAGATTACAAAATAATTGCAATTCTATATTTAAAATACATACTTATCTGTTCCTATTCAGCCTAGGCACTTAGAAGCTAACTTTCTGTCCCCCATCTGTACACAGATTTGCTCAAGTTATCTCTAACGTAAATTTCCTGTCAGGCAGAAAACGCTTGTCTGCAGAGATATTGGATTTTTGGTCTACGCAATGGAGCCAGTGAAGACAGAAAAGCATTAGCCAATAACTTGCTGATAAACAAACGTGAGTATATTGATGTGATTGCGAAAGCACTTACAGGCCGTTGTTATATGCCACTCCCTGGGCTCAAATCAACTCAACTCAGATTGCATCTCTCTAAAATGACAATACACTCAAATCCCCTTTAAAAATCTCATTATACTGACAAAACACACTTCAATTACCCAAACAGAACTGCTACAGCAAGCCCCAACCCTTCCTCGGGCAGCCATCTGAGTGTTTGCAGGACTACAGAAAATAATTCAGATGTGATATGATCATATGGCAGAATTAGGTTAGCTATTCTCAGTGCCTGCACTGCATTACTGGACATGTGGAGACATCACTGTGGTGGGTTCAGGCTGTGGACAGGGAGAGAGACCAAGACTATCAGCAGATAACAGGAAGGTTCACCAGACTAACTTTTGGCTGTCTTCGATACGGCTGAAGTTAGTCTGGAACTGCTCCCATAGAGGGCTTTTTGTGGGGCGCAGTTAACAGACGCAAATTAAACCGATGAGAAAAACTGTGGACGTGACGTAAAAAAGGCACAACCAGACTTCTGCTGTCAACATTTCACAATACAATGCAACATGGCGGCCGCGCTGCTGTTTTAAGGACATTCCCAGGTCTTTTAAAACAGAAGAAAGTGCATACGAACGCTCCATAGCAGTGGCCATCTTGTTTGTTTTGGCTGAGGGATTCCCGGGCGCTGCACATCACTTCATATATAAAAGGTCGCCCACGCCTGTGATTGGTCGCTATCCAAAAAGACGCTCAGTCGCTGTATAGCACAGCGAAAGCGAAACTGAGTCTAGTTGGCCAGGCTACCAGAGTCCAGCAAAGGTTTAATTTAATCTATTAGAGCTTTCAACATCTGTCAATCGTGGAAAAATACTGGATTTATAGATGTTGGCAGGTAATCTCAGTGTTAAGGGAACGACCTGAATTCTCTAGGATATAAACACTTGCCTTAATGTTAGCTGCGCCAATTGCAATAACTTTAAAATGTGAACTCTATGATCATGTTGCCTTTGTTTTAAAATAGAAACCCCTGTTTTTCAGCGACTGTTCTCACACATTTAAAAACAAATTAAAACAATTCTGACTGGTTTGATTAGTCTCGGAAAACAGACCTCAGAACTAGGAGAGATGTTGCACACAAGTTGGGAGCATCCTAGATGCTTGTTGGAAGCATCTAGGGTGCTTCCAAGTGTTATAACCCAAATTATGTTAGTTATAACCCAAAAGGAGCATGTTCACAAATACATGTTTCATAGCACTATTTGCCCCGCAGTGTTTAAAAGATACAAACCATCAGAATAATTTATAAAGGCCACTTTCCCTTCATTTTATTAGTGGGCAGCCTGGGAGTCCCTTGGTGAGTGCCAAGTTCAGGGAGCATCTTTGTTGTTTTTACCACTGTGAGAATCTGACTTTTGAGCACAAATAGAATGCACCAAAAATTACGGCAAACAGCAAAAAGCTAAAACAACATAATTTGAATGATGTGGATTTAATTTCTTATAGTTATGAAACTCATATTGGACTGAACAAATTTTCACCGCATCATTTTTATTGTGCATCTCTAGAAGTCATCCTGCAGCAGAGGGCCAGTTGTTAAAGAGATACATGTGTTTCAGTATTACTGCAAGCAAAGAACACATTTCAAAAATGTAACTAAAAAACTTCTTCAATCAATCAATAAAAAAAAAAAGGCTTTGGGAGTAATTAACAATGTGTATGCAGATGCTGAACATACATTTTTACAGGTTGGTATTTTTTCAGATAGGATTTTTTTCAGATTTTTTTTTTCAGAATTATTTTTTCAAATGAATTCATGAATGATCATGAATTATTTACACTGTCTCTCGGATGCTAAGGTACACTCGCACCCACCTCAGCTATTCCAAGTGGCTGCTGTATTACAACTTTGAATCGTTTTGTTGCTGAAAAGTACTTTATGAATGAACTCGCCTGATGCATATTGCATATTTTTTCACTACTATAAACTGTGTGCACCTCTGTCTGTTTCTTTACCACTGTCACGTCCGAATTTATAAACTGTGGAACAATAAAGTAATTTTTTTTTATCTATCTTATCTTCTTATGTGCTTTAGAGTGGAGTGAAGAGACATTTCTACTGGTCCTTGCTCCACCCTTCAGTGGAAGCCCCATCCTCAAAATTGCAGAGAATATAATCTGTAAATAGCTATTTGAAAATAATGCATTTTGAAAAACTCTCTAAAAAGAAATGTTGAAAATATAAGATAGGAAAAAATAAATGAAAAAATAAATCCGAAAAAATACTAAACTGCAACAATGTAGGTTTAACCGTTGCATACACGTCGCAAGTTACTCTCAAAACCTTTTTATTTGATACGTTTTTCAAAGTTCCATGTTAAATGTGTTTTTTTGCTCACAATAATATTGGAATAAAGCTCTCTAAAGCTGGCAGCTGCTGATCATCTGCAAATACAGTACAAACATGCTAAAAGCCCTCCAGAATCAGTCATGAGTGTGAGCGAGTAAATATTCAGACACTTTCCCCTCTTTCTCACATTTAACAGTAATAACTTAATTAGTTACACGTGTTGCCAGAAACTGAGAGAACACTGAGGCAATCTCAGACGCAAAAACACAAAAAAAAATGTGTATGACACAAATCATATCCACACCACAGTTTGAATTTCAGGTTGAATAAACAGACTGCCCAGACCTGTGCACTTCAGTTAGAGAGAAATTTGATTTGATTATTATGCTTTGAGTTTGGTATTTGAGTTTTTGAAAGATACTTCATTTGCTTTTGTGGGCCATTCCAGAGGTTTAATAAACACTCAGCTCTCGCACTTTCACAATATCAGATAATGGATGGAAGTAGCAGCTCCCTTGCTTTGGCCTGAGCCATGTTCCTGCTCTCATTACCCCTCTATTGCCATCTGTGTTGTTGTACCTTGAGTAGCTCAGGCCAGCCTCTCTTCATCTTCCTCACACATGACCCCTGACATGCCCTTTCACCCTTCTGGGGTTGTTCCCCATGGACCCTGAACACTTAGGCCCTGCTCTGTCACTTATCACCCACCAGGAAGCCCGGCTTGTCTGACATGGAGCAGCTTGGCCCAGTCCGCTCTTTCCTCTCTCGGGGGAAGAATGAGACAGACAAATGGTAGGAAAAGAAGAGGAAGATATCAAAAGCTCCACCTTGTGTGAGATTTAGCAATCAGCCACAGGGGGCCCTTCGTCACAGTGGGGACTCAATAATCCTTGAAGGAGCAAACAAAAACACCTTTAATTTGGATATTGGATTGTGAATCGAAGAGTGCAAGCCATGCTTTGCAGACATGTTTTATTGTCAAAATGACAAAATTCAAGACAAAAGCTGGAATGCATGGTCTTCTAGTTGAGAGACTGAAGCAGGCAGAGAAAATACGCTTTTTCTGTAGTTTCAGCAATAAAATATATTCCAGTATGCAGTATTAAAAAAATGTCACCTCAGTTATTTTTCTTTTGGTTTCAAAAAGCCAAACTTCTGTTTGTTTTTGTTTTTGTTTCTTTCCATGCATTTTTCTTCAGGCCTTTTGAATGTACAGCCTTTCTCCTTCCATAACGATTTAAAAGGGAAAGTGGCAGCCAGGTGCTGCTGCTCAAATACACCGGATTAGTGAAACAACGGCGGTGTGGCGGTGTGACCACATCTATAAAATGATTTATTGCAGTTTGCTGGCCTGAAGCATGCAGGTGTGTGTTAATAGAAAGCGAAGGAGGAAAGACTTCTGCAATGACCTTAAAGAACCGAACAACCTGTGAAAGGTCTTGTTTCCAAATAAATTTGATGTCAATCATTCTAAAGTACAAATAACCCCCCCAAAAAAACCATTGTTATAAGTAGAAAACCTTTGATATAGTTGCAAAACGTCCATGGAGAAATTTACCCCATTAAATTGTCAGAAAAAATAATTAATAAATGCAAAAGCTCCATTCCAGACTTTAAGACCTCATTTAGCATGCTAGCTGTTGAAATTCAGAAAAATGCCGTTAGAGAAAAGACACAAGTATGATTGCAGAGAGAAATACTTCTCTCTCTTATGAGAGTTTGGGACCGTTTTGTAAAGTTGCATCTTAATGAAATACGAGAGTTGTCCAACAGCTAGAGAAAAAATAGGTTATGCAACAGGACAATAATCCCAAAGACACAGCAGTAAAGCTGCAACAGAATAGTTAAAAAAGAAATCCGAGGTTCGTCTTAAAGAGCAGTGGGTCAAAATTACATCACAAGAGGCTGATAAAGTCAGAGAGAAGACGCTTTTAAATCGGTGTTGATGAAGGTGATTCTTCAAGGGGTTATGCTTTAACTAGTTAAATCTTGTGGCTTTTTTTTACTTGGAGGCTTTACAACTGGTATAAATATATACAGTACCTGTGTTTTGTAGTCATTTCATTGAGGTAGAGTTTTACTAGCTTTACCCAGGAATTTGCAGCCTTACTAACATTTTTAGGAAGAACGGAGAATCTTACGCTCATATCAGCAGAAGTGTCTGGTTATTAATAGCAAGAAACAACAGCAAATATCAACTGCCTCCTACAGCAGGCTGTCAGAAAGGATATCTATGCTTTTGGTGTAAATGCCCCGCACAGGGGCTTCTACCTTTCTGTGCTCGTATAAGAGAGCAAAAGAATCAACTTTTTCCTCTGTCAGACTCGACTGATTTGAGTGTTTTCTAGCTCTACTCCTCAAGTTGCCTCTCTTTCTACCAGATGAGGAGGAATGTCTCCTTCTGTCAAACAAGCCTGAGTGATATCTCCAGTTAACTCCAATAATGGCTCAAGAAAAGAATGTGTTCCAATTTTGTGCCTCGGATTCTTGCTCTAATTGCTTAAACAAGTGGGTCACATTGTTTCGGGCATGTGTGGGGTGCTTTTAGCAGAAGGCTGATGTTTCTAGGCTGGGTATTGAACTTTAATAGAGAGGGTTACCAAGTTCAAAAGGTCAATAGAGCTTCACATAAGAAAGCAGTTTAAATCGAGTACAAGGGCAAGAGAACAGGCATGTGGATGAAGACAGAGGAGCACTACCTCAAAATTTGGTTGATTGTGAAGGACGATGTGCCCCACGGACAAGATGTGTCTGTCAAGTGGATTGTTGCGGTGATCCATCTAGCAAGCTTTCCATTGAGATTGTTCGGGGAATTGTTTTAAGGAAAATGTTGTATTAGGAATTGTCTCAATTAGTTTCAATTACAAGAAGAACTCAAATCAGGGAACAATGGCAATATATGACGCTGGATGGTCAAATTGTTGATGTTTAATCCAAACATGGTTTCCCAGAGGAAGAATGTTTTTTCTCGTGAACACAGTCTAATCATTTAAGTTCAAACCTCCTTGCAAGAGTGATATGTCAATTGATTTTATATTTTTTCAACTTCTAGATTAACAACCCATCATTATTTGTTTAATTAATCATTCAAGAGAGCTCCTCCAAACAATTTACCAACCTTGACCCACTGTACACACACAATTGACTTAAAATGAAAAAAGAAACTTTAAAAAAAGGCACATACTTTTTGCCTGTGTTGCAGTTACCTTGGGCCAGATGTGGGGTCAACGTACCGAGACGATGATGAAAAGTGGCAGCCATCTGTCTTCACGCTGGAATAATACTGTTTCCTTCTCTCGTGAAACATAAGTGGCATATTTTTGTTTGACAGCTCATCACAGTATTCACTTTCAGACTTGAAGTTTTTCCTCTCCAGGCGGAGGAATATCTCCAGTGGAGGAGAAAGGGTTAACAGCTCTTTACGGCAATAGATAATGTCGAAGCAGCAACACAAATGGAGACGGAGAGAGGATGGGGTTGAGACAGTGGTGATGTGGCAGAGAAATCTTCTCTGGGAAGATGATAATTGAGACAAAGAGTACCCAGATGATAGTTTACATATAAATACTGACCCCACCACCATCAACACACCATCAGGCCAGTCTGACCACAAAAAAAAAAAAAACTCCATAAATTCACTATTTGGTCAAAAACCAAGATAATACTCCAGCTAACTCCTTTTTACACCCACTAACTTGCATTGGGAATAATAACAATATTATCATCATTATCATGATACGAAGAAATTCCACAGCAACATCTCATAGATAAGAGAAGAATAAATAACATTGGATATGTTTCTGTCTTTGTCCACACTTAATGGTAATCTGACCAATTTGGTCTGAAAATCCAAGGCTGTATGCATAATTTTTAAAAACTAGCGATAATAATCAGTGAACAGGTACAACTGTCAGGAAGGGGAAAAATTCAGCATGCCAAGGACAGAGAACCTTCATCAGTGCAGACAGAGTATCTGCATAGCATAACCTAAGGTGATTAAAACAAATATCAGGTTAGTACTGTAACTTTTGCTGTGTGTATATTAAGTGCACCTAATTGGAAAAATTTATTAAGCTCAATTTTTTAACCTGTCAAACAAAAAGTAATGGTATCATGGTTTAACCGGAGATCACATCACAGGTTTTACAGTAAAGGATGCATAGAAAGGCAATGCCAGAGCAGTATTTATTACAAGCAGAGTTATTTTAATGTATTTAAAAAAACACAAGGCTGGCTATATATCTAAATATTTTAAAAACCATTGCAACGATAGATTGCTGCTGCTGTAAATAACCAGCTGCTACATTACTCACAGAAAGTTTTCTGTGTGTAAAAACGTTTTTTTTTGGTTTGCTGCTACAGTCCGGACAAATGACCGATACTTACATTTATAATGTTTCTATTTCGCCTTCTGTTTTTAAATTTCACTCAAACGTGCATTGTGAATGTGCAGTTGAATCACAAAGTCGGTCTAAGATCGCAGTTATTAGAATTTATGACTTTCGAGGTTAAGCAAAATAATTCTTTCAAAACAGAGTCCTTGCTACTTCAGTGGAGTAGTGAAGATATCAAAGGAGAGCAACAGAAGCAGGGTGAAACGCGTATCTCGCCTCCGTGATCACTAAATTTACTGTATGAATCTTTGAGGTGCATGTGACAAACATAACAGCATTTAATACATATCCTGAAAAGATGCAGAATCAAGACAACAGCCTGACTTTGACTATAATCACATTACAAAAATAAGGTCAGATCTTACATTTCCTGGCAGGTGACTGATTGGCAGGGGCCAGAGTTAGGGCAAGAAAGGGCTCCATTAAACTAAAACTGGAAAGGCTGCAAGCTCCGAAATATGAGGTGCAGAGGGCAGGAGGGGTGGTCCGGTGGGGAGAGAGGAGTGGCACAGAAGAGGCAAGGACAGGGCACGTCAGGCATCAAGAGGGAGGCATGGAGGCGGAGGGCAGCTTACTCCTACAACTACTTCAAACACATTCCATCATGTACAAGGAGACGGCACAAAACTCACACCAAAAACATTGTGGACTAAAAAGCGATGATGTAAACGAGATAAAAGGACGGTTGTTTGAGTGGGTTCAGAATCAACTAGCGAGCTCAACATAGATGAAAAGCAATGAAAAATGCGGCGCTTTACATAAGATACATTGACTCAAGAGCCCAATCTGAAGTGTTTAAAGATATTCCGAGTCAAATAAGACATCACACAGAGCCTGTATCCATAACTCATCTAATAAAAGCCCCCAAAGACAAGTTTCCCTTTTTAGTGCCATCTGCAGCAGAGTGTTTATGCACAAACATCTGCTTATGCAGCAACAAGTCCACATATCTAACCTTCTAGCAATGCCAGCTGGTACACAGCACTTATGTTCATTAACACAGTGAAACTGTAAACTGTTTGCCATAGTCTTTAAATTAATAGCTTTTAAATCCCCTCAGTCCCCTCATAAATTATAAACACATGGCAAAGACAAAGAGACACACTCAGTCACAGACACCATGTGAAACACAGCAGAACAACGAAGGACAGAGACACAGGGAGACAAGTTGATTTCCTGTTTCATTTTTTTGGCAAGCAGACAGTTTCATGAAACCTCCATTCAGGCTTGCTTTCGTTATTCGTGTTTCTGGCACTCAATTACAGCGTTTTGAAAAATATTCTCCCCCCTAAACCCAATAAACGGCCATAATTTAACCACATTTGAGCTGGTTACAGCTGGAGTAGCTGATATGACATGGATTGATGTCCTGCTCCATAACCCAAGTTTGCCTGAGCTTAAGGTCAGGAACCGATGACTGGACGGTCTCCTTTAGGATTTTCTGACGGAGCAGAACGCCTGGTTTCTAAAATAACGGGAAGTTGTCCATGTTATGAAACCCGAAGACAATCCCAGACAGTTATATTATGATCACTATGTTGGACTCCCACCGTAATGTTCTTTTCTAAAATGTTAGTTTTACCCCAGATGTAACATTACGCGCATCTTCAAATTTGTTTAGTTAGTGTCGTTTCAGTCCTCATAATATTTTCCAGAAGTCTACAGGATCATCAAGATGCTTCTTTTCGGTATATGTGAGACAGTAGTTTGTGTTGCTTCTGATTAGCAGTGCTTTTGATTAGCAGTGCTTTTAACCTGGAAATGTACCAATTTATCCCATTTTTATCCAATGTCTGTCACTCTGAACACAGATCATGACTGAAGCAAATAAGCCCTGCGCTGCTTTAGATGTTGTTCTTTTGTGACATCCTGGATGAGTCTTCAATGCGCTTCTTGAGACTGCTTTGGTACTGCTTTGTACTAACAAGTAGCACTACTTTGGTAGACTGCTCCCACCTGGGATTGTTCAGCTCTCTTCCATGTTATCTCCATTTATGGATAGTGCCTCTCGCTGTGGTTCACTTAAATCCCAAAGCCATATAAATGACTCTTTAACACCTAGCCCGATGTCTGCCGGAGAAATGTACGAGCCTACAGCTGTGCCAACAGGCAATTTATTCGGGTTAAAAAAGTGAGTTTGTGTTTTTTTGTCTACTTGAGGTTTTGCTTTAAAATAAAAACAGAAATAATCTAAGTTTCTGACTTCCTACTGTTCTTCAATGTCTTCAGCACCGTGTTGTATTTTGAAAACTTTAAGCCTACTTCATGTTGCCAGACAGGTTTTATGAAATCAAATTTCTGGATTCTACAGATCTGGCAACAATCAGACCTGGACGTGGTTCCAAAATTTGAACTCAGCCTTTAACAAAATCTGGTTAATCGCTATCAATTCATGATTTAACAAGGGAGGTAATTCCTTTTTCACATAGGACCATGGTGGTTTGGACAACCATTTAACTTAACAAATGAAATCATTGTTTGAAAAGGGATTTGTATTTACTCAAGTTATCTTTTCTGGTTTCAAATCATGTTTCATTTCCGGAAACATTTAAGTTGGGGGGAAAAATAATAGAGGAAATATGTGAGGGGGGCAATTACTTCACAGCACCTTCAGATAGCAAGCAACCTTTTGGAGACTTGATTTGTCTTAAGCTCCTAATATGACACAATTATAGAGCTGAGACCTGGCTTAAAAATTTGTGTGAGGGTTAATCAGAAATAAATGCCCTCTACAGCCTGGGTAACGAGCTTGTGTGTGTATATACCGTTATGTGTCTTTAGATAAACATGTTTTTTCAGGCTCTACTGGAGCTGGCAGAGCTGGAACTAATAACACTTCTAATCACGGTGATAGGCATCAGAGAGCGACTGCATGCCAAACACACTCTGCACACTTTACATGCAGCATGCAAGGCCACACCGAGGCAACAATTTGGGATTTCCTTAGAAAAGTACAGCGCTGGGCAATCTATACATCAGCATGCTGCCCAGGTCAATAAGGCCACGCATAACTCAGAAAAAGAGTATGCCAAACAATGTTGACTAGTTTTCTTTTACTTGTACCATATTCTGCAAAAAGACAAAAACCATAAGGTGCCTGAGCTCCTTTTTTAACCTCAACAAACTGCCTGTTGGCACAGCTGTAGGCTTGTACATTTCTCCAGTAGACATAAATCTCTTCGAAGCCAAATATTTAGTTTGGCTTTAGACAATCTCAATTTCTGAAAGATTTGGGCACCGTAGACTGTGCAAACAAGACTTAACCTGGAGATTATTGTGTATATATGTTGGGGCTAGTTTTTTTTTATTTATTTTTTTTTACAGAGAGCAAGCTTTAACCAGAACTGGTTTTAAAATCTTTGTTTCTATATTTGATAAGCACACAACAATATGATAAATCAGGTAGGCATGTATTTTTGCACTGAAATAACATTTATAAGCACCTCTTACAGCACTTTCAATCGTCTTTACTGAAAAATGCTATATTAATAAACTTGCCTTGCCTTTTATAAGGTAACAGGCAACAAAGATGTCTAAGTTTTGTATAAAATGCAAAAATGGTTGAAGTATTTAAACAACCCACATTTTCCCATCACATTTGATGCCAGAAATAATCTGCAACCAACTAAAGATCATCTATTTGGAATAATGATCGATCACAAAAGAAAAAACAAAACAAAACAAACAATCAAAGGTTTTTACCCTGGCTAGTTTTTGGAAAGCTGGAGAGCATGTTCATGTTAATTAGTCTCCTTCTTAGAGCATGGACACTACATGAAAACTGTGTGCCAGTCCTGACCATGATCCTAGATGACTGTATTTACAAACTGATTGGTATTTTTCAATGTTTTCTATAGTTTTAATATTGTAAACCCCCTTTTTTTTAAATTGATGTAACATAATGCAACTGATGTGACTTCTGAGGGCACAACCGGACATCTACCCATAAAATCTAATATGCTCTCAGACTCTACCACACTGCTTTTGCTGTTTGTTTCTGATGCGTACGACTGGCTGAGTCAGTACTGTCGTGTCTTTCGCCAGTTGTTGATGAGACCATTAGTGGACAAGGATTAGATTTTACATTTATTGTTGTAAGAAATAATATAAAGATTTAACATATCACAATCTTTGTTTTAAATAATCTGTAATTAGTGTAGAATAATCTAGTATTGTGGTTTTCAAGCAGAAAACACCCAAAAGGGGTCCAAATGCCAAAAACAGATGAGAAATTGTCTTTAATTAAATAAAAAAAAACAGAATATTTGTTTTAGTAAATCTGTGTTTGATGAATAATAACACTTCAGATTCCTTACGCAAACTGAAACACCCCTTCGGCTTTGTGCAATAAAAAAGCATTTAAATCCTCCTTTGTGTGTTTTCACAAGTAAAATAAATATTTAACAATTCATTGATAATTCTGTTTAAGGAATCTGTACAAAGTTACTTCGTTTGACTAATAAGAACCAACAAATGGGAAAGCAACTTTAGCTTCATCCGCCTTGGTGTACAACAGTATTTTCTCACAGCGCTGGTGAGTGGTGGGCTCAGCAAACCAAATATGAGTTAGATTCACAAACTCATATTCCACATACAAAACTATTAGCTTCACTACCACTAAATCAATGATAAATAAGGAAATCAGAGGAAGCTAACGCTAGCCGCTAACTGCTAACCAACCGCTGTCACTCAGTCTGTGTCACATCTCTCTTCACACAAAAGAAGCTCCATGCACACATGACGAACGTAGCACTGCATGTTTGAAGGAATAGCTATTTGAGTTCAGGCTAAAGTTTAACTTTTACATGGCATATATTATATTGCTCTGTGCATAGGCAGCAGCATCCTAAAAGAAAACGGTGTGAGTGTTGTGATTGCGGGCAGCCAGTGTTGCCAGATCTTGCAAGAGAAACAAGCAACTAGATCTATGAAAACAAAACAGCCACAAACTAACCCAACAGGAAACCTGCCACACTGTAATAAAGAGGCCGCTTGTAAACACTTGCGCCGGTGTATGAAGTGCCATTGTTTTATGCGGAAGTATTGAAAATATAAGAGTCGCGTGGTGCTGAACCAAAAGCCCCGCTCCAAGTACAGTATCCTTCCACCTTATGTGGTGCCCAGAAATCTCGGTTACACTACTAATTAAATGTGACCGCCATCAGACTTCTGTCTGAACGGTTCAAGACCCCAAAGCAACCTGCATGCGCACATAAGAAACGAAGACGTCACATAGCAGCGGATACCGGCATCTCTGTGTTTGTGAGCAATGGGACCCGACAATATTAGGACCACAACATAACAAGAAAAAAGGTAGGAAGAAAACAGGAAAGCTATTAACAATGTTTTTTTGTGGAGCTGCCTGCTACTGCTGTAGAGAAGTCTGTGTGGATGTGTTGTGAGAACCAGGACAGTGACATAAACAGCGGATGGATATCTTGTGAATGTCGTTAGCTTACTTACAGGTATCGAATTCCAACATAATGGAAACAAACTGGTCGCAGACAGTTTCTATACTTAACTGGAACGGTAATGCGCTGATCGAAAAGTTAGTTCTGCAATTATTTGTGGATTAGCGTAACTGTGCTCACCGATGCCGTCCATGACCGTTTAAGTTTTTATTTTGAGCAGAAAAGGTGGAAACATAGCAATGCTTTCAAATTCATTAATATGTCTCCTAATTGTCCAAAGTAAGAAGCCTTGAGGGTAATTACATGTAGATGCAAACCGAAGCACTGCAAGGCCTCTGTCTCCGGAGAAAAACCAAGCATTTAGATTCCCATCACAAGCAGGCAATGGCTGGCCACACACAGACTGAGCCCACATTCCACCTAACCAGAACAATTATTCCCATAATGAGGACATTTAGGTTTATTTTTGACGAGTTGTGCAATCAGAAACACAGTGCAGAGCCAGCAACAATGACAGTGACATTTAACCGCCTGAAAGGTTATCCACTTTGAAAATCTGCCCTCCAAATCCTTCAGTGGCCTTCCCGGTGTAACATAAGCAGCTCCACACTTGCTCAGATGAGTGGCTTAGACAAGAATAGCTTGTGTGGATGAGTGTTTGTGTACTCACACATGTTCAAAGCTAGAATACCATTTAAATCATTTCTGGAAAAGGACAATTATTAAAAACTAAAATATGTAAATATGATCTAATTTTAGAGGTCCTACAAGGTGCATTTTATCTAACCTGCTAAACAAATAACCGAAAAGGAGAGAAACAAAACAAAATTATATTATTTCCATTCTACTTTTTTGTGACACGGATAATAGTTTCTATATGACGGAGGAAGAGGTTTGAGAATGAATAATAGTTTCTGCATCAGAGCTGGGTTGGTTGGTGTTGTGCTTTAAAGGAGGGGCTCCTGGGAATGCAAGCAACTCCAGCACATAGTGAACCTGACACCATGATATTTGTACCAGCGGGACAACAACGGGCCAAAGCATTCCATGCTCCTCCAAACATGGCCTTCACTCCTTCAGCACCAGGCGCTCCACAGCTTCACAGTTACCAAAAGTGACCCATGTCCTGAAGGCAGCGCTTTCTCCTCTGTGGTCTTCTCTGCAGTTCTGTTTTTTTTTTTTTTTTTGTGATTTGTCTCCTTAACAGATTGGGGGCATCGCCTTACCAGGGGCAGCCAATCGATCAGGAAACAAAACCCCCGACAGCACTGATAAGAGCATGACAGATGCTAAACACCAGGGCCAGGATTCACCAATCAAGAGGCATAAATAACGGACAGACCTGAAACAAATTACACCAACACTGCTCCCTTAAATGCTCTGAGAAGACCAGGGCTGTCAACATTCAGTCCTGGGCAGCTTTAACCAGTGTTTTATGAACTGTTAAACCGCAAAGGTTAACACAAGTTAGCTGAAGTTATTCAAACCTACATTTTGACAACTGTTCCTGAGAGCCGCAGAGAAATTGTCTGGAAATGGATGAACAGTTTGGCAAGTCAATAACCTGGTAATTCTTCTGGTCAGTGAACGCACCATGCCTATGTACTATGGCACTGGGTTACTTTGCCCTTTTGCCAAGTTGTACACTTATTTCGTACAACTAAAATATTTTTTTATACCCAAGTACTTGAACCATCATGATGAGTTTACTTTCGGTTATAGTTGACCAATTTCATGCATCTTTGAAATCATAAAAATGCACAAAAATCACATAAATGTTTTTTAAATTGTACATTTCCCCATGACATATTCCCATTTATTTATACTTTCTATATCTTTAGAGTGCAGTTAATGTTTTAAAGCTTTTATTTCTGTTAATTCTAATTACAGCTAATGACATCACATTATTTAAGATTAGAATATTACATAAAAAACATGTTAATACAGAAATGCAGGCTTCATGAAAAGTAAGTTTTATAACTGCCTAAAGGTTTTCATTTTTTAAAGGTGCTTTTAACTTTTCATACGGACCTTACAGGAACTCATATTCTAATTTATTGTATATGGCTGTAACTGAGCTTTTGATTGCTGGTACATAACACCCCAGGGTAGAAACCGCAATTTCCAAAATGCAAATGGTAGAGCGGCAAAATGCAGCCAAGTTCTATCAGATTTTGCTATCAACACTTCATTGTAGAAGATGATACTGAGTAAAAATCTTAGGTACCTGCTGAATAAAAGGAAGCACAGGGAGGTAGGCTATCTCTACAAAAAAAAAAAGTCTACTGTACTACTTTTTAGGCAGCTACTTCCCAAGAGAAAACGAGGTATGAGCAGATAATAGGAAGAATGAACACATCAAAGTAAAAACTATAATTGCTGCATCTTTGTTCTGCTCTCTACTTCTAACCACATGTTCAATCTCCAAAGCTGATGCTCCTGAGATTCTTCTCAGTTAGACGGCTTAAAGATCAAACAGCCAAATCTAGTTTCATTAACTAAGAACTTTAATTGGAACTTAAATTAGATCCTTCTTAAAGCCCACGTAAGGTTGCAGGCCTAATAAATGGAAAAAATAGCTCTGTATGATGAAAGTAATTTTGCAGCATGGGTCATGAAAAATTGTTTAGTTAATTTAGTTGAGCTTTCTGGAGGTATACAACATTTTGTTGTTTTGGATCAGGGAGACCTAATACACTCCTCAGAGACGCTTACCTGTTTAGTTTTGTCACTTACCTCTGTTACATACCTACCATAATAAGGTTAAAAGGTTTCCCAACATTCCCAGTGGTTCCTGCAATTCTGGTCTTCGCCATGTAGGATTTACCAGATTCTCCAAACTCACCACGAACAAAAAGTTTCCCACTTTTTTTCCCATTTTAAAATACCAGGCTTTTTCACACTCATATTTTTAGATTATTTTCTGAGTATTTGTTTAATATTCAAAGTTTAAGCAAAAATCTTAAATTTTTCATGTATCTATTTTAGTATTATAATATAAAATTAATGGCTTATTGTTTTTTATACACAGATCAGAGATGAATTCAGTTATATAAATCAGTGGTTCCCAGACCTTTCTGCTTTTGACATTCAAAAATCCTACAGTCGGGTCAACTTACTAAATAGGCCTTAAAGAAGGAAATATTTAAAAATATCAACAGATTATTTTTTTATCTGACTTAAGTAAACTTTTGACATGTTATAAAAATAACAAGCATAAATATGCTTTAGCCTTATAATTAAATACAATAGAAAAAATATAATAATATAAATATAGTCTGATTTCTAACAAATATCTCAAGATCCTGCATATGTTAATTTAAAACCTTTGGCCTGACCCTAACGTTAAACATCCCAGATTTAAATTTCTGTAACACTCTCTCAGATGTTTTCTATTAATATGACTATTAGCAGCATGAGGTCAAGTCTAAAACAAGTCTAAGAAGTAGTAAAGAATGGGATTTCCTTCATTTGGCATCGGAAAACAATAAGCAGTACGAGTCTTAGAGTCAGGCTCAGCTTACACTCAGCTGTGAAGTATATTTGTCTTCTTCTGGTTTGGCCGGTGAGCCCCCGATTGATATCAGTCAAATATAACACTGATGTGAGAAAACAGTGAAGAAAATCAGATCTGCTGAGTGATGTGCTGCTGTGCTGAGGCAAAAAATGTTTCATGACAAGAAAACAGCTAAACCCCAAAGTGGAAAAGAGATCTTAAGAGAGTTTGGCCCGCAGTCGTGTACTGATGGATCCCTGAAGTGCACATTTCCTTCTCTCTGAAAGGGACACGCAGGAGGAAACAGGACTGCTTCAGTGCTGATGTGGGATCTGCCCCTTCAACTTCTTCCTCTTCCTCTGTCAGTGCTCTGTCCATCCCCTGCAGCTGTCAGGATCACAATCTCACCAGGTGCTTTCATTTCACACCTCCAACTGCCTATCACCGCTTCTATCTATACATCCATGTGCTTTAAACAATCATGCACCTTTTACCAGCTCTGCGTCTCTCAGCCGAGGCGATGATCCCACTACTCATCTCCAGGCCTCTGGACCTAATCACGAGGACACCGACTTTACCACACCTTTATATCATACATGAGCTCAGAGAACCAACCCGAAGCCTAAATTTATCGCTGCTGTGATCCCCATAAAGAAAGTGCCTTCATTAAAAACGATCAGAGGAATTTGAAGGCGGCTACTTAGCGTGCTTGAAGGCTAACATGCGTGCCTCTGATGACATGTGTGAGCTATATAGGGAGAGGGCGAGCGCAGGAACAGATCTGAAGACACACAATACTAAAGGGAAATAGTACAAGAGTTGTGACAGAAATGAGTGGAATAAAACGTTTGACGTTTGTGTTGTTCATTGGAGGAGTAAGTGAGCAGACAACAAGCCGTCCAAACTTAAAATAAAGGTCTAAGTATTAAGCATCAAGCAATTCTTACGTTTTTAAAGTCAATTCTTTAGACTTCCGTATAACCAACATAACGGAAGCCCAGTAGATTGTAATCACTTTTGAGTGTTTGATGTTTTTCTTTAATCAGATAATTTTCTGTTTGAAAAAAAATATAAATTTATTGTAAAGACAAGAAGTAATTCAAAAAAGCTCCTCTGTTACAGCACACTGAAAGATAAAGGCAGACGATTCTGAAGATTGCTGTATATGGGAGAAGAAATGTAGCAACAGCTGCTGGATCACTTTCCAGGGCACAATACGCAAAGCTACCAAAGTAAGAAAGCAAAGTAGGTCAAGATGCCGTTCTCAAATCTCAGTCGCTCCAGTTCATACAGAGCTAGACTAGAACTAGACCCAAAAAGTATATCTGCTCCTAAAATACAATTATTGAGCTAATAGCATCTCTCTGCACTGATGCCAAAAGATAAAGGATGCGGTTTCAATGTTTATCCACCCATATTGATGTATATCTATGTAAGTTAGGTCCAGAATATCAAATTCTTTAAGGTCATAACTGCTTGCACTGTGCAGAAAAACAATAGCTTATGAAACTATGTTAAAAATCATGCTACTCTTTAAAAATGAGCGACACAAACTTTATGATTGTGGAACGTTCCAACAAGCACTTCACACACAGAGGTTAATAGACAGAACCTAAATATCATGAGTTGCGAGGTGGAGCACTGAAAAGAAGGATTTTATTATAAAAAAATGAAAAACTCACAGCCAGCCACGAGGAAAACACGACATGAAACACAGACAGAGAACTGGGCAGACTAACAGAGGGACAGAACATCTAGGAGTGCAATGGAAAAATCCAGAAAAGAACAATGGGAACCGATTGGCATATATACTGAGGGACAAGTGGAGAATGACATTGAATGCAAGTGAGTTACTCTGGAGATAATATAATAAAGCTGGGGCAGAAGGAGTGAAGGAAGACAGAGGAAGGGAGTCTAATTAACTAATTAACAGGCTAAACAGAGATACAAACCAAGAGGGAGATCTAACAGAAAATAATACTCAAAGAAGAAATAACACAAAGGAATGAACCAACAAGGCAACACCTCAAAGAACACACTCAACATGAAAATTAAGAAAACAGAGACACAATAGAAACACCAGGATTATGACACTAAACATTAATTCTGCAAAGAAGGGGGAGGACAGATCAGCTCTGGTCAACTGATGGGTAACAGATTGTACATTTATCTGAGACATTTACTGTCCCCCTACTGAAGTTCATTTCCCAACGCGGCAAGTTGTCTAAACATGTGTTGCAACTTCACTAGAACAGAAAAGAATAAGTACATGATGGGAAATAAAGAGCGTGAATTAGAAACATAAAGATGACAGAAAAGATAGTTGATTAATCCTACGAGAGCGCGAGCCCTCTGGGTTCGATCGCAGCTCCACACTGGTACAGGTCTGCAACAAAGGAAATCTTGCCTGAATCAAGGAACCAGAGCACCAATCAAATAATAACTGAGATCCTGTCAATTGAAAGTGACAGGAGAGATTTAGGCTAAACCACGCTCAGCCTAAATCAAACAGATGTAGAAAAAAGGCTTTGGTTCGTCTAAAGGGATTCAGTCTGAGATCAATTCAACCGTCAATGTGACGACATACATAATTGAAAAAGAATGGGTGTTATGGAGCAGTTAAAGCATGAAGAATCTATTAAGGGTTTAATTTAGTATCTCAAACGATTAAAGTGAGAAACTGGAGCTTGTGTTGTTGCAGAACTGTTAGGCCATTATTCAGACCATAACCATAATTCAGCGACAAAGAGCTACACATGGTAACTTTTTTGTTCTTCTTTGGAGATTTATGCAAGTTGAACATGACATAATGGCGTAAGTGCAACTTTATTGTCGCGGAGGCTGGAAAATGATCCGTTAACAACAGAGCTGTAATTTTATGTAACGTTTAAGTCTCTATTGTGTTCTCTCACTAGATCAATGGAAAATCCTTCACATCAACACTGCACTTATGACTTATAACGGTTTATCTGACGGAGAGCAAAAATCATGGTTAAGAGCTGCACCGGATTCCACCGAGTATTTACTCTGCCTTGAAAATATTATTCATTCCTCTTCTCAAACCTCTTTCACATTTTGTTACGCTACAACCGCAAACTTAAAGTATTTTAGTGGCATTTTATGTGATAGACCAACAGAAAGTAGTGTATAATTGTGAAGTGGAAAGAGAATACAAGCAAAAACGTGCTTTTATATTACTGCCCCCTTGAGTCCAGAACCACCTTAGCAGCAATAATAGCTTTTGGGTGCATGTACTTACCAGCTTTAGAAATCTTTAGAAATCACTTTTAACCGCTTTTCTCTTCTCAATATGGCTCGGTCCGATGCTGACTGAATGGAAAGCATCGAGGAAAATGAATTTTTGAGTCTTGCCACAGATTTATTTGCATTGTATTTAGGTCTGGACTGTGACCTGGCTATCATAAAACAAGAACATGCTTGAAGTACAACATTGCCTTGTAGCTCTGGATGCATGTTCAGGGTCGTTGTCCTGCTGAAAGGTGAACCTCTGCAGGCCTCAAGTCTTATTCCACTTCTATCAGTTTTCTTCCAGGATTGTATTTCGTTGTGGGGACGTGGAGAGTTACTTATCCTTCACAATCAGTGTTTTAGCAGAACTGCAAATAAATTCACGTTTGGTCTAATCTGATTAAAGCTCTGCTTATCCAGTCTGTCAGTCTTGATGGGTGGCCATGTTTTAGGGTATTTGTAGTGCTACCACACTCTGGTTTGATCAATGCCCTGTTAGATGTTGAAAGCTTGATATTTTTGATATATAGCCTAACCTTGCTTCAAACTTCTCTAAAACTGCCTAATGTGTTGCTTGGCTTCCATGATGTTGTTTGTTATTAAATGTTCGCCAACGAACATCCGAGGTCTTTAGAGAATAGCTGAATTTATGCTAGGACTTAAATTAAACACAGAGGGACTCTATTTATTAATTAAGCGACTCCTGAAGGAAAATGGTTGCATTGGATTCTATTATCAAGCAAAAACAGGGGGTCTGAATGTATGGGGTATGTAAAAGAAATAAAAACGAATTTTCCCTCCACTTTATGAGTAAGCCCTACTTTGAGTCGGTCTGTCGCATAAAATCCCACCAATTGACAGAAATTACCAGTCTGTATTTGTAGCGTGACAGAATGTGAAAAAGTTCAAGGGCTATAAAAACGTTGCATTTTCTAAAACCCTAATAGGTCACTGCGGTAACAAGGGCCCCACTGAGACTGTGGATTACATGTGAAGAGTGCTCCTCCTTCATTCAGCCATTCAGAATTAGACTGCAAAATATTTTTCATTCCTGTTCAGTAGAGGAGGCACAGTTGTTCGTTATGACAGCCAGATGCAGGTTCTTAAGATGAAGGTCTACGTCACTGATGCTTTCCTGGAGCGCAGCGCAGTGCAGCACAGCGTAGCGCGTGAGCAGCGCACTACCATCGGCAAAGGCATCGTCATACCGCGCGCACATGGGTAGAACGTATCTAATTGGATACAGAGGTATCACAAGAGTACCTAAACTAAATGTAAAGAATGTAAAGAAAGATTTAGTTCACACTGAAATCTTTTCTTTTTTTTGCCGCTTTGAAGAAGATCGCTGTTTAGCCCGTCAGTCATTCATTCCTTAAAGGTTGACCACAAACTCCACACCACATAGAACAAATGTGACAGTACAGTATACGAGACAAAGGAGCCAAATACCACAGACAATCACAAACAGCAGGAGAAAAGGGGGCTTTGGTGAAGCGCCCCCGGAGTATGAGGCCGGGTTGTTTTATCCACACATCAATCATGCATGATGGGGGAACCATGTGAAGAGCCGAGGGATGAAAAACAAGACAAATACATGACGAGGGGAAGACAGACAATAGTGGCGTTCTGTGGACTCCGGCGTTCATTGTACATGTCTAAACCCAGCAATCTACCTCAGGGGGTTCTAGACCGGACTGCATATTTCACCACATTTCAACATTTGCATTTTCTTTTGTTCACAGATCGTATGCCTATTTACAGACCTAAGAAAGAGTGTTGGCATTGGCAGGTTTTGTCTCACTCTTAGTCACATTTAAATGCTTCACATAACTTAACATATTTTAGCAAAATGTAATTTTAAAACAATTATTTTATTTATGAAGGGATTAAAAAAACTATCCGTGCTAGAAAAGTTTATTAATTTATTAATTGAGTTTAGCATTAGTATTAGTATTAGTATTACTATATTGTTGAAATCCAAGAAAAACACAATACACAGTAGGGCTGGACAATACAGAAAAAAGCATATTGATAAAATAAAAATCCTCCTGATCGATATCGATAATTATCAAAAATCAAAAAATACAAAACAAATATATTAAGTGCAGCTCTGACCATTTTATGCTGCTACTTAGTGACCTAGTTTTAGATACAGAACACACAAACACTGAATTCAAACTTAACCCTTTATTCAACCAACTTTCTACCAAAACTGCAAGTTTTTAAAAAAGGAAAAAGAACGCTTTGCTCTCTAAACGCTTTGAAGGGGGCGGAGCTTGGTTCCTGGGTCTGCGTTTGTGATTGGTTGGGAGGATGTAATGGTTGTAGTATTAATCTACATGATTGGCTGGAATTCAAAAGGAAGGAAAACTGATCTTCAATTTAACTTTTTATTGACCCATTTTTTTTATTGCACCACACATCTATCGATCTATATATTTATATTGTTATTGAATTATTGTCCGGCCCTGATACAGAGTAAAAAAAACATAAAAGGGAAGATGAATGGGAAGGCATGGAAATGCTTCACATAAACTACATGAGAACGTAATCATGGTTTCATCAATTACAGGAAGTCCTGCAGGTCCTGCAGCAGCGTATAGCAGCTGCAGACCATCACACCACCACCGTGTTAAACTGTCCTTCAAGAAAGAGGCTAGTGCTTTTAAAAAATATAGAAATAAAGCATCAGGTCGGTTTGAATTGCGTTTTTTCCCCTTAATAAATTAAATCATTAGTTGAAAGCTCGATTTTGTATTTCCTCTGGTTATTTTTATCCAATATTTAAAAAAAAATTCACACATTTATCACAGCTCTGTAGACCATGCCCTCTGTTTAACCGTTTAGTTTTGTCCTCAGTAAATTGTTCAGATTTGTTTTTGTGTCACACAAGTACTAGAACATCTCCACTACCAGTGTCAGAGGAGAGCAGTGTCCATGCTTGAAGCACAGAGAGTCCTGGTTAGTAGGCGTGTGTATTTTTTTTCACACATATAGGATACTAAGGATCAGCATTTCAGAAACCTTCTGAACAACTTTAAATCAGTATCTTACACCAAGTAGTTTGTATGGGTGGACTACTTATTATTCAGATCATAGTTCTCTCCTGTTCGTCTTAGTTAGAGTGGTAAGGTTATTATTGTTTGGTTTATTTATGCTGGGTAGGTCCACTCGGTTAATTTTCCAGATAGCGTCCTTTCGTTTGTTGTTTTGGCAAAAAGTTCACCCAGACGTTACATCCAGCTACTACTTAGTGCTAAAATCTAAAGTAAATTAACATGTCGTGAATAAATCATGGTAAAATCATACAACTGTGTAGTTGTGGCTGCTTGAGGTCTGAAGAGGATGGATCATCTTCATGTTGTGGTCTGGCCACCCCTAGACAGACCATAACAATCTGATATATACGCACCGATTGCTCAGCCGGTGATTGGAATCAGCTTCCCATAATGGTAGCCAGATGCAGCACTAAAAGATCTGATTCATCTTCTATCATATGAACGTATCATAGCAAGGTTGCCAAATTTAACCCAAGAAAAAGCGTAATTTTGCCTGAGTGACGGCTAACCAACCTTGCTGTTTGTTATTTCTGTATCCATCCATCCGTGGTCTATGCCCGCTTATCCTTGCAGAGTAGGAGCTGGTGCTCATCTCCGGCGCTCAGTGAGCGAGAGGCTGGGCTACAACCTGCACAGGTTAGCCAGCGCATCACGGGGCAACACAGAGACACGCGGGTTAAACAACCCTGCAGGCACACCCTAACTCCTAAACACAATTTTTTAGAGAGGCCTACATCTTTGGGCGGTCCGAGGTAGCTACAGTAGCCAGAAAGACCCACTCGTGCACTGGGATGACATCTCAACTCCAGGCAGAAAGACCTCAGACTGGGATTTGAACCCAGTTTTCCTTTTTTCTACTTGGCAACATCGCCAGAACCTCAGCTCGTTATATCTGTAATGGGTTTTCAATTAAGTCAGATAAAGAACCTGTGGCATAACAATCCATTCATAGTTGGTAAACCTTGATGCTGTTGACATATTTGTGTCATAACTTTAAAAGAAATTGCATTTAGTACAATTTTAACATGAATGCTCTTTAAAATGCATGTAACAAAAAACTGATCATTTTGGATAATTTCAGATTGAGCCAATTAGGGTTTATAAGAGTGTTTTCTGCTTTGCGTTCAAAAATAAGAAACAAAACCAGAACAACTAGGTATAAAATGCACGCAATCAACCAGGTAACACAGAATTTCTCTGAATAAGAAATTAACTAATTCCAAGGACCAAAACAGTTTGGGAAGCAAATACTTAATTTTAGCCAAATCCAGATGTGGCTGCTGACAAATGTGAGGCGCACAGATGTGTGGTTATCCTTTTTTAGGTTCTGTTCAGAGTCTACCTAAGAGACACATTATTCACTGAGAAAATAGATCAGATCACAATCAGGTAAATGTGGTCACATCAAACTGCTGATTAGTATAAGCGCTCTAACGATAAGATTAGTTTGCCTGTATTATAGCCTATTTAAATAACTCAGGTCACATTCTTGTTATTCTTGTTAAGTGACATCATACAACTGAGTGAATAATAAATAGCTATTTAAGAAGAAGAACTTACATGCTCTTTATTTAAAGTAGACCCAGAATAGGTCCTTTAAAAAAAACAACTGAACCCATACTAGCGTTATGTTCAGTAAAATACTGCAGCCGGATTAAATCGAGAGCAACTCTGAACATCAATTTTCAAATTTTCTCAGTTGGATTGAGGTTTGGACTTTGACTAGGCCATTCTAATACATAAATATGCTTTGACCTAAACCGTTCTATTGTAATTCTGACAGTATGTTTTGAAGGTGAACCTCCTCCCCAGTCTATAAGTCTTAAAAGAATTTTTTAGTTGTGGAAAAATGTTAAAACCATCTCGAAATTGTCCTCCAGATTACAATCATGCACTTACTTGTGTCGGTGTGCAACACAGAATAATGATACGACACACCGGAGAGACCACGGAGAATGCTTTATTCAAGCATTTGTCCCACATTTATTTTTCTGACTATTAAAATACTTAAAACCACGTCACATTTTCCTGCCTTCTGCTTCCCTGACCCTTCCTTTCCCCGTCTCTCATGGCGTGCTGCTGCTGATGACCTTCCGATACCTGAGGGACCGGTGGATGGACGGATGGATGGATGGACAGACGGCTGAGCCAGGGAAAGACGAGGAGGTTGCACATCCTGCTGAATGCACCAAATTTGTTGTAGAGCTTGAAGCTTACAGAAGGAGAGATTAGGGGGCTCCAGTGTTCCTAAGAGGTCATGAGGTGGTGAAGCTAAATGATAACCTGACCCCGCTGCCACTGGTGGGGGCCGGCAGCAGACGTCTCAAACTGAACGCGAGGGTTAGTTCGGTTAATTTGGGTTATTAGATCCCTGAAGTCTGGCAAGTATTATTAACAGAAGATAAGATCTCGGTGGTGCAGCGTGTGATCTGCCTCCACGGCCTGTCAGCGGTGCAGACTATTTACTGGAATGGGTCTGGTTTAAAAGGCCAGGAGGGGCCGACACATGGCTGAAATAGAAGCGTGCTGGCAACTACAGCTGTCTTTGTGTCCTCGTCCAAACTCGGCTAAATTTATGCAACGATTATAGCAGGGGAAATTTCTACCCTCCTTTTCCTCTCATCCCTTCTTTTACATTGTGATCAAGATGTGGAATTAAAGTTGTTTTCCAGCAGAAAAACTCCTTGTGGCGACTCTATTTAAAAACCACTTCATAGTGGTTTTAAATTAGATCAAAAAAAGATAATAAACACAGCTGCTCCAAACTGTTTTTCCTTTCCCCTAATCTCATTAAACACCCAGACACACACAAGTAAATTCAATGAAAAATCGTACAAGTCCCAGAGGAGAGGTCCTCCTTTGAAATGCTGGATCTACCGTCACGTCTAGGACAGGACCCGGGGGGAAACATGAAAGGTGATCGGGGCAGCGTGTGCAGGCCTGTATTAATAAACGCAGTCAGAGAGACAAAGGAAAGATGTAGCGTTACAAGCCGAATGCTGACCCCTCTTTACTGAACTCCTGCTGAGAGGGGAGCAGGGAGGACAGGGAAGATGGAGAAGAGGCAGCAAAGTGAGGAGCGGGAGGAGGGGGGGGGACGCCACACAGAGGGGGGAAAACCGATCTGAGGAAGCTCCAAACATCAGGATAATGTTTAGAAAATAGGGATAATGGATGGAGTGAAAGGTTGAGACACTGGGAGGGAGCTGGGGATTGACACTACGCAGGGAAGACATGCTGGCAGCTGAGACGGGGGCACGAGAGGAGGAGACCTGGGAGACAGAGGGCAGCGGGAAATCTGAAGGAATGTCAGAGAGGGAGAAGACGGGGTCACATCAGGAAGGCTTCCAGCTGTGCTCCCTCAGATCACATCTTATCTGGCTTGTTTGCGTGAGGTACACGCAGGACTTCCACACCCTCCTCACCCATTGACCTCCTATAGGCATCCCTCTGCTCCCTCAAAAGAATGACCCAGAATATAAAAGCACAGTACTGCAAAAGTTGTAATCAACGCAACGCGGTCGATAATCCCACATAGTTGCCTAAAGTCTTTTAAAGTAGTATTACATCCAGGGAAAACCCGGCATGTTACCAGAGGGATGCCTCATTCTCCAATTCACCATCAGCTGCATGTCAGGTCTTCAGATGATAGATTTTTGGGAATCAGTGCTTTAAATGAATGGTCTCCTGAAAAATCTTTCAAAAAGACACAAGGTTTTTATTATGTTTGCAAAGCTCTTTTAGAAACTGCCTGTTTAGATGTGTGAACTAATTAATTTCATTGTTAGAGCAAATCGGAGTCTGTGTTGGACCAATTAGCCAATAAAATAATACGACAAGGATTCAGACTGGACAACAAGCAGATTCCCTGTGATTTAAGACAGAAAATCCCTAAATTCCTCTTTTCTGTTTTTTTTTTTTCTTGAATTCTGCTTTGCAGCGTAAAAACCTTTTTCACTTCAAACGTATCTAATTGAACATAATGTATCCATGTGTTTATGTATTTGACACTTAAAATGAATTTAATGTTTAATGTTCTCATTCTTAAAAACCATCCTGTCGGCGATTTATTAGTATTTGTTATAAGAAAACCACTTTATATAAGCTGTCTATTTTAGAGAAAACAGTAAATGATATCTTTTCTTAGCATTTTAAGTATTACATTTTGTACATTAATGTTACTGAGTCACATTCCAGTAAGATTCTGGAGTTTGAATTTTCTTTTATTCCCAGATTTTGTTCCAACTGAACAGCCATCGTTGCTGTAGCACTTAACACAACCGCATACTTAAATAAATGTATGTCTTAATTGAGTTGATGTGCAAGAGGAAGGCGATGTGACATGCTAACGGTACCTATAGCTTTCTCTCTTTCCTCCCCTTTTAATAGGACTTGTTGATAGTTCCACTTGTAGAATGGCTTATTGCATTGTGGGTAATCATGTGTGGATAAAGCATACAGTAAAAGGTGTGTTATTACTTCATAAACAGCACTTTTCTTTAAACATGCCAGTTTTACTAACCAATGTTTCAGCTGCTATCTGCTATCTTGAAAAAAAAGTCAACAGTGTGCAGATACAAAGAAGGAACAGTTTGATATTTAGGGGAAAGCCCAGATTGTTGGGTTAACAAAACAGGGTCTATAGTGCAAATTATTCACATGACAATAAATCATTTTTTAAAGTTTTTGAAAGTATTTGTTACATCAAAAGCGTGGCTAATACGGTTGGCAGCAGCCTTGCTGTTATTTATGTACGATGTCTTTCAGACTATGTTAGCATCAGTATTTGATTAATTCAAGTAAAAAAAAATACTAATTGTGCCTTTGTGGCTGGCTGCAAAGAACAAAGAGAGACTGGACGCTTAGAAGCAAAATACAAAGGAACTCGAAATTACTGGAAACTGCTGCAGACCGCTTGTTGCCCCCTGCTTCGCACCCAGCAAAAAGAAGAGAAAGAAAAAACACAAAATATGTAAACAAAAAAAAGCTCAGACATTCAGATGTGCACACAATAAAAAATCCCAGACAGGAAAGACAAGTATCTGGACTCTTCTAGTTAATTTCCTATTGTCTGTCTCTGTGATTCAAGAACCGAGATGTGAAGACATTACACTGGGAAGCTCAGTTTGAGATGTTTGTTGGATTAAAAAAAAAAAGAATTCAGCAAAAACATATTCGGAAAAAATAAACCAAAATCTTTCTGAGTGGTCTTAACATGACAATGAAATAAATCAGAATGAATGCCAAATATTCAGTGCAGAGAGGCCTTATTTTGTGACTTTGACGCAAGACAAAAAAATAACCAGTAAAAAGTAACAACATAACATGATTTCTAAATTAAAAAACATACAGATTTCCTTCTCGGCCTAATTGACTATGGCTCTTCAGTCTTATGTGACACTAGAAATTTTGAAAGGATGCAACCATCTCCAGTCAGGGACATCTTTTACTGACTCCGCTGATGATAAAAATCAAACCTACAGCCAATTAATCCAAACTGAAATAACAAAGGAATGTTCATATAACTTGTTACGCTTGAAAGCATTTGCAAACAGACAGACTTTCCAATTTTGTAACGAGGGAAAAACAAAATAACAAAATGAAAAACCTCCTTTTGGCCGGCTAACCAGCAGTGTGCAGCTCTATGTGGGATTCAGCCGTGGAAGAAAACTCACCCTCTCAAACTACCCCGTGCCTAGCAGCTGCACGTTTTAGATAAGGTCCCATCTTAGGTCCACTTTGGATATTTATAACTGTGCACACATGGTTCTGTGGTTTAATCAGGTTTTATTTAGAATGTAAGAGATATATTATGGGGATTGCGACTGGAGGAGGATTGCGGTAATGCCATATTTGCTTATTGTTGCAAGATGTGACAGAAGGCAGCGGAGTGAGCCGAGATAATTCAGATTCCAGCTGTACACCTCGCGTTTACCTCCGATTCCATTCACTGGAATCGTGTTGCACACATCAGTCTCTGCGACGCTCCCCTCCCGCCGCTCTCAACTCTCTCAACTCATCTGTGTCTTTGTCTTTGTTCCAAATCACACAATCGGAACCACATGGAAGTGAGACAACAACCCGAGTAAATAAACAAAGCTAGGAAAGGGCCGCGCTTTGTTCCAAGAGTGCATTAAGGAGTATTAACGGCGAGGATGAAAAGCGACAGTGTAATTAAAATGTGAGCATGCATCTGGTTGTAGGCTCGAATCGCTCACAGATGTTGGCTTATTGATGCCTGTCAATGAAATGTAATACGGTGACAGGACTTTGGACGAGAAATACACAAAACCCGAGCGTGCAAAAACATGCATAATCATTAGATCGCATTTGCACACATCTGAAGCTGCAACATGTTGAGATTCCTTTGGAAAACGCAGCTATCACACATGTGCATCGTGTGTCGACTGTCCAAAAGACCAGATGTGTACCAAAAGGTACGGAAAGCAAGCAGGGGGAACCGAATCTGGATGCAAGCGGAGAGCGAATGAGGGGAAAAAGATGGTAGAGCTGATAGGTTGTCCACATGTCGGAGAAAGATATTTCACATGTAACCCGAGCTGACAGGACATCTGTGGTATACTCTCCTGGCTCTCAAGATGCACTCAGGACTCATTTTATTATGATCCTTGAGTGAAACAGCAAACATTTCAGATAAGAAGTCCCAGTGGAGCAGACGAGCTCTCAAGCGGTCCACAGAGATGCGGGAACACACAGGAACACCCTCGATCGCTCGATCGCTCGCTCGCTCGCTCGCTCATACATGAAAGCCACGGCACATGTGGAAGGTGAGTCAACGCGCGGGCCGCAAAAACGCAGACGCACACAAATGTTTGCAGAGGATGTATAAAACAGATGGGCCGCCGATAAAAAGCTTCAACGTGTGCCTTGTTCTGTGTTTCGGCAGAAGCTGCTGCCCCCCCATCTGTTCCCCCATCTGGCCCGTTGCACAACGGAGCAGCGGCGGCACTTTCTCAAGTGCTTGACTTTAATGGCGGCAAGGAGGGAGCACGTGTCCGACAGCGCGCCGTCGTTTGCACTTACGCGACTGAAGTGATCACAGAGTAATGGCTTCAGAGGGCTGCAAACAAGCTGGTTGATAACGCGAACGATTTAGAGCTAGGCTGACACATGGATACTCCAGCTAAACAATGGTAATATGCAATGTGACAGTAATTCTGGTGCTTATCTCCAGATAGTCAAGCTGCTGCTAAATGGCTGGAGGGAAAGTTCAGACAAGCTGACGTTGATGGTTTAACTGCAGCTACTGTGGTTCCACGTCAAGCCAAAGATGTGTTACATATGGCTGCAGACGCGAGAGCTTAGCGGCTGCATGTCTCGGTTGAACCGTCCCATTTGAGGTTTCCGTCTTGCACTTGGTTGTGCATTTTGTTTCAACAATCCAACATTTGGTTGCTCTTTACATTTTTTTTTTATTACATCCCAAATTTTTTTCAAACAGGGGATGCACCGATTGCTCGGCGCGTGACAAGAACAGGCCGATCTTCGAAACTCCACATTCTTTTCTCCCTCACTCAAAGGCGCAGCAAACGCAGCTCATTTTACACATCGGTATAGCACTAGGTGCCATTTAAACATTTTTTTTTTAATCCTATGGAAAAAACAAGACAAGTTCAAAGAAAAATTAACAACTGAACATTGTGATCATCACACTATACATGCAGTAAAAATAAACAAAATAAAATGTTTTAAGGGATATAGCAGTAACTATCAGTTATTTTTTTATCTTGTTATATTGTGTACAATCCAAAAACTTGAACTTTTTCAGTCTTTGGCCTTCTCCTCCTGTTCACGCATGATGCTGGGATGGAACGAGAAATGGACAGACGGATTGGGGCTTCTTCTGCTGTAACGAAGGCGCTGCTCCGGTCTGTTGTGGTGACGAATAAGCCGAGCCAAAAACCAAAGCTCTCGATTTAACGTCCCGACTCTCATCTACAGTCACGCGTTATGGTCCAACAGAGTGAGATTCAGGATACTAGCGAAATGAGCTTCTTCCAGAGAGTAGCAGGCTCAGCCTTAAAGATAGTGTGAGGCGCTCTGTAATCCGGGGAGAGCTCAAAGTAGAGTCACTGCTTCTTTGCACCAAAAGAAGTCAGTTGAGGTGGTTTGGGCATTTGACCCCTGGGTTTTCCGGGCGCGTCCCACTTGGAGGAAACACGGGGGATGACCCAGAACTCGCTGGTGGGACTATGCATCCCGTCTAGATGTGGGAACGCATTGGGGACCCCAGAAGGAGCTGGAGGATGTAGCTGGGGATGTAGCCCCTGCGACTCGATCACAGATAAGCATGTGACAACGGATGGATGGATGGATGGATGGATGGATGGATGGATGGATGGATGGATGGATGGATGGATGGATGGATGGATGGATGAACTTTTTTCACATTTCATCCCATCACAAACATATTTGTGTGATAAAGTGGAGCCTAGTGTAGCCTAGAGGTTAGGCCATTCAAACACATGAATGTCCTTGATCTAATTGATCTGATTGTAGATCTGGCTACAAGTTTAGGGGTGTCATCTTGGGGGAAGGTTAGCCTCCAGACTAGTCTTGAGTCTTTTGCGGCCTCTAACAGTGTTTCCCCCCCCCAAGCTTGACTTGTATTTAGCTCTATCCATATTTAAAATCATCCCTGACGGCATGATGCTGCCACTACCTTGTTTTAAGGTAGGGATGTTGTTTTCAGACTGATGTGCAGTCCACAGTAATGCACTGCAAAAACGCAACTAAAAATAAGCAAAATTTTCTTAAAATTAGTGTATCTGGCCTTGATTTGAGCAGGTAAATAAGACTATCTGCCAATGGAATAAGATTTTTGCACTTAAAATAGGAACAATTCATCTCCATCATCTTATTTCAAGTGCAGGATGTCTAATTATCTTATTTTAGGGGTCAAGATACTCATTCCATTGGCAGATAATATCATTTACCTGCTCAAATCAAGGAGAAAAACCCAAATTTTAGGAACATTTTACTTATTTTTAGGTCGATTTTTGCAGTGTGGAGACTAACCACGACATCAGTTTATCTTTCTGATTTCAGAAGTCGATCAGGTGAGATCATGGGGCTGCTTGCAAAACTTGCAGTTTAGATCACAAGACCAAAGCGAGTCAGCTTATATAACAACATAAGCACTCGCGCAACATTTGTCACAGATTTTTCCTCTATCCAATAATATTTGGCTGAGCTTTGTGTACAAGTGAATTCAGTGCTTCAAATACAAGCAAATCTTCTGCATATCATTCACAACATATTATTACCCTCCAAGGTGCATCAGGGATGCACTACTGTCGGTTCAACTTTGACGCCCACGTTCTGTGCCAAGCTTTCATTGTCCGTTTACAGTATGTGTGAGACAAATAACCATCTTCACCCTCCTCCCACCTCCCGGAGCTCTGGGTTAATGTATACAACCTGGGAACAAACTCAGCCTCTCTGGAAGGAGCAGCCGCAAGAATATACACACTTCTGAAATCACAAATACGACAGTTATGATGAGAAATGGTGAGCTGCAAAACAAGAAACAGAATCAAGACTCGGAGAGGAAAAGAAAATTGATGGAAATACATGCAGTGCGGCAAAAACTGAAGAGAAGGCAAACCCAACTCGTGTAAACACAGCCCATAGTTCAAACAGTGGGGCTGAATGGCAAAACAATAACATATATTCACACCACACTCCTATCTGTAATTACTGTATTTAGACGTCAATAATATAATTCCTCTCACTCAAAATATAGTTGAAGATACTGAAACACCAAAAGTTAAGAAAAAAAAATTCTTAACTCAACAGCTGAAACTGTATTCAACAAGTTCAGTGGCTCTTTTAATATTACAAGAGGTGGCTAGAATTGGGTTAGATGTGACCAGTTCATTTCATTCTAGTTAAAAATAACATTTTAGATTCCTAAATCTTAATTCTTCCTTTTATAAATGACATTGTTTTTCCAATTTGTGGAAATAGGAGCTTTTGCCCCAGGGAGCCACACATTCCAATCAACACAAATCAATTAAATCAGTTTAGTTATATAGCGCTAATTTACAACGTTTCATCTTAAGGCACTTTAATTCACTCAAATCATCCAGACAGACTGGTCAAAAGTTTTTCTATCTCAGGAAACGCAGTAGATTGCATCAAGGCTTGAGCAGCAGCATTCACTCCTCCAAAAAGAGCATAGAGCCACAGGGAGAGTCGTCTGCATTGTCGATGGCTTTGCAGCAATCCCTCATACAGGCGCATGCATGAAGCGACAGTGGAGAGGAAATCTCCCCTTTAACAGCAAGAAACCTTTTAGATTAATAAAACACAAAACATTCTATTTATCTGTTACAAAGGTTTTATTCCAGGAGAAACATTTCAGATATCTACAATACAGCTGTTAGATGTATTTCTTCTATTTTATATACAAAATTGCTTCCCAGTAAATGCTAGAAAGGTATCTAAAATATTTTTTTGCTAGAACATAGTAACTAAATTGTTGATGACAATTGTTTAAATTGTTCCCATCTTCATTTTTTTTAGAGCTGTAATTTAAAAATCTACCTTTTTCGGTTTGTTCGGATGTCAAGTAAAAGATGGGTTTTCTTCTTGTAAGAATTATCTTTCCAGTGTCCACAGCATTGATTCTGCTTACCAAGCTTGTACTTGTGATTATCTGAAGAAGTTAGCCCAGTACATGTGAACGAGAAAAACGCTGTGGTCTGTCTTTTGAAGAATGATGTTTTAGACATCTAAAATAATGATTTACAATACCATGATGAGTGTCATTAATTCTAATGCTTTTGAAAACTTTTAAACTCCATTGCATTAAAAGTATATTAAACAAGTTACATTCATTTCCCTGGGCGCCGTTCCTTGAAATATGTTCAACATGTCGAAACGATGGCTTTGATCCAAAATGTCAGACTTTGTGTTGGGTATATGGCATACCTCTAAGCGACAGTCGTGTCTGTCTTGGAAAATTCAACATTTATACCAGTTTTTAAAGCTCTTTGTGAAACTGGTCCTGGTGCTGCAGTTAACGGAGCCCTTTTTTAAATGTTCGTTTTGACTTGCAAGAATTAAATCCTGAAACATCTGCAATAAAGATCCTGGTTTCCACATCTATTATGTTACAAATAAACTTGCCACAGGTGTCAAGTTGTTGAGACCCTTGTTGCACAGCCTCCACCACGGCCTTGCAGAACTGCCATAACGCAGACAATACACTCGTTAATGTGTGTATCTAGCATTGATACTGCAGGATTGTTCATGACCCCAGCTCTCATTAAAATGGTGTTGGGAGAGTGACGAGTTCATCCAGGAGCTTTTACCCAACACAGAAACACAATATACTCAACGAGACCATTTGAATTGCCTATGTTCTCTGTTGCACCTCCAACAACACTCCATCCCCACAAAAGAAAGAGAGAGAGAGATATTTCATGGTTAAACATCTTCCCATCTCAGAAATATGGATAATTGACCTTTGACCCAGTGTTACCTCCCTGTTTCAGGTCCCGAGTTCAAATCCAGAGATGCTATCTTCCCAAACAAATCCAGGTGTGCTCACAGGAGCCCCATCCTGCAGCTGGTCTCAACATTCCTGATGGAATAACCGCGCTTTGGATGCCAAAGAATACTCCGGGAACTTATTTCTGATCATCTACACCCGTGCTTGGAAATCTTATCAGATTTAATTACAGCCTCCTTGCGCAGTCCGTCTGTTAAATAAATTCAGTGAACAACATGCTTTTCCTTTTTTTTTTTTTTTTTTTTTTATTGAAAGCCCAACCTGATAAGACTTTCTAGATCTCAGACTCCGTGCATGAATCCAGATAAATGATTCAACGGGCTTGCTGCAGCCAGGAGAGGAGCCGTTTGACCTCGGTGTGGCTGTCAGCCGCCTGCTGGTGTTAAAGAGTTTGTCTGCTCCTCCATTAAAAAGCTGTTCACCTTGTCACCTGCCACTTGCCCCAAATTAAAGAAAACATCCTAATAGTTTCCACATTCTAGGTCTGGATCTGCTCAGCACTACCACATTCGCCCTAGTAGCTCCTGCATGCCGTGCCACCCGGCTTTGTCCAGAAAACGTCCCAACCCTAAACTAATTTGAGGCGCCTACTATTAGCTTAAGATCTGCAGCGCATTGCGCAGTGAGATTATTCCAATTAGGGACAAAGAGAAAATCTTCAGAAACATGTCATGTAAGTACACGACGACAGAAAAATTGCATTTACAACCTTTCAAAGAGCGTTTTGGCGAGTTAAAAAGCTCCAGAGACAGCGGGGGTAATTTTGCAGCGATGCCCTTAAATCAATCCAAGGCAGAGAAGCTGAATTACAAGCCTGTGGTTTGGACGCACCACGTGACGCTTTTGATGCCCCCCTCTGGTCAATTGGAAACAATCGGTGCTTGGAAAAATAAGCGCGTCAGACAAATCTCCGCTGTTTGAAAGGCAGCAGATCAGACGCTCTCGTAAATCATGGTTTCCACTTTGATGCAAAGAGCATATAGAGCGACTGGTGCTTCGTTTTAGATGCTGATTGTAAATATTTGTTTAGCTGCAGCTCATTGAACTCCCTCTCATGGCACTGATTAAACTAACTCTCTTCAGTCAAATCGCACGTCTAAAAGTTGTATTGCCCCATCCAGTTATGATCAGCTTTTCTTTTACCATCGCTTGACTGTAACGGTACACATCTGAACAATTTAATACGTCAATTTGCTATTTAGCAATGCCTTTGTGAGTGTAACTTCACATGCTTTGGTTCCCATAAACCATCTCCTCTCGCTTGCCTCTCTGTCTTCGGTTCTTAAAGTGTCCGACTTTCATTTCAAGGAGGGAACGCAGATTTATGGTGACGATCGTGCATTTCCAGCAGTATGCGTCTTTAAGATACGTCTTAATGTAAGATGCATACTGCTCTGGGGAAAAGCTTTCATACGCTCAGGAATCGGATGGATGCAACCTAATTTTGGGGCTTTTATGGATTAATTATTTAAGGTGAAATAATAATATGAGAGACTTCAGTGATTTATAAAAACAAGAATCAACTTGGTGAAAACTTACAATACACTAATAGCACTGTCTGCAAAACATCCCCCATAGTATGATTCTACCACCCCCGTGTTTGATGGTTGGTACGGTATTTTAAAGCTAAAATCAACTCCTCTAGACTTGTCACTGTGGTCAGGAGTTCAAATGTCGTCTCCTAAAACCAGAAATGTTTCTCCTGAAAGTATCTGGTGTGTTTTTAGTCTTGCTTGAAGGTGTTGATATTGGAGCAGGCGATTCTTTCTTGAGCCAGACTCTCTCAGACCACGGCAACATGAAACCAGCATCCCTGTGGACAGTGACGACCGGTGTTTCTGAACATCGTCCTGTTTCCTTTCCTCTGAGAGTTACAGTTTTGGTGAAATGGTTAAATACCCCGGGAAATGATGCTAAAAGCTTCAAGATGCCTTCAAATGTCAGGGTTTAGCATAATAAGGGAAATTTAACCAAATATTATGTATTTATTCACACCTGTGTGTATGAATAAAGCCTTAGAAAGTGCATTGGGTTATTTTTTTTAGACATTTTAACCCTCAATATGAATTTATTTCCCACCCCCAGATTTTACATTTTTTAATTGATCCACATTGGTTCCAGAAAAATGAATAGTTATAAAAAACATGTAATCCACAGGGCCACATATAATTTTGAGCCAGCGCAGGTTAGAAAAGCTCACCACGTCTTAAACACACACTTCATGTGAACTTTTTAACCTTGGTGTCTCACCCGTGGACGGAGCGACATTCATCTTTCCGTGTTTATGTTAGCGTTATGCATAAGAACAATTCTGGTGTCCATGTCCTGGCACCACAATAAGGAGCTGGGAAAACTACTTCCTGAAATCTCTGGCCTTCCTGGGAAAGACAATGACATAAACATAAACATGCCCTGGAATAGCTGTTGCTCAAGAGCTGTGGCTCTGTTTGGAAGAGACCATTTCCACTCGCAGGCTGCCAGCAGTTAGATTCTTAAGTATGAACATATGGATACAAAGTCCTTTTTTTTTTTTTTTTTTTTAAACACCACAATACCTGTTATTACCAGCTCAACATAATATCCGGCTTATAATGGCTTGGATAATCTCTGACAGCTTATATGATGAGGTGTAGCTAATAATTGCATCCAGCATTGTTTACTCTGAGTCAAAACTACAATTACGGGATGAGTTTGCCTTTTTGAGCGGTACCTTGTGGCTGTTCAGTTATGTTCTGCATCTGTTGCATTTCGGCGCATGGCACACAGTCCTTTTCTCATCTTTGAGCTCCCGAGGCCTTTCTGGGCCTCCGTGGGCTGCTGACTGGCCGGCCTGTGTCCAGCTGTTTATTTTTCGAAAGGAAGAATGTCGGTGCTGCTGTTAAACATTGCGGTTTCACAAAGCTAACTTTAATAAGGAAGCTGATGAGAGACAGAGGGGGGAGGGGCCCACGAGGGATATCTGGGCGAGCGGCTGATGTGCATCATTTGGGGGAACCGGTCCTCAAGAGAGGCTTTACGCACACACTCGCAGCTCAAATGAGCTCACATGGAGACGCTTCTGTGTAAAATACGTTTTTTTTGTTGTTTTTTAAGGGAATTTGTTGGAGATGAACATGGACAACATGAAGGAACACATCGCATAAAACATATAATTCATGATGGGAAGAGTTGCAGCTTGATTTGACAGAAAACATGTACAGGTTTGACCATTTCTCCAGAATGTAGTCCCGCTGTACATCAAGAAATTTAACAATGGCAGATTGTAGCAATGCTGTCTTGGCCAGGGATGCTGCAGTGTCACGTTGCAAAAGCCTTGGTTTTTAGAAAGTTTAACATAAAACTGGGGACTTTTTATCCGTTACCTAAGGGATCTAAAGCTCCTTAGGATGCATTTTTTTCCCCCTTCAAATTTTAAATGCATCCCCGGTCCAACGCACCGCAGTCAAATGATCTCCTCAGCATGCCGTCAAGTACCGAGTCCTGCTGATGTAAGTAAGTATTTGATTCCAATTGCAAGAGATCGCCCCAAGGCAATCCAGCATGTCATGCTGGACATGAAGCAAGGTCAAAAAGTGAGATTTCACAAAAGGAACTAACCCAAAATAGTGGATGACTTTAGGAAACTTTATGTGAGATGAGTCTAAAAGTAGGGATCTTCTAAATAAAGGTACGATAATTAAATAAAACCTTTCTACAGTCATCGCCATCATCCCCCTTGTTATTTGTTTTCTAAATAGGCCAGAGTGAGGTTCATCTACTTTGTCTAGAGGTGTGTGTGTGCGTGCGTGCGTGTGTGTGTGTGTGTGTGTGTGTGTGTGTGTGTGTGTGTGTGTGTGTGTGTGTGTGTGTGTGTGTGTGTGTGTGTGTGTGAAGTGGATTATCATGGTATAAGAATTTCACATGAGCCAAGCAGAACTGTAAGATATATTGAATCCCAATCCTCATCGCAATATCATTATTTGCACATTTATAAAGGTGTGGTTGGATGCAATAATCAGCAGGATGTTATATTTCAAATGCCTTTGTGCAAATTGTGCATGCAAGCAATATATCAGGCCTGTTAGATGAACTTTAACTACCCTTGATGCCTACATAAGGCTCCAATCTATACATCCAAGCCCACTAGGCCAGGAAGCCAAGGTGATATAAAAATTGTTTTCTGTCCCACAGTCAATAAACAATTAATGGATTTACAACAAACTGGTGGAACTCATTTACCCAGAAAAACATCTTTAGTCCAGATCCAAAGCTCAGAAAAAACAAGGCGGAAAAAAAAATTTTGCACCCATCTGTAATTAAAATATTTCCAGCTATCCAGGAGTCAGTCTTCACCTTCCCTCTAACAAATAAACTGAGCCCACTTAAGCTTCCCAGAATCCTCCTAATAAGAACAAGATATCAAGAGGAGTCAGTCCCTTTTATTCCCCTTTTGACGTAATGAAAGAAGATGTGCAGACGTGGAAGCTGAGCGGTGGCTGTAACCGGAGGAGATGAGGTTCAAACAGCTGTGAATCTCAGCTGCTACCATTAAACACAGAGAGCAGAACGAAGGGAGCCAACGGATTACTTTCACACAGACAATGTCAATCAAGTTACAGCAAATTAATCAGGAAACTTATTAAAGCGGGATAATCCAACGTGGATATCTAAACCCTAATTCTCTAATGAAGGGTTATGTATTCTCATATACAGAAGCTAGACTTTTTGCAGCAGGAGGGTACAAAGTTCGGTGGTTCCCAGTTTAAAGTACCCCACCCCACCCGGCAGCATAAAGCAATAAAGCCACCTGGTTTTTCCTTCTTCATAATCGACCTCATACATCGTGTATGTGCAGCCTGTCGTTTCCGAGGCGCTCGCTTAAAAAAAAAAAAAAAAAAACGGGCCTGCGGACATCGAGACAAACCGCGCAGGTGAAGTTCTCACACGCAGAGCTGGGTTGTGTGTGTGCTCTGGTCTGGCGTTTTTGACCTTGCTGCAGGCCTCAGTGAAATAAATCCCAGCCAGGCCGCTTGGGGAAACTAATTTCCTGCCGTTATTGTTTTAGAGCGGTCATTAATGGTTCTAGTATGCGCCGTGCACCCTTTCCTGCGGCGATAGGCTTGTGGGCCCGTTAGGTAGCTGCGAGCTTCCTGTCTGATTTACTACGGCTCTAAAAACAAAACAAAAAAAAAACAAGATGCCGCCCTGGAGGATGCGGGCCAAATTGTAGGTCTCTCCAATAAAAAGGGAACTTTCCCCTTTCTTTTCAGGTGTGCCAGATTTGTAAAAGCGCATGAATGAAAGGCATTTAGGAGCGTATCAGAGTGAAGGGGTTGAATACAAATACATGCCACACCTTTAATCCTTTTACTTAATAAAAAATGAATAAACTGGCATCTTTGTGTCCATCTGATTAAAAATTATGCGCTACTTTGTGTTGGTTTACCCCTCTAACATGGGAGCGTGTCTCCTGTCGGTGTCCAAATGACCCCATATCTGATGAAAAGCCATCTAAAACGCGCACAGGCCCGACCTCAAACCCTTTTGTACACCAGCAACTGTCCAAACAGACACAAAAGGCAACCAAGGTGAAGGTCCTCACGATGCTGAGGCTGTAAACGGAGGGCACTTTACTTTACTCCCCCTCTCTCTCTCTCTGGTCTCAGACTTGTTAAACGGCTTCTAAATGCAAGCTGGAGAAACATGACAATACACCCTGTTCTACACAGGGCACAAACAGCCTCCACATGGCTCTAATTACTGCAGGCACCAGAGAGGTGTCCCAGTGCAAGTAATGAAGACTCTGTACGGGAGGCGGGCCGTGTGTAGTGTGTGCGAGCCAGCCAGCCAGCCAGAGAGAGAGAGAGAGAGAGAGAGAGAGAGAGAGAGAGAGAGCGGCTGGGTGCTAACTACAAACACCTGAAGCCTGTAAGCAGAGTTGTTCTCAGTGACAGCTCTGCCTGAGACTTAGCAGCTGTTGGCCATCTCGTATCTGTGAGCATAAAAGTGTCACAAAGCGAAAGACAACGAGGGCTGAAAAAGTTCCTCACATCAAAACGGTCGATCTAAGGACCCTGTTTCCGCTAACCTCGGCCAAGAAGTTTAACTTTTAAAGTTTTCTTTTCACTGGAGGTTTAGAACCTCGTCGTCTCCCAGATCAGCCGCAGAAATGCTGCCCCCTGTTGGCGCACGGCTCCCCGTTGCACGTCGAAAGCCGAGCGCCCCGATGTGTGTGTGGGGGGGCCTGACTTCAACAGGCCAAATGCCACTCATGATGTGTGACAGCGCGGCCCTCGCTCACACAGACGGGCAGAAATACCTCGGCCTGTGATACCGGAGGTGGGAAAAGCTCGGGTTTCAGATGCTGGGAGCCGGCGCTAAAGGGAGAGGAGGGTCTCGTCTTACGGAGTCGTGTTGGGAGAGGGGCTTCTGTCGGGCCCCCCTCAAAGGCCGAGGGGGTCCAGGGCTCTGGTGTGCGCCGCTATAAGCACCCACGTGCCTCCGTGATATGAACTGTAAACTTTCTCACAAGCATGCAGATGGGATGCGGACATGTAGCCAAGGCACATTGTGATACCTGGATATTATTGCACAACAGACGTATCACGCACACACAAGCTTGGAGAGTGTCACCTCTTTTAATCCCCCTCCCCCCCAACTGGAAACAAATACCTTTAGAGCAGAGATGGTACCAAGCATGTATTGAGCAATCTAACTGCACAGGGCAAAAACAAAAAAATGTTCACAAGCGGACAGTTGCATCAAAAGCCGAAATAAACAGCATAGTCCTCTGTTTTACCGCATGACCAAAAGCAGAAACCGCATCACCAGACCAGAAACTGAGAGGAGCGAACTTTACAAAGACTCGTGGTAGTGATAAGTTGCAATAAGGGATTGGGTTTAAACGCCAAACAGCTCTGGGAAATATGAAAATAGCACATAGATTGATGTTCAGTAGCAACTTCAATTGAATTAATGGGACAACATGGGCTCAACCCAGTCACAGAGTGTTTCACTACAACTCCTGAAAAAAAAAAAACTGTTTTCATGGGTGAAAACATTCAATCACATTGCAAACACCAATGCCAGGGTGTTTTATTGAGGGTTTATGTGATAGACCAACACAAAGTAGTCTATTTAATGCATTTTTCTTTGTACATATAATCTGAAAAGTGTGGCATGCTTTGGGAAACCAGCATTGTGGAAAATAACTCATGAAAACAAACTCTAAAAAAAGTACGGTAAAAAGTCATCCTCAACACTATAGTGGACACAGCAAACATAGCAAGAGAGCTAACACTGCACAACACCCTGAACGCACCATCCGCAAGGTGAAGCATGGTGGTGGAAGCTCCCTGCTCTGGGGACTTTTTTGATTTTTTTCTTTCAGAAATAATGTGATTGTACCTGTTGTAGCATTCTTAAATTAAAACACATCGATTATAAATGATGTAACCCCTACCATAAACAAAGCCCTAAATAACCGGGACGTGTGAACGTCAGCTCCAATAAAGCACACGCACACATCCTGGTGCTGCAAGCCCAGGGATTTTGGCCTATACGGCTTCCCCTCCCAACAGGTCAAGTAAAACATGTCGACTTTCAAATACACGGCTGGTCCGCGGGTCACTCAAACAGGAGCCCGGGGCCTCAGCAACGTGTGTGTGTGTGTGTGTGTGTGTGTGTGTGTGTGTGTGTGTGTGTGTGTGTGTGTGTGTGTGTGTGTGTGTGTGTGGGCACCTCTCTGCACCTACGTCACACCGAACCAGCAACTTAACCCCAAACGGGACAGATAGCATCTTTCCCAAAACCACAGGCATCACAGGCCACTGTGTGCGTGTAACATGATGTGGAACACACACCGTTCTCCACCGGGGGGGGGGGGGACTACAACAGACCCCCGTAATAAACACCAAAAGCTTCGCAGAGCCGGCCCTGGCACACAACTGGCCACCGACACAGGTCTGGAGGGGTCGGGCTGGGTGTCCTAAATGCCGATGATGTTCTTAGTCATAATTTGGTCCTTTGCAAAGAAAAACTACTCAAACTGCACAAATCTTCCTCCTCAGGAGCAGATTTGCAAACTTTGAAATGAAGTTTAAGCACTAACTTTAAACTTTCAGTGTATGTTCTGTGTTTTGGGAATGATGGCTATAACAAGAATGAAATGGAGGGGGAGAAAGAAAAAAACAACAGACGGGTACCTGGAGGACAGGAGCACTCTTGGCCAACATCCCTAGCAGTCCGCAATTTTGGAATCAGAGCTGCCACTTTCTGCAAACACACAAAGAGGAAATTCCAGTGTGAAGACGAGGGAATAAAAGAGTAAGAAACACTATTTATCAAACAGCTGAACTTCTTTTTGCATGACCCTATAGCCCCCTGGACTTAACATATAGCTCTTATCTATTTTCAGTGCAGAGGACAGAGGCTGATGCTTGTATAGATGCACCAATCAGCAATTTCCTGGTCGATACCGATTTCTGGCTTTCTTGGCGGTCCGATCTGCCAGTTACGATCTTTTTGTTTTAAAACTACTTTTGATAAAAGCAGCAATTTCTTTTAACGGATTTACAGGATCTACTCATTTATGCAGAAAAGCACAATGTCCCCAACCTCCTTTACTCATAAAGGATCCAAGAAGTTGCTGGTGACTGATGAGTTTACATAGCTAAAAAAAAAAAGGTGGAGGTTCTTTGGTTTGGTGATTTAATAGACAGTAGGGAGAAGCCCCGATTTGTCAGCAGTTGACCTCCAGATCCTCAGAGCAGATCAAGATAAAATTGCACTATTCTCATCTATGACTGACTGACTGGAGCATCTATAATTGGTTTTGCGCCCAGGCAGTAGTTACTCACTCCTTCAAAGCCTTGGAGCGCAAATAATGCGCACATTAGAACAGACATTCACAACCACCAGACATATATTTACTAATGACTGATTTTAGATAATGTACCTCCTCCACCAGCTTTCCCACCGGGACGCTAAGCTCTGAAACGAGGGTCCCATCCTCGTCTTTGAAAGACCTCCGCGGAGCCTGGAGGACGGACGCCTTGTCCATCTCCATGTGCAGCCGGTGCTCCAGCTGGTGAGTCCTGACGCCCATCAGAAGGCACACGGCGATGGAGCTCAGAGACAGGAGCAGGCAGAGAGCCATGGGAAAGCTCGGCAGCCACCGCTGGACCCCGGACTTGTTGGCGCACTGACACGCCGGCTTGCTTTCCCCGTTACACCCGCTGACTTTTGTCTCCATGCTGCGATCCTGCTTCAAAACTCCCAGCCGGGTGACCAGAAACAACCCAAATCCCTTCTTCTCCCTGATGCGCCCCCCCGTCAAAAAGTTGTAATGAAGTTCGGTGAAGTAGGCAGCGCTCCTAAACGCAGTGACCGACAGTGCGCTCCCGCTTCAAAGCGCAGTCCTAAATTAGTCCTGAACCAAGAGGCAGCCTCCGTGCGCGCAGGGTTTGAACCACGGGGGTGGATGGGAGAGATCTGGAGACCAACCAGAGGAGGACTCACGTCGGAGCTTTCTGCGCGGATACGATTGGATCAGTTGTTTTCCCTTTCTGAAAGTTGCGCGGCTGCTGCGCCGCCCTGCCTGACCACGTGGGAGGCGTCAGATTGACAAGTGGGTGTGAGAATGACCCGGAGAACAGGATCCCCGCCGCATTTCTCCTTCAATCACACCATTAACCAGATCTGTACTAAGAACTATGGATCCCCTCGCTGTCAAAATTAAAATATTCATAGATGTCGCCCCCCCCCCCCCCAACACACACACAAACTTTTATTAGAAAACCTAAAATATCTAATAAAAAAAAAAAAAAAAAAAAGTTGTGCTAAATCTGTTCACAGCTTTGATCTAAACAAACTCCATGCTGCCATCATGTGGCCAACTAGAGGTACAGCACGCCATAAAAACGCTTAGTCAGGTTTTAGTTTTCATCCGGTCACGTTTATTGAGACTCAGCGCTACAAATACATAACCAGTCAATGAAAAAAAAGCATTCGAAGACTATATACAAGGTTCACCCCTCCCCCCACACACCTTTTTAATTTTTATGCATCAGCAATCCTAAAGAGAGCACTGGTGAGCAAGAATTAAGAAGCGTTGTTTACCCACATCAGACAGAAAAGATCATTTTAAAAAGGTTTCACTAATGTTTAGACGGTACAACTTAAATAAATCAGACATCGGTTGCTGAGATTGACACCAAAACAGCAAGAGAAGGAAACTAAACAGCAGTTTAATGAACAGGACTCAGCAAAGCGGGCCAGTGACTGATACAGTCAAGAGTACATCTCTCCTGGAGAGTCGGGATGCAGAGGCTGATAGCGCCATGGTAACAGGTATGTTGACATGGGCACAGCTTCAGCCTCATTTGCTGCCGCCGCTGCTGCTGCTGGAGCTTCTGGCGCTGCTGCCTCTGCTGCTGCTCTTCCTGTTGCTGCTGCTCTTGTAGTAGCAGTCGAAGAAGGGATGTCTCAGGGCCTGCTCCAGGCTGAGGCGCTTGGCTGGGTCGTACTCCATCATCTTCTCTATCAGGTCAAAAAGCAGCCGGTGGTCCTCGCTTCTGGACACAATGTAATGCTGTTTGGGAGGGGAGGGTGGAAGGTGAGTACAGACCAGGCCTCCAGCACAAACTAAAATCTGTCTGATCTACATTTACTTTTGTTTTTTTTTTTTTTTTTTTAAATACCACGAGGGAACAAATATATACATCTAGAGAACTATTTAAACCAATCCCAGCAGAGAAAGTTGACCTAATACTTTGGAGCAACAATCATGCTGCTTTTCCTGAGCCGTCACCAATACTTCAGGAATGCTGAATTTCTGCCCTGATAAAAGCACGCCGTTGCTTTTGTTTCAGGTTTGATTCCACTAAGACATTTCCCTCCCGGGTCCTGTACCTTGAGGGGTTTGCAGTGCTTCTTGACGTATCTCCCAGAGGAGCTGTGAACATCCCAGTCCAGCTTGTTTCGGTGGACGTACCGCCGTTTCCTAGAAGACACATTTAGACAAACGTAAACATCCTAATGCTGCTACCCTGGGAGACTTCCAGCGAGACCCAAGTTTATACTCTTGTTTCACAATGTGTCTGAGAAGATATAGACACCGAATCTTGCTGGAATGAAAATAAACTTCATTTCAAAAGCACATGTGCCCTGCTTATAACTGCTTTAAGCTTTAAAGAAACCCAACACTGTCAGGAAAAAAGATCCATCTCACATTTCAATTTTCCTTTGACTGTTACGATCCACATGTGATAGGTGAATATTTAATAAGTCTGTTCCCAACGACACTGATTCACATTCTGCAATTTCTCCTTTTGGGTAAGAATATTTTAGCGACCCTTTGTCAGAATAATCATCTGCTGCTGTCGTCAACATTTTCAGCAGTATCTTTGATCATTACACAGACTGCAGAAATATAAAGTAGGTTTAATCAAATGAACGAGTGCATAATGTAAATATTTATGGCTGGACCTATAAATGCTCACTTTGTTTTCTCCAGAAGGTGTGTAGGGATGGGGCCCAGGACTCTCTCCATCATAGCAAGATGCTCCTTGCTGTCATGCGTCTAAACAGGAAGAACATCAACAGGGTGAAGCATTGTAACGGCTGGCGGAGGCGATTGATTTGCTGCTCTCTGCTGCCACCTACCTGGAAGAGGGTTGTTCCGAGATAATACTCGATGAGGATGCAGCCGATGCTCCAGACGTCACAGGAATGGTCCCAGCCCAAGTCTGAAAGACACGTGGCAAACCGAGTAAAGAAACCAGGCGACGATCGCTCTAAACTTCCTGTGCGAGGTTTTAGTGATGAAAACAACTCACCTAAAATCACCTCCGGGGCACGATAGTGGCGAGTTGAAACTACGGAGGTGTGGTGCTCATGATCATAGGTGGCGTTGCCGAAGTCTACAATTTTCACGTCTGGGTTCTTCAGTGTGCGCTCGTCTCGTCTCTGAGGTGAAACCACAGAGTCAATCACCGTCTAGACCTTCAGGTCGGCCATCATTAGACTCGACCGTTGTCAACTTACCTTCGCACGGTTGTACTCCATGTCGTAGTCGGAATCTATTAATAAGATGTTTTCAGGCTTCAGGTCTGTGTGAGTCAGTTTGTGCTTATGCAGAACTGAAAGGACAAGAAAGACGACGGTTTTTAATCATTTTAAAACAACGGCATGGCGTGCGAGCAGACAACAGGCGGTACTTACATTTCACAGCTCGGATGATCTGGTAAGCCATGTGTCTGATCTGTTTAACAGGAAACGGCTGGAAATTATTCTCCTTCAAGAAGTCGTATGTGCTGAGGCCAAGCAGCTCGAAGGAGATGCAAACGTGTCCGTGATAGTCGAACCAGTCCAGCATGTGGACACAAGAACTTTGGGGGGGAACAGAAAGATCTAGTTAGAGAAGTAAACGGTTTACTTTGTCAACGTTGTACCGCGGCGCTGCAACAATCAACCAGAGGTGGCGCTCTACTTACTATCGTCTGTCAGCGTCGATGGTGTTCAGGTGTTTAAGCACCTCTACTTCTGACAGAGCTGCTTCTCTGTAGCGATCAATATTTTTAATGATCTTCAGAGCCACTCGAGCCCCATCACTGCAAGCGACAGACAACTTTAGGAGTGAACAGGTTTTGGCAAAAAAGGGGGGCATTCTCGATAAAAGGGCGTTGCGACTCACTTTTCATGATCAATGCACTCGACGACCTTCCCAAAGGCCCCCTCTCCTAGAGTACACAAAATCTCATCTACGGGAAATACAGAAGTGAAATTAGACGAGCAGCACTGAAGGAGTGAAGACAGCCAGGGCCTCTTATATTACAGTGCTAGTCTAGCTACAAAAACAAGTTTCTGAAATCTGGCAAACAACTTGTTTTAAAAAGTTAATTATAAAAAAAAAAGCAATGAAACATTTTCACATTTAATTTAACTCTACTGGGACAAATATCTGTCTCTAAACTAAAGTTTGAAAATCTCCAGACAACCAGAGTGAGAGAGACAAAGTGTGAACAACAGTAGAAAAAAAAAGTGTATATTTTAATACATCTCGCTTTCAGCATGTCTCCATTGTGATAGATGAGGTGACCCTCGTCATCATCCTCAACACTCCTGGATCTTTTCCTGCTCCTGCGGCGATGGCTCCTCCTCTGCACCGGAACCGCCGCCATCCGCCATCACACCAATAACCCATCAGCCAGCACCAGGCCACCACAACGCGACACCGTCATTCATTCAACCAGGCCAAGGGGGGAGGTGAAGGGGCGGACAGATTCAGGCCGTTCAGTAACACCACCAGGCGCATGGGCGGAGCAGCAAATTCAAATTCAGCCCCCGTCAGAGAAAATGGGCGGCGGCCACCACATGGTGTGTGTTACAGAAGAAAAACAACATGGCAACAAGATTTTCAGATGAGACGTTTTCTCATAAGTACATAAACACTTCAACTTGATAGATTACAGTTATCACACATTACGTTCTTTTGCTATCTGTCACAGTTTAAACTTCTATACATTCATGTCCCGTGACTGACCACAAGGGCCACTTTCTTTTTCTAAAAACACAAAAACATGTCCTGAAGACCAAAGTACTTTACTTGTCATCTATGCAAATCATGCTAAACTGAAGAATACGACAGATAAAGAAAGACAGATGGGCATTGTAGATCAGCTTAAGAGCCATGATATTCAGCCTTTCAATAAGGAGATAGAGGAAGGAGGAAGAGACGAGAAGGAGCTTTCCGTACCGATGAGGACCTGTGCCGAGAGTGACTGCGTCGGTGTCTTCTCTCTTTGTGCCTGCGACTGCTTCGCCTGCTGCGACCACTACGCCCAGAGGACTTGCTGTAGTGGTGCCAGTCCAAATCTCTGTCCTTGTAAGCGTCTTCACAGCTGTCATCATTGCAGGCCACGTCTACACTGCGTTCACAGGCGTACTGCTCCTGAGAATCCAGCCTCTGGTTCAGACTGCGGGCCTCCAGGTAATGCCTGTTAGCAAACAAATGGTGAAAATGAGTAAAAAGCACTTGAAAAGGCAAGTCACAAGTGAGCGACAACTCAGGTTCTTCACAGAGCAAGCACTAAAATCACGACTGGATGCGATGGTGCTAACGGCCAGCCCTCTGCCCGACACTCTATCCCCGGACCTTTATGTAACATTTGCCAACAGCAACCTGCTGATTTACAGCAGACAACTAGCCTGAACCTAATTCAATAAGTGGCTGCGGTTCCAACATCCAGTTTATAAACAGATTAACACGGCAGAAATAGTCTTCTGGTGAGTTCTAAGGCCAATATGTAACGGCACCCGTTTGGGCAAATATAATATGCGGATTCCTGAAACACACTGGCACAGTTAAAGTGTCAGGCATTGAAAGTTGATGGTGCGAAATATAATCTGGGATTTATCCTGATACTCAAGGAGGGCAACACTGAGGTGACCCCGTTATCTGTCAATATAAAAACTTCTGATCAAGTAGCACAATAGCAAATACAGCCCACCTTTCTGACATCAAGCTTCAGTCTTTAAACCTAAATTATTCTAGGACGTCATCAAGCGTTTCCAATCACTTGGTGCAAACTTAATGCTGCATGCCATGTTCACACCTTAAAAAGACCAAGAAAGCCTCAGCGGCTTAGCAGCCAGATGGTATCAGCTGTCTGCCAGCAAGAAGTCTGCCTCTCTACAGAATTAAAATTAGAGCGGATCTGGAAACATCGGATGCACTGCATGAACCACCGCGCACGTCTACAAAAAGATTAGCATTACTGCAGGAAAAACCACCTAAAGAGTTACTCAGTCCATAGATAGCACCCGGTTACTCTGCTAGTCTGAAAGCCAAAGGCCACAAATGAAATACACACGTAAACAAAATAAGGGCCCAAAACTAGCAACATGTTGAGTGCATGAATTCATATTTTCTAGACTAAAGGTGCGTTTCCACTGCACCTTTTAGTGGAAGTAGGCTAAACATTTCACGTGGAAGGAGTATCCTGAAAATTTAAGTCAAGCAAGAGCAAAAAAAACAACAGGCCACAGAAAGCTACCATTTGTAATTAACTTTTAGGCACGATTACTGACCAGGTAACAACAACGTTGTTCAATGAAGTGCAGGATTGCTTGTTTAGACCAAAACCATTGACTTTGGATCATTTGAAAATAAAAACTAATTTTCTACACCTGCCTGCTAGAAGCCTGTTTAGACACACTCAGTGTGTAGGATTGGGAGTGAAGGTAATCAGGCAGAAGTTACTGACCTCTGGTGGCACATGTTGTGCTTTGCAATGAAGCTGAATCCCCAAAACAAAGCACGGCCAGTTTAGGATAAGGAGCTGGATTCATGAGCTCTCTGTTACTTTAAAACTATAAATCGGTCTGAATAACCCGCTAACCAGCCTGTCATCTACAGGGCAACATTAGGGCAGCTCCACAGATGTGATTTACAGGGTTCCTATCCCGTTTTATAAGGTCGACACTGCCCCCAGGTGTTCATGCAAAGAACTGTTTTACCTTCGCATTAGCAACTTTACTGTGGAACAGGTAGGCCAGTCAGACAGGAAACCAGTCCTCGAAGTCTTAACTCTAGGATAGCTTACTTTGTTTTTGCAAAATAACGCATCACAATGCCGGTCTGATTTCTTTTAGTAAACTAAAAGAAGTTTATTGACGCTGTAACTGACTCAAAGAAGACCTTAATCACACGAGATCACGTGATATTTACCCATCATACGTCTTGTAATGAGGAGTTCTTCTGGCTCCATTTTCTCTTTCGCTGCTATGAGAGTCTCGTCTCCTGCGTTTGCGGCACTCCATTCTTTCTTCCCAGCCGTACTCGTCCAGCCAGAGGCCCGGGGAGCGCATTCGCTTGGAGTGGCGCATCTGGGGAAACATGAAAAAAAAAAAAAAAGATTAGCGAAATTAGATAAAACGGGCTTCACGAATCCCCTGTGCGTGTAAAATTCGTCGATATTTAGCATCAGAAGCTTTAACTAGAACGGTAAAGCCAAAAAAGACGAATATGGGGGAGGGGGGGTGCCCCACCCATAACAAACAACTATATCTTACGCACAACGACGGGAGGGGGAGCAGGAATCTAAAAAACACATTTATGCAAATTCTATCAGCCACGTTTATACAAATACACTTTTTTCGCTTTTCTTCATTGCGGGATCCGCAGCTTTGCGCCGACGATGAAGCGTCAAAAACTGCAATGAACGCTGGCGTGCAGAGAAGCAGGATCCAGCAGGTTTATATTTAGATAATCAGTAAACGGTAGTTTAAATTAGCCAAAAACGAATCTAAAAAAAAGCGAAAAGAAAAAAAAAACACCCCGAAAGATTAAAAAAAAGTAGAAAATATTTATGACATTGCTTTTAACTGCTACGGTAAAATACGAAGGCCTCGGTGAGGCCAGTTTCTACCAACCCGATTTCCAAATATCGTTTATAATGCCCAAGAACGTTTATATGCTGAAAACCAAACGTGCATTCTTGTTAGGTTTCGACAAAAGTACGACTAAACATCGGCTATCGACTGATGGGACGTTTCGCATTTTCCTCCCATATTATCAAATTGACAAAGCAACCGAGAGACGAAGGCCTACGCAGCCTTTTGTTGAAGCCGTCGACGATCACACGACAGAAAACGCCGAAATAATGCTTTCATCCTCCAAAGTGTGAACGTCTGTGTTCACTTTGGGTCGCACAACCATTTCGGAATCGTAAAACAATGTTTAAACAAAATAAATAAACGTAACAAACAACGGTTATGTAACCACGGAGCGCCTGACATGTTGGCGCGGCGTCGAATTTCAGAAAATCCAAACGGTCGAAACTTGACTTTCAATATCTAATAAATTGCATCTAGCTGCCGTGCATGGAGAAAAATGTTACCTTTATTTGGCGTTTTGAGGTTCGAATGAAGGTATTTATCGGTTGGTTGACGATTACGATCAAAGACAGTGAAAAACCGTCTGCGACTGTTCGTCCTCTAAGATGGCGACTTTCTGTAGAAGCTGATGGAACTTTCTTTAGGAAATGTCATGACGCAGCACACATTGACGACCGCCCACCGCAGTGTCTTATGGGAGTTGGTGTCCGGAACCTGTAAGTAAAACCTCACTGACATAACAGTAAGCGAGCTTCATGAAAATATATTAAAGCAAAGGAGAATACAGACAGAAAAAAAACAACAAATTAAAAGTAATTTAATTTAATAATCTCACCCCTAAGCAACCATTCTTGAACAGGCACATTCAGTAGTTTGAGAAAAGTTTTTGTGCTTGCTTTTTATATTCTTTTCTATTTTGTGTTCAACAGAAGGCAGCTTTTTTGCCAAGAGTTCATACTAGAACCTTTTTCTTACATATTATAATTGCTTAAACAGTTAATTAGAAAAAATAAGGTCATTGTGTAAAGAATCAGAGGCATATTATTTTATGTTCACAATGTCAGGATCATCAAAGTTTGTCATTCATAATTCAAAGTAATATATATATCCATGGTTTCTCTACCTCCTCTTATCCTGTAGGGCCACAGCGAGTGCTAGTAGCAACCTTCGACAGGGTAGCACAGAGACAGGAAAAGCAATCATGCACCCACGCCCTAATGCATAGGACCAGTTTAGTCAGGTAATGTTGCCTAACATGTGTGTTTTTGGACTGAGGGAGGAGGTCAAAGTTTCCAGAGAAATTCCATGCATACAACAAGAGAACTTGCAAAGTCAGTGCAGAAACTCTCCAGGCTGGGATTTGAACCTTCTTGCCGAAGGACAAAAGCACTAACAACTCTTCCATCCTGCAGCCCCAGAGTTTTCATTCAGTGGTGTGTTGTGAAAACATTAGAAAACCTTCCTGTCACCAGCTAATAGAAGGTCACATCATAAGAATTATAACTAAGCTTTGGGAATTTTCTCCCTGTTATATGCTTGGAATATTTTGAATTCAGGGAACTCAAAGCCAGTATTTCTTCTAGTCACATCGTGAAAACATCAGTCTTTAGGTTTACAATGCTGTATAAAAAGTATTTGATCCCTTGCATTTTTCCCCCTGTTTTGTTTGTTGCGTTTACAAATATGAGTATGAGTACTTGACACTGGTATCGGGCCCAACACCACAATTTTTTACTTAAGCATGATGGCACCATGACCTGAACCATCACAAGGTTGTCCCAGGTTATCTTTGTCTCATCTTAATATTTGATGGATGATCTGGAACATTTAACTGTGACAAGAAAAAAACAACTGAAAAAAAAAATCTTTAAAAGGGCAACTTTGAATTTTGTTTAAAAAATTGTGTTCCTGTTGGATTTGCTGTAAGTTTGAGGGTGGAGGCATGGACAAGTCAAGTGGTTGTTTGGCTTCAGTGGTTTAGAGCACAATAGATGAGTCTCTCAAACCTAAGTTAGAACATTGTACCAATTATCAACATAGTAGTGGGAACATCATGTTAAGGGTTGTTCTTCTGCCTCTGGTACTGGTGCGATGCACAAAACGGATCACAGAATTTCACTTCCATTCAATCACTAGACATTAAAAATGTTGACACAACAGGGTGTTGCAAAAAGACAAATATTCCAAGCACACATCAAAACTGGTTTTAGAAGAGGTAAAGCAGATTAACACCATGCTTCTGAAATAACCCCTGAACTTTAATCCTATTAAAAAATGATCTGCTATGCTTAAAAACAGTCAGCAGGAGGAAAGCAATGCATTTAAACAGGAATTTCCATGTTTCATAAGAGGAATGGCACACAAATTCTAGCCAGATTTGTGCCAGATTGGTTGTTGATGTCTGATGTAGTGGTTGATATTCAACATTCTGAAATAAATTGAACAAGATACTAATGAGGTTATGTGTATACTTTTGAGCATGTGTGGAACCTACTTAGACAATGTGTCAGTCTGCACTATATTTAAACTTGTTCATCCACTCGTTTTTTGAATGATCAAAGTTGCTAGTTATATCGTCATCATTCTACTCGTGTTATGTTATGAAAGAGGATTGTAAAAACTATGACACGATATTAACAGAGATAAACTAATCTCTAATTTTCTTTTCCACAGCCATGTTACACACTCATTAATCATCAGTAAATGTAACTTTGTAGGACCAGGTTCATTGTAATGTTGCATTCCACTTGCAGGCAGAACTCTGAAATCCCAGCTTCTGATCAGAAAAATCAACTGAAACAGCTGCTATAATCAGACTTTCCCCTCGGAAAGCCGGAGAAATATTTCAAGGCTGATGTTGCATTCTTTTTGCCTCAGAAAATGAAAATATGAGGTGAGAATGGGGTAAAAACAAGTAAAACGTGTTGCAGTCAAAGCTATAGTCGGTAATTCTATTCAGAAACACCTTTTGTTATACTGGGTAAAATTGTCCTTCCATCCTGAAAGTAGTTGAGAGACATAATTTGAGAGACATTATATATTCAGAAAAGGAGGTATAAAAATCGATTTCCATGGGAGCTGCAGGCCTGTAAAAGCTTTAACTAATCCCTGACGTTGAGTCCGAAGAGTTTTGTCAGAGTTTTGTTCTTGCTATCATTCCCCTCTGCCCCTCAAGTTCCAGGGTATCACCTTAGTTATTGGTTGTCCATGCCAATCATTCTGATGCACTCACGTAACGTAACGTGCTTGTTCTTTGTTAGTTTTCGTGTGCTGGCTGTGCATGCACCCTTCTAATGTTTGTTTATCCGGTTAGCTTCAGTGTTAGCCATTCATTGTAGCTCCGCTGCTGTAGACTTTCAACATAGCGGACAGTCGAAAGAAGCAAAACCACATACAAGTTTATAAGGCAGGCCTCAGTAGAAAGACATAAGACCAGAGTGGATTTGTGGAAATTTCTCCACACAATCCCCTTGAGAAGAGGAAGAGCAGGTAGGACGGTGCATGCGCCTGCGCCTGCGCAGTTATTTAAAAAGGGAGTTGGGTTAACTTTAAAGGACATTTATAAGAGGTACTATGAGCAAAACATCAGCTTTCCTGCTTGTCGCCATATTGGAATCCAAAGCTTTTGTTTTATTGTGTTTATTTTGGAATCCGACAGTGTTAATTGGGATGCTTTTTACGCGGGTTTACCCACTTCCTAGTTACCACTTTCGATTTCAGAGGCAAATGGAACGCAACCATAGACATCATATACGTAGACGCATCGTTGGGCGCAGGTTCGCACGTCAGCGTCACCGCCATATTGTATGTGGCAGAAAAAAAGTTAAGTTCTGTTGTGGTGAACGTGGATCAGAGAAGATGCCTCATTCCTGTGCTGCTGCGTGGAAATGTATTCGGGCTGATTTCACTACTTGTATCTGCCTTCTATAAACTAAGGCTGCACCATGTTGCCAAACTGGACACACTAAAGCTGCAGAGTGGCAAAACTAGAAAAAAGCTGTGCAAGATCATTCTTTTTCAAGGTTTTTAGCTTGCACACAGTACAGACTATTTTATTTAGACATGTGTATATATATAGATTTTCAAGTATTATAAATAAGCCAAATAAATAGCTGTGTAATTTTTATATATATATATATATATATATATATATATATATATATATATATATATATATATATATATATATATGTATGTATATATGTGTGTGTGTGTGTGTGTGCGCGTGTATGTGTGTGTGTGTATATATATATGCATGTGTACAGTGTATATATGTATGTGTGTGTATATCTATTTATCTATCTATCTATCTATCTATCTCTCTCTCTCTCTCTCTCTCTCTCTCTCTCTCTCTCTCTCTCTCTCTCTCTCTCTCTCTCTCTCTATATATATATATATATATATATATATATATATATATATATATATATATATATGTGTGTGTGTGTGTGTGTATGTGTTATGAATATAAGGATCAATTTGTTAAATCTAAACATTGTTTGTATGTATATGATGTCATTGAACGCAACGTAAAAACCAGCCTGGCAGGCTACGCGCAGGGTAACAAAACCCACGTTGTCAGAGCAGGGAATTATGGGAACAAAATGTCTGCGCCCTGTCTTTTGCCCTGACATCCATTCAACCGCGTTTTTCTAGTAGACTTTCTGTTATTATTGGGGGTTTTCTTGCGGGCTTTAACCGAGAGGATGTCTGAAAACGCCGAGCAGAAGAACGGAGCCGGGCTCTCCAGGACAGAGATCGCTGAGATGTTGATGAAGAACTTCGAGAAGCTGCCTGACATTGATCAGAAGCTCTTCTCCTACGGACCCCTGTATCTGGGAGGAAACGCCGGGCTGGGGGGGCTGATCGCCAACAGCCTGTACCGGAGGGCTCTGAACGTCCGAGCGGCGCGCTTCGCCTCCAGCCTGCCCATGGCCGTGCTGCCCTTCCTCGCCACCGCCTCCCTGTACCACGTCGCGGTGTCCCAGCCGCTGCTGGCCGGGGACCTCAACTGCCCCAGCTGCTCCCTGCTCAGGGGCGCGCTGGTCGGGGTGGTCGGCGGTGCCCTCTACCCGATCCTGCTGGCTCTGCCGCTGAATCTAGGCCTGGCGTCCAGATACGGCACGGCTCCGCTGCCAGAGAAAGGCGCCATGCTGCGGTACTGCGTGGACATCGGCAGGCCCGTCTTCAACAAGATGAGGGCAGTTCTTCTGCTGCAGGCTTTCTTCGGCACCTACCTGGGATCCAGGCACTTCCAGAGTTACACCACCCTGGCCCACATAACCTTCGGCCAGGGTGAGGAAATGCACGACTGACTGAACTGTACCGATGTTGTTTTATACTGCTGGAAATCTGCTTTACCTCTGGTTGTGTCCCAGGAAATAAAAAGAAACGTGAACTCATATGTTGTTATCGTTCATTACTCATTGTTTAGTCATAAAGCTGAAATGAGCATATTTGAACACACGAGTCTGGAGGCATCTTGCCCAGGATTCAGTCGCAGGAAAAAGGCTTTGAACACTGACCCGAAATTCTGCTACTGCTTTTTCCACAAAGCTCTGCAGTGAAATTTGACAAATACTTAAAAAAAAATTCAGCAAGATGTCAGATATTCATTATGCATTATATAATACGAGATAATTTTGAAAACAGAGTTCATGAGGTGTCAGGAAAAGTATGGATTTTTCAGGATAGTTAAAAAAAAGAAAATAATTCATTTTTGGTTTATCTATATAGCTCCAATTCACAACACATCTCATCTCAAGGCACTTTGTAAAGTCAAATCCAATTAAATCATGCAGACAGATTTGTCAAAATGTTTTCTATCTAAGGAAACCCAGCAGATTGCATCAAGGCATGACAAACAGCGTTCGCTCCTGAAAGAGCGTGGAGCCACAGGGAGAGTCGTCTGCATTGTTGATGGCTTTGCAGCAATCCCTCATACTGAGGATGCATGAAGCGACAGTGGAAGAGGGAAATGTTTGGATTTCTTGACTTTATTCCTTGTACCATTTTCAAAATTTTGCATCCATCCGTCCAACCAGCCACCTCCTCACTGTCTGTGGCATGTGCAGGTTTTGCGATAAAAGACCGACAAATACACAGTGAAGGTTTATTTATGTTTGAATTTTGAAGTTACTTTTGAAATTTAATTCTGGCAGAGAATGTAATGTTGATCTGAACATTGAGTCGGAACCAGCACCAACCAGAGTCTTCTGCAGCTCCTTCAGTGTTGAGTCCCGGCACCCTAAACGTCCATTTTTTTTTTGCCTTTGCACAGCGGATAGGGAAATAATTACACCTCCTAATTGATCTTTGTTAAAACTGTGAGACTGAACAAAATTATAGCTAAGTGCATCTTAGTCAGACACAGGGAAGGGTTGGCATGGTTTACTTTTATTAAAGGCTTTTCATTGAAACGGGTCACAAATCCTGCACTGATGTCAAAGCCAAAGGCACCCCTGCACCAAGAAGGACTAACTCCTCTGACCGCTCGCATACAGTATTTATGCAACAAATAAAAGCGAATGGATTTGGCAGTCTGATAACACTTAGAAAGATTAAAAAACTGATGGCAGATACTGTAGGTGATTGTCATTTAGAATACGTGTCTAACGGCACCAAACGCTTCACTTTAAATGCCCTCGGATGGTCGGCTTGACATCACGTCCGTGTCTTTTCTTCTGTCGGGGGGAAAAGGTTACGGGAAAAGCAAACAATGAGATGACAAACAAGTCAGGAGGACCTAAAGACATCGATCAATAACCAACCCAATCAAGCCAGTAATTACAGTGCACCCACTCCTGGAGTCGCAGCAAAAATGTCTAAATTCACTGACAACTTCACAAAACAATAATAATAAAAAAAAAAACACACTTCAAGTCAAAGAAATGGCCATGATAAGCAGTGTCTCCTGTTGTCCTTCTGTTTAAACAGCGCGTCTTCACTGTAAGGTACTTTTTTTTATTTATAATACAGTAATGCCCCTTTGAAACCACCTGACCTAGCATGCCGTCAAGACTTCATATTCTGTAAAGGAAAGGTTACGATAAAAACTTTACATCTGTGTCAGAACAGAGCTCCAATAAATATACGAGACAACTGAACATCAGTCAGAGAGAGCTTCCTGAGGAGCAGAAAGACCAGAGCCTAGCTATCGTCTGTACACAGTCCCTACAGCTGACCTAGAACTCGTGCAGTTACACTATTACAGCAGGTTTCTGCCCGTATTGATGGCACAACACATTTAAAAAGAGTAAACACTTTAAAAAGTCCCCCCCCCTTCATGTTTGTTCCCTAAAATAAAATGAATAAATAAAAAAAAAATACAATGAAAAATGGTCTCCGGTCATTCAAGTGCAATGGACATAAACGCACGAAACACTGCTTCCCGCGGGTACAGCCATGATGTCGTTTCACCTTCACCTCAGCTGGGATTTGTAGGCGTGGAAAAGGGCTAGCCAGCGCCCTTTACGTTTTTTTTCTTCTTCTTCTTCTTTTTTTTGTTACAGTACTTTACAGTTCAAAGTTAAATACTTAAACAAGCTTTGAATAAAAGGAGAAAAAACCGAGGCAGGAAAAAAACGAGAGCGGAGAAAAGTTCACAAGATGGCATCAGTAGGAATTACTATAAAGTGGTTTTTCCCTGTAATTGCGGTCTCTAAAGTAGTAAACTTCTCCACAGAGTAAACAGACGTAAAGGGAAGGAGGAAGAAGACGCCGGGGTCCCTCTCCAACAAACCGCAGCTTCTCGCTCGTATCCGAAAGGAGAAAGTTTATTCCAGTTCTCATAGCTTTACTTTTCACTTCTCTTTTCTTTTTTTTGTTGTTGTTGTTGAACATTTACAATTTTTTTTATCATTGTGTCGATGAATCCTGTTCATCCAGGTTTCTTTTCTTTTTGATCTTGATGCAGTTTCTTTGTAGTAAAACACCAAAAGTACCAGCTTCAGGTTCCTTCACAGTCCAGTTTAGTGCAAAGCGAACGCACACATCTCCCCTCTTTTTGGTGGCCGGGAGGGTCAGATACCACCCCAGCTTCATGTCTTCGCCAGAACGTTTGACCTGATGAGACAAAAGAAGATCACACAACTAAAAGTTTTTTTTTCTTCTTCTTTTTGGGTGATTTGCACATGAAAAAGTCCAATCAGAGATTTGGTAAGGGAATAAAGGAAGGAAACATATATATATATATATATATATATATATATATACACACACACACACACACACACACACACACACACACACACACACACACACACACACACACACACACACACACACACACACACATACATATATATATATTAGAGCAACTATGATTGCTCTAATTTATCACAGGTGGGACAATGGGTACAAAGTCATTTGCAAGTGTCAGCATAAGATGCACTAGAATTTCCCACCAGCTCTCAGATTGTGGGGGCAAGTTTATATTAGTGAGGAAATATGAGGTTTTCTAGGCTCAACAGTGCAAAATTTTATGATAGCAATCAGAACGTACGGAGATATGAACCTCAGTCATGCCTAAGTCTGCAAATAAGACGAGTAACAAAATAAAGGATTATTCAAAGAAAGGTCGAATACTATGAGTGACTCTAAAGCCTAATATCACTTACAGTTAGTAGAAACATGTTGGTATAACTAAAGATTTACTTTACAACTAAGCCTGCCTGGAGTACGAATAATTTTGGGCTTTACAGTATGTCTTCAGTGTGTCACTAAACCTCTTTTTTTTTAATCAACATCGTCAATTCGTTGGAAAAAGCTACCGAAACTTGATGGTTCTTTCAAGTTTCCAGAATCACAAATTCGTGCTGTTTTTATCCAAGGGTCGTAATGCTTCACATCGTCTCAAAAATCTCCCGTGGACTATCTCTGCACCCGATTCTGCCAGAATTTCATAAATGAGACCCAAAGTGTTTAGACACTGCAGGGGAAGTCCTGCTCCAGTTTAGACCTCAGGTGTCTTCCAGTCCCCCGTCTCAGAACTTGAATGCGTGCTGAGGAGGTAATCCAGCCCTTTTATTCAAGTGTGTGTTAGAATGGGGACATATCTAAAGGTTGCAGGACACCAGCCCCTGAGGAACACTTTAGACCACACGACCACCGTAGGACCAGAAAGGTGCTTCATACGTTTGCTTAAACAGTTTCCCACCTGAGTGCTTTCCACCTGTCCTTCTCCACCTGGTTCTCAGGACTTTCACTCTCATACGATGCAAGGTAGAGTCCTGGGGAAGGGTAAGAAGAGAAGGAGACGTTTTTAAAGGATTATTAAGTAAAAAAAAAAAAAACACAACAAAATAACTCTACATGCCTAAGAGAACCCATTTGCAAGCTGCAGCCTAAAGAAACAACAATACTTTATCCACACAAACTTTAAGCATAAAGTTTGGGGAGTTAGTGTGTTAATATTTACTTTAAGCTCCAAATACTAATCACACTATATTTATTATTTGATGATATGGGAAAAGTAGAAAGTAATCAATGAAGTCAGTGGTGACATTAATTGAAGCCAGCCTCTGCTTCTTAGATTGTTTTTCATCGTTCTAATGTTTAGCTGAAGATGTTACCACTATATTTATGTTTTGTGTCACGGCTGTACTTGACAAAGGTTTAAGCATCTATTTAGCAGAGAAACAGATCCGGGGTGTTAGTTAGACAACAAATGTCAGTCAATAAATAATCAGGGTCTCTGAGAGCGTTCAGGAACTCTTAGCATTATATTTATCACCCAAAAGGCTTAAATAAAACTGAGAATACAGCTCAGTCTGCCAGCCTGGGGGAAGTGCTTCTCACCGTCCTCGCTGAAGATGGGAGCGGTGTGGAGGTAGTGCAGGATGGCCCGGTCCTCCTCGAATGGACACTCCACCTGTTTCCACGTCATGAACTCCCCGACTTGTCGGGCCAGCTCCATAAATTTCTGAACCGAAACAAGCCAAAATATTAAATCACGAGGAAGGAGTCGAGTGAAAAAGGTGCGCTGGGGGAAAAAAGCCCACCTCGAAGTTGACGTGGCCGTTGGGCAGGCGGTTAGCGCAGCCTTCATTCAGGAAATAGATGTCTTTAATCAGCAGGCTGAAGAAGGGAATCACAATCTGAGGAAGACGGAGGAAGGAGACTTAATTAAGGTTAAAAAAACGACATCCAATGATCCAAAGCGAGTGTGCTTCCTGAATATGAGCAGCCGTGCCAAAGCCTCACCCTTTCCCTGTTACTGTTGGCAGTCTGAGAGCGATGGGCGGCGCCCCTCAGGGCCGTCCTGTAGTTGTAAAAGTTTCCTGTTGGATCCATCTGGTGCTGCGAAAGCAAACGGTAACAGACAGTCAGCTTTAGGATGTCACCTGCCTATCTTAGGAAGTCAGAGAAAGGAGCGTGGTTACCTCAAGAATGAAGAATTTGGCAGTTTTGGTTTTGCTCCAAGTCTTCTTCAGTCGTGACACAGGCGTCATGTTCATGCCAGCTGCAGAAAAAAGATGTTATTGTTTAAAATCAAGGCAAGATATGGGCAGTTTGTTAAAATGTTTGACAAAAATGCTATAGCATGAAACCTATTTAAAATGTAAAATGAATATTTGTCCTTTTTGAAGAATTTACAAAATGCAAAGTGAGCCAACAGAGGAAAGTTCTATATCAAATCAATACTTGTTGCTACTAACCCACTAGCATGAGTTCCTTTAACCAAGCGTTAGTCATGCGTTTGATCAACTGGTTATAACTAACATGTACTAACAATAATCAATTTTCCATCTAGGTAGAAATTCACCCTGAAGCAAACAGCTGTAGGACGGGTGAGGAGCAGCCAAACTCTGAGCCTAAGATGAGGTTGTGCAAGATAGATTCAAGTCACATGCAAGGTGACACCAATACAGGAGCTTATTGTGCTGAATCGGCGGAGTCTCTCCCAGTCAGAGATTTCAAAGCAGACTGGACTTTAAAGCACATCAAACTTACGTATTTCCTTTCAAAATTGGAGCATGTCTGGCTGTGCCGTGAGCTCTGAAACCTGCACAAACCAGTAGGAGCCAAGCACACCCGTCTACTGCCTGGAGTGCTTGGACTAAATGTGTTTTTCACAAAACAGTTTCACTTAAGAAGGAAAATGTCTATTGGGTGAATGCAAAAGCGCTTTGAGTGGTCAGAATGACTAGAAAAGGATTATATACATTCAGTCCATTTACCATCATCAAGGCATATGCCTGACCCAATTTTAGTCCGCAGCAGAATGGCAACCCAAAAACAACCATCCTGAAAGCGATCCATGATTGAATCTGTCTGGGATTATAGACAAGAATATGAGCAAAAATCCATTTATCGTTGGTTCTCCAAGCTGTTTGCAAGAATTTACAACTGAGCTCCTTTGAACACAGCGTGCAAGTGTACCAAAAAGGCTCAATGCCGTTTGGAAGCCAAAGCGTGGTCACACCGAACTTTAATGTAGATTTTTCTTCTGTTTATTCAATGCAACTTTTTTGATAGACAAAACCTCTATTATTAAAGGCTTTCTTAGTTTGCAGCATGTATGTTTACACACCAAGCTAAAATCTTTGCGCAGTACTGAATGCACAGTAAAACCGGGAACTCACAGATGATGGCCATCAGGGAGTTGAAGTTTCCGATGTTGAAACACTCTCTGGCCACATCAATGAAGAACTCAATCATCGTGGCTCTCTGCTTCTTCTTCGCTGGCTATAAAATGTTGACCAAATATGTGAGATTTCCATTTAATTTTTTTTTTAATTTTTAAAAAAGTGTATATTAATATTTCCAGACACAAAATATTGTAGTTACAAAAAGTATCCACAGGGTGGCAGTAATGTTCTGTAATACAACCCCAATTTGATGGTTAAAAGTAAATATTCAAGAAAATTGAGAAAAAACGTGCAAACTATACCTTTCATTATAAATATATATTTATTCTGATATCATTTATATATAAGATGTAATATATTTCTATAAAGTTTCTGAGAAAAGCTTCTAATCTGCCCAATATGCAACATTTAGTGTGCCGTTTCTTCTAAAGTCCAGAAACAGAATAACATCATTTCTCACTCACCATGCAGATCTCCGTTGCTACCAGGTAACACAGTCGGTTGAACCACCTGACGTAAGCTTCAAGGTTGGTGGTTTTCTTCTTCTGCTCGCTGAAAGATGGCTGCTGTTGACACACGCGCACACACACACACGCACACACACAAGATGTGAGGCACTGTAGTGATTTGCAGCGACACTAATTAGCTTCCTATGTACAGGCTGACCCCCTGTGAGAGTGTAAATGGCAAAGACTGCGAGCTGAGAGCGGACACGACAGGAGAGGTGGAGGGCAATGGAAAATAACCAGCACGGGATGAGCGAGGGGAAGAGGAGTTCAAGAGACGAAGGGAAAGTAAATCTCCATGGTTACATCAAATGTCCAAGATTAGATACCAGATAGAAGCTTAATGTTTGTTCGCCGTTTCATTCCTCATTCACTGAGGATGGTAAAGGCTGGTAATGAGTAAGTAAACAAACCTGATTAATATTTTCCTGGACGATAGTAAACGTTGTTTTAATGCCCTGCACTCCTAACAGAGTTTGTCTCTCCTCTAAAACCCATTTGACTCTCATAAAAGCTATAAGTGATCCAAAATGTTGTGATCTGAATCATAAACAGGTCACGTCGAAACAGAGAGCAAGTGAACTAAAGCGAGCCTAGCTCCTCAGCTGAAAAGTACGTTTTGCAGATGACACGTCGTTACACCATGACCAAGTTTACTGGAGGTGCATATTAACGCTGTCCTGGGACGCGGCGTCCGTCTCTGTCAGGGGAAACTGATCCAGCAGCATCCACAAGGTCATTGGTGAGGGCTGAAAAGTAGCGTGATATTCTGATGCACTATGAAGCTGCCTTTTTCCAGCATGTAAATGCCAATCATGTTATTAACGGTGATGAAGTGGGAGTCAGTAAGTGGCTATATTTAAATCCCCCGCAATTTGTAGTGGGGACTAACAGTTCGGACATCTCTAATTATTATTATGCCCGCCTCATTTTGAAACATGGAAGAAAACATTGACAGATGAGGAAGGGGATCTCTAGTCTTTAAGCTTGAAAAGTAGACTGGATCAAAGTTGAACACTGTTCCTCGTATAAGTCACACCAAATAACGAACCTGCTTAACGGGTGTAACATGCTGAAATAACTTCAGTAATTTATACTGTAAAACGCAACTCCAGAGTTCAAAAATAAAGTTTAATGTAATAGACCATCTTGGGCTGACGCCCGCTGTCTATCGCCTATCATATCTATCAGTCTTGGATCTGACGGGCCTAGTTCTGTTTTAAGGTTTTCCTTTAGGTTAATGTTTCTCTCTACCTGCTTTACCACTGCACCTTCACCTGAGGTCGGGATCTAAACAGATTTATAAACCCACTTCCTGAAAGCTCACCTGTGTACCGTCCAGTGGATCTTTCTGAACGAAGGCTTGGACAAACTCCTCCGGCCCAATATGCCTTAGGTGCTCCTGGAAAAACAGACACGCGGGCATGTTTTGTGGATTTTCATTCATTTTTCATCATTCATTTTATTCATGTCGTTTATTTTATCTTTTTTTTTTTCATTCCAACCGTCTAAATGCTTTAAAGCCACGACAACATGAACAGCTACAACTAGGCACAGACGCATCGGCGGGAGCTATGTGATTAACAACTCTTTCATTTCAGTAATGGAGGCCAATCGATAGGAGGAAGCGATGACTCACGGACGTGACACGCTGGTATCATATGTCCACAGTGACTCTGGGGACAACATCCACTTCTATTAAAAGACAGCGGCAAACTCGAAATGACTCAATCGGCCCATCGCACCTCGAGCTCAAACTCACGTCTGATAAAGAGCTAGAAAGCAGCCCAACGACCAGCTGTTAGTCGGTGCCGGCACAATGTTTAAATCCACTGAAGGCGTCATAAAATCCACAATGTGCGATCTGCACACGCCTACTTGTCTGTCTCTGCTTCTCTTCTAGTGTGTGTGTGTGTGTGTGTGTCAGAGTGTGAAGCTGTCAGGTCATATATATTCGCCATGGTTTCATTCCCTTTGTTCAGGGCCCCGGGCTCTTTGCTGACTTCTGGGGGTGATGTCACCGCTCAGACAAGGGTGCAGGCTTACTCAGGCATGCTGTAAAAAAAATAAAAGCATGCACAGAAATGCAGCCAAACGTCGCCTACGTCGTGACACATGCATGCACTGTGAGGAAAGCTGCAGCTTTTACTGCTATTATGCGTCGTTATACATATTTTATTGCACGTCGTTCCTATGATCTATAAAAAAAAAAAACCTTGACTCTATATGTCCTTCTATTCCCATAACTTAAAATGGCTCAGGAGCCTGAAATGGGCTCCATCACCACTCATCGTTCATCATCCTTAGCGCCCTTACGCTCCTCCAGCATCCTTTCCACTCTCTTGTCCTCCATCCTCGTTACGTCTCCTACCCTGACCTCCGCCTGACCCCCCTCCGTACCGCTCGCCCTCCCCTCCTTCTTCCCTCAGGACTCACCAGCTCCACGTGGGTGAGCTGCTGTGCCAGCATGTAGGGGTCATTGCAGATGGAGAGAATGTCCTTCTGGATGGGTGGGGGCTTGGTCTTGAAAGCCACGAGCTTGTCGGAGATGGAGGAGGCGTTGAGGGAGACCTTGACGATGCTCTCTTCCCCCTGGCTCATCAGGGCCAACCTCTGGCTCAGCTTCTGCAGCATCTGGTTCAGGGTTTTCCAGTACGCCTGCAGTGGAGAGGAAAAAGGGACGACAAGATGAGCCGGGGAGCGGGAAACTATCAATAACCTCTTTGATGAATAATTTATTAATTTGTCTTGTAGGGCAGTGATAGGCATGGATCAGGATGACTGGGGTGCTTCACGGTGAGCACAAATCCCAGCTCTTAAACACTTTCTCATTTCAAAACCAAAAACTTGAATGTATTTTATTGGGATTTGATGCGACAGGACAACATGAACTGTTGCGTAGCTGTGAAGGGGAACAGAAATGGTGATTTTGGCGGTTTCCAGATTTTTTCGACAAAAAAGAAAAAGAAATGTGAGAAAAGCATTGTTCTCGCACCTTTCATACTTTTCTTTGCAAATAAATGTAAGTATTGAGTATTCGGCTCCACTGAGGAAATCATGTGAGAACCCATCTTCCATCTGCAATAAATCCGCCAGCTTTGCCGTTATTCTCTGCAAGATAGCTGAAGCTCAGTCAGGTTTGATGCAACACATTCATGTGTGGGCTTTGACTGGTCCGTTCTAACACATGGCTGTGTTTTGATCTGAACTTCTAAAGTGAGCTTTCTAACAGGTTTTCTTCCAGAATTATCGTTTATTTAGCTCCATTCAACTTCCCATCAACTCTGACCGGCCTGCCTGTCTCTGCTGAAAGAAAAGTATGACAGCACGATGCCGCCGCAGCAATGTTTCACCCCGCAGACGGTGTGTTCAGGTTGATGTGAAGTGTCAGGCCAAAAATGTCAATTTAGGACTCTGTAAATGGGTTTTCTTGTGGATTAGTTTCAACAATACCTTTATTCAGAACCGGGTTTACTCCTGACACCCTTACAGGCCAGAATGTGTCAAACGCGTGGTTATTGTTTTCCCTCACAACAGATTTTCCTCCTGAGCTTCCCTCCTGGTCTTCTGCAGCTCCTCCAGAGTTTCCATGGGTCTTTTGCCTGTTTCTCTGCTTAATGCTTTCCATGCCTGCCAGCTGAGGAAGTCTGCTATGTCTTGGGAGATTTGCAATTGTGACTTTTCATTTCACTCTTTTCCTTTTCAAATACTGGACTGAGCAGAACTCTTTGGGCTCGAATCCCACTTCACCTCTCAGCAGGTTTATCCCTCCTCTGCTACGTTCCTTATGTTCAGTGATTTTCTCTAACAAACCTCTGAAACTTTCATAGATAAAATTACACACACTGTATCTACTAAATATGCAACATCTAAAGGCTTACCCTTTATTTTATTTAACTGTATAATATTAAAGAGGTTAAATACAAATGCATGTCAAACTTTTCAGATTTTCATTTTGTGAAGGAAATTTTTTATTTTTCTTCCTCTTCAGAAACATGCAAAATCATCTGTTGGTCTCTCACATAAAACACAATGAAGTTTGTTATTGTGATGTGACGAGATGTGAAAAAGTTAAAGCAACAGGAAAACACCGTAGCCTCAAATCAACTAAGGCACTAGAGTACCCGCTCATTTATCAAAGAAGCAAATTATATTGAGAGCACGAGATGATATGAAAGAGAAGTTAATAAGCTGGAGAATAAAAAGTTAAAATGCAACTGTTTTTCAGACTGTTGCAGTAATGCGCTCAGTGTTGTCTGAATCTCTGAGCCCCTCCCTGCAGATGGCTCCACACAGAGGCCATTAGGTCAGTCTGCCTCACAAATGACCCGCAGCCACGGCTCCCACACGCATGCACACACCCATGCTGAGGACAGCCAGCTGTAAATAGCAGCGCATTCATCACCACCTGCCCAGCATCCCGCCGCCTCCTCCCGTTTTCCCCCCGGCTCCTCTGCTCGGACTTCATCGCCCTCCTCCTCCTCCTCCTCCTCCTTCACCGTTTTTCTTCTCTCTCCTCTCTCTGTGGCTCTGCATCCCGTCACCAGATTTCCTCCGCCACTCTCCCTCCTCAATTCTCCTCCAAAGCCACTCCTTTAATATCCTCCTTTTCCTCCCCGAGCTCCACTCTCCCGCTTTACAATATTGTACAACAGCTGGTTTTCAAGCTGACACTGACACTCTCACTTCTTGTGTCAGCTACCACAGTGATAAAAAAAAAAAAAATGAGGCTTTTTTTTTTTTAAGGCTACCACATCTGCTTGCAGCACAACTCTTTATTCAAAATGAGTCAAATATAGACGATGGAAGTCCCTTTTAATGCCAAGGGTTTCCTCTTTAGAGACATTTTCTGACACGCAGGGAAGCTAAAAGTCCCAGTATGTCAGCGACGGTTCCCTGAGGACATTTACCCTCAGGGCGAACTCTTCGGGGAGTCATGATCCAAGCAGAGCTTTTCAGCTAGTTTCAACCTCCTCACACAAAGCATTGTCAGTCTTCAACGTGCCGAGTAAAGCTGCCGATCTGTTCACTGCGCAACAAAAACAGGAATTCGGTTAAACTGTGACACCAGGTCTCTGTGTGAGACGAGCAGGGAGTATGAGTAAAAAAAAGATGCAGTAGCATAAAAAATACGGAGGCGGACACAAAGCCTTCCTAAAGTATTCAGAGCACTTTAACTTTTTCATATTTGCCACAAAGTTCAGAGCATTCTTCCAAGACTTTATGTGATAAGAGACCAACACAAGGTAGTTAATAACCGAGTAGAAAATGTATCTAATTTTTTGCAAGAAAGAAAGTAAAAAGTGGGGGGAAATCTGAAAAGTGTGGAGTGTATTTGTATCCACTGCCTTTACTTTAATATTCCTAAATTAAATCCTGTGCAACCGTTTAACTTCAGAAGCCACAGATTTAGTAAAAATTCTTCAAAGGTTTGTAAGAGATTAAATATTATTTACAAATACATACATAATAAGTTTTCTAGATCGTTTTGGCATGCTGAAAGTGACACTTATTACATAGCTTTCCCAGTTTAACATGCAAATCATTGTTTAAAACCAAACAAAAGGAGATTAACCATTTGTTTAGACTCATTACTAACCAAAATTATTTGTTGGTTTAACTGAAAGATGTCAAAAGGTGGCAAAGTCAGTGCTCAGGTCTGATGGAACAAAAATCAAATGCTTCGGCCTACGCGTGTAAAACCAACGCTGCACAATCCCTTGAAAACACGTTCTGATGCATCTCATTACTCCAGGTAGAAAAAAAGAAAAGTACCCCTGAACACATCATCTCCACAGTGACACGCAGAGGTGGGAGCATCATGCTGTGGGTTGATTTTCCTTTTCACAGACAGGGAAGTTGATCAGACTTCATGGAAAGATAGATTTTTAATAGTAAAAACGATTAAAACCATGTAGCGTTTTCTTTCCACTTAATGGCGTACCTCTTTCTATTGGGAAACCATGAAATATCATTGAAACAGAAAAGGTGAATAGTGTGCAATGTTAAAAGCTTCAGGGGGTGAACATGTTTACGGTGCATTGTATAACTACCTTTTAGTAAGTAAAAATTTCCCTCTGAAATTATAAAATATTTGTAGAACATTGCTGTAGGAAGATAATGTCTATTTGCACACTTTTAGCTTCTTAGGGAGTGTTTGTCTGGTACGTTCACGAAATTGCACAGCATTTTACATCACAAATACAAATTGACCGCTATCTGTCTTTTTTGACCTGAACATTTACATTTTATCAGATGCTAAAGACTATTTGTGCACTTTTTTAGCTTCCCAGGAAGTGTTGTTTGGTCAGAGGTGTCAAGTAATTATGTAAAAATACTTTGTCCCCTCACTTAAGTAGAAATTCTGGTTATTTATACTTTAGTGTAGTAATTATTTTTACCCTACTTTTTACTTATACTCCTTACGTTTTAAAAATAGTCTCATTACTTATTTTCTTTCGGCTTGTTTTCGTTCTCGCTTGTCAATAAAAAAAACAAAAAGAATATTCAGAGAAATAGCGCTACCCGAACAGTGATTTTGATTGTAGCTGGAGGCACTACTACACCAAGTTGTTTGCCAAACGCCCCAACAAAAACGTAAGAAGAAGAACTAAACATAGAAGAACATTCCATTTTTAGGATTATATGTTATTTACATTTTTTTATTAACTGCTTCGAATAATCATTCATTTTGACAACATTGTCTACTGCATACAGTCAACCATAAAAGGGTCATTGTTATAAGAGGGTTATAAGATGGTAACCTAATGCACTCATTTTCATGTCCAGTTGTGTTATCTTACTTCTGTTGCCCCCATCAATTCCCGTAGCTATGCTTGGATGTTCTTTTTACATTCCAGTAATAACAAGTAAAAGGTTATTGATAACATGTCCCTGAAGTTTGACGTTTTGCACTAATACTTAGAGGCAACCAGACATCTGATCTTCTGCTCCATTAAAGTCACGTTGATGATCAGTATTGCACCTAAAGGACCTTTAGCATATTTGCATTGTACTAAATAGTTTGTTTTCAATGGACATATGTAGGGGAAACAGCCAATCCCAATTTTTGTCACTATTAACATCATACTATACATTTATAGTAACCTTTTACTAGAGTAAAAGGTTTGAGTTGATACTTCTACTTATATAGAAGTAGTTTCAAACCCTAGTATCTATACTTATACTTGATTAATAGATATCTTTGTGTTTGGTACATTAAACTTGGAACATTATATTTTTATCTAAATATACCTTATGATCTGTTAACAATTGCAAAGTATTTTCTTCTTTCGATAAGTCTTTCTCTTCTGCTGTGCAGCTTCATTTTAAATGTAAACGTTTTTTCATATTGTGTTTTTGCATTTTTGAGGGTCATCTCTTTGAATGCTCACATCTTTGATTTGTGAGCCAGTGTCTAAGCAAAACTTCACTATGATTACATAATGACAACGAAGACTCTTGATTCTCGATAACTTGGCATACCTCATCGCACGGAGCTATCCTGTGGATGATGTCTTTAAGGTGTCCGACCATCTTCTCGTCCCTGAAGTCTGACGGGAACGTTTCCGTCCATTCTGTCAGCAGCTGCAGGATCTTAGGACCAAACTTGCGTACTTTAACCTGTCGGTCAACAATCGAAAAGTTAAAATAAAAATTAAAAAAACACATCTGTTTGACAGCCTCTGCCCCTTAGCTGCTTCATACACAAACAGGAGAGTGTGTGTGTGTGGTGCGGTGCCGACCGTGTCGAGCGGGCTCTGATCTAGCTGCTGCTGCTTGATGCACTGCTCGCACACCCTGGAGAGCAGCTCCGAAGGCGGAATGAACAGACGGGCGCTCAGCAAGAACGTAAACACATAGGCTTTCTGTGGAAAGAGACAGGAGGACATTTACCGAGATGCTCCCACAACAGCATCCATAAAAGCAGAGCTGCTGGCTGTAATTAAACTAAGCAGAGACTCGAGGCTAGTAATCAAATTAGCACGGCTGTCACCGAGACTGTAAACCGAAACAACTCTCTCAGGCCGCAGTTCAGTCTATAAGCGCTTCCAGAGATTTCCATCTGGAAGACGATCAAAGGAAGGGTTTTAATCAAGCTGACACGGAGACGCGTGGATGAAGGTCAGTAACAAACAGGGCAAAAAGGAGGAAAGGTTTCTTGCCCTGGGGGATCGTGTGAATCCTTAAAAAAAAAAGACATTGTAAGAAATTAGAGCAGTGTTTTGTGCGCTACTGAATCATGGATCAATGTTTTCCCATTTTACCACATCACAACTGCAAACTCCAATGAATTTATCAGGATTTTGTGCATAATCTAAAGTTAATATGATAGCAAAGACTTGTTACACGTAACGACCAAGAAGAGGTGACGTGCATTTGAATTCAGCCCCGCTGAATCAGTACGTTGTACAAACAAACATTCCTGCAATCACAGCCATTCTAACACATAAATATACTTCTAAACCACTATAATGTAGCCCTGGCTCTATGTTTAGCGTCGTTGTTTGGATTGGAACTGAAATCTGTGCCCCACTCCTAAGACTTTGAAGATTTCCTTCCAGGACCTGTATTTACTTCCATCCATCTTCCCTTTCCTTTGGAGCCTCTCCGTCCCTACTGAACAAAAGCATCCTCATAGCATGATGCTGTCAGCACCACGCTTAAGAGTTTTGCATTTAGGCCAAAATGCTACATTTTTGGTCTTATCTGACCAGAGCATCTTCTTCAGCATGTTTGTTATGAGTCTCTAGGCTGCTTATGGCACACTGCAAGCATAACTCTTTCTTTCAACAATGCACCAGAAACTCTTCCATTAAGGCCACACAGAAGGGGTCTGAATGCAAAAGGTCATTCTAGTTTTCACTTTTACTTTGTAGAAACACACAACACTAATATTGCACTACATTATCCCATTAAATCCTAATAAAATAGACACAAAATGAGATCGGTGGTTGTAATGTGCAAAAATATGAAAAACATCAAGGTTGGCTCAAGATTCAGACAACCGTCCTACAGCTTTAGGACTATAAGGAAGAGTCACGAGGAAGAGTAAGAGTTCAAAAAGAGTTGAAATATGTCACTTCTCAATTGCTGCCTTAGATGTCATAATAACTTTGCCTCTCTGTGTGTCATCTTCCTAACCTTTGTCATCCCAATTTCTCAATATTTCATCTTCAAACTACTAAATATATAAAAGCATCCTGCAATTAAATGAGATAAATCTCCTGGTTCGGCTTACCTCGGGGTAGTAGTCCGCAGTGGGCACCAGGTTCTGGATCAGGGTCTCCAGGGAAGCAGAGGTGATAGGAGGCCCATCCGCCAGACAAGCAGCCGGTCCCGGGCCCTCCTGAGGGGCCCCCTCCTCTTCCTCCTCCCCAGGCTCAGCGCAGGCCAGGTGGGGGCTGAAACCACTGGAAGTGGTGAACATGGTGCCTGAGCACACAGTCTGGGGCATTCCTGACTGCAACACAAACAACAGAGGACACTGTAAGTGCTGCCCGAATGGGGAAGAGGAAGAAAGGAAATAACCTGCATGCAGATTCAGGGCGCTCCACTTGTACTTTCCTACTATTAAACACATAAGGTAAATAAAACATAGTGCGGTTAGTTTTGTGGATATTCCCATTATCTACAGTTGATCTGGTTTCTAAAAATGGGAAACGATGACAGAGTTAGACTAAAAATGAATTCTGAGTCACAGAATACTGAAAACTAGATGATGAACCCTTCAGCTCAGCAACTTGATTAGTTCCCTGTGCTTTTTGGAGCCCTGTCACATCATAATCCCATCCTATGCATAACACACTAACAGGCTAGGTTCCCCTTAATTCCCTTTCCTAGTTACTTTCAATATCCCTAAACAGTCAATGTTCTTTTACATTGAATGTTCATTTCTATTGGGATTCTACTGTTTTATCTTATTTTTATCACTTGATTTTAATCGTTGTTTTATTGGTTTTCTGTACAGCGCTCAGTCTGTCAAAGGCACTTAATAAATATTCCTTCCTTCCTTCCTTCCTTCCTTCCTTCCTTCCTTCCTTCCTTCCTTCCTTCCTTCCTTCCTTCCTTCCTTCCTTCCTTCCTTCCTTCCTTCCTTCCTTCCTTCCTTCCTTCCTTCCTTCCTTCCTTTCCATCCATTAGTGCCATCAACGACAACTGAAATAGACAAAGGATTTATATGCGGACTATACAACACAGCATAATGCTTTGGTGTTAATAACATGCAATAGTAACTACTACTACTTCTGTTATTATATTAATAACAATAATATTAAATGTATTTAATGAAAACAAATGTATTTATCAAAGGGCTTTTAAAGCAACAACGACGCTGAACATCACACTGAAAGGTTAAACACAATCAAATCCAGAGGTAAAAAAAAAAGCAAAGCAAAGTTAGAGATAAAAAAATAACAAATAAAGAAAATAATCAAATTGCTGCCCTTATAGCAATAACAAAATGACTAATGCCACCATTCGAAACAGCTGCTTGGACGTAATATTTGCTTGACTCAAATGACACGAATTCACTCTCTGCATGGAAATGACATGTTTAGCGCGACGGATGGACTTTCACTGCCCTTGATGCCCACATCTGATATGGAGCTCAGTTTCTGAAATGCTTAGAGTTCCAGAAAATGGTGGAGAAACTCATGATGAAAAAGAAAGAGAAACGTGATGAAAACGGGGGTTAATCTCAACCAATATCACCATCACAATACTAAACATCAGTTTCAAAATTACAGGTTTTCGTAATATTAAACTAAAGTAACGATCTGTTGAGCCATGGAAGATTTCCACAAAGTTTGTTTTTTATGTCATATCTCCCCTAACATCTCATATTTGTGGAGATTGTCTTGACAAAGCTGTAAACTAAAACAGCATGGCAATATTTTCTATCATCATTATAATGCTTTCACCTCTGCAGGAATTGTGAGTGGCGTCTGAAAGAAAACATTTTATTATTCCTACATTTTTGCATGCTTGGACAAAAAACAACAACAACAACAATGCAACATTTAAGCTGTTATTTAAAGTTTTTGTCAGTAGGGAAAATCTGAAGGTTAGAGACGGGCCTTGATGCAAATGTTGGGATGGTTCCTTAATCTTCTGATGGGTTTTTAACTACTATCATTACCACTGAACCTGCAGCGCAGTTTTTGACATTTAAAGCAAAGGTTACATAAAAGACTTTGTATGTGGTATAGGCCTTAGAAAAATATTTGAAATTGGCCCTAGAAAAACACCGGTTAAAATCGGTACTGGCCAATGAAAAGCCAGACCTCAAATGTGCAAGATCAAATGTGATTGGTTAAATTTTTTTTCTCTCAACCAAATGTATCAAATTAAAAAGAAAACAAATTTAAAATGTTTTATAGTTTTACTGGCCCGGATTGGCTCAAATAATACATAGAATTTAGAAATCAGAGTTAATATTCCCTCGATTGGCCACGATCAATGATTGGCATTTTAAATGGAGCTAATAAAAAATAGATAAAGGATGGGACATAGTCCTTTGAAAAGTATACGGGGATGATCTTCTAATTCATCAACCCATTTTCTTTTAGAGAAATCAGTCAAAATCAGAGGAGGCCTGGTGATAACCAGAAATAACAAGAAATAGGTAAAGTCTCATTGATGCACCTTCAGTAACGGCACGGCGGTCTCGTTGAACTTCTTTTGTATTCATTTGCACATCAAATATTTAGAAATCACGTTCAACGAGGCCAACTAATTATTAAAGGACGTCATACTGTTTTTCTAACTCTCTCCTCCAGTGGATCTCTTTGGGTCTACATTTTTAATATCTAGATCCTCTACAGCAGACAATCTCAGTCTAGTCACCCAGTGACCCGCTTCAATCGTCAGGGTGTGGGTAGCCAGCCCCCCTAAGCCGGCCCCATCTCCCACCCCAAAAACAGACAGGAGAAAATGGAAATGGGTCACTGAGTCGCTGTGGAGACTGCTGTACCCTGCAAGCACTCAGGCGGCCCCAACGCTGCCCTGTACCTCTTTGTCTTTATGAAAGCTGCGGCTAAGATGCTTCATCAAGTCAACAAGCTTTGCTCAGGGCACGCCGGCTACAAAACCAGAGAGCACTGTTATCCTCAGGCTGGAGATTTTTCCAGCTCACAAACAGGAGAAATTTAAACTAGAAAGTGCATCCCAAAAAAACACAACACGATAAAAAAAACGACGCAGGCCGTCGGCGTCCCTCCCCTCTCACAGATCAAAACCGGTGATGACATCCCCTCGTATCAGGTTTCATCTTCAAGGACGGTTTCAAATATCTAAGTGCCGCCGTTGGTTAAAAGCAAAAGAGCTCTACCTCCAGGCATCGCAGCGAGGTCGGTAAAGCACCAGCGTAGATGGCGAAACCTTGGGCCAAAATTATTTCTAAAGTGATCGTGACGTCTCCTTCCTGTTGTTTGTAGCCTAGACAACGGAGCAGAAATAGATGCAGAAACTTACAGCTGCAACTACAGCATTTCTACTGGTACCAGCTTTTGCCAGCCATGCCTCAATTTCCATTCGCTTCCCTGTTGTGCTCTGCTTTGGGTTTTAGGGCAACAAAAATAAAAACACATTTTTGCTCGTGGTTGTTGGTAGAAATATATTTGCAAGCCCGGGGGTTTATTATTAAACCGCTACAAAAAAAAAAAAAAATAGAAATAAAATCCCCAAACGTTGCCATAGAAATTTTGGAAAAACTAGGAAACCACATCACAGCTGCTCTGTTATATTCCAGGCCTTAGCTCTCCATTGTCCCCCTACCTTTTAGCACTTATTCATGCACTTTTGCACACCTAGACACAAATACCCGCAGACAGGCAGACAAAGGGCTGGGGGATGGGAGGCCAGTCTACATAGGAGCTGTTGTTGTGGTCTTCCTTCCTGCTCATATTGACACTATGCCCATATGTCTCATAATGTCTGTGGTCAAAGAGGGCCGGCGTGCTTCTGTCTGCTCTACTTTACTCTGTGGCACCCTGACAAGAGAGCATAAACAGCTAAAAATACAGAACTAACTAGAAAACTTCCCTGGTAATCTGACTGAACTCAGTTTAGGTGAAGTATTATTGAGCACTTCAGTGGGGAAGCTCCGGTGCATCAGCAGACAGCTTAGGTTTAAGTTTTAAATTTTTAAATTGACCCAGAGCATCTCTTCAATTGGCTTATTAGTGCTGCAGAAAAAGAGCTGCTCTTCCTCTCGTAAAAGTTAAACCCTTTCTCTCAATTCGATTCCCTAAAGTGCCAAGTGTGGGGTGTCCTTGCAGCAACCTCCACTGGATTGGATTACAACATGCATCCACGGCGTACCCACCCCGTAAAAAACACAGACATGATCCCATCCAGCCTCCGTCTGTGAGCACAGCAGCACAGGAGGAATGATTTATGGGAAGTAAACGCAGCTTCCTCATGAGAACTGACAGCAGAACCGTCTGCTCAGCTCTAATTGTCTCTGTGATATTATGTGTGAGGTGTTTCATGCATGGCAACGCTCTCTCCGACTCCCACTTTGTGTCTGATTGTCTTCATTCATGTTTTGGAGTTTTTATTCCGCGCGATCACACTGTCACTTATTTCCTCCACTGCTTGCAATAATCTCCAGCACCCCCCTTTTTTTTTGTAGCCCACCACTGATTTTGTATCCCTCCACTTGCCACTCCCTCCACCAGCAATTTTCAGGCTCCGATTTATGATTTCATCACAGCTCTGCCAGCCGGTCTGCAGGATGCGAGCAGAGCTCAGCTCATCAGTGAGCGTGTAAATAAACCAGTCATCAGTTGGCGACCTTGTGTGTCCGTTCCTCTAAGACGGAGCCCTAATGGCTTTATGGTTCACGTGGCAGAGAGCAACACTGAAGTTTTCAAGCAGGTCGAGGCCTAAAACGCCTTGACGTTCTTCTTTTTTCATTCACGTGAAGATTTGCCGTCACGATGGTGAGATTTTACCTGTAACGTGCCCCAAATTTCGATTTTTACAGTCACCTCTGACACATGAGACCCTTGTGCTGCTGTTTTATGAATTATAACCAAACATTACTGTCACTGGAGTCCTGATTTTAGAAGTAGAAGGTGTTGCGTAGAAAAGTATCTGTAGTTCCGTATTCAAAAAGTGGTGGCAGAAAAAGAATGGAGAGGAAGTGTGTTCCACAAATGCAGCTCTAACTACACAGTTCCATCTTTGTTAGTCTTAGTGTTTTAACCAGTTTTTTTTTTAACAAATGTTCCCTTTAAGCTTTAAAATACCTTTCTGACGCTACAATGCTGCTCTTCCTGTTTGACGAACAGTACCTGCACCAAGCTCGGAAACTTACACAAAAAGGGACGTGCATTGCGGGATGACATATGGCGAGTCCCGAAATGAACAAAAACTTCTCACGCGACTGACCAGCGGAAAGCTTTACATTTCATTTCCTTTCAAAACATCTTCTGATGCAGTTTTGCTACCACGGTTGCAGTATTTTTCCTGTTGCATGTGACGTATTTGGCATACGGAAAGATTCACGATTCATCTCAGTGCAGGACGTCCAGACTCCAGACCAATCCCAATTCATCATTCCTCCACCACCGTGCATGGCGGCTGGAATGTGGTGTTTGTTTGTGCCGCTGTGATTTGTTCTCATCCACCACGCCACTATACAAATATAGCAAAGTGTCGCCAGTCTAGTTTTCTGTGTTCAAAAGACCCTGAGAAACATTGGTATAAACATTGTTTTTTCCCCTTATTGTGCTGTCCTTGCTTTAATAGTTATCATCTCAACTGGGCAATGAAGAGTCAGAGATGTCTGAAAAATAAATAAAAGCTGGGTGGAGTGCAGAGAGATCTGACCTTGTGGTAAACTTTCAGGGATTTTCTGTCTTTGGAATGATAGCAACTTGATTTTTTTCTTCCTTGTATATATCGTCTCTCTAAATTCCAGCATGAGCGGGTTGAGATTCTGTCTTTTAGGTCGTTGACTTCAGACGTAGACATGGTTTTCTTTAAGGTCCTTAGAATTAAAACACATACAAGGGAAAAACAAATTCTGACGGTTCTTTGAGAGAGGAATTAATTTTGAATCTGACAGAAATCAAGACATAAAAACATTATTCCTATTCCTGGTTGATCCATTTATAGATGAAAAACGGTGGGAGTTTTTAATTTTGATGCATTTAACAAATAAGAAGAGAAAATTCAGATTTTTCAGCATTTGATTGATCAACGTTGATTAAGGGGAAATTGACTGATCCCATTATTTTTTTGGTGGCTTTTTCTATACACCTGACCATGAAAACCAACAAACCTAGTTAGAGTTAAAGTTACAGTTTGGCAACAAAGTATTCTCAAATGTCCTGATGGCCAACTCTCAGCTCAGTGCTGGGAGTGACAGTCACATTGCTCCCCATCACTTTCCTGCATCGTCAACAGCCGAACCAAAAACACAGCTGTACTTTGTATATAACTTGCTTCCACACCTCTCTGTGCTGAGCTCCCACTGTGCCTGTCACACTGGATCAACTATGCATGAAAAACAACAATACACAGTGAGAATCAAGCAGCTAAGAACAGGTGAGCGTGGCGGTGAGTGCTCCAATTCCCCCGTGAGATCTCCAGCTGTCAGCCAATGGCGGCTCAGCGCTCAGTCTAGACAGCTGAGTAAGTGTCATTGTTCAGGCTGTTATCGCTGCCATCGGAGCGGCTGAGATCCGCCCGCTTTGTTCTGTCTGGAGATTTCTGTCAGCACCCTTGACTTTGGAGCTCTCTATGTGTGGCATGTCTTGATGAAACAATGGCATTCCTGCTTAAGCTGTCAAACAGCGCCCTGACTGAGTTAATCTCTGTATTGTAGTAGCTGCTTCACATGTAGTCTCTGTAAAACCTGCCTCCCCTTTTAAATAGCATCGCTATAAATGGCAGCGTAGGTGTAGGTGTCAGGGTAGAAGACCGGATGACAAACTGGATCTTTTATGGAGGCGTTAACGGCTGAGAACAATCAGCATTAGCTCTTCACGCCGGCCGCTTTGACCTTTTCCATTTGAGAGTCAGAGGTGAAAGGAGGAAAGATGGAGTACAGTGGCAGCTGATTGGGTCCCTGAAGTCTCAGGAGGATTTGCTTTTATGGCAGAGCCATCTCCACACACAATGGAAACCGTCAGCATGTGTGGTAAAATCACTTTAAGTATGTTCCAGTTTTGCTCCTAATTGACTGACGCTGGAGGGCATTCAGCCATCACCCAAAATCTAATATTAGGGAATGTAGCATGACTGCAGGTCATTTTGACTTTGTAAAGTGCCTTGAGATGACATGTTTCATGAATTGGTGCTATATAAATAAAATTGAATTGAACTGAATTGAGAAATGAAACAATTGTTTGTATATTTACAACAGAATACAAGATTGTTCTTTTTTTTTTTTTTACAATAAATTCATAATGTTTTATGTTGAGTTCTCAGGCGCATGTAATCCACTGCATTGGACATATCTGTAACTTCATGAAATAACGTTATTTAAAAAAACGTTATCATGTCCTAAGAAGAATAAAAAATCTTGACCATGGCTTTCATAATTTATGGATCAGAGGGTTAAAGACAGACATCGTGCCATCGCAAAATTAAGCCCTTCCTATGTATTTAACACTGTAGAATACACAACTTGATTATTACATAAACCAACCAGCTAAAGATTTCTTTGGACATGTCAAAGCTTTCTGTCTCATCGTGCCATGTGTACCACACACGGGCAGCTGAACAGGAACAACACAGCTGCCACTGAAAGGTCAACGCAACGTCCAAATAGCATCGCTTAATCTCACACCACACAGTGCAGATGCGTTGGACGGCTGACGGTTTCAAGATAAAGTGAAGCTCAACACCCCATTTGATGTGAGATTAATTCAGTAAATATTTATTTGGCCACCTGGGAGCGCTCATGAAAAATGGAAATTTTATTTCCCAGAGGGTCAGTTGATCCTTTACTGTGAAAAAAAAGAAAGTAAATGAGACGATGACAGCGCAGAATAGCAACCAACCGGTCATAACGCAGCAGGACTCTGTGAACTCCTCCACACCGAGCTCCACTTTACATGAACTTTCCCCAATGGGAGCAGATTACACTTGATTCTCCACAAAAACCTCCTTTATTTCTTCACACTTAGATCCATGTAAAAGATGTTCTTCAGAACACCAGCATAGATGACAAGAAAGGAAACAGTGTGATATTAATATAAAAAAACAGCTCCTGAACTTCAGACCTGTCAACTGAGCAGACTAATTAACCCTTATAATTAACTAATTAGAAGCTTGATACATCTTTGTTGCACTATAAAGAGCGGAGCTCCTACATTGTTTAATATTCTAAGCAATAACTGTTTCATTTAAATTTTATTCAATCTCAATTCTGTTTTTATTCATAAGCTGCAAAATAAATGACTAAATATTAAAGATAAGATTATATTAGCAGCTGTCAGAGCAGCACAAGTAAAAATTGTTGCTCTTTTCTGTTATGTTATTAATTTTTGCTTTCATTTTTGTGAAAACACCATTATGTTACGGCACTACTCAAGATTATCATATCCAGATAATTTTTATACCAGCGCATTACATGTTCAGTTATGTAAAGAATATATTTTTATGTAACAATAAAATTCTGCACTGAAAGTGTTTTTGCACTTTTCACTTTTCAACTTTATCTAACTGACTGACTTCTACCTTGGCACAAAAGGTTTTCTTAGAAAAACACAGCTGCTGTATCGCTGTTCTTTGAAGAGCAGCAACATCATCTGATGAAAGCGCAGCGAATATCCGGCACGGGCTATTGCAGCAACATTGTTTTGTTTTTGTCACAGCTTCCTGGTTTCACCAACGATCACAGTTAAAGAGAGGTAAAAAAAAAAGAAAAAAAAAACTCAGACAAGAATGTGGTAAAAGCTGCTACCCGTATCTCACTCGAGAGAAGGAGGCACACCTCTGGGTGTAGCGCTGATAGTCAGTTTTTTTTTTTTTTTTTTTTTACTGTTACACATGTGTCTTTTCAGACTGAATAAAGTCGCGTTTCCCCCTGCAGACGGCATACGACTTCCCCGGCTCCCTCCGCCATCATCTGATTTGCATGCTCTAGCACTTCCTTTCTAATTTAGGATCCACATGTTCACCCACTTTAACACGACACGACTTCTCCACTTTATCTATTTTGGAAGCGTGCTCCACAAAAAGCGGATCCTTGCGTATTTTTGGGGGCACTGACACTGTTCTGTGCATCCACGGGGAACTGCAACTTTGGCCTAAATCTTCCTCTCAGTTCTTTGAAAGCTAGAGTGTAACAGGAGAAATAAAGCTATAAAGTACTCCATACATCCTTCTACTACATCCTTCCGCTTACATTCCTCATCTTCCTTCTAAATCTCCATCTTCACATCCTACTTCCTAACGTGTCCGCCGCAGACGGCCCCGCGGGAGTCTGCTCCCCCAGCAGGAGCTTCTGGCACGAGGAGCCTTCTGGCAAGTCCGACAGTCTCCACAGGAGCCCAAATGTGTTTTTGGCGTTCGGATTGAGTGTCGTGGCCATCCGGGCTGAGCCAACCTGGCTGCTGAACCGGACAGTGACACAACGCAGCGACCGCAAAATACTACGCATGTCTCATCACACTCGTCGCAACAAAACACACCCAGTCCCTGCTGTTGGGTATTAGATAACAAATGAGCTCTTTGTGCCTTTGGGGGGGGAGCACATGCGCGGACCCTTGCACCCACCCCAGCAGCTACACACAGGACCAGAATTCCAGGCGAGGTATTCCACTCATTCCTCTGATTCTCCATGAGGTCCACGCCTGGAAAGAAGCAGCCAGACCATCACCATCGGCCAAAGACACGCCTCTCCTAAGTCCTCCTCACTGGAATTCCCCTGTAATTCCCCTTTACTAACAGAACAGAGATAGTCTCATAATTTGGCACCTGTTTCACACACAGCAGCTACATCGGTGCAATGCTCCCTGGGAGTTTCTGTCTGTCCATGCAGAGGGTCTGTGCATGTGTGGGCGTTCGTCCTCATTCCTTTCACGGTCAGCTCGTGTGCATCCGAGCGCCGTGGGTGCACGGGCTCACTGGAAGGGCAGACACAGTGCATCTTTGTCCAGGCTATGTCATCTTTATTATTTTTTTTTTTTTCAAATAGTGCACCTATATGCCTTGATAAAACTGTCTGAAACATAATAAAGTGCAAATATGGCACATGTGAGAATGTAAATAATCCCAGAGGCTTGCCAAAGCATTTGTACCCTGGGATTTTATCATGTTACCCCAAACTTCCATTTCTTTTGCTGGGATTTTTCTGTGACAGAAACACAAAGTAGTGCATAACTGTGAAAGGAAATTAGACATGAGTGTCAGATTTTGGTATAAATAAAAATTTGAAAAGTGTGGAGTGCCCCTAACAAAACTCCCTCCCAACAAATTGCTTCCAGAACTAATCTAAGTTGTCCACAGGTGTGTAAATGAATCTAATTATAAATCCAGCCGATCTGTGAAAGTCTCAGAGTTTTTCTTTTTTAGAGAGCATCCGTGAACAACCAGTATCACAGAGTCTAAGGGACAAACCAGACAGGTCAGATATAAATTAGTGAAGGGGTTCAAAGCAGAGGTAGGTTATAAAACGAGATTGCAAGCTTTAGACATCCCAGAAGGAACTGGTCATACAAAAAAAGGGAAGAGTGTGGTCCATGTCCAACCCTACAAAGACATGGACATGGGGATGCTTTGCTTCAGCAGGGAGAGGGAAGCTTGTCAGGTTTAATGGGAAAATAGATGGAGTGTAGCTGGAGTGAGCCTCAAAATACTCGCAGCTGTATTTGCAATGAGCGGTGGTTCTACAAACTATTGTCCCAGGAGTTAAACACAAATGTGTGACACGCTTTCCAGATTTTTCTTTGTAACAAACTTTGAAAACCATGCATCGTTTTTCTTCCATTGCACAATTATATTTTACTTTGTGTTGGTGACTAACATACAGGTCTAATGAAACACACAGGACTGTGGTTGTAATGTGACAAAATATGAACCAAGGGGTTGGGATTTTTTATTAAGGCTCTCCAGACTAAAAGCTTCAACTGCAAAATGACAAAATTTTCCACTAAATCCACCATATCCTGCCCTTAGTTCTTAGAAATAAGCCCCATTAGCCACCGAGTAAACTTCTGAAACCCCTTCACGTGTGAGGAAAAACACCTTACCCTGAATTTGTTTCCTTAGTTTGTTAGGGAATTGAAGGCGTCGTTAACAATGGGCCTGTTTAATCCATAATACTGCTTAGTGATAATTAAAGGGGGCCTAGTATGCTTCCTTTTAAACGAGTTAGGATAGGTCTATGGGCTATAAAGACATGTTCATTACATCTTTTGCACAATATCTTTCTCAGATAATGTGATTTCACTTCCCCATTTCTGGAGTGTTTACACTCGCACTTTATACACGTGAAAACGGCTGCAAACCGATGAAGAATGGTACGTCCGTACCTCTTTAACCCTGAGTCAGACCCAGAAGCAGAAGAAGTGGAGCCTCCTGCACCAGCAGCAAGGTTGCAGCGAGCGCTTTCTGAGCGGTAAGTTTATAAATGGACACAGGGCTATTAGTAGCCTGTTGTTAGCTAGTGCTAAATGACAAATCATGTTAATGCCGAACAGCCATTGTACGGCACATACGGCGGTAAAGTCAGCTGATGATGAGCTCCGTTTGGGTGGCTAGGTGAGGGGCAGTGCCCGTTAGTTGTGAAGTAAAAATCGTCTGGTTTACTAGACACCAACAAAACATGTACGTATTACCAAAAGAAACATCTGGTTGGCTTTTTTTAGCGCTTAAACTGCTTCTAGAAGCAGTTAAGACCCAAAAGAAAGTACAAAAACGTGGAAAAAGTAAAATTTCCACAATAGGTCCCCTTTAACAATGAATTCAGTTTTTCGCTCTGCCGACACACCTGACACTTTTGGATAATAATAAGTACAGAAGGATTTAGAAAGCCACATGCTATTTGTAATATTTGCAGGCACATTTGGCTAACTTAAATTTGCGATTTGGTCTCGCTCTTTACAAGGCAGCGAGTCCAGACAGAGAAATAAAACTAAGCGGGTTCCTCTGCGCAGCTGTTCGTCCAAACAGAGTCATCATCACCTCGTTCCTGTTCCTAGAATCAAACCTGCACAGTAACCACCACGAGCTAATGAGCGAGACTGAAACAGATGCACATCTAATAAGCACACAGTGCTAATTTCATCACAGCTGTCTCCTTTCCTGTTGAGCTACGTCTATCAGCGTATTACAAGCTGCGTGGACAGGGGCTACGCGCCGTCTGGTCGCTGATGTATGGCGTGGAGATATGCTAATTAGTGGCCTGCTCTGTTCTCAGTGTGTGTTGATATGACTATGCAAACAGTGGTCTGACACAAATTCACAGCTACTTTCAGGTTGGTATGTGGACAGCACAATATTACACTACAATGCCATTTTTACTGTGAAACAGATAAGCAATGTCGTTTTTTTTTTTTTTTTTTAATGGCGAGGCACACCAGCGAATCACCATGCACTTGAGATCCTGTTGCTCCGGGCTGGTTCAGAAGAGATTGTGGAGCTCCTGATAAATTTGTGTAGCCCTGCAGCAAGGATCATCCTGCTCATGGAAGCTGCTGTCATAAGGCAGTGCTGAGCACACGGAGGGGTGGAAGAACAACTGGGTGAAAAATGCTTAAGTTACAGCAACAAAAAAAAGAAAAAAAAAAAAAGAAGTGTGCCGCCAAAACTTCCTCACAAAACAATGGACTGTAGCAAGATGATCTACCTACAGACTACTCGATAAAACCATTTCCAAATGAGATGATGTAATATATGCTTTTTGAAGCACACGCACAACTGAAAACGAGTAAGCTTAACAACTCAAATCAGTAAAAGGACCAGACAGGATTGTGACACGGATCAGTAGATTCTCAGCATTTTTCAGTACCTTACATTTTGGCCATAACATCAATGGAGCCAACGTTTGAGTCTGCAGCCTGTGTTTTTGTTCTCTTAAATACAAGAAAAGAAAAAAAAAAGACAGTGGTTGTACAGAAATAAAAGGAGCACCGGTCATCACTTATTTAAATTTAAACTATTTTAGAACTTCAATTGGTGTGTTGTTATGCATCCAGCACTAAGCTGGCTAGCTAAAACGATAGTCTGACCAATTAAACAGCTAATATTATATGATACTTGTGTAAAAAAGAGATAACAGTTGACACAATGAGCCAGTCATAAATCCTTTGGCAAATATTAAATTAAATTAAAAATGTTTGAATACATCTAAACCAAAATAGTAATAATGGCATGACATAAGTCACATTATTACTTCATTAGTCAACCTTTTACTTCGCAGTGGTAGGGTTAAATAATTTCTGCTTTTCAGTTGTAAAAAAAAAAAAAAATCAATTAGACTCATCATTAGGCCCATTGCCAACTACAACCGATGGAGTTGCATTCATATTGCAGCATAAAATTGTTCAGAATAAATGAGAACCTCCAACTTCAATGGCTGAGCAGACGGTTTATGCTCTTATGTGGTAGCACTATTATGAAGAAACCACAACCGTTTAGTTTACTATGACGAGCGAAGTTATCAAAATTAAATGTTGTGTTTGATTTTGCACAAAACCAGCTTGTTATTATTACTACCAGCTGCATCTAAATGTATATGTTAATTTAACGTCTAAACATGATTTTAGATACTTAAGTTTCACCTGTAAATTAAATGAAGTCCAATTTTAGCCTAGAGATAAAAAACAGAGATTTATTTAATTAACTTAAAAATGCTCACTGGGATAAAAAGATAAATAGATTGATGTTTTTTTAAAAAAAACATTGCATTATTTCACTTCACAGTTTCTCAGCTGACTGATATTTAGGATGCTTTGTAATAAATATTACAAACTGATAAAAGAAAGCTGTTGTTAGGGTATTATTTTGGAAATTTATCCTAAACTGGTGACACACCTGGGCTAAGAAAAAAAGCTCTAAATCAATAGATAACTCCATTACTGTGAGCTCATCTGATTGAAGCAACCCAAATACTCACTGCAGTGCTTTATTGAACACACCAGGGATCAAATATACTTCAATTGCTTTGGTGACCTCTCTAAATCTATAGGAATTGGCCGCCAATAGCTGCACGTCAAACAGCATAGAGGGAGTTGAGTGCAGCTCAGGAGAGCACAGGCTGTTTCCATGGAGTCAAAGCTCCAATTGGGAGGTAATTAGATGCCTGTTGTGTCTCCACTGTGACGCCCCATCCTCTCTCTTGTATTTCCCCCCCGAATCCCTTGTTTGCCCTCCGTCTTTCTGTCTCCGTCTCTCTTTCTCTTGTGACGGGGCGACTCCAGACGTGAAGTCCATCTGTCACGGCCCGTCAGCGAGATCAGCCCCATCGTCCCCGTGTCAGTGGCAAAGCTGCCACGGAGCCAAAGCACATCCGAGGGCCTGTCAGAGGCACAGGCCATCACAGTGCTGGGTCCTTTTCTCTGTCAAGCTCTTTACAAGTTCAAAAGCACTGTAGTGTGATTGAGAAGAAAAAAAATACACACGAGGAGAAGGTACATTGGGGTCAAAAGTTTTTTTCAGAAGTTTGAAACTGCAGCAAGTTATTTTGCAACCAACATCTATTTCAACATTAAACATGTTCAGTTTGGTGAAATCAAATAATATAATATAATAAATATAATATAATATAATATAATATAATATAATATAATATAATATAATATAATATAATATAATATAATATAATATAATATAATATAATATTAAATAGTGAATGCTGCTTGTCAGGACTTTGAAGCAATCAACTGGTTCCCTTATATAGGATATTTTTGACCAATCTGTATAATATGATTGAATTTGACTTTGTAAAGTGCCTTGAGGTGACATGTTTCATGAATTGGTGCTATATAAATAAAATTGAATTGAACACTGGAATTCACCAAAACTAAAAATCTATGGCTGTTGTGACTGTAGAATATTTTTACATTAAGGTCAAACGTAAAATATATGTTTTGACTGAACGTCAAAACATCAGAGGTATTAATAAGTGGCAATGGGATAGCAATACAATTATAGAGCCGCTACCAGGTAGAGAAGACCTAAAAGCTGCAATGGAGGGAAGATGACTCGTTGTAAGCTATTTTCAATATCAGTAAATAAATCTAGAGGAAGCACAAAGGCGTTATATGTTTAAAAAAGAAAACAGGTTTTTCCAATAGGCCCGACCAACACAACGAGGAGAGAACAAGACTTTCTGCAGATAACAGGAAGGCTCAGTGGATGCAGAAGAGTTGCTATGGTTCATCCTTTTTGAGCTCTCAGGCTGTCTGCCATCAAACGTGCTGGAATTGAAAACGTCAGAGTTAATGTATCGTTTTAGTAATGCTAGCCATGGTAATCACTAATATAAGACGTTAAAGCCAATCGAAAATGTTAGAGCTGAATGCGTTAGGGCTGAACGTTTATAATGACAGTTTTCTCTCATGTGGTGTGACAACGCTTCTGCTCCTAATAAAAAATAAATAAAAATAATAACGATCGCTCAGGCTGGCGCGAAAAAAGCATTTTTTAATACTGTCCTTATATCTTCTTTTACTGTAGTTCTTAAAGGGAAATGGGCATTGGTAACTCCAATCCTTAAAAAAAAAAAAAAAAATCAAAGATTTGAAATCAAACACAAAATTATGACCGATGCATCTCAAAGTAATCTGCAATGGAGAATATCACAAGCTAAAGTCTCCTCTGCACAATGAGTCACGTTCCAGTGAAGCCGATTTCCAGAAAAACTGCATTGCCACAGGTCAACCGAGGCGTCCTGTCAGTCTTCAGAGCAGAGCGGGGAGATTCTTCGGCGCACACAAAGCCCTTCCCCTGTGCACAGCTCCAGCATAAACCTTCTGAAGACGATAAAGCTGTCATCTCTACGAGACTAACTGGGTCTACCTCCCCATTTCCCGGCCCTTAAAAGACCTTCCCAGACTGGGCTCCCTCTCCGGAAACGTTCCCCCTTCGTGTCCATGCTGAAACTCCACCACCTCATTAACAGGGCCACTGTTATTCCCCGCAGATCCAGCTGGAAGGAACACGATCTGCCCCGCCGCCTGTACCTGCTGCGTTCTTGTTACCGCTGACTTCTGACCGACCCCAGCTTCCGGTGGCTCATATACCTGCATGGCTCCCTGTCTTCGGCACTGCCGAAGCAAGCTGTCTCTTTTAATTCCCGTCTGATCTCGGCTGCTTAGGGAGGCAGGCCTTCGTGGACGGAGCACAGACAAGGTCAGCTGAAGCGGTGAACCCAGAAGAGCCCCGAACAAAGAGCTGCTCGATCACTGGGGAGCAGGGGACGACGACGCGACAAGAGGGCGGCGGGATTCGCAGCATTTGATTTTAATTATCGCCAACAAGCATCGCATGCAACGGCGTTTATTTTTACTATCAAAACACTATAAATGAGCCCTCAGACAGCAAGACGGCGTGGTGCAGAGAGTCGGTGTACGCGTTCCGGCAGCAGCTGTAGCGTCAGGAGCAATATCAGCAATCTGGATACAAACGTTTTCTCACTTATGTCTTCTTCAGACAGGGCTGGTTTTACTTTCATCCACATTGCAGTAAGCCGTGAAAGGCGTATAATAAATGCTCTGCAAGCTATTCCTGTATTGCCCGTAGGTGAAAAAGGCTGAAACCCTTCTCTGGATTCTCTACTGGATGACCTTTAAAACTATCATGAATGTTATGAATTCAAGATGAAACACTAACAGTCCTGCACCTGCTGCGTAGTATGCCTGTCCCCCTAGAGACAAGTGTCTTCTGCTGCAGAAATCCCAGCAAATAAACAAGGAGCTGATGCTTTACTGTCATGTTATTCAGTTTAAGCAAGCGTGCATCTCTTGAATCTGCAAAGGAACATGCAATCACCTTCAACGGTGACCCTGAACCGGGGGTCCCTGGGTCAGATTCAGGCCATTAGCTCGGTCCATCTGGCCCAATGAGTGTTAAATTATTAACACACCCCACAATTTGATGCTGGAAAAAGTTGCAGCCCACCTCAGATGGAGTCACTGATGGCAGCAGATAAAAAACAAAGCAGATGAGCTCGACTCAGATGCTATACCATCCACTGACATACATTAGCAAGAAGCATGCGGCTCAGCACAGAGTCTCATCGGTTAGATCGGCGACACGCAAGAAGCCACAGACCAGAGCTTAAGACCAAAGCTTTACTTTACTGGCAGATCTTTGTTGTGCCTGATTGGAAAGTTTTCCGTGCAAGCTGATTCGCAAGTGGAGCAATAGAGCCCTGAAAGCGTGTCATTTGGTTCAACAATTTCTCTAAGCTTTTGCCTCATTTAGATGCCATCTAGTAAGATAAAGTCAACTATTTCTATGACCAAGAAAGCTTTCAGTGCTTTACTTCCGGCAAGCAATTAAAATAAAGACTATTTTGTAAGTTATTTTAAGCAATAATTTCCCCTGGTTAAAAATGCATAAACAACACAAATAATAGTAATAAATGAAAGACAAAATAAGATGACTCTAAGTATCATAGGCTGGCCTCAATACTGTAGACTTATACTGTAGAGCAATTGATGCTGATCACTCCTGAAGACTCAGGTGATGCTAATTTATCATTATTAATTACTATTATTATTATTATTAGTTATACTAGTACTAATAGCAGCAGCAGTAGTAGTAATATAGTAGTAATAGCAGTACTATCATTAGTATTAGGAAATAAGGCGCACAGATATATTACATAATAGTTAATTAGGTGAGCCCAGTCAGATTTCTGTGGTGTTCATGATTTATTCTCTTATACAAATGTGACAGAAGCAGAAGACACGCATGTCTTCATAAATTCCCCTTTAAGCAGTAACATTTCCAAATGTCCATCCTATTCGCATTGTTCCATCAAATTACTTCTATGTATTATACTTCTTATAATACAGAGACTATTTTATCAAGGATTCCCTGCTCCGAGCACACATTTCAATTTGCATCTTCCCTAATAAATGAACAAGAGCCTTAACCCTCGCGTCACGCGCCCTCTAAAATTAGGTAAGATCTGTGCCATGTACCCAAAACCCGGACAACTGTCAGATGTGACATCTGTTGAACTTGTGTATTGCTGCTACATTATTTCCGGAGATTCATGCCATTATTAACCCTTTCATCCGAATGTACCAGAAGTAAAGAACACGATGACTCGCTGGATCCCCCTCTTTAAGGAGGCGTGCGCGCCGCTGACTCACGGCTCACCGTGTTTTTTTTTTTTTTAACGGTAGTAAAGTGATGCAAGGCGCGACACATCTTTTACATCAGAATGCACGATGAGCTCATGCATGTGCGTCTAGTAAAGTTTCAGCCGCGACAACACTGCGTTTTAATCACGGTGTTAACGTAAACACACGCACCCATACCCCAGAGGTGGGCGCACAGGCTGTGGGCGTGAGCGCAATCTTAATATGCTAATAGGGTTAGTTGTTGCTTTTTTCACCACACTCACCAGTACTAAACTGGGATCCCCATCTCCGATCCGGCGTGTGTGTCCGATGTAAAGCCAGTAGATCTGCCCTACGTGCCAGATATTCCCAAATGAATCGGCGGTCACAGCGCAGTTGATTCAGCCGGCATGAGTGGGAGAAGTATAGACTCCAGAAGTGCCGCCGCCGGGTTGGCAAAAAGTGCAGCAAACGTCAGCTGGTTAGAGGTCCTGGTTCTGGACAGATTTCTCCCTCGGTGATCAGGGGCCAGTGGTAGATGCCAAATGAGCCGGGGCAAAGCGCGTCCCTCAAGGCGTGCTGACCCTCCCGTTCTGCGCCACGGAGACACGGAGGACTGCAAGGTGCACCCGCACGTCCTCTAAAGCCTAGTGGGTGAAGCGGAGCGGAGGAGAGGGAGGACTACTCACACGGCCGTCAAGGAGGTGAAATTATAACTGCTTCCACTTTATATTTTCAAAATAAGGTACTGATCAAAAACCCTATTTAATATAGATACGTCATTTGTATTTTTTGCTTTTATTGAGTGAGTCTCAGAAAGCGCAGTCTATTATTTTATCTGTATTTTTTTCCGCACCATTTTTTGTAAAGTAAAGTGCCAACATTATCTCTACAGTTCCTGTCCTGTTTTGGAATAACACATCTCTCCTCCTTCCACACATCTTGCTGCACACCGATTATCAGCTGGCTTAAAATAGGCTTCTACAGTATGCGCAAAATAAATTCAACGTCAAACATTAACTTAAAAAAACTTTGTGCAAATATTTTGAAATAAAAACATTTGCATTTAAAATAATGACTAAAAAATATCACACCATGAGAATCTTATACAGGCAACACCTACAGTGTACAGACATTGGATGTGTGTACATAAACTAAGGCTTGTTAAGGCAGTTTGTGCTGACATTTTTAACTTGTTACCCAGACTTATTAGGAATGTTTGAATACTTCAGCCAGCTGTCGTTAAATCAGTCAAAAGTGTCTGCAACCACTCGATAGGCTCATTGGTTTATATAAAATAAATTATAAATAAATAAAAACAAGTAATCCACAGAGCACATTTCAATCAAGTTGTTTACGCTAATCTTCTTGACCCCAAAAAATTATCAAGGGCGAATTAGAATAATTTAGCAGCAATGTAGATTAACGAGTAACTTTTAAAAAGCAACTGAACATCCTGGTCATTTTTGGACTTCTGGGGCTCCTCAAGCTAAAGACATTTATGTAATTCCCCTCATCATCCAAAGAGGTAGTCCAAATGGGTGATCTGTCACATAAAGACACGTTTTATGATGTTTATCAGCCTAAGACTGGTTTGGGATCAGATGTTTGTGCTTTTATTCTGAAGGCCACCAAGATTTTCAGAAGTGTGGCATAGTTTCCCTGGATGGTAGTTTTATTTCACTGTGACAGAACATCATAATCTATTCTGATTAAAGAAAATCAAAAGACTTTAAATTATTTTATGATTGTTTTCTTTTCTGCTGTGTAATCCACATAATGTTTAAAGCAATACCAAAGGGACAAAATATCAATTTACTCCATAATCTTTTCGTTAGCTGATGAGTCATGTCTTCCTTTAATGAGGCTTTAAAGCAAATTACAGGAATAAATTAACCCCCTTTTAACATTTGGTCTCTGGCAAATGTGGCTCTATTACTCCAGGCTGATTGACACCCTCTAACCATGACCCCCGAATGATCAGGCCATGGCTGAATATGGAAATGAAACTCTGACATTCATGCCATTTTCCATTGAAACCTGAATACATTAAACACCATCGAACACAAGAAAAAAAAACAACAACCGATGTGACCTACATCGGATAATTTTTTTTAAATATTTGGAGAAAAGAGAGACAAAAGGGAAAACATGGATTTACACAAAAAAGTGGATAAAATGCATAAGCGGATTTTCTGAAGCTTTTGCACTTGCTGCTGAGTCTTATAAACGAGGGGAGGGATAGGTCTGACATTGCCCTAAAGGACAGAGATAAATCTCACCGTCTTACATGGACTGCACTCACACCTACGTATAGGAGCAGATGCTGCAGCTGCTGCTGCAGTGAGAGGTGAAAATTAACGAACATGCAGACACGGTGTTTCATACACACTCACACAGCCAACACCTATCTGCTCAGTGGGATGTGCCAATTCTACTTAACGACTACAAGAATTATTGTTTCATCTAGAAGCTTTATTTTCTGCCCCTGGATATAATTTTCCTTTAACTACGGTGAGGTTTCATTTAGCAACTTTTTTTCCGACTCAGAATTTAGTGTCAGTTCGCTGCATCTAACGACAGGACATTGATTTAGTGTCTAAAGCGCACAGGTACACACACACTAAGATAATTCAGCTCAATCCGTTCCTAATACCAGTGCCTGCATGTTTACCCACAGGTCACGCAGGGCGACAACAGATCCGCAACCAGATAACAGCTTCTACTTCTCCAGGAACTAGACTACAAGCAAAGGTAATATAAGGCAATAACTATACACTGATCTGTGAGGATCCAGCAGTCAGTCAACACAGATAGAGCAAAAGTAAGTATTCTGGTGACTTGTAGACAGGTAAACTGATTCATTTCATAGCTGTCAGAGTCCTCAGGTGGGAAGTTTAATTTAGGTGAACGTTGGACTTGAGGAAAAGCTTAGCTATGATTACATTAGTTGCACTGCACCCCTCAGGAAAAATGAAAAAAAAAAAAAATGCATCTAGCCGTAACTTTATCCTCAATATTGAGCTGATGATTACCAGCACCTCTTTGTGCAGGACTGACTGCAGATTAAAGTTCTTTCCATTACACTTAAAAAAGCCAGCCACCTCTAGATAGATTTTTCCTCGTCCACAAGAAACACTTTTTGCCCCGTGGTCATAAAATACAGCTGAAATGCTGGATTTAAAGGTAAGCAACAAGCCACAGCTAAAACATGTGCACACAACACAGTTCCTGCCACAGCGTACACAGATGGCTTGAACAGGGAGTTAGCTGCCAGACCATGATGTGATCTTTATCTTGTGCCTTAGCCATATCATTCAAGTAAGTGAATGAATGAAAGTTTGACAGCAAATACAGTCTGACTATTTTAACTTCCCAATCAAACCACTACATGTATGGTACAAATACTCGTTACCATTAGCAGTAACATAGTATCAAATAAAATAACTTTTTAAGGCCATCCAGCTTGCTGTTGTGAGAAATTCAACTATTAAAGCTTGGCTGGTATAACCAGAGTTGTATAAAGTACTGAAATCTCGGAGTCAAGTAAAAGTAAAAGTACTTCTCTAAAATATGACTTTGGTAAAAGTCCAAGTCACTGACTGAAATGTTACTTGAGTTAAAGTCTTAAAGTATCTAAAATGTCTTGTACTTAAGTATGAAAATTACTGTAAAAATAGATGTACTCAAGTAATGTAATGAAAAGTATAAGTAAAAAGTAAAATAAAGCACATGCAGTTTGAATGACACTTTTTTTAGATTTTGGTAAACTTTGAAGGTCAAATTCACTTAAAATAATATAAACAGCCAAGTGCAGGAGAAATTTAGATCAAGTTTAGACAGAAAATACAACCTTTTTGTAAGCTTTCAGTTTTCCTTCTTCAAGCAAGGTCAGTGCTATGCACTTTAAAATTGTACACAACCAAGTGTAGGCAAAGGTGGTGTATACTAAGAACATGGTTAAGTGATAAACCAGGTCTAGTTAACCTACAGGAAGTGGTAAACCTGCGAACCGACACTTTTTTTGTAACGAGTAACTAAACCAAACATTGTAAATGTATCGGAGTAAAAGTATGCAATTAAGTACGGAAATATAGTTAAGTAAAAGTAAAAGTAATCAAAAAATGTTATACTCGAGAAAAGTATACAGTACTCCAAAATAAACTTAAGTGCAGTAGTGAAGCATTTTTACTTCGTTACTATACAACACTGAGTATAACAGATAGTGTCCTTGGATTATTAGTTGGGCAGCTACACAACGATACTGCCAGCTTAAACCCGCCTGGTGAGCAAAGCTCAGACTTATGTGGAAAAAAGTGAGAGTTGCATAATCACTGCAAAGCTTGATATGATAAAGTATTCTGGCAACACAGTTGTTTGGAGAAATGTAATGGCTGAGGACTATGTGCATCAGAGTAACAAACTTTGTCAGAACAAGAGCAGAATTCATGTGTTTAGGAATTACAGCTTTTGTCTGAAACATTCCTCTGCCACTGTGGGGAATTGCAGACATGGGGGACTTGCCACAGAACGCTTCTAAAACCCTTGGAGGGGCGCTGGTCTTTGAAATCTACAAGCTAGTGCAGTGTGCATGGAAGAATTTGGCCTGTCACCGCTGCTGATACGCTACCATGACAGCAGTGAAACCACAACAGCTTTTCCTCATGATAAAGCAGTTCAACCATCAGTAACGGTCTTTCCCTTCACAAAAAAAAAAAAAAAAAAAAAAAAAAACTGTGCACACAGCTTCAGCAAAAGCCACACGCATAATTTGTTATCACATTCTGTCAGGTTTTTCTTCTTCTGAATCGGCAAAGGAGACTAAATTTGTTAGCTTACAATACGATATTACGTGACAGTGCTGAATGTCTTTTCAGAGTCCAGAAAACGTATAAACTTACTCCAGCAAACTTCATCTGTGCAGCTCATCGTAGCTACCCTGTCTCTAATATTCATCTGTCTCTTTTGTCTTGTCATGTTCCTCTTGTTGTTGTTCCTCCTCCTGTGTGGGTTTTGCTCCTTGAAACCAAACCTCAGTTAATGACTTCACAAAACAGGGCGGTGGTGCCGTTCCAAATGTGAGAAAATTTCTCATTATGATTTCCAAATGTCCCGAGAAAAGCAAGCGGAAGCATAAACAAGAACATTTAAATATTTCTCACTGCCTCTGCCGCTCGAGCTCGCCGAGTGAAGGCATTAATGCAGTCTCGATGATGGATGCTTAAACAGCTGCACCCTTCACACTCAGAAAAGTCTCCAAGTTTGCTCGCCGCCGCCCAAAAATCATTTGCAAGCTGTTCAGAACACCTTTATGGGTAGCTGTTGCTTGGAGCCGGCGTGAGAGCACGACACGCGGAGGTGCCGTTAATAAACCTGGCAGTCGCGGATCAAATCTAGCGCTCACAGTCAGTGTGTGAGATGTTATCTTCGCAGAAACGACAACGTTCAGATGTTGCAGAGGTGAGAGGAGCTTCATTTTGAGACCTGGTTTTGCAAATTTGTGTTTCATTCTAAGGCCTGATGTAGAGTGACCAGAAAAGATTGAGTTAAATATGGTTAGAAAATAAATGCAAGACGGAACAAAGGCTTTACTTCTTTTAACATATCCTCTGCTTTCTCTCTGTGGCTCTCCTCTGACTTATAGTAGCTCTTAATGTTTGCTGCTTGTCTTGGTTCAGTGTCCTCTCACTCCCCCAGCTCTCTGCCTTTTGTGTATCTCTAACAACCCGGTTTCCCCGGCGCTCCTGCAGGGCCCAACGTGCCTTGCCAGCAGCGCATTCATTACCCTTGTCTGTTCGGATGTACCAAAACAATGTAAAACCACTTTGGCACCTGTTGCAAGTATAAATCACCCGTAAAACAGGGCTATAAGTCCCACTAAACAAATTAGGGCTTTGGTACGATTCCAGAAAGACAGCAAGCTGAGCTGGGAGACGTTGTTTTTTATTCTGCAGCGGGTTAACAGTGCTGAAAGTCAACCAGGTTAAAAAAAAACAAAAAAACGTAAGAAGAAATTGCAATGTAACTCGCATATAGCTGATGAACGCGAACAGCGAGGTAGAGAGAGAAAATAATCTAACAACAAAGGTTTGGCTGCCAGAGAGCAGAGCGACGTGTGCTTGCTGTTCTAATGTGGTCCAGCGCTCCTTGTGCAAAGTGCATGTTGGCCAAAAAACGTTGTTAGTGCCCTCACTGGCTGTCTGGGTGCCTTTCCCCAGGCACCTCTGTGTCTCTGAAAGGCTCTTTCTGTATGCTGCCCATCCTGTGACCACCTCTTAGAGTAAGAACAAAGTGAGATGACGCGAAGACAACCTTTTTGTTGTGTCTCCGGAGTAAGGGGGGGGGGGGGGGGCTGTCTGATTCTCCCAGCAGCAAGGCTTTTCTGAGAGTAAAACTGAAAACTAATAGGAACTCAACACAAAGCCTGAGAGTAGTCCTCCTAATACTCCAAATAAAATCAAGTCTCTAACAGGTTTTGGATTTTACAAGCTGATAAATAACTAGCTCCCTCCATCTTCCCATCAACTCTGACTACCATCCTTGTTGCTGCAGAAGGATCCCCACAGCCTCATGCCGCCAACACCATGTCATGTATTGATGTGCAGTGTTGGTCTTCTGCCTCACAGCATTCTGCATGGAGGTAAACAAATGTTTCATTTTGTTCTCATCAGTCAAGAGCACCGTTATCCTTCTGCATCTTTGCTGTGTCTCCAGCCAGGTTGGGAACTCAGCAACAGCCACTTCTTTTGGCTTTTGCACAGACCGGTCTGGTGTGTCCCTTCCTCTTCGTGTTGCTGTTTATTCACTAAAATCCACAGAATACCTGTAGTCATAATGAGATAAAATTACACACAGGTGGACTCTGTTTAGGAATTAGGGAACGGGACTTGCACTGGGTTTTATTAAGGGATACCAGAAGAAAGGCAGCTGTGCCTTGCACACTTTTCAGATTTTTGAAAAGCATGTTTAGTTTTTCTTTCATTTCACAGTCATGCATGTAGGTCTATCACATATAATTCCATTAAAATAAATTAACTAAACTAATCAACCCCTCCACGATGAATAGAGTCAAGGTGTTTCAATGCGATAAAGCCTGTCGTCACTGTATCTTGCTTTTACCTTACAGCTGCAAAGTCGGAGCTACTTAGAAAAAGGCCATGCAGACTGTTTGCACAGTGACAATGTTTTCATTCTGATGTTTTTCTTTCTCTTTCCTGCTAGCTTGTGCGACAGGTTAATAATCTGACTGTAATGAAAAGGGCATTAGGCATGCAGAATAACATGGTCACATGTGAGCACGTAGCTCACACTGAGATATGTACAGGTGTTTGACGACAGGGAGCAGAGAAGACAGCAAGAGAAGAGCGGGAAGAAAGTAATTGTAATTGTAAGCTTTTAAAAAGGACTCCTTCAGAAATGGTCTTGGTGATTCATATTTACATATTTAACTGTCCACAATGTGAGTGAGAGCTTCTGCGGGGGCGTTTGAGAACGCTCCAGCCTTCTTGATTTTTCCCTCCTCACCTGCGCATCCCGCCTGTCTGAGGAAGCAGCAGAGACTGCGATGACAAGCATCTATTCACAGACTGATCCTCCCACTCGGTGCTTACCCCTGCCATTCTGTCAGGAGTAGACGGGATAATTAATGACGCTGTTGTCAGGTATGCCCGGACGTCAATCACAGGCCGAGTTTTCAAGCAGGGTTCATAATCCCTTTCATGTTTGCTGGGGCTTGCTGGGGCGGGAGGGTCTGCGTGTGATTATCCCTTACAGAGAGGAGTCCCTTTAGCAGGATACGGGCCGCAGCTGGCCACTGTGGGATCAGGGAATTACAGGGCGTCACGCAGGGAAAAGAGCTGGCCGCTCAAAGAGGGAGTTTTACCTCATTTTATTTTTCCTTCAGTGTGTAGAAATCATACATAGACCCAATAAGAATATTTTACATATTTTATGGAGCTTTGGGCATTAGGTTTAGCACTTCTTGCTGATATAAGATGTTTGTACCCCTTGATATTTTGGGCATTGTGTCACATTAAAGCCACAAGCATCATTTATTACTGTGGTTTTATATGACAGACTTTTTTTTTTTTTTGGAGATTTTTCACAGCTCTAGTGGCTCGCTTTTTAACGCAGTAGGCTGACAGGAAGGGGGGTGAGACATGCAGCAAAGGTCCACGAGTTAGAGTCGAACCCAGGTGGAGCGCATTGAGGACTAAGGCCTCCGAACATTGGTGGCGATACCTGCATGCGCCACCAGCACGCCCATGTGACAGACTTATAAAATAGTGCATATGCAGCCTCAAAGTGAGGCACAGCGTCCTGTGCCTGCCACTGTTCCTGTTGATCGAGAGGGTACCGGTAGCCAATGGGCAAAAGAAGAAGAAGGTGAGGAAGATGTGTCAGTATAGGCAGAGAACTAAGAGGAAAGGCAAGAGTCCAGGACTGACAGTAGGGACTTTAAAGGACACACACTGTGTGTTCAGGAGACTTAGTGTAAAGGAAGTAAGGCTAGACGCTTAGGAGCAGGGTTCTAGCTGTTCTACCATGGTGTGGATGGGAAGAGAAAGGGTGTTTGAGGTATTTTGACAGAGTGTCAGACAGGGTGACGCGTCTAAAGCTAGAAATCGACTGAGTCAAATGAAGAGATGCAAAATATATTCAGAATGCAGAAGGACAGATGGTGGTAGACTTTTGAAAAAGTTTGGAAATGGCAGTAATGTATGCATCCTTTCAGAAGAGGCAGGATCATAGGGTTAATTATAAGACCGAAGGAAGGAGCACACATGTGGATCAGGAACTCAGCGACTGCAAGGTAGCGGCTGGTGAAAGTGTTGCCAGACAGCACAGGATGGTTGGTTAACAGAAATACTCTAATGGTGAGGAAGATGAAGAGGAAAAAGTGGTGGAAGTTGAAAAAAGAAGAAAGCTTCATGGCTTTCAGTGAGGAGTTGAGACAGGTTCTAGGTGGACAGAAGGTGCTTCCAGATGACTGGACATGTACAACCAATGCTGCCAGGGAGACAGGTAGGAGAGTACTTGGTATGTGCTGTAGAAGAAAAGTTGACAAGGCGACTCGGTGGAGGAATGAGGATGTACAGGAGTTTGTTCACAGAAATAAATATGCTAGGAAGAAATTGGACACTTTTAGGACTGAAAATAGTCTCCAGGACCACGTTTCTGAAAGAATGGCCGATCTGCCCCCTGAGTAGAAAGCTGCTACTCTGGGTAGCCAGGCGCCGCCGTCTTGCAGAGCGGAGAAAGGGTTAAAATAGGATGGGTGAGGGAAAATAAAAAAGTGCATTAGTTGCACTGTCAATCAGGTAACTAAACTCAGCGTCCAATCAACCCTGGAGTTGAGCGCGAGCACGAATCTGAAAGAAGCCCTCATCAATGGAACGCAGATAACACGATTCACCATGACAATGGCAGGAAATTAGAAGCCTCCAAGTGCAAATTTGAATTATAAATCTTTAATGAAGGCATATAGAGATTATTAAACCATAACTAACAAAAAGAAACAATGCTGTTGCTGAAAAAGTCAATGCATGAATGATATGAGAGTTACGTGACAGAGAATTAAGCTGTATTCTCACACTTCACTCGTTCAACACAAAAGGGTGAGGGGGAGGGGGGGGCAACGATTACGTGTCTAGGTGCAACCCGACAGGTAATTAAAGGACGTGGCAGCAAATCATGATGAAGTATGAAAATACAGTTTGATCAGGTAAGGTTAAGTTATGTCATTCTTATATTCAACTGTACTTAACTAACCAATTGATTGGCTTCATTTTTCTTTGCCAGCATTTGACTTCACCCATCCTTCTAAAAGTTTTTTGGCACTGATTTTCTTGTAGGTTTATAATTTGTGCTAACCTCACTTTAAATTAATCATATAGGCTATATTTATATTTTAAGTTGATGTAAAGATGCCATTATTTAAGTGAAGAAATGTACCATAGCTCTAACAGTGTTGGGGGAGGTTGGTGGTTGGAAATATATGAATGGAAACTAAAATATATATGGTTGGAAAATTAGAGCTGGAAGTCTGAAAATTTGATACAGAAAAAAAATATTGCTTTAATTCTGTGACATGAGACAGGAACCACCATGGGTGTTTGTAGATGACATTGTGATCTGTGGTGAGAACAGGAAACAGGTGGAGGAAAACATGAAGATAGTTGGTGTGAGAGTAAAGATGCAAAAGACAGCGTTAGATGGAGATGGATGAATAATAGTTGTGACCCCTGAAGGGGAAAAACGGACTTACAAAATAGTGCATAATAGTGAACTGCAAAGAAAAGGACAATCATTGAAAAAGTGTTGGCCGTTTTTATTCAGCCCCCTATTCTCTGAAACTAAATAAATTCCAGTACAGAGTTGCCTTCAGAAGTCACATCATTTGTAAGTAAAGTCAGCCTGTTTGTACTTTAATCTGAGTATAAATGTAGGTGATTTGTAAAGGCTTCAGGGCCCATTCACTGATAAAAAGTGTAATCAGGACCAAGGAACACAGTGGACAGATCGGGGAGGAGAACGTTAATAATTGAACCGACGGTAAACGGGGAGGAGCTACAGAGAGCCACAGCTCAGGTGTGAACAGGAGTCATCCACCCAACAAATGTGGCCTTTACAGAGGAGGACAATGGGAAAACCATTTTTACAAAAAAACATAAAACGTTCTGTTAGTTTGGACAAACCCCTTCTGGGACACAGGAAACATATGGAAGAAGATGCTTTGGTCAGATGAGATCAAATTGAACATTTTGATCTAAATTTAAAAAATCTGTGTTGAAGAAAATGAATGATGCAAATTACCATGAAACATGGTGGCAGCAGGATCTTGCTGTGGCGATGTTTTTTCAGTCACAGAAAATAGAGCAGTTAGAGACTGAAAAAGTTAGAACCAATCAATAATTTTTTTGTATAGCTCTTTCCACATCCACAATAGCAAAATCAATACATAGCAGCAAAAATACACAAGAAGATAACCACACAGGTGCTACTGCTGAGAGGACGCTTACTTGTTTAGTTTTCAGCCTGCTGGAAAAAGACTTAAAGCTAGCTTTAGTTGACTATACAGTGGAATAATCTGGATCAAATAATGTTCATGTGTTTGAATGAGCCAGTCAAAATCCAGACATAAATCTAATGAAGAATCTGCGGCAGAACCTGAAAAAATATGTTCACTGAGACTCTCCAGCCAATCTAACTAAGGCTTTTAAAAAAAACCTTTCTGACTGCATTTGTATCAGGCTGTACTGAACTATGTGTCCTTTTCTTTCAATTTCACAATCAGCTTGAATGATCACATAAAAAAAAAAAGATAAATACAAGTTTGTGGTCTTTACAGGACAAAACGTGAAACAGCTCAAAGGCTTTAAATACTTTTGCACGTCTCTGTATGGAAGATTACTGCTAACGAGAAAACAAAATCCATGCAGCAAAACATTTTATCAGGACTAATGTGTATTCTCAGTTATCCAGATGATTACTGTCTTGTTGCTTTGGTCCCAGTCACCATGAAGTACCTTGAGAGGATCCCCTTCTGTCCTGGATAGTCTGCAGTTCACCTACAGGGAGAATCGCTCTGCAGAGGATGCTGTTTCGTTACCACTTCACATGGCTCTGACTCATCTGCAGCATCCTAACACCTATCTTAGGATGCTATTTGTAGACTTCAGCTCACACATCAACACCGTGCTTCCAGACATGCTGGCCCTGAAGCTTCCCAACCTGGATCAGTGACTGCCTCACCGACAGTGAAGTGGTGAGGATATGAGTAACGCACATCTGCCCCACTGATCCTCAACGCTGGAACACCACAATGGTGCCCCCTGAAATGACCTCATCCTGAACACCAGCAAGACCAAGGAGGTCATAGAGGACTGCAGGAGGTCCAGGGAGATTGGTCTTGGTCCTTCTGAAGGGCCGCTGTTGGACACCCTGCAGTTTGTCTACAGGTCAATAAATGATGCAACACCTCGACGCTCCAGGGACATATGTAAGCATCCTGTTCATGGACTTCAGCTTGGCGTTTAACACCATCATCCCGGACATCCACAGCACAGCTCCTCACTGTGTCAGCCTCCACCTGTCAGTGGATCCCAAACTTCCTGACTAACAGGAGTCAGCAGGTAAGATGTGGAACTTCACATCCAACCCCCAGATATTAGCACTGGCTCCCTCCAGGGGTCCAGACCGTCCAGGGTTGTGTGGACTCCAGGAGACCCATATGTCAAACTCCTGTAGTTCGCTGACGTCCCAACGGTCAACAGCCTCATCTGGGTCGGCGATGATTTGGTCTACAGGCGGGATGTTAATCAGCTGGCGTTGTGATGCAGTCAGAACAAGCTGGAGAAAAAGAAGGTCCAACAATGGCTCTTCTTTCTCAGGAAACCGAAACAGACTGGACTTTCTACTTTGCTGCTCATAAACTTTTATAAAGCTACAGTTGAAAGCATCCTGTGTCTCAGCGTAACTGTGATATGGGAGCTGCACGGCAAGGGATATGAAGAATTTAGCACGGGTGATGAGATCGGCACAGGGGATTGGGGGTTGCCGTCTACGAGGTCTAGACCCGGTTTTTCCAACACAAGTCCAGAAAAGGGTCATATGTATTGTCACAGATCCCCCCCCCCCCCCCTCCACCCTGGACGACGCACTGTTTGCCCCACTTGTATCAATACAATTATTCAAGAACATTAAATCAAAAACTACAAGAGTCAAAAACTGCTTCTATCCCAAAGCTGTCAAGGCAGCTATCTCTAGCTGAAAATCAAGTTAACCACCTGCCCAGTTCATAGTCTGTTGCATACATGCACGCACATATGTACACACATACAACTGGTTCCACAGATCCTTGATTTGACCAAGAACTATTTACACTCTCTCACATGCTAATGTCTAGTTGCACACTTTTAGCTCTAAAGGAGTGTTTGTTTGCACATCCATGCAGATTGCGCAGTTCTTCAACTTGAACATTTCATTTTTTTGGAATGTTTGTCTGACAGATTCATGCAATTGGACAGTAATTTACATTGTTCTGTAAACTGACTGCTATTTGTCTTTTTTGACTTGAACATTTAGGTCTCATTAGATGCTAAAGACTATTTACATGCTTTTAGCGTCTCGGGGGGTGTTGAATGTTATTTCATTATGGTCACATAATGACAAAAAAGATTCTTGATGCATAAAACTGGCTGCTTCAACTCTTTTATGCGTTGAATCAGATTTCTGTGATCCGTCTTATCAAATCTGTGCACAGTAAAATTAAACTGTGTGCAGAAGATACAGATTTACCTTTAACCAGTCTTCTTTGTCATCATTCCTCCTGCTTATTTTCTGCCGCTTGCTTGGAGAGCAGAAAAACAACTCTCAGGGTGTTTTTTGGCGCTCTGACATGGTCGTGGCCAACAATTTCAGACACGTGTCAAGCTTTTGTTGACACTGGGAAGGGAAGGGATCCAGGCCTGACCGGCTCACATAAGGTCACTGGGACAATTCAGGGATCCGTGTTGACGGCTTTGGTTCGGTCACTGTGCGTCTCCCAAGGCTGCTGAGCACAGCGTTCATACTGCACTCTGTCTCTGAGGAAAATACCCACTCCAGAGGTTTCTGTGTCTAACATCAAATATGCGGAGCATTCAGGGCTTGTCTGATACAAACATCTGCCTGTGAATTTTGCAGCCGAGTGACTAACAGAGTAAACAAAAGGCTTTGCAGTGAAACAGAGCCCTCCTCTGCTCGTAATCTCACCGAAACAGCCGGGTAGCTGCGTCAGACTTTTTAAGCTGCAGCAGCCCTTTGAACTACATGCAAAGGTATTTCGTTGACAGCTAGTGGCTCACAAAATTACAGTAGTCAGCTGTCAGGTGGATTTAAAGAGAATTCAGATTCTCTTCTTCTTCTTGCTACATTTATGTAAAATATAAGTGGGGAGTATGTGTAACGTTTATGCCAATATACATAACTTTTGACCCTATTTAAATTGAACAAAATCCACAATAAATCAAAACTCATGCACGCAATTCTTGTAAAAATGCTTGAAATTCCATGTATCATCAGCCCATTTGTTTTGCACTCATTAAAGTCATTTTTTTCCAAAGAATTTCAGATTTCAGCAGAGCTCAAGAAGAATTGTGAGAAGTTTCTGGTCCTGTTATATTAGCAGTATTTGGTTAATGTCAATTAATAAGCAGAGATTAATACCAAACATACAATATAAAGAGGTGATAGATGTTAGGGCAGCTATAAGTAGTTAACGCAGCACTTTTGTTTGAAAAGCAATTAAGGAGGAACAGCCGACTGAACTAACTCCCTCTGCTTCCAAAATATGAATTTTTTTTCTTTTTTAGCCAATGTGTTGTGGAAAACCTGCAAGGTGTATTTAATGTCCTGTTATCTTTATTCTACCAAAGAGCAGCAGCGAAGGATTGCCCTTGGCTTCTTCTCCTTTGAGCCTACTAAATAACTTAGGTAAACACTCTGTTTTTATCGATTCATTTTTCTCTTGCGTTTATTTCTGCGTCTCAGCTCAAGACCTTTAAATCAATTTTTCTGACCAAACCACCAGGAAAATTAAATCTTCATCAGAGTTTCATCCCTATCCTCGGTCCATCTCAGACGTAATCTCCGTTTCTTCATGACGTGATTTAACACTTGTTTCAAAATATGGACGCCCACATTGGGTTTTATAGCAGCGGACAAGCATGTCACGGCTTTTCTTTGGACGATGATGACTTTGTTTCATCAGTTGTGGGGTTTTCATCTCGTTTTTCTTCTTCTCATCCTTCTCACTTAAAACGCTGCTGGGAGGGATGTGAGAGTGACTGGATGTTAGCCTTCCCACCTCTCCCGTTGCCAGGGTGACAGATGGACCTTTCTGTGCCGAAACGCTTCGCTTTCCATCTTTGTCACCTCGGTTTGGAGAGCGTGCGTGAGACGGTGCGGGGCTGGCGTGTGAGGCTTCCCATGACGGATGACGGAGGTACGGACAAACAGAGACTGGTTTGTGTTTGAAGCGGTCAATCACGCTCCGCACAACACCAATCTTACACCGGCCGGGATCCAGGCTCACACAAAAAAAGCGGGACAGTGCCTGTGAGGGCCTGTCTGTGATTCACAATGGAGATATTTTCGTCCCCGTTCCCCCCCCCCCTTCCCTCCAGCTTTAACGTTTGGGCTGTCTGCTTAGTCAAAACGCGTTTGAAAGGTCTTTGATATAAAACCAACAGGAGCAGGCTGAGTTCTGCCTGGGGGCTACTTTCTCTTCTTAAAGTGGATCTCGTTTTATTTCAGCCTCCCCTTGCTTCATTTCCTCTGCAAGACTCTCTCTTTGTCACAGAGTATCAGCGCTGATAATGTTGCTATTAGCACAGATCATCACTCACTCCGGCTCTGCCCATGGCACAACTGGGCCACCGCCAAGTGAAATGAATGACATCATCGCTCGCGCTTGTTGCCCATCCAGTCCTGCTTTCAGACGGGGACATTACGCCGCCTCCCTGCAGCCAGTTCCTCTGCGGAGGCCCTGACATCATCCATCTGAGTCAATTATTACAATTGCTGCTGTCTCATAATCTGCTTTACAGTCTTGACTACAAGTCCAAATCACTCCTGCGCTAACGTGGGCATCTGTCACGCCGAACCAGGTGTGAAGTGTGACTCACGTCTTTTTTTTCAGTTTCAGAAGAGCTTTCAGATTGTCTCATCTGCATGTGGGAACCTGTCCCTCATGCTTTCTGCTCAGTTGAAAGCATCCAAATTTCAATTTCCAGTACACCTGACTTCTGTGCTGATTTCTATTGAAGCAAATTTAGACTAATTAAAATCAAAATAAAATGACCAAATCCCAGCTAACAGCTTTTTGACACTATTTGACAGGATCTTCATCCAAGTGCATTGAAAATCTGCCAAATCAAATGCTAATTTATGCATCTTCCCATCCAGTACTTCTATGTGATAATTAAGAGTTGGTTCATGAAGACGAGCGACATGGTACCAATTCGAAAGCCAGAACAAGAAAAGAAGAAGGTGCCAGGGAGTCTCAGTTCAAATCCCAAGCAACAAAACTACCATCAAGGAAATGAGTGCTGCGCAAAAACACAAATTAGGAGGCAGAACTTAATGAACCGATGTATAATTGCATTTCACAAATACTTTCTATTCCGGTGGCATTTTCTCATTATATATCAAGTATTTCTATTTGAAATCATACAGTGGTATCTAGTTACTGGATAGTACAAGGATAAAAAGAGCAATGCTTTAAGTGAATAGCTATACCTTCATGGAAACTAGTAAACGATTCAAAATATCAGGATGTATTATTATTAAACCTTTTTCGAGCAGTGTAATGATCCTTCTAGTTGGAAAATGTATTGCTGTGCTGCCTTTTGGAGGACATTGTCAGAGTCCAGTCCCAACAACACTAATGTCATTGAAATTAACAGAGAATTCATCAAAGGGAAAAGACAAACCAGGAACTTAAATAAACTCTGCAATAAACTATACACAAAACATAAAGCGCAGATGATCACGATAAACCATTAATGAGGTTGATAGACGGGCGGATGTTTGAACGTGTTGCTGTCCAACATCTGCCCGCCTGATCGTTTCCTCAGATGAAAGTTCTTCAGGCGACATGCTTCGATCTGAGATTTGGATTTATCCGCTGCATTTCCGAACCAGCTGGTTTTACCGTATAGAAGAACAGGTTGTATTGCTGCTTAGTAACAGATTAACATGATGTCTTCAGACACACCGAGCAGTCTGAGTCTGCTGATGTAATGAAGGCGCTGATGGCTCTGCGCACAAACTTGTGTGTTTTCCCTCCGACGTCACCGTCCATGTGAACACCCAGATATTTGAATTAGTCGACCTGTTTGGAACAGAGCCAGCTGTTAAAAAGCAGAGGACTGATGCGTCATCCTGAACATTTCAGCACATATTGGCCGGACTCAGAAGCAACACAGTCAGTGGTGTGGATTACAAACAGAAACGGAGGACCTACACATCCCTGAGGCGCCCCGGTGCTACCACTGAGCTATATAATACACTGGAGTGCTGATTTTGCCGAAAAACTGAAGTCACTGGCCGCCATCTTGCTACTCCCTACTCTCACAGAATCCCACAGGATTTGGTTGCAACAACAAGCAGTTTTCTGGCTGTGTGAAAACGTTTCACAGGTAATTCTACAGTCAGTGGATGTACTAACACTATCAACTACTAGGAAATTAGGTGCTGAAATATTTTACATGTTATTCATATTAAATACGTATATATGTATATATAAGTATGTGTATATATATATGTATATATATGTATACACATATGTAAATATATGTTTTTGTATATTTTTATTTATATATTTATAAATGTTAAACATATATATTTAAATGAATAAAATGCAAAATATTTCAGCACATGACTTTCTCAGTACTTGATATTTTTAGAACATAACATAAAAGTATACGGCATTTGACATTTTAAAAGTCTTAAGCCCCCCCTGAACATGAGAAAATCCTCGTTATTCGATGCTGTAGCGCACATATTCCCTAGTTACAGGGGGGAAATAGGGAGTACCAATATGGTGGCTTCAAAGCGACTCGTTCCAACAGACGATGATTAGCACTCTAGTGTATAATATAGCTCAGTGGGTGCTACGGACAGCTCTGTCTGAGAGTTAAAGTTCACCTGTTGTGGCCAATAGGAAAAGAATAAACCATTTAATCTAAAAGGGTTTTTTTTCCCGGAAGAAGGTGTGGCTGAATTGAATTAAAGTCTGAACTAAAATCAACTTAAAGAAGTCTAGCTTCTGCAGATGAGCTTTCAAGAACTAAATGCATTGTTTTTAAAATGACATCAGTTGTGCTGACTTTGCGTGCGTAGGGAAACTAATATTGATAGAGGGAAAGTTTAGCTTCCACAGCATGATGCTGCCACCACCACTGCCGTGTTTCACCGTGGGAAAGCTGTGTTCGTGGTGGGCTATGTTGGTTCACATAGTATTTAGGTCAAAATGTTTAATTGTGGTCTAATCTGACCAGAGCAAGATCTCCACATGTTTTCCTGTGTACCCTACATCACTAATTCAATTTTTTTTTTTTTTTCTGGCTACCATTACAGAGCAGAGAACACCATGAATAGATTCCTGTCAGCAGATTGCTCCACCTGAGCGTCGGGTTTCAGCTGCTGCTCCAGCGTCTAGGTCGGTTCAGTGGACACCGTGTCAGATGATAGATTGATCTGTGCTGTTTGAGATGTTTAAAGCATGGGATATTGGTTTTAAAACCTAACTCTGTTTTAAACTTTAACTTTATCCCTGCCTGCTGTGTTCCTTGGTCTTTATTATTCTTCCCTGGATTTATATTGTAGTATAAATCACACATCGGTGGACTCTGCTTACTATTTAGGTTACTTCTAAAAAGGGAATTTGCTGCCGTATCACAGTAAAAGCAGCACGATACATATCCGTGCTACACTTTTCAGTTTTTTTTATCTTTTTATTTCTCAAACAATCTAAAAAACAATGTATCATGTTCATTTCACTCCGTAGTTATGCACCACCTTGTATTGGTCTATCAAATAAAACCCCGGTAAAATACAGAAAGTGCATTCACATTTTGTATTAATCTTTAATGACACAGTTTTATGAGAGTCAGACGTGTGATCGAAGATTAGGGAATGAGGTGAGACACATTGCTGTCTGCTGAGATAATTGGGGAAGATGTTGGGCAAGTGAGACCGTGCTGTCATTCAGGAGGGGGTTGGGACGCCTCATTCACGCAGAGTCAGAAACATCTGAATCCCACCCCCCACCCGACAGCAGCTAACACGTTCTGTTCAGCAGGTTAGTGGCGTGTTTAATTAGGGGTGGATGGTGAACATCATGTCAGATTCTCAGACACGGTGTTTTACAGCAGGAGGAGGACCCTCGGCGACTCGCTGAGCCTGCAGGTGGTGGCAGACATGCAAACAGAAGGAAAGGCAGCCTCTGAGATACGGCAAAACTGGGAAAGATTGCTGCCAAAATGTTATTGATTAATGTGTCAATAGACATTTTTCTTTGTTTTATCCTTCATGCGAACCAGGAAAATATTTTAGAACCAGAACAGAACAAGTTTTATGTGATTCAGACTGTGTCAGGATTCTCTGTGTTGGCTGCTAACTCTACTCCGCAGGTGTGCCTAGTTGGCTGAGGAGGCGTGGTCCACACCTGCAGCTCGTTGCAGGCGGCTTCCTCTGGCTTCTTAAGCAGAGCACTGGCAGATGGAAGACGCCGGAGCCTTAACCAGTCGTGGTACGACGTGGCCTCAGTCCCAACTCTCGGAAACCAGCTTGTGAGTTTTTTGTCGCTCATCTTTTTGAGTAATTTTTGTACCTCTCTGTGCTCCAGATTTTGGTGCTTGGATGCACTCACCTGTCTTGACGTCTCGTCCGAAGAAACAGACCAGCAGACCTGTCGGCTCAGATTTTGCTCTGGCGCTCCCCTCATACTTCCTGGAAATTACCCAGCGAGGGCTGAGATCCCCTTTCCCGGGTGCTGTTGGTTCTGTGCTCACTCTGGTCAATCCATCTGTCAACCGCTGCCGATGAGGTCATCTCGGATTCCTCACCAGCTACATCTGCCGCCCTCAGCCACTAGCCACCTATCTCCATCAGAGTAGTCACATAGAGTTCTCCTGACGCTTCTTCTTCCCGGTTAGGTCCGCCCTGCCTAATGGTAAGCAGCGCAACTCTTAGTCGGTTTTTCTGGCTTTCATTATGAAGAACTCACGTGCTCTCTCTCTTACAGTCTCTCCAGCCTTGACGTTCTGACCCAGCCGAGTACCAGTAGTCCGTCCATAAACCTGCTTATTTTTCCTTTAATAAAAGAACTTATAACTGTGTTTTGCCTCCCGTTCGTATCTGCATGTGGGCTCGTCATCTGAAAACCATGACAGAAGAAGGCTCCGGCCACCAAAGTCCAGCGGATACGTTCGGGCGGCAGTTAGCCGCACATCAAGAACAGATGCAGACGTTAGGTTTTGCTGTGAATTCCACTCAGGAACAACTTCAGAGGTTAGCCGCGCAGGTTAGCTTACTAGTGGACACAGTTACTTCCGCGAAGACGTCACTTGTCACTCAAGGTCTCGCAACCCCGCCTTCCGACGCTCCGAGCATGGAGAATCAGGCTTGGACTCCACCACTTGAGGGCGCGTCACCTTGTCCGGAGAAATTCTCCGGTGACGACGGAAGTTGCGGAGGTTTTCTTTTCCAGTGCAAGCTGGTGTTCAACCGTTCACCCCAGACTTTCGCCTCTGATGAGGTAAGGATATCTTACGTTTTACGCCTGTTAACGGGTAGGGCTCTTAGGTGGGCTGAGGCTAGATTCCCTGATTGTCAGTCATTTGGGACAACTTTTCAGGATTTCATTACTGAGTTTAAGACAATTTTTGCACCGGAGTTGGATTCGGCACAACAGTCTCGACATCTCCTCACCTTGAAACAGCGTGGTCGTCGAGTTTCAGATTTTTCTGTGGAGTTTCGTACATTTGCTGCGGTTGCAGGTTGGCAGCCGAGACCGTTAAAGGCAGCTTTCTTTCAGGCTCTAGACGAGTCATTAAAGGACGAATTAGCTCGGGTAGAGGAACCAGAGGACTTTGAGGAGTTTGTCGCGCTAGCTATTCGCTTGGACTCTCGGTTACGCAGCCGAAATCGGGTTAAGTCCAACCTTGCCTTGCAACCATCCACCTCCACAGCTTCTTTTCCTATCAGGAGGGAACCCCGTTCCTTTACACCTCCTCCCGAACCCATGCAGTTGGGGCAGGTGGGTCCCTCCAAGAAGGAACGTCAGCAGCGATTCTCAGAGAACTTATGTCTTTATTGTGGAGGTGATGGTCATTTCCTCAGAGATTGTCCTGTTCGGCCAAAAGATCGAGTCCGCCGCTCTTAACGGGGGGATCGGTGGACAAGTTGGGATCTATTCCCCGGGAGACTGTTAAAGTTTCATCTGGTTCTCGTTGTTGTCTACCTCTTACTTTAATATTTGACCAGGAGAGTTTTGATGTTTCGGCTCTAGTAGATTCAGGTTCTGATTTTAATCTTATTGATCAAGCGGTTGTGGACCAGCTTCGTGTACCTGTGGATCATTTACCCGAACCACTCCAGGTCTCATCATTGGATGGGCAAAATTTGACCCTTATTACTCATCGCACACGACCTTTGGAGGTGATAGTTTCCGGCAACCATCGAGAACAACTTTCTTTTTTTGTCTTCCCGGTTAAGCGTTCACCTGTGGTTTTGGGTATAGCTTGGTTAAGGGTCCATAATCCGCAGTTCAATTGGGCTGAGTCCCGATTAGAGTCATGGTCACCTTCTTGTCATTCCCGTTGCTTGCAGTCTGCTCGACCCGTAGTGGTCTCCTCTTCCCTAACTAATTCCGGAGACGTGATTGATCTGTCTCGCGTTCCTGAGGATTACCACGACTTGCAGCAGGTCTTTAGTAAGACTCAGGCTTGTTCTCTGCCCCCACATCGCCCATACGATTGTGCGATTGACCTGTTACCTGGGGCCCCTTTACCGGCGAGTCGACTCTATAACATCTCCAGGTCAGAACGTCAATCGTTGGAGAAGTACATTGGTGAGTCTTTGGCTACGGGGTTAATTCGTCCTTCTTCTTCCCCATTAGGGGCTGGGTTCTTTTTTGTGGGAAAGAAGGACGGAACCCTTCGACCCTGTATTGATTATCGAGGGCTTAACCAGATAACGGTCAAGAATAAATATCCACTTCCTCTATTATCATCAGCCCTTGAGCCAGTCCAGAATGCCAAAGTTTTCACTAAGCTCGATTTGCGCAACGCTTATCATTTGGTTCGGGTGAGACAGGGGGATGAGTGGAAGACAGCTTTTAAGACTCCGTTAGGTCACTTTGAGTACCTAGTAATGCCTTTTGGCTTGTGTAATGCCCCAGCAGTGTTTCAGGCATTAGTGAACGATGTCCTGCGGGATTTTTTGAATGTTTTTGTGTTCGTCTATTTAGACGATATCCTGATTTACTCTCGTGACCTAGATCAACACAAACAACATGTTAGGCTTGTTCTCCAGCGGTTGCTAGAGAATCGCCTGTTTGTAAAAGCCGAAAAATGCGATTTTCACCAGACTTCAGTTTCTTTTCTCGGTCTTATTTTGGAGGGGGGGCAAGTAAGATCAGACCCAGAAAAGATTAGAGCGGTAACAGAGTGGCCAGTTCCTGAGTCACGTAAACAGCTTCAACGGTTCCTAGGGTTCGCTAATTTCTATAGGCGATTTATCAGGAACTATAGTCAAGTAGCTTCCCCGTTACATGCTCTTACCTCCACCAAGGTTCCTTTTTTCTGGAGTCCTGAAGCCGATGAGGCGTTTAAGAACCTTAAATCCCGTTTTTCCCAGGCTCCTATACTAGTTCACCCTGATCCTTCCAGACAATTCACACTTGAAATAGATGCTTCCAACACTGGTGTAGGAGCGGTCCTCTCCCAACAGTCTGAGACAGATAATAAACTTCACCCTTGTGCATTCTTTTCCCGTCGCTTGTCCCCTGCTGAACAGAATTATGATGTAGGCGATCGGGAATTATTAGCTATTAAGTTAGCCTTGGAGGAGTGGCGGCACTGGCTAGAGGGATCCGAGCAGCCCATCATAATTTGCACAGATCACAAAAACCTCTCCTATCTGCAGACAGCCCGCAGACTCAACTCTAGGCAAGCCCGTTGGTCATTATTCTTCTCACGATTCAACCTCACCATAACCTACAGACCAGGCTCCCGAAACATTAAACCCGATGCGCTTTCTCGTCAGTTTGCTCAAGTGGAACAAGAGAAACAACCGGATTTAATTCTTCCTCCATCATGCACAGTTGGAGCTTTGCATTGGGACCTAGAGGACAGGATTAATCAGGCCCTGTTATTAGATCCGGATCCTGGTACGGGCCCACCGGGATTAAAGTATGTTCCCCGATCTGTTCGTCCTGAGGTTTTACGTTGGGTTCACGATGCCAAGTTTTCCGCCCATCCGGGCATTTATAGAACCCAGTCTCAGGTGTCTCGGCGATTCTGGTGGCCATCGTGGACCAAGGACGTCAGAGACTACGTTTTAGCCTGTCCTGTCTGCGCCCAAAATAAGTCGTCTAACCAGCCGCCTTCTGGGTTATTGAATCCGCTTCCGATTCCCAAACGTCCATGGTCTCACATAGCTGTCGATTTCGTTACTGGACTCCCTGTTTCCCAAGGCATGTCAACTATCTTAACTGTGGTTGACCGTTTTTCCAAGTCCTGTCATCTCATACCCATCCGTAAGCTACCTAACGCTCTCCAGACTGCCCAACTCCTCATTAAACATGTTTTCAAGCTCCATGGAATTCCTGTTGACATTCTCTCTGACCGGGGTCCCCAGTTTGTTTCTCAGGTCTGGCGGCACTTTTGCTCTGCTCTGGGTGCCCGTTACACGCTCACCTCCGGATACCATCCTCAAACCAACGGTCAGACTGAACGAGTGAATCAACAATTAGAAACCACCCTCCGTTGCCTCACGTCATCTACTCCTTCCGACTGGAACAAGTTTTTGCCTTGGGTAGAGTATGCCCTGAACTCTCATATCACCTCAGCCACGGGACGTTCACCTTTTGAAGTTGCATTAGGATATCAACCACCACTCCTACCTTCAGACGAACTCAGGATTCCCTTCACCTCCGTTAACGATTATATTGCTCGCTGCCAGAAAATATGGAAAGAGACAGTTACAGCCCTCACTCGCACCGCAGAGCGGAGCAAGAGGTTTGCCGACCAGCACCGCAGACCAGCTCCCCATTATCGCCCCGGTCAGAGGGTTTGGTTATCATCCAGAGATGTTTTGACTAATCCATCCGCCAAGAAACTTGCTCCCCGGTTTACAGGTCCCTATGAAATAGAAACAGTCATCAACCCCACCACTGTCCGCTTACGTCTTCCTCCTCACTCTCGTGTTCATCCCACTTTTCACGTATCCCAGATTAAGCCTGTTTTGGACAATGATTCTTACCCTCCTTCCGGACCCCCTCCACCCTCCCAGGACAGTCAGAGTTCTCGCGTCTCCAGGATTGTAGATGCCCGTCGACGTGGAAGGGGTTACCAATACCTCGTGGATTGGGTGGGTCGCAGCCCGGAGGATCGCTCATGGGTATCTGCAGCCACCATCGCCAATGAGGAATTGATCCGAGACTTTTGGTCTACTCAACCCAGCACATCTTCGTCTGGGCCGCCAGGAGGCGGCCGTTGAGGGGGGGGTAGTGTCAGGATTCTCTGTGTTGGCTGCTAACTCTACTCCGCAGGTGTGCCTAGTTGGCTGAGGAGGCGTGGTCCACACCTGCAGCTCGTTGCAGGCGGCTTCCTCTGGCTTCTTAAGCAGAGCACTGGCAGATGGAAGACGCCGGAGCCTTAACCAGTCGTGGTACGACGTGGCCTCAGTCCCAACTCTCGGAAACCAGCTTGTGAGTTTTTTGTCGCTCATCTTTTTGAGTAATTTTTGTACCTCTCTGTGCTCCAGATTTTGGTGCTTGGATGCACTCACCTGTCTTGACGTCTCGTCCGAAGAAACAGACCAGCAGACCTGTCGGCTCAGATTTTGCTCTGGCGCTCCCCTCATACTTCCTGGAAATTACCCAGCGAGGGCTGAGATCCCCTTTCCCGGGTGCTGTTGGTTCTGTGCTCACTCTGGTCAATCCATCTGTCAACCGCTGCCGATGAGGTCATCTCGGATTCCTCACCAGCTACATCTGCCGCCCTCAGCCACTAGCCACCTATCTCCATCAGAGTAGTCACATAGAGTTCTCCTGACGCTTCTTCTTCCCGGTTAGGTCCGCCCTGCCTAATGGTAAGCAGCGCAACTCTTAGTCGGTTTTTCTGGCTTTCATTATGAAGAACTCACGTGCTCTCTCTCTTACAGTCTCTCCAGCCTTGACGTTCTGACCCAGCCGAGTACCAGTAGTCCGTCCATAAACCTGCTTATTTTTCCTTTAATAAAAGAACTTATAACTGTGTTTTGCCTCCCGTTCGTATCTGCATGTGGGCTCGTCATCTGAAAACCATGACAGACTGAATTGGCAAAAAGAGATTGACACAGTTTAGATGATCACGGGCCAAAATATCATCATATCCCAAAATCAAATCATATACCAATTTGTTTTTACATTCCAACAAAATATCCTGAGGCAATAATTTTGACCATTGCAGGGTTTCATTAAATTTGTTATGGTTTTGTTCAGTTGGGGTGACAGTACGGAAAATATTAAAATATATTGCACAAAATATATTAAGGATTGAACACCCCTTTGAATTTCAGGATTTTACAATGATTTTACAATCCACATTAGGCAACTCACTGCCAAACGTGGATTTTAATTAGCAATATTAAAACCAGTTTTCTCTGCAGGAATAATATTGATAACTACTGAACATAACACAATAATTAAGTGCTATTTGGTGCCACGTGTAAAACAAAACAAAACAAATAAAACAAACCAAACAAATAATAAATCAAGCTGCTCAGCAGGGCCCGTCACTTTAAGTTTGAGTGAGTGTGATGCCATTCCCAGTATTTACATCTTATAGCGACAGGAAATTTAAATAATGTATTCATTTTTTTGCCATCACTCTCTAAATGTTGCTTGTAGCAGCTGGTAAAGAAAAGATATGCTGTAAAGTGGGAGATTAGGACATTTCATGTCTGTTTACAAGTCATTAACCAATCAGATATTTTTCTACAGATGACTAAGCAATATAACTTAATGATCTTGACTTCTACACACGGATGTAAATGTTACGGCAGTTTTGAAAATCAAATATTTCAAAAAGTTAACTTTTGGTGTTGCATCACATGATTGATCTTAATCATTATCCATGTGCACCGAAACTTCATAAACACATGCAAGTACTTGTTTTTTTTAAACATGCTTTTTCTTAATATCCATCCATCCATCCATCCATCCATCCATTACATTACATCGGGTTACATCCTGGACAGGTCACCAGTTCAGGGCAACAAAGAGAATGCGGAGAGAGACCAATTAACCCAAAGAGCATATTTTTGTATTGTGCCATGAAGCCAGAGTACCTGGAGAGAAACCACACATGCATGGGTCGAACATGTAAATTCATGGTGGAAAGATCCCAGGCTAGGATTCTTGCTACAAGGCAAAAGTGCCAAAAACAGTACCTTCCTGAAGTTCTTTTAAAATACTGTCATTTATAGTAGGCGTTCTTTATTACCTGCACTCTCTATTTTTTGCATTTTTAATACCGATTGAATTTAACCAGTTTATTTATTGCTCTGTCTTTGCGAGGGAATTTGTGATTCTCCTACAGGAACACACTTGACTTACTTCGAGTTCAGCTTCAGCAACTTACTTATATCTTTCTACAATAGTTACACAATTGTTAAATTGTCAAAAATATTATCCGTCAGCCACCACAAGGGCGACAGCAGAGCTGTCAGCCACCCACTGCTGTTCTAGTCTTACAAAAGAGTAAAAAGATGCTGTCACAGTATAACTAGATATATCATTCATTATACATATATTTACACAGTGCTGTCTGCGAAAATTAAACAGATGACTGTTCTGGTGTAGGACAAAAGCACTGCAGCGAAAATATCTTGAGTTTCACAAAGGCAAAGATGAAGAGGTCGTTTCTTGATTCCCAAAGTTCAGCGCTCAATAAGAAGACATAGATGTACATTTTTTTTCTGAGTATCTCCATTGCTGCAGCAAAGAAACAAAGAAAGCAAAGTGCCAACAAAGAATCCATAAGTCAAAGAACAAGAGCCTAAAGAAGCGTAAAGTGTAAGCACTGGATTTAAAAACATGCTGAAAGCTATACAGAGCTCTGAGTGGGTGGATGGTAAGGATCCTTTAAATATACTTTTTTCCAAAGACGAGAGAAGTAGTATGTATGACTCACTGACTGTGAGTTAATCTTTAGTGTCCTCTCCACAGCACATGTTTCAGTTCCTCACCATAATATGAACATTAGAGTCACACACATAATGAGCCACAGCTGGTAGCTCCTGCTAACACAGTTGAATAATCATATTTGAACAGAAATTATTCAGGTTTTTATTTCTGAGACCCACTTTTCTGCTTTTCAGAGGGGAGGGACACCCTGGACGCATTTGAACTTTAGGACATAACTTGGAGAATAGATATAGAAACACTCAACAAAGAAAGGCCTTCATTACATTACAATTTTCTTCAGGACCCTATTTTTAATTTCCTCCTGCTTCCGTCACCTGCAGTCTCCGTCAACCCCTGCTGTGTTTTTACTGTTGTGTTCGGCTGGAGAAAGCCAACTAATCCTATTAGGAGAAAATGCGTTATTGTGTGTCAGAGAGCTTGAAGGTGGATGGGCGAGAAAAACAGAGGGAAACAAACGAGTGCGAGCGGTGCAGAGACTGATAAGATGTGTGAGCAAGAGGCAACTCACCTCATTATCTTTGGTAATTAACCCATGTGGTCCTCTTTTCTCCCTAATCATTAACACTTAGCTCCATCATTACTGGGATTATTGCGCGTTGGGGAGAACGCGCGATAACCTTGACATCACTCTTAAGAAAACACAACATTAGTCAGAGCTCTTTCCTCGCTTCTTTCCGAAACTTTGTTCTTTTAGTCTTGCTCTTTTAAAGCTACTCACCGTTTTCTGGAAAACCAACTAAATCCAATGTATATGCACTTTTTTTTACCTACAGAAAAAATGTGTCATGGCCATTTTTTAACGATTTTACTCTCAATCGCCCGCCTCCCACTGCACATGCTCCAGATGAAATCACGCAAGGGCATAAGTAACTTTTCATGGTCCTTTTCAATATGTTCATCTGTATTTCTCCTGTTTTTATCTCTTTAGTCAGGTTTTACATTTCCTCTTCAATGACGTTTTCCTTTTAGTCTGTACCACAAGGTGTTTGAATGTGGCGAACACTGCGTGGGTCTCCGGAAAACGTCTCACGAAAGCCGTTTTTGACGAGGACGAGGGCGAAGCGGACCCGCCAGTTGTTCTGATCAGTGGGTTCAGTTGAAATTATTGTCCATTTGGAGGATTTTTTAAAATGCTGGTGTAACTCGTGTTACTGGGGTTTCTTCAGCGAGTTGTTGCAGATGGTCTCGTTTGCTAACCTGACCCTTGCCAGCTGAATGTTGCTCCGCTTAGCTTCACTCACATCCATCTGGGACATCTCCCATAGAAAGTGATTTCTCCAACCAATTTTATTGTCTAGCCAATCAGGACGCAGGGCTGGAGTTTCATAGATGTGACGTAGTGGAGAAGCGACCGTGAGACTGTTTTGACAGCAATGGCGGCTCGCATCGAGGAAGCAAGCGTTAACATTGATGCTGCTATTTCTTCCCTGTTGTCCAATCTACCTAATATTGTTTCATTAAAAGAACATCAGAGAACGACTCTGAAGGCTTTTGTTGGTGGAAACCATGTTTTCGCCCTTCTCCCGACCGGATTTGGCAAGTTTTGTTTTCCGGGGCGCGCCCGCGGCGGAACGGTTAGCGTGAACCATATTAGGAGGCCTTTAGTCGACTCCGACCCGCAGCCCTTTGCCGCCTGTCTTCCCCCCTCTTCCTGTCATCTCACTGTCAATAAAACGCGTGCCACTAGAGACGCAAACACATAAAAAAAAAAAGTTTTGTTTTTTCCTGCGTCTCATCAGCGTCACGGGTTAGCTTCGGTGTGAGTGGTTGAAATAGCACGTCGATAAAGATGACAGACAAGTGGCTTATCCAATCATATGCAAGGATTTTTGATAAGGCCCAGCCTTCAATAAAGGCAATTCCCATGGCGGTGTCCCAGATGGATGTGAGTGGAGCTAGGCGGAGCGACATGCGTCTGGCAAGGGTCAGGTTAGTTGTTTGCACCAGTAGAGAATATCTTTAACGCAGCTTACATCAAATTAAATCTTACCTATGATGAATGTTGTGCCCGCTCTCAGCCAGTACTGGCTACCTTGTTGACTAATTTCATGATAATATGTGTCGCTGGTTTATTTCCAGAGTTTCCTGAAAATAGCTATGCAGGTGGGGTGAAGGAAGTGGAGTCAGCTATATCTTCATCCCGGTTGATCTTTAATCAGTTAAACAGAAAGTCTGTCGAGAAATGGACTCCCGTCTGCTCACAGATCCTTTTCCTAGACAGGCTGCATGTTTCCTGCCATGGGGACCATAATGGCAGTGAACTTGCTCAGCTCTTTAGTGAAACAAAGCTTTATAAACCCCAACTGTACCTTTCACGCAGCATAATAATGCGAACATGTTAACATGCTGAGATTAACCCTCGGCTAAAAGCGCCTCTGCGGGTTGGACCTTTAGTGCTGACAGCATGACTGCACTTAGATACCACAGGTCAGTCTGAAACGCTCTACACCTGTACGCCACCCACTGTATATTAAGCTTCCTTGAGTTATTATAACAGGACATTTGGTTCCTGAGAGACTATAAAGAAAAGGACATTTACCCGAATGACGAAAAAGACAAGACAGAGAAGAATTGAAGAGGCAGAGGGGGAAAGGGGCCCCGGCGAAGAGCCAAGGAGGAAATAAAAATAAGATATTTTGCTTGGTGCAAAGAGGTCCCTCGTGAAAAAAAAGAAAAGAAAATGCATTCCTAAATTTGTAATGTGGGCATGGATGTGCGTCTTTGTGTGCGCACTACATTCGCACGCGTCCCATCTGCCATTGTGTGGGTGGATGTGTTGAGTACCCTGGAACAAGTTGTACAGCAATAAAAGATGTTCCTCTAGGCTAAATACTCACCTCAGTGCCTGTCCCGCTCCTTATCAGCCAGACAAAACTCATTTCATATTAAAGGCTTCGACACACTAATGCTGCCAAATCCCTGTACATCAGCTGCAAAGTGACAACTCTCAATGAGTAGTTTAAATGCACATGCAAGATAGGCATGGGATTGCAGCTCCCCCCCCCCCCACCCCGCCCCCTCCTCATCCTTATCTAGAAATTAATATTAGTTGCACTGCGCAAGATATTCTTGACAGATTTGCTTATATAACACGCATGCTCACAATTGAAACTCCCACATCCCAAAGACATTGCCTGAAATGTAAATGATCATTGGACAAGAAAAGAAGATTCTCCCTAAATGCCCACTGATGTGTTCCAGCTCTGTCGTTTTGTGTCTTTTCCCCTCAGCTTCCTGCAAAGGCCATCTTCCTCCTGAGACGAAAGTGGTTACTATGGTGAAGGGCTGCAAAACAACGCTCTCTAATTTTGCACTCTGTTTTCTTCTCTTGGCGGAACAGGACTTGCTGAGAGCATCTCAGCTACCGCATTTTAGAGCAACAAAAGCGTTCCACACAACGTTGTGAATGATTATGAAGTGGAAGAAAATGATACACGGTTAAAAAATAAATAAAAGACTCACAACTGTGGCTTGCTTTTGGTTTATATCCACCTAAATCAAGCTGTTAAAGCCACAGAGGTTTGTTAAAGAACATTAGTGAACATGAGGCATCATGCAACACAGCAGAAAAGTCAAGCATAAAGTTGTGGACAAGGTTAAAGTGTAGGTTGATTGCAAATAATAGAATATCCAAAACTTTGGACATCCCAGTGCTATTCATTCAGCTTTCTAAAAACAGAGAAAGTATTGCACAAATGCAAACTGATATGCAGATATGGCCGTCCATGTGCAAAAGCCCGGGCCGGGGGCCATTTGCGGCCCCTGGACTGCGAGCCACCACTGCATTTCAAGAAAGTCTTGGTCCAACAACACATATGGCTGATGCAGAGGGAAACTTTTTAATTTTTATTAAGGGCAAAATTATTACACACAGGGAAAGATCTTAGGTATTCATCTTTTTATAACCACACTTTTTACTTTCTCTTTAATTTAGTACTAAATAGGACCACATCTCCATGAGGTCTTTAACTGAAAGGCAGACTTTGGTGCACTGAAATCTGTTTTGAATTAATTTACTAAAATTAGCTAAATACAGCAAGGTGTTTTCAAAATAATGACTGACCCCAATCCTGTTCTTATATTGCTCGACCAAAAAAATAAAAATAAAAAATCAACTAAACCTAAATAACTGGTTGATCATCTTTTGACAAAGCAAATGTGACTAATTTGTTTCATTAAAATTATATTTCATTGAGCAGGTAAAAAAAAAAAAAAGCAGAACATAATTCATTTTTATTTTTTTTAAATTGTATTAATTTTTTTTTTGGCTCTCGGGTACTTTTGACTTGACAATTTCAGTCCTTGTGCCAAAAACGTTTGGATAACCCTGACTTAAACTGACAAGACAGGCTGAGTGAGCGCCACAGAAGAAGCCGAGAGGTGCGTGGTAGAAGCTGCCTAGGTGGGGTGATTTTGTTCAAAGGACAACTATTAGTTTTACACTCTCTAAATCTGTTCTAAAAAAGCGGCAAGAAGACAGCTGTCGTTCAAAGAAAACAGACGGTTTATCTTGCAGTTCCCCACAAGCCAAACAGTTGGCCAAAGATGCTCTGCTCAGATGAGATAAACACTTTACTTGTTGGCATGTTGCCACTTTTCTTCAGCGTGAAAAGAGAAGATGGCCAGTGTAGCCAAACACCTGGAGACCATGTCAAAAAGTACCAGTAATATTTTTTTAGGTCTATATTTCTTGCAATTAGATTGGAAACTAGGTGTTTTTTTTTTTTTTTTTTCCCTTACGACATTTCCCACAAATATCACCACCCCATGGAAGAAAATACACCCATCCTGTTTTTGCACAAGTTTTGTGTGTCTTTATCTTAAAACCTTAACACAGATTTGTAATTCCTAGGGCAAAAACTAATTTTCTCAAATGCACCTTTACTTACAGAGCAATGAAAGAATGGAACTCATTGCCATTAATTCTCATAAAAATTGTACATAAGTCTGCTTTCAAAATGCAACTTAAGAAGTTTTAAGAGCAACTTATCTATAAATGAAATTGTTTCACATACCAATTTATTGTAACTTATTCAAAAAATTTTAAATTTTTAAATTTTAAATTGTAACTCGCCTCTTTTCTATGAATGTTCAGTTTTATTGATATGTATATGATATTTGTCATCTGTCAAACATGTTCATGAATTTACATTGTATACTGTATTTTTAATGATGTGAACCCAAGGAAGAGTAGCTGGGTGTAAAGCACAGCTAATGGGGATCCTAATAATAAATAAACAAATAAACAGAAATAATTTAGCGTTTTTTTTTATGACAATACATTTCCAGCGACCCCATGAGGGATTAAGCGGGTCAGAAAATGGATGGATGGATGATATTTATCAAAAATTCTGATTTGCTTTTAAAAAAAAAATTCTGTTACAGTTAAAGCTCTAAACAAGTTCTACTTAGCTGGACTCAGGGCAGAAATGTCTCTTGGGATTGTAAAAGTTGCAGACCTCTGGTTTAGACCAATGGATATTTAGGTGTTAGAGAGGCCCAGTCAAAGTCCAGACCTAGATTCAATTAAGAACTGGTAAGACGGAAAGTTTAAAAATTTTAGTCTCACTTTTACAGAAATTTAGAAAACCGTCCAAATGTTGCTGCCAACATTATTTACAATTGTGTGTCCCAGTAAAACACATAGGAGTTTGGTGGGTGTACATACATTTGCAAAACATGGTATCTGCTTTATATTGACAGTGTGTATAAGTGTTGGAGGAGAATCAGCGTGGTGCTGCTGATGAGTCAGAGAGTGTGGGCCTGCTGTGGCAAGAACAGGGGTCTATGTATAGAGAGTGTTCCCAGCGAGCCAGGGACGCTGACAACCTCAGTACACATCGGATTACATAACAGCATAGCTGTCACAGCTCTATAGAAAAATGTAAATGTGTGGGGATGAAGCACAAACCGTTCTGGGGCATTTGCTCTTTCGTCACCGAATAATCAGTCTTTGAACGCGGTCCGCCTGCCGTACCCACTCACTCGCAACAATCAGTCAGGCCGGCTTAAACAAAGCACCGAGCTAACCCACTGAGGGAACGGAAAAGACACGTGAATTTATTGTCATGCATGTTCTGGATCCTCTTCAAACACCTCCCGTGTGCTCATCGTAGTCTTGCTTTCGTTCGGTCATTCTGAATGTTGTCGCTGAATTTGCAGGGATATGTGTGCGAGCATTTATATTTCCTCATATCTGCATGCTCCGTTTCGAGGCTCCTGCCCTTTGCTTTGTTCTGGTTCTCGTTCTACTGCTGTGTGTTCCTTGGAGTCTATAGCATAGCAGCGAGGTGTCAGATTCCCTGCAACGGTTCAGGCCACTGTTATCTGATGATTGCTCTCCACTTCCAGAGCTAACTGGGAGCCAATTTGTCTCGGCGGTGTTCACAGCAGTGGCTGCACAATTTGATTTGAGAATGACAGAGCTGGGGATTACCGGCACAAATTCGAGTGAGCGAGTCTATTCCTGAGCAACGGGCACGCTCGGCGCCGGCATGTAATACAATAGTGGTGTGTAGCATTGTCCTACTTGTGTTAATGAGCAGGCTTAGACCTCTGAAATGTCCCTCAGACTCAGAGAGTGAAGGGGGCAAACAAGGCATCCCATACATATATCTCCTCTTGTCTTTGATGGTTTCCTGCAGTCCCAAAAGACTTGCAACTGATGCACCTAAAGATGGGATTAATACTGACCTGGGTCAATCTTTGCAGACGTATTACACGGGGACCACAGAACACCTTAAAACGATGGCCAATTGAGAATAATAAAGCCGTACGTTGTTCTAATTGATTTTGAACTTAGGGTTTGTTTTGTTTTATTCTGCTGAGAAGAGACTGTATGCAGGTTGTTGCTACATTTAGCCCATATCAGAGCATGGATAGGTTATTGGTCCTTCATGTGTTTAGCGGACACTAAGGCCAGAAAATGGCTAAGATGCATACCTGCATCATCATCATCATCATCATCATCATCACTGATATGCAATATAATTTGGAGGCTTGCATTACAAAAAAAATGTTTTTTCTTTCAGGAGGGAATGAGTAGACAGCTCACTGCTTCAATAATAAAAGCATTCACCTTCACTAAAATTTAGAAGAAAAAAACAATTCTCAGTAGAACTAGCTGAGCTTATTTAAACTGGTTGGTTTTCTGGCACAGGCTGAAATTTGAAGCAGCTTTAATATCGTTTGAGGCCAAAACTATTGAAGAAGTTGAATATCTGTTCCAAAACCACTTTTGTCGTGTTTGGTTTTATTTTTTTTTTGTTGAAGTAGCGAGCAGAGCCACGTTTCAACCATTTGGTTCAAACATTCGCTTTCAGCTGAAAGGAAGTTGTTTACCAAAAGGTGCTGGACCACCACTGTCCACAGAGAAGTGAGTTTGAGATCCACATCATAAGAGTGCCAACAAAAACTAAGAGGGAGTGCTCTATAGGGACACCATCAAGCTCAAGTGAAATTGGCAGTTTCCCATATTCAAATACCCCCAGGAGCAAAGCTTTATGGTTGGACAGGACAACGCTTGAGAAATATGGTCACAATAACCAGAAGAATGTTTTTACTCTGTGCCAAATGTCCACTGCGGTGGTGGATGAATCATATAGAGGATTTATTTAGCTCCCAGTGGAAGTCTACAGCAACACTGGTTTAAACCCGGACCTGGCAGAGTGTTAATGTTAGAATAATCCCAAAGAATCAAAACTCAGTTTAGATGAATAATGAATAAACAAAGCAGGCAAACATTTAGCTTCTGGAAAGGCCTTAATCTCAGTCTTGGTTAAAATGTGTGGATTATGCTTGATCTATGGCATCCAATCAGCTATGTTTATTTAGCTCCATTATTTCTGATAAGAATAAGCTATTTTATAGGTTTTTTAAAAATGTATGTATGAATTTGAGTCAGTATCTAAAATTTTGATTCTACAAGGATTTGAAAAAAAAAATCCTAAATAAATTCAAACTTGTGCACCTGATTTTTGGTTTGAAGTTTGCCAAAAGGTTCAAAGGTATTAAAAGTTCAATTTAATTCTTTTTAAAATATATCTAAGTGCAGCCTCACCGCTATGCTAACAATAAAGTGATACATTGCCAAAATTATTTGTCTGCAATCACACACATGAATGTGAGGGAGCTCCCCTCCTTTGTCTAAAGGGTTTAATTTGTTTATCAGCCACCCTTTGTCTTGTTTAATGTGTTTTTAGATGGACTGAAGTGCAGGCAAGAGCTTGGGAGCCGCATGTTGAAATGAATGATGATAATTGATTGAAATTAAATAGGTAAAATTTACAGACAAGGCAGATGCTGACAAAGACCAGAAACACGGATAGTTTAACAGAGGATCCAACAAAGGAGAAGAGGAAACAGCAGTTTAAATAGGAGAGGAAACAATAACCAGGCAACAGGTGAATGACATGAAGGTGATGAGCTAAGGGGGAGAGAGTGCAATGAAATGGCAGAAGACAGGGAGGAAAACAGAACCGAACAAGAATACAAAACCACAATGAATAAACAGACTCTATGGAAAACACGTCTCGCCACAAACTGAACTGAAGACGGAAAACAGGCAGGCAAGAGAACAAGGACCAGACAGAAACAAGAATAAACTGAGTAAATCTATAATGAACAGAATATTAAATGATGACAAGAAACAAGAAGGAAGGAACAGAATCTATAGACAGAATCTATAAATTAAGAACACCGACCAGGTAAGAAACTGAGAGACGCACAAGTCCCAGGAATCTAAAATAATCAATAATCAAACACCTGGGGATCGTGGCACCCTTTGCAGCTGATTAAACTCTTTTTGTACAGTTTTCCATAAGGTTTGGGGGTGTTTTATATGAACCTTTGATCATTTTTCCATAAGCACATTTCTGAGGACAGACACCGATGTTGGCATAGTTCACAGTCTTTGGCTCAATTCATCCAAAAAGTGTATTAACGGGGTGAGGTCAGACCTTTGCTGCAAGCTATTCAGTCTTCCAAACCAAATTTGCTCATCTCTGTCTTTTTGGACCTTGTTTTGTGTACTGCTGTATAGTTATGTTGGAACAGAAGGGGCCCTCGCCAAACTAGTTTGGAGCAGGAATAGCTGAACATGTGTGGACTGCCTTTTAGACCACTTAATGTTGCATGTGGTGATGTAAGACTTAGATTGAGCTTCCCTGTCATGGAAACCCATACCATGAAGCTCTGCGCTCACTATTCCTGATCTGATCTGAAAGCCACATAAAGTTTAGAGGTTTGTAAAAGGGGGAGGTGAGATCGACTCAGCTCTTTTATTGCGTCGGGACAGAGGTAGGGCCATGCCTCTTGCAACTTTTTTCCTCCATCATGATTAACTGAAATCGTGGCCGTATTTCCGGGGACAGCGTTTGCCAGGGACAGGTCATCCAAAACGGGGACTGTCCCCGGAAATCGGGGACATCTGGTCACATTGCTACCATGTGTCTTAAAATCTGTTTTCCACTTGACTCAATTGTCACATGACTAACGTTAGGTTAAAGTTAGCTTAGCATTAGCTTAGCATTAGTTTTATTTTTTTTGTGTGTTTCAGAAATATATTGGCAAAATTATTGACCATCATGTAAGCAAAGAGCTGTATACAGAGCATATCTACAACCAGCAGCCAGGGGTGATAATAAGAAATGATTTAACAAAACAGATTAAATAATTGGGATGCTTTAGACGTGGATTTGAGATATCGCTGCGCCCTGTGACAGCTGGAAGGTGCTCTTGCCCCACTGGGCTTCATCATTGTAGCTTCCTGTAGGATCCTGATGTTCATTTGGGAGGGTTGGTGAGATAGTCTGTGAAAACAGGACAGCTTACCACAGTCAACTCCAGCTGTGCAGCTGCAATGGACACAGACATAAATACACCATTTCGCATTACATTGTGTTTCATTTTTACAGGGGAAGCGGTTTTCCCACAGTCCGTCTGCATACGCACGATAATGTCCCCGTAACGTAGGAAACTCAATCACACACTTTCATTTCTTTCTTTCTTTCTCTCTTTCGCTCTCTTATTCTATCGAATGGATTCCTGACTGATCGTAGCTGTGCACAGTTACCCCCTCCTCATTGTTGGGGCTTTAGTGTCAGCTGGTAGAGCAGTATCGAGTGAAGGATTACACCACATTCTGCTCCTAACACCACATCCTGCATCAACTAGTGGATAACCAGCCACTGTTTCTTTATTCTCCCTCCCTCTCAGCTCCATCACCGAATCATTCCCATGAGTGGCCACTAATTCACATAACACCTTCCTCCGCTGAGGCTTCTTGCAGACAGCCCTTGCTCTTGGAAATGCATTTTTATTAAACCAGTATGACAGGCGGGAATAACAGCTTTTAAAAAAGGAAGGACTTACAGAAATCACCACATAAAGAAGGCCATTTCCTCTCTGTTTGGAGGATGCTTGGGGATCTTTCTTAAGGAGTGAAGAAACCCTCCAGATTCCTCCATCGGGATGATTGTGCCTTTGTCTGAGTAACTACCTGATCCGGTATCAAAGGTCTCCTCTTCCATTAGTCTGGGTAAAGGGTCAGCGTGACCACAGTCTGGGCTGTGATGCTAAATTAGAAAACACATGTCTGGCCACAATCTGAGGAAATGGGAAGTGAAAACTGAGACTAATGATACTTTCAATTGTCCTGTAAGGAGAATGTAAAAAAAAGAAATCTGCAGTGATTAAGTTTCCTTTTCCTCTAAGATGTCCTTTTAACTAGTTTTGACACTAGTTTTCCATTACTGTGTATACATTTAATTTTGTGATTTTCCATTTGATTTCCCATTGTAATAAAAAATGAATTTAAAATCTTGTACAAACATAGGCCCAATGCAAAGACTTTATATCTAGAGTACCTTGCAGAAGACAATCAAATTGGATGAACAGCAACAGCAATTTTCATGTCTTGGCTCCAATTCTCAGTTGGATTTATGTCTGGACTTTGACTAGGCCGTACAAGCACATTCATATCCTTTGATCTAAAGTCTTTTGCAACCTTTTTTTGCAGGATTGTTTGTATTTAGCTCCATCCGTCTCCCCATTACCTCCGAGCAGCATCGCTGTTCCTGCTAAAGAAAAGCCTCCTCACAGCATGATTCTGCCAGCCCTGTCTTACACTATGCTTAATTTTAATCTCCTCTGAGCAGAGTAGCATTTTCCGCGGGTTTTCTGTGCTCTCTTATATTGTGTTCAACTGCTGATAGGCCATGTCGTTGTCGTTTGTATTTGTGACATACTCCTGTCAGATGATGGATGAAACAATGCTCCATGAGACGTTCATTGCAGAGGATATTGTTTCATAACCTAACTCTGCTTTACAACATCTACGAAACTTTCTCCCTGGCATGTCTGCTGTGTTCGTTGTCCATGATGTTGTTCATTCACAGATTTTCTCTGAGGCCCTCATAGAACGGCTGCATTCATACTGAGATTAAATAATATAACGCCGTCGCCTCTGATTGCTACTGGATTACATTTAGAGGTATCAGGTTGAACAAATCCACATCATATGGTTGTATAAAATGTGCCTCCCACTTCACCACGTGCTTTATAAGTGTCCCACCGACCTTTTAAACATGACGTCACCTTTAATGCTCTACTAATCACATTCTGCAGGGGGCTGTGTTTCTGCTTACTAATTTGTCATCATTATGCTCTTGTTCATTATGTTACTCATATATATATACATACATACACATAATGTAACCATGAATATGATGATGAGTGAATTCAAATTGTAACCGCATTACAATATGTTCATCAGAGATTACATCATAATTAAAAAATGTCTGTATCCGAGGTTGAGCTGTGCCTTCACAGATTTTATTGTTGAGCAAGCCAATTTAAATTCAGTGTGAAGGCAAACCAGTAAACAAGACAGGAAACTGTGGTCTGCCAAAGGAATAAGTTTTTGCGTTTAAAATAAGAAAAAATTCAATTGGCAGATGATTTTATGTACCTGCTTAAATCAAGGGAAAATACCCGTATTTCAAGAAATGATTTTCATGTTTATACATCAGTCTTTGCCGTGTATATTAATTACTAATTGGCAAAATCTGCAAAACAAAACAAAACAAAACAAAAAAATAAATTAACAGCAACAAAATAAATTTTATAGGGTTTACATATATATATATATATATATATATATATATATATATATATATATATATATATATATATATATATATATATATATATATATATATATATATATTTTTTTTATTTCAGATGTAATAAAACATGAAGTAACATGGAACCTGTTTGCTATATCTCAATGCTAACTACAGAAAGGTGCTGCAGGGCAGGAGAAACAAAATAAAGAGAAATTCCAGTCAATGAGCAGGTAAGAAAACAGAGTGACAAAGAAAGAGTGTGAGAAAGTGATGATGAATAACCAACATAACTGATCTCAGGTAAGAACAATGAACAATGGCGTGACAAGATGCAGACAATGAAGGAAATGAGCCGGCAATGGCAGCACAGACACTAAAAGCATCAAACCCTGAGACCATGATGATGTTGCCTAGAAAGCAACCAAGCAATAAAATAAAATCAATAAGGAAATTAAAATAAATAAATAAACATGTATACATTATTAACAGGGCTGGATCAGCAACAGGCTATGGACAACAACTCGGTTAGCAGCAGGTTGGAGGAGGGGTACAGATGCTGATGCAGGCTGTAATCATTAGAGATGACCTTTTCAGGCGCACCATGGACCATAAATCTGATACAGTCTCCAGTTTCTCAAGGACTGCAGCTGGAAGAAGGCCACATTTTTCATTGGGTCAGGTTCATATGGCTGTAACATGTGCATCCTAGTATACGTCCACCCATGTAAGACCACATTGCTTAACCTAAGGGATTTTAATGATTCTTGAGGATCTTTTCTAAAGACAATACAAAAACAGAATAACCCGGTTTAGCGTGATTTCAAACACAGCTGTTTTAAATGTTTTAAATGATCTCTTGAATCTCTTTGGTCAACTTCTGGCTGACTCCTCATTGCAGAAGCGTTTTTTGCTTCTGTAATCTTTTTTTTTCTGTGTGTAATAGCTATGGGCCATTTAAATTACCATCACAATCATCTTTATAAATGTAATAGGTATTCTTTTGAAACACCAACCTGCCCAGGGGCTACCGGCGGGAATGAGCATTTTTGCTATAGCCTGGTTACCAAGCCTCTTTTCTGACTCCGCTTTGGTCAATGTGTTGTTGTGCACCGTCCCTGTCAAATAAACAAATACCACACCATACAAATGCAGCTATACCGGAGCGTGTTCAAACCGTCTGTTTGGAGTCCAGACTTTGACTAGGCCATTGCACAACTTTTGTTTTTCTTTTGAGCAAATTGAAAGCCGGATTTGCTGGTGTGCTTTGGATCGTTTTCCTGCTGCAAAACCCAAGTGCTTAAGGTCACAAGCTGATGGCTGGACATTCTCCTTTGGCATTCTCTGATAGTGCGCAGGAATCACGGCTCCATCAAGTAGGTAATGAAGCAGCGAAGCGTTGCCAGACCATCATACTACTAACATGTATGACTGACAACATGGAGTTCTTTTTACTCCTGATGCATCACGACACACATCTTCCAAAAATGTCCCACTTTTGTCTTGTTAGTCAACAGCATGTTTTCCCAGAAGTCTTTAGGTTCATCAAGATGTATTTTTAGCCAAACTGAGACGTATCTTTGTGTTCTTGTTCCTTGGTAACGGTCTTGGCCTTAAAACTTTCTCATGGATCCTGTTTTTGCCTAGTCTAATTGTTGAATAATAAACACTGACCTTAACTGTTCCTGTGGGTTATTCGGGACCTCCTGGGTCCATGGTCTTATGTGTTCTTAGGGTAATTTTGGCAGGCCGGCCCCTCCTTGGAAAGTTCAGTCATATGTTTTCCCCATCTGTAGATAATGGCTCTCACTGCAGTTTGATAGAGTCACAAAGCCTGTAAAATTACTTTGTAATCCTTTCAGTAATTTCCCTTCTGGGATAATTAAAGTATATCTGATTCTGATTCTGATTCTGATTTGACAACTTATAGATGACACTGAATTTGTTTTGCCTCCGCTCTTGAATTTCTTTAGATTGGGGAATGACGTGCTGTTGTACTTTTTAGGTGATTTGGCCTACTTCATGTCGACATGCAGGTGCTATTTTATCAAACCGGTCAGGCACCATCAGACCTGGGTGTGGGTGGTAAAACTGAGCTAGTAAAAATATGTGCATTAGCAGTCAATTCATAATTTAACAAGGAAATAATTTTTATTTTCACATGAAGTGGTCATTTGAAAAGCGCATTTAGTTTTTTGCTTAAAACATTCGGAAACATTTAAGTAGACGAAAAAGATAAAAGAAAAGAATTCTATTTTTAATTTTTTTTTATTTTTTGGGTCTGTTATCTACAGCATAATTAGCAGATTATTCGTTATGACAATGCAACCTGTCCAACAAAAGCAAGGTTAAAATGTCTTATCAGAACATAAAGATATTTTCCAAAACCATAATAGTGGTCACATAATTATGTTTTTTTCCGAAATGGAATGGCTTCACTATGAAAAAGGTTTTCCTTTGAGGACCAAAGCTGAGGCTATCTATGAAAAAACAAACAACACAAACCTCCTCATGCCATCACAGCAACAAATAATGTCACTGACAATTAAATATTTCTTATACAAAGTGGATTGACCACCTTTAATCAATTAGCCTACTTCAGTGCGAGGCGCTCAAATTGCTTTTGCCACGGGGAACAACATCTTTAATCTCATCATCTAACCGAGAGACAGCTGGGATTTGCCTCATTTCTCCTCTGTCAGCGGAATATTGCCTTCTAAGTAGAGCTGCTGCAGAGATACCGAGATTTTCTCTTGTAGAGCCAAACTTTTCAGTTTCTTGGAATAAGCAAAATAAAAACAGCAATCCAATCTCAGTCCGATGCATTAACATTATAATAGCCATGCAGAAGGGGGGGGGGGGGGGCAGTTTATAAATGTGCCAGTGTGACTGTTGACAAATTGGCTTCCATGCTGAAGTTGGCATATACATTTAAATAGCTTGAATCCATTTAGCATGCTGTCAGGAACATTTTAGCAACTCTGTCTCTATTTATGAGAGCTGCTGTGAAACATTCAGCCACAATGAGGTGGAGGCGCAGAGGGGAACGGCAGCGAGTCGGAGTTTTGTGCGAGGATGAGAGAGAGATAACGAAATAGTCATAGACGCATCTTGTGAAAAGTAAAACGTTTAGGTGAGAACTTCAAAGACATTCAACGAAGAAAAAAAAAAAAGAAACTTCCAGATCTGACAAAAACTATCAAAAGTTACCCTTCATGCTTCTTTAGGTTCAGTAGCTTCAGGGTATTTTTGCTGATTATTTTTTTGTAAAGGGACGACACATAGTAGTGAAAATTTGTTAAATGGAAATAAAACTATGCTTGTTTTTCAAAATTCTTCACAGATAAATGGCTTGTACACTGCTTTATTAAGTCCAGAGGACCCCAAAGCGCTTTACTCTGCAGTCAGTCACCCATTCAGGCCTTGACAGCGATGAGCTACATCGTAGCCACAGCGGCCTTGGGGCAGATGGACAGAAGCAAAGCTGACATACATCGGCCGGACCATCTGACCACGGCCAGCAGGCAGTGTGGGTGAAGTGTCTTGCCCAAGGACACAACGACTGAGACAGTCAGAGCGGGAGATGGAACCGGTTACAGGACAACCTCTTGCGCCACTGTCACCCAATAAACATTGGCCAATTTTGATATGCTGTAATTAAACCCCTGAGTAAGCACTTTGTTGTGCATTATAGCTGCAGCTCTTTGGGGGAGTATTTCTAACGTATTCAAACATCTATACAGTAAGATTTTTACTTAATCTTCTCTGCAAAACAGCTCTAGGTCAGTCAGACTGGCTGGAGAGCAAATATAATCTTTTAGCTTTGATTCTCTGATTTGTTTTCTGCCTACTCTTCTCATCAAACTCTGTCAGATGAGATGAAGAGCTGCGGTGAGCATCGGCTTTTCGAATCGTGCTCCAGATTTAGCTCTGGACTTTGACTGGGTCATTTTATGGAATGAACAGCATTTTGATCAAAACCCATTGCAGCTTTGTCTGCAGGATTGTCCCGTGACGGCATCCCCTGTCCGAGCTAAAGAAAAACCACACCACAGCTTCACGCTGAAACCACCATGTTCTCTGTGGGGGGCGGTGAGTTCAGCGCTCCCAGCAGTCTGTTTGTGCAGCAAAAGTTATAATCTGACCCAAATACGTTCTTCCAAATGTTTGCTGTGTCTTCTGTGGCTTGCGGTAAATATCAAAGCGGGACCTCTTCTGACTTTGTTTCAACAAGGACCCTCCTCCTCACTTTTGAATAAAGGCGGATCTCTGCAGCTCCTCCAGAGTTTGCAGTTGTACCATATTTTGAACCATATTTTATGTCATTAACTCATGACATAGCACTTATTATTTGCTTCTTTGTGTTGGTCTGTCGTATAATAGTCTAACATAATACACTGAAGTTTGTGCAAAGTGGAAAAGTTCTAGAGGTGTGAGGTGTCTTTGCAAGCCGTCACCGTGATGCAACAGAGCAATCGACCGCTTTTTGATTGCTTTTTTAAGGTATTTGGTTGATGCTCCAGATATGTGCTCCTCCGCTGTGGTTGTTGCTCTGACTCTGAGGAGTTGTGGGAGCGAAGGTCGCTGGGGAGGAAGGAGAAGTAATGTTTGAACGTGGGCGTACGGAGGAGAAAAGCAGAGATCTGTGCAGACAAAGAGGAGGCTGAGTGTGTAAGACGAGAAGTCAAAAGGGAAAAAGAGAGGAATCATATGAGGTGGTTGGGAACTATTTCTCTGTCCCTGCAAGACCCAAGAGAGCCTCAGGACCCTTTATCTTAGCCTCTCTACATATATTAGATTTTGTGTGCGTTGCACACAAAGACAGGAAGGCCCTTCAGTCACGATCTGGAGGATTGTGAGGTCAGTTTAGTTCTTTTGGCCCTTTGTAGCATCTTATGTTTAACTAGTATTACCACTTTCCTTCAGCGTCCCATCTGCCTGGTCCCTCACAGCTAATCCTCTGTTCATTTGTACACCTGTGTAGCATCCAGCATTCATACTGCCTTGTATAAATGCTCCCCAGTTAGTTCCTTCATTGTCAAATCCTCCGTTGTCTTCGACCTGATGCCATCGGTCCGTTAATGTCTCTTGAGCTGCTTTTCAAAATGCTTCGTTCACCGCGTTCCTGCCGTCCTCATCTCTGCGTTTGGGTCCAAAACAAAACCCACAACCGTAACATTTAGGTTTGTTTTTATTGCCTGTGTGTGTGTGTTTTTGTAGGCACATTTTCCTCCCTTCTTATGTTAATTTACATGGAGCATCTTTTTATTTTGCGCCTTGCCAGCATTACCTTTATCAAAGCTCTTTTGGGTCTTTTCATTCATGCACAGACGCAGGACTTGGCATCTCAACCTGCTGCTATGTTATGGTTTTCTTTTCTGCACACAGCGCTGTGTACCCCCCCCCCCCGATGTTTTTTTTTCAACAGGTTGTCAGCAATGCAAATGCCACGTTGTCATAGCAACTTGTCGGAGCGAGAATGAGCCTGAACCCATCCTCTTTCTGGGTTAATATACCCTGTTGTACTTCATTACACATTCATAAGCACATGGGTCCCCTGAAAGCTTTTAATTTCTCCATTATCGGAGTGACGGAGGAAAAAAAACAGGAGGTAAGACAAGCTTGACCAGCAGAATTCATTTTGTACGTTCGTGAATGGGAAATTGCTGTCATTAGAATTGCTGAAGAGGCCCTTTGAGCGTTCAAGTATACGATTTTATTTGATTCATTTCTGGTTTTAGAGGAGGCTGACAGCATCAGGGCTGAAGATGCAGACAAACGGCACACGTCTGGAGCCTAGACCTAGATTTTCATCTAGATCCAGGTCATCCTCGGCTGTGTAAAACCTGAAAAGTCTCCATTCACACAGATTTCTACAGTCGTCTAGCCAGTCTCACTGCAGCTCTATCTGTGTGTTGCTTAATATCCATTGTGGCAGAAGTAATTATTTGGCACAATGTGAACTGATCTCATATGTAACTGAATTTGAATAGGATATGTACACCTGCAGATGAATATTTTCAGCACCAGCCTGTTGGTCTTTCATTAGATATAATTAGATGTCCATCCTCTGCTTGAAATAGGATATGAAAGCAGGTACACAATTACCCAGAAAGCCTTGCAGTAACCATGGGCAGCCAAATGCTAATAAATATATCTTGAGGTCTATAAGAGCTGCAACAATACAGCACAGCATAGTTTTGAATACTGTTACTTAAAACTGTTCTATACAAGCTTTTCCTTTCATAATTTTATCAAATTAGATTAAAATTAAGAGACTCTTCTATTTTATTGAATCCCAATATCCCTTTTAATATAGGTACATATTGCTGTATTACTTGTTCTTGCAAACCTTCACATTTGTCATATTTTAATTGTCATATTTTACAGTAAAAATTGCAATAAAGAAAAAACTGTAACAAAGTATTTAGGTCATAGAAAGTTCCTGAAAAGATTTTAATCGGTGTGCATTTTTTTGTGCACTTAAAGTGGATCTGAAACTTGAATTTCATTCCCCGGCTATAATTACAAAAAAAAAAAAAAAAAACTACAACAATAAAACTCATGTACAGCGCACTCTAGGTCCATAGCAGCGATCATATCTAGACAGATAGATAGATCATAACGTAACACTGATTGAGCCTAAAACATCATAAAATCTAAAAAGTCTTCCTTTATTTTAGTCCACCTGTTTTATTAAAGTTTGACGGATGAAAACAGAAAAATGTGGGATGCACTGTAGTTGCTCAACCCAATGGTTTATTTATTTTTTGTCATAATAAAAAAAAATAAAAAAAATTGGGGGCACATTTATTTATTTAACTTTGTTATTTAACTTAATTAACTTTGTTATTTAACGTTTAATTAATATTAAACGTTTTGTATTGTTCTGATGGAGGGTAAATTAGTCAGTGACCAGTAGGGGGGGAAACTTTGCAGAGATTAAATAACCAACATTACAAAAGTGGGTCACCCAATCCTTCCTTCCTTCCTTCCTTCCTTCCTTCCTTCCTTCCTTCCTTCCTTCCTTCCTTCCTTCCTTCCTTCCTTCCTTCCTTCCTTCCTTCCTTCCTTCCTTCCTTCCTTCCTTCCTTCCTTCCTTCCTTCCTTCCTTCCTTCCTTCCTTCCTTCATTGTTACCTCTGTCTCACTGCCTGTCTTCCTCCAGTGCTTCAGTGTCTCAGAAAATCTCTTTAGCAGACTGAAGACCTTTGCCTCTCCTCCTCCAGGCCTCGACATGATGAAGTTAATGGATGGTTGAGAAATGACTGCCAGCCGTGGGGGGGTGGAGAAAAGGCTGAGAAGTGAAGTGAATGGAGGGAAAAAGGGAGGGAGACAGGAGGGCTGGCGTGGGCTTCTCTTTTGTCTGATAAATAGCACTGATATCTGACAGGAATAATCACAAATCAGAGCACTTCAGAGACACTCGTCTGGGCACATTATCGTAGAAGCACGCAGACGCCGCTGTGATGTGCTCTGCTAAATTATAATCTCTCCACTACAAAGGTTGCAAATTTTAAATCAACTACAATATATTTTTGCCATTCATTCACCTGATCTCCCTCGGCCATTGTGAATATCTCCATCATCCTCCTGCTTTTCTTCCTCTTTTCCATCCATCTTCCTCGCCCTAATCTCCCCATCATTACTCTCTGTGTGTCTGCAGTGCCGGAGCAGGCCTGTTTGTTGGCTCCTCGCTGCTCGTCTCCGTGCGGTTCTAATGGTTGAATAATGACCACACATCTCATCTTTAACTGCGGGATGATCAGGATAAGGAAAGCTCCGTAATCTTTCTCTCAGTCCTCATTGATTTTTTTAAATACGAGGCCTAATAAAAGCCAGGGGAATAGTCATTATGTGAGGAAGACTGGATGCTGCCTCTCTTTTTTTTTAACGAAGCGCAGAAACACAGAAAGTAATTAGAGAACAGAAACATCCTCTCAAACAATAGAAATTACAAAGACTGGGAGGTTTTTGATTTAGAAAAAATATGATATATAAACAGTATATATTGCACTACAGCTCCAAAACAGGTGAAAATATTAACATAAAAATCTTCTTCTCCTGTAGATATCGATTAAATCCCTCAAACACATAACACGCCTTGTACTGCACTAAAAATAACACGCAGGTAAGTTTAAGTCTTAGTTTTGTTTCATCTGACCAGAGCACCTCCTCCCATATATCTGCATTTCCATGTCTAATGCTCCATTAGATGTCCTAAATTCGGGATGCTGTTTTATTACCCAATCATTCTGTAAAAGTCTCCATAATGCATTTCCTCCACCTGCTATGCTCCTTGGTTGTGATGATGCCGTTTGTTCACTAAGGTTCTGCGACAAAGAGGTCTCAGAGAACAGCTCTATTTATACAATGTATAATTCACATTCAGATGGACTGTTTATTAATTAGGTGACTTCTGAAGAGAGCTGACAGTTATAATGTTGCTGCTGAAAAGTAAAGCTTTTAAATTGGCAATATAATTGTCTGACCCATTCTCAGCGCCTCAAAGAGACCTCTGCAATATGATGATAATAATAATAATAATAATAATAATAATAATAATAATAATAATAATAATAATAATAATAATAATAATAATAATAATAATAATAATAATACATTATTCAAGGTCACCGTACAAAAAGATAAAAACACAATGTCAGAAACAAAGTCAAACACAGAATAAGAACCATTTAAAAAATACAAAGGCTGGGACAGGGAAATTGATATTACAGAGAACAGGCAATCTTAAACAGATGATACTGCGGCGTTTAGCGTCTATAAATATGTATGCCAAATTTCAGCTGATATTATGAATTCAGGGAGTATCCTGGTGGTTTTTGCAGAATTTGGAAAACCCAACCTCCGAGCATAAAGAGAAGAGCCCCATTATGCATACAAAGCATACTAGTAGGTGGTCATGTACAGCTAAAAAGAGAGAAATTCATGCCTATAAATTGATGCATCTTCATGCGGGTGGAGAATAATGTCTTTATTCTGAGCTGCCATCACAGGGTTTTTATGTGTTTGGTTTACCAAAAAGATGTTGACAGCAAACAAATAACCAATGGCTCAGCTGGACCATGAACATCATTAAAGTCTGCATGTCCCCCTTCTGTTGTGTGAGTTTCTCGTTTTCTTTATCAGTCTAGATTATTTTTTTACTGTCTTCTTGTTCTCCAGGTGAACCCCTTATCCGATGGTGCCAACTGTCATTCTCTATTTTTCTCTTCCAACCTGAAAAACTAGCACACATTCCTGATGGCAAATCACAAATTTCCCCAAAGGTACTTAGGAAATCAAGTTTGGGAGGAGAGAAGAATAAGAGAGAGAGAAAAAAAGACTCTTTAATGTGAGGAAGAAAAAAGATGAATCAAACACAGCAGGGAGAAAAGGAACGGATTATATTCAAAAATTAGATTTCCTCTGGATTCCCTAAAAGCTTCATTGAGCCTATTTCCCATCTTTGTGTGAGAGAATTTGAAAAGCAGCCGCTGAGTGTGATTCCCTGCGGCGGCAGGTATGTTTAAAGAACAGGCTCGGCCTATTAAAGCTTCAGAGGACTCTCTTTTTTCACTCCTAACCACAAGGAGTATAGAAGACAGCACCGTCCATTCCTGGATCTCTCAATGCAGATAATAGTTTAGGAATTATGCGTGACAGATGGAGTTTTGGGCTTCGTAAAAGCCCGCTCGTATCCTTTGAGACAGATGTCGATAACTATCCAGAGAGGGAAGCAAACAATTGGTCTATAAATCATTCATTATTGGCATTTGTAGCACGAGTCTCCGCAGAGCATGAACTAAAAAGTAACCGATCTTTCCACAGATAGCAGACGTGGGTCTGTGCCTACAGGGCTGCGAGTGATAGGTGAGCAGAATCACACACAGAGGCAGGCCAGTGAGTGTGCAATCATCAGCTCGCCTACCGAGGGAGCGGGGAGTGAGAACCAGAGACAGTCGGCTCACGCCTCTAGCTCTTCTTGGTGGTGTTTTCACACAGCTTCATCTGTGCTTTCCAATCACGCTCCCCGGTTTGCCCACTTTCCTTCTCCACGCACCAGGCAGGAGAGAAACAGGAACATGACAAGGCAGTGGGTGAAGCAGCAATGCTGCGAAGGCGAAATGAAACAATCTTTCACTGCGAAACAAAATGGCAAACACAATCAAAGAGAGTGGGCTAAATTACAACCAAGGGTTTCCTTTCATAAAACCATATAAAGAACAGGCAGAAAGTTTTTTTTTTTTTTGCACCAGACAGTTTATGTATAAGGTGTTGAAATAATCCATCTCTAATGACCTGAACGGGTTGGTTAATTCCTGACCAACAAATCTGAAATACTATTTAGTTTTAAAGAAAAATAACAAGATTTTAAAATCTGTGCAGTTAATCAAAGACTGAATGATTATCCTGGTGTTGGTGAGGACCATGGAAGCCACCTTTTAGATAAGATGCAGCAGCCGGATTGATTTGACGGGTGAAAATCTCATTACAATAATCCCTTCTGAAAATAAAATAATTCACTATTTTCTTGTTTTTGTTTCCTTGTTTGGCGGGAAACCCTTTGTTCTTGCAATATTTATATTTTGAGTGATTTTTATTTATTTGTTTTTGTCTGAGTCTAAAGTAGCACCTATTTTATAGCTTGCTCTGCGGTTTTTGGCCTCACCGAGTCAATTTAAGGGCGTCTCTCAGAACAATGACTTCTGAATTTTCTGCATTAGATTGGAAGAAATTCTGACCCACCTATTCATTGTGGACGAACCGGCTCAGTGAGTCATCATCATAATGTATGATAGGAGATATTGTAGCACTCTATTACCTGATTTAGGGACACATATAGGTATTGAGTAAATTGGCCCGAGAAAGGAGCCTTGAGGATCTCCAAATGTAATTTTTATTTATTCAGGTTTATAGCTGTCAAATGACACAAAGTAATCCCAGTCCCCCCGAGGAAGATCTGATACAATCTAGCACAGCAATACATAACTTCTAACCAGAAGTTTTATGTCATAAAATAGTAGAAAGGAAGGGCGTGTGACTTCTGCGGCCAACCATTAATTTCCTCACACGATAGAAATCAGGAAGTTAAAACCAGAGCAGACAGAAATGTTTACAGTGGTGTGAATAAGTGTTTGCCCCCGTTCTGGTTTCACGAAGGAGGCACAAAATGTAAAGGTTTTTATTAATAAGGGAGACAAAATCCAAACCCATATGTCCTTGTGAGAAAAAAAGTGAACCTACACGCGCTTTCAGGAGGAGTGAATGCTGCAAGTCAGTGACTGAATGCAATCTGCTGGATTTCCTTAATTAGGAAACTTACATAATCTGTCTGTAAGATTTGATTGAACTGACTTTGTAAAGTGCCTTCACGTTACATGTGTTGTGAACGTAGCGCTTCATGGATAAATAAAATCGGACTGAAATTGAATTGAGCAGAATCCATACTTTATTTAACTACGACAACCTAGTCACGTCTGGAAGCAGCAAAGCAACCCCAGACCATGAAACTACCACACCATCTTTCGTTTTCATCGTCTTCCTTTTTAGAGATGCAGTTAATGTTACACCAGATGTCCCTGTATACTCACTTTGCTAAATGTTCTTCTTTTGTCTCTCAGTTCTCTTGATATTTTGTCAAATGTCTTGAGGATTGACAAATTCTTGGGTTCTTAAGCCTTTGGTACTCTGGTTACTAATTGGGTGACTTCTGGAGACGGTTGTTGGCTATAACAGCTTTTATGTTTGCATGTAGGCATCTGACCCAAACCCAGTGGCTGAGTGAGAACTCTGTACTGTCTTGCTTTGGCTTTGGAAATTGAACTCAGCTTTCCAATAGATCATAATTAATCATATGTATTTCATCAATTAACAATGCAAAAGCTTACTTTTTCATTAAGGGCCAGACTGGTTTGGATACCTTTATAACATCAGCATTTTTTAGTTACTCTTCATTTAGAAATGTCTTTGACCAGAAAGCAAACAAAGAAGACATCTGTCAGTCATCAAAGACAGTGCTGCAGCTTTTCTTATGCCTACGATGGATAGAGACTCAGAAGTTGTAGCTGATATTCCTCAGATCTCATCCGATGTGTGTGTAGGAAAGCTTTACAGCAAAGCACACTTCTCTGGTGGATGTCCCGGTTCTTGCCTCTGAGATTTTATCATGCTGCTTGAAGTCCTGCACAAGGCCTCGCCTCCTTCATCTAGTCAGTAAGGAGGAAATGTTGAATGATTGACAATATAGAGTGGCACCTATGTGGACAAAAAAAGTTTGTGATGTGCGTATATCAAAGAAATGCCAGTCAGAAACTGGCATCAGCATCAGAAAGGATGAAGATTTATTTATCCTGACCAACAATTCACATGTTTTTCTTAATTGCTTATCATGGAACCTGGGAAGAAACATTTACAGGGACTTTCAAAGTATTCACACCCCTTGAGTCTGATCCTGTTTTATTGGGACTTTACATGATGCTTTCTTGCAAAGCAGAATGGGCAAAACATAAATTAAAATAGATAACTAGATATGTTTGCTTAGCTGGTTAAGACATAACCCCAGCAAAAGGTACCAGAATCAACTAAGGGATGCTGAAAACCAATTAGTATTTGGTATTATAATGGTACCAAATACCATTGGTAATTGGAAAAATTATCCGTTGCTAGAACAATTGGTTTCAGTAAATATTTGGTGACATATTGGTCACCTAAAAGGTATGAAGTCATTGACTTTCGAGTAGAACGATGTTTCTTTGTTGCTCACACAAGGATGTGAAACATAAAGAAATTTTACAGATGACTCAAGATATTTCAGCAGTACTGCATGCTGGCGTTATTAGTTTCATTTCATCAACAGCAGCAACAAAAGCAAGACACAGCTCTTTTCCATATGTGACACACACACACAGTGCGTAAAGGCTGCGCTCCAACCCAGGCATGGGTAGAATCAAGAGCTCTGAGATTATTATAAAAGGTACAGCGGCACGTGAAAGAACAGCGATATTTGAAAGGTACATTAACAGAAAACAGCTCGTTTACGCACGTATCTGGGTTCAGCTGCAGTGTTAAAAGATGGCCACGCATTTATTTCCACTAAACAGTTATTAAAGATGAACCGTGGGATTCCTTTGGAGCTCCACATACACCTCTTGTAGAAACTGTAACACCCTGTGTCTGTGTAACTCACTCTGATGACCCCCCCATCCTCCCCCCGACATACTGTTGTTTACCCTGCCAGGCCTGATCCGATGTCTCCCACGGCAACGGCTACTGCGGCCAATGAGCAAGGTTTTCTTGGAGTTTGGTGCAAGCTGGATGGGTTTCAAATGTGCGCACACACATGCACACACAATTGCACAGGGACATGCTGGGTGCCTCAGAGCCAGCACTGTGAGCCCAGATTGTCCTGTTAAACTGAGAAATCATCAAGCCTCATCTTTTCCCCGTTCTCCTGCTCCAAGCTTGGATGTTTCCCAATCCCAACAGCGCCGTAGAAAACATGAGAATCCCTGCTATGCAAAAGGTGCAGCTGCGAGGGTTCCCTAGAGTTACCGTAATTGTGTGCCGTGAGAGATTTTTTTAACAACGGGTGCCAGCATTTTTAAAAAAAGTTTTATTGTCCAGTTTGAAGTACAACCTGCTTCAGAAAGCCGTGAACCTGGAACAAAGAGCTTCTGATGCAACCAAACCACAAAAAAAAAAAGAAAAAACCTTGTGAGACTGAAACTATCAGGAGTAACCAAAGCAACAGCTTGATACTTTCTGGTTGGACCGATAAGAATAACACAATAAAAATCCTTGAACAACCACAGAAGACAAAAGTACAAAATCTACTGCCAAGTCTTCCACAAATCCTCGGGTTGTAATTTTCCAACACAATTTCCCCAAATAATCGGTTTTTCAACCCAGAATAGATCAGAAAACTTTCCTAAAATTAACCACTACTAAAAGAGGAAAGGTATCGTTCAGAGAGAGGATGAAATAATAATATGGTCCCATAGGCTTTCCAATGTTTGGATCACGTTGATAAAGGCTGTAGTTTAATAATGTATAGTGTTTCTTCTCACTTGTCAGTTAAAAAACATCACTTTACTACCAAACTACATTTCTCTTTAGAAAAAAAAAAATCCCAAACCCCCAGACAAATGTTGACAGCTAAAGCCGTGAGAAAAAGATGCAATTCAACTCCTTCTTCCTCAAACGTTCATCCCTATTTCATCATTTCGTGATCTCCCTCCTGTATTAAAGCTACATTATCTTTTCCCTCTTTTTGGCGCAAGCTTTATCATTTCGCTCTGTTACTTTGTCCTCAGAGAGGGATCTGTTCTCATCGGTCATCTTCTCTGTTTTCCAGCAAATCTTGCCTTTTCTCTCTCTCTCTCTCTCCGTACAACACCTCCTCATACCTTTCATCCTTTCTCTGCCTTCTATAGATAGGAAAACTCCCACATCTACACAAACACTTCAAACATGTTTGTTTTTAAAGATATCACTGGAAGAGAAAGCCATAGAAATTCTGCGTGAGTCATCAAGCCGGCAGCTTTTTTTCTTTAATATCTCCTGGCCTGAGCGCTCAGCTCACACAAACATGTCTCCCTGCTCCATCCAGCTCTCCTGTTGTGCAACAATAGTGTTGGTCAGGCTGTGGATAAGCATTGAGAAGTGTCCAAAGGCAATTATTAACAAAGTTAGTTATTTCAAACAGAACCACCAAGTCGGGGCATCACCCGAAGATCATAAAAAATGATTTACCAAACATTTCCTTGTCTTTGTCAGTTATTGTTTTACGAGTACCTTCCAGGTGAGGTGCAGCATTTTAGAATATATAAAGTTAAAATGGTTCGGTCAAACTCTTTAACTAGGCTGGGAACACTCAACTAAACTACAAGTAAACATGGAAAGAGTAAAGAAAACTATTGAACTGTGAAAATTAGCCAAAACTAAAAAATAAGAATAAACATGCCTGTGCAAATTCTTAGTTTCTGAGCGACCAGAAACAGGCAACTTGACTTTCGCTGACACCTATCTAGGAGTCTTTGTCAGTTCTCGCGGCTCGCAGATTTAGAAAATAAGGAAAAATGAAATGTTATTTTAAGAAAAAAAAATCTATCTCCAAATTTCTTTGTAGAAATAGAAATTAGAAACATTTTGGATAGCTGATTTTTGGATTTTAACTAGCCGGCACAGTGACTGATTGGATGGAGGGTCGTGACGAAAAACCTTTATGGGCAACAAGATGGCCGACGGATGGCAGTTGTGTGATGATGTCAGACATGGAAACAGCAGCTGAAGCGTTGTTGAGCAACCCCTCTAAGTCAAATTCAGGATCAGGGGGATGTACTGGGGTCTCATTTATAAAACTTAGCATAGAATCCATACTAAAAGTGTATGTACGGCAAGAAAAACAAAATGTCGTTGCCAAAAAAAACATTCAGATTTATAAAACCACACACACACACACACACCAGCACTCAATTTTCCTTCATAGATTACAGCTGTACTCTAACGTTTGTGTGCCAGATACCGCATCATGTTTAGCCCTCAACACGGCCAGGTTCAACCATAAATGGTCGATGCAAAGCACCTCATTGAATGTTAATGTGTATTAAAAATTGGCCAGCTGTTTTTTTCATCATGTTGACATGGCAGCCATAGAGAAATAGCAAACAAACTTTGGGAAAATTTACCAGAGAACCGTTTATTAAAATTGTAAATCAGAGGTGAAAGTGTTGATGTTACGCACACTAAAAGAAATGAAACCTGATTGCTGTTTTAAATGTTGGAAGACAGCCGTAATCTTCTGAAGCTGTGCGTCCAGATCGACTTTCAGAAAACCCAGATTAAATGTTGTGCGGACTTTTGTTTAAGATTTAAAATGGCTTTTTGAGATTTTTTTGTATAATTATGTGTCACCAGCGCAAGCATGAACAATACTGCAGTTTTAATAGCTTATGATGAAGGCGACCTATGATTAAAGACTTATGTGCGATCGGACGTCTGAGAGGAATCATGATGCAGTTTGGCTGCAATTCACCACTTTAACATCTGTGCCGCCAGTTTCCCCTGTCTTCAAAATGAGTGTTTAAAAAAAAAAAAATAGATTCCAACGTTTGTGTGGAAAGTGATGTACGCACATTTTGTGCATAAGCAAGCTTTAGAAATGAGAACCCTGGTTTGTTGATGCAGATTCAAGGGCCTTCTTATGTTGTTCTCAACATCCGTGTCAAACTGTTAGCTTAGCATGTAGCGCCGTTCAGCATCTTGTTTTTCCCGTCTGTCTGCCTGGGAAAGTTCCTCCGAACAACACTTTTGTGTTTATCTTGCCTATAAAGAGGGTCAGGTGTTTTCTTCTGGCTGTTCTTCACATGTTAGCAGACTTTACTTCCAGCAGCCGTTCATTATTTGGGTCAGGTGTGCGGCTGCAGGGGGGAGATGGGAGTGTTTGTGTGCTGCTCCTGTAATAGGAGCAAAAATTTGGGCAGACGTGGATGGGTCAGTGGGGAAACCGTGCGGAAAGGGAACCTACATGTCAACCAGTGTAATGGCCTAATTTCAGTGTAACTTCGACGACTGACAGCGTAGAGTTGCATTGCAGAGAATCCTGAGACGTACCTTTCAGTACCAGATATAACAAATATATATGTGTGTGTGGCCACTGGCAGTGTGCTACATCCAGATCGCAGCATGAACAGAACCAGCTGTGTAGTAGACACAGCAGATCCATCGTCTTAGCATTAGCAGAGCTTTAGCATTAAGAGCTGAGATTACAGAGACACAATTTAGCACAAATATGAGGGCCATGTGGACATATGTTATGCAGGCTGGTGAGAGGAGAGATAAACACCAATGAAACAGAAAGAGCTCACGTTTCCAGACTATCAATGCTCAAACTACTTATTCAGATTGACTAGGCTTGCTTTAGGTCTGCTCCAGCCCTACACACTTCAAGCATTAAAATACAATGAAATAAACAATATTGAAATTGTTTTATCATCAACCAAATTTCTCTGCCTGGACGCAACCTTTTACGTGAACCATTCTGATGAACAGGAAGATGTCCGATAGGGCCAATGAGTTGCGTTGCGGCTGGTCTCAGCTGAGCGGCGGTGCGAGCATCTGCTCAGTCTCGTGTCTGCAATTTCCAATGCCGTCCTCTTAGGCAGTGGGAAAAACACGCTTTGTCGACTTAATTGGAGATACCATGTCTTCTTTGAAAATCGTTTGCTCAGATTGTTGTTTGCAGAAGCTCAGACAGCCAGGTTCACGCGGCAAGTCTTAATTTTTGGTTGCGGTAAAGTCACTGGATAGACAAACAGCAGATCATGCTTCATGCTGGATTCAAAGAGTCCTTGAAAAATGTAGTCTTTTACTTGGTCATCGAGATCAAGATGTTCACACGTATGCCCTCCCCCCCGACCACCACCACCACCACCAATGTTGCATTTGCTGGGCAAAGAGGAAGACCCCTGCTTTTCTTATGCTGGGCATTCCTTTTCCTCAGTTTGTTTCCAACATTTTCAACTATTTACTAGACCACATATTTTATCCTTTTTGTTGAATTCTTTTGCCAAAAACATGTACCATTTCCTATTAATTTCCCTATTCATATAAAGCTTGAGTTGAGTACGTCTGTCTCTAGCATCACCGCTGTGTAACAGTTTGTGTGTGCTTGAACACAAGAGCTATAATTAAACAGATAAGATAAGATAGGCTTTAATGATCTCACAGTGGAGAAATTCACTTGTCACACATCAGCTTAATAAACAAAAGAAGGTGCCAAAAGGAGGAAAAGGTGCATGAGGTATAAGGTATAGTGTGTCCACATATATACAGCGTATCAAAAAAAAAAAAAAAATACAAGGGAAATAAAGCCGATATTTAGGATGACTTATATACATTCAGGCGACTTATATACAAATGGAGTGACGTACATTAAGTGGTACCAGGTAAAGAACAACAGTGAGGTAGTGAGATAACTTTACAGCTCAAGATGCTTCTTTAACAAGATTATTTAACAGTATTATTGCACAGGGTATTGCACAGATTATTGCACAGTGTATTAAATAGAATTGCACATTTATAGTGCAGCATTGTTAAGTCTGATGGCAGCAGGGATGAATGATCTGCGGTAACGCTCCTTTTTACAGACAGGATGTCTAAGTCTGTCACTGAAGGAGCTGCTCAGCTCCTCTACAGTCTGGTGCAGGGGGTGGAGGGTGTTGTCCATGATGGATGTGAACTTGGATGACACCAGTCCACAAAGTCCATGATGACCGACCGGTACTCCAGCTCGTTCCCCTCAGACACACAGCCCACAATGGCCGAGTAATCAGAGAACGTCTGAAGGTGGCAGCTGTCCATGTTGTAGGTGAAGATGTTGTTGTTGCATCTGCTTTACTGTCCATATCTATTTTAAAAGAAGTGTTCTCATAGTAACCTTTAAATCGCCAAAGTGATTAAAAAAATCTGCAAATATTAACATTAAATCAGTGAAAAAAAAATCACATTATGCAGCTGCTTCAAAGATGAGAGATTAGTTACCAAACGAAGAAGTGTTAACTTTAAAAAGCTAAAATGAAACAATGACGCAAAAGGGTAAATACAGAAGAAGCTAAATCTGTCAGTAGGTTTAATTTTGAGTCTCAGTATTGAGAATTAAAAAAAGACACATAATCCAATTTAGCATAGCAGGAAAAACAATAAAAAAAACTACCCACGCATGGATACGAGTGACGCATGTAACCAGTATATACAGCTTTATGTGGGTTTGTCTGACAAAGAAACGGCACATGTCCATGTGATTGTACACCTTGAGAAAAGACAATAAAATTGTTTTATTTGATACAAATCAAGAAACATCATGGGCTAAAATAATTATTTTACATGAAGTTTGTTTTAAAATTAATTCATTTTAAAGCAGCACTGTGTAAGTTTTGACCAAAGTATTAGCTTAATGAGATATTTTAATGATGATTTTTTTAGGTCTACATGTAATATTCTGTCTTGGTTTCTGTTTATGACTCGGTCCTTGCCTTATGGTTACTTTGTGTTTTTAAGTTCTGAAGTCCGGTTTAGCCTGTTTATTTTATATTCTGTTCTGGTTCACATTTATTTGTTGGTTTAGTATTTTCCTGCCTCTTGGTTTATTTGCATTCTAGATTATTGAGTTATGTTTAGGCTGTTGATTATTTTCATTATCGGTTTTCTGTATTAGTTCCGATTTTAGTGCGGCGATTTGTTATTATTATTGTCCTTGGGTTTTGTTTTTTTCCCCAGTTCTGTAATTGCTTCCACCTTTGGTTAATTAGTCTTTCACTCCGCTCACCTGTTAGTCTGTTTATTTAAGCCTCACTTCCTCCTCAGCTAGTCGTCGGTTCGTCTCTCATTCTTTCATGCACTCCGTCCCGTACCTGGTAAGAGCTCCCAGCACCTTGTTTCTGTTTGATTGACCCTGTTCTGTCTGTTTTTGCCCAGTTCTGTTCACCTGCTCCCGTACAAGTTGTTGCCTGGATGTTTTGCCTTACCTTCTGTTGGACTCTGTTTAGTAGCCTGTCTGTTCCCCACTCCTCATCATCCCTCAAATAAATCAGTAATCAACATAGCAGAGTTTTGGTTCTATTCCGGGTTCACCTTCAAACCAGATCATTGCACTATATACAGCACTTGGCACGTACGGACGCTCAGTGCAGGCTGCCCTTCTCAAAAACCCAGCTATGTGACTTGAGAGGTGTGGATCCGGCTCTGAATTGGTCATATGACCCAGAGCGTCGCTTTACGGCAGTCTGAGCTCCCGTTAAACACGAGAGCTAATGTTACCTGCTTTCATTTTTCTCATCCTCGAGTCAAAGTTTGCCATGGTCATGGTTATTATTTTTATTATTATTATAAATATTATTATTATTGTAAGTATAGTTCACAATCAGCCTGTCAGCTCTTCTCTTCAGTTGAGGTTTCTGCAGTCTTTCATAATCAGATGATTGAGCCTGTTCTCTGCCTTGTTCTTCTCTTCCATGGCTTCTGGAGCTCCCCCTCCCTCTCCCTCTATCCCTGGATCTGCCTCTTCCTCTCCCTGTATCAATGGGAGACTTTGACGATATTCTAGAGGCGTTAATGTGGTTTTGTCCATGACTTCTCAATCTGCTGGTCCAAAGGGGTCCGCTATGAGATTCAGAACACGGAGACTGTTTAATTTTGCGACACTGCAGTGCTGCAAGTGGCCTTCACCAGCGCACAACTTGAAAGTTATTGGTCTTGTGTGCCCTGGAGGCTAAACGTTACACAGTGCTGCTTTAAAACAGTTTAGACTTCGTGTAAACCCTTTAGAAAAACTGATGAAATACAACAGAAAATAAAATAGATTCTACCAGCACATGAGATGGATTGTTTGAGTTTTATTTATCTGGTTATTTTCAAGTGCTTACTCAGCTGTTTTTTGGCAGTCATTTGTTTAAAATTGCATCTGTAATTCTTTACCTGGTATAGTCCATTCATGTCATCTCACGACTCTTCAAGTCATCACAAGGGTTTTTAGTAGTAAAAGGGTTCTGTAAGTACTAATGTTAGAAAATCCTTTCTTAGTAGAGCAACACGAACATTAGCACGCTAACACTAAGACCTGAAAGTTTGAACTGCAGCTTGTTTTTAAAGAGGCTATGAGTGTAAAAAAGAATTGAATTGAATATTAGGTTTTCAAAGGTCACCTCTGTTGGAGGTTTTCCTTCCTGTTAAAGGGGAGTTTTCCTCTCCACCATCGCTTCATGCATGCTCAGTATGAGGGATTGCTGCAAAGCCATCGACAATGCAGATGACCCTGTGGCTCTACGCTCTTTCAGGAGGACTGAATGCTGCTTCTCAAGACTCAATGCAATCTGCTGGGTTTCCTTTGATAGGAAACTTTTTGACCAATCTGGATGATTTCATTGACTTTGTAAAGTGCCTCGAGATGACATGTGTTGTGAATTGGCGCTGTATAAACAAAATGTAATTGAATTGAATGTATCTTGAGCCTCCCTGTCCCTGGATATGCAAATCAGTATAAAAGCCCCGAAGGCACCCGCCACATGTCCAAGCAATCCTTGAGTCGGCCACCGCTCACAGAGCCTGCAGTAATGCTGTTCCTCACACAACTATGATGAGGATAATTATGCTATTTTCAGATTATATAAATGAAAATGCTTTCTAGTCACAAAAGTGAATTAATTTATAGACAGTGCCATTTCAACAGTATGATTCCTGTCATATCTCTGTTTACGTTCTGTAATTGGGTCAACGTTTATGTAACTGGAAGCCATCCTCTGATTGTCTACGACCATATTTGGGAAACTGGTAAAAAAAAAACTCACCCCACCCCCACTCCACACCTCTCTTCTTGGCACAACACTCTATCACAAACCCATATTATGGTATTATTGATAGTGGAAGTATTTGTGTTGCAGGATGTTGGACAGGTGAGGCCAAGCTGACCAAAGGCTTTAACCTGGCGGCGCAATTCATTATCCACACAGTGGGGCCGAAGTATAAAGACGCACACAGGACTGGGACGGAGAGCGTGCTGCACAGCTGGTCACTCACCCTGATTTTACAGTTTCAAACATGCCATCCTTACATTTGACAGCATTTAGAAATGAAATACCACCTTCAGTGGTGGTCCAGAACTTTTTTCAAAATCAGTTTGTTCAAAAACCCTGACTTGAATTCATCCATGTTCAGGAAACAGTCTCCAGTAAAATGCACTGAAAATAGTCTCAAATTGGGGTTATAATTAAGTGGTACTTGTGTGTCCGGGAGATTGTTCATTCTTCTCCACAACGAGGATTTCCCACAGGGGAGGTGGGACAAGTGGTAGTTTTACGAAGAAAAAGTTTGATAATTTCCTCAAAATCGTATAGTTCTTTTGAGATGACTACAATCAAAATTGGACGAGCTCAGCCTGTATAGGGGATTTTAATGTATTGCCTCTCTGGGTCTGCTGTGTCTTTTCTGTCTGGCTTTCAAGAGTTTTTATCTTCCACAATTAAATTAGGTCATATCATTATTCTCGGAGACTTTAATATTCATGCCGAAGACTCATCAAATATCACTACTAAGGAGTTTCTCGGGATCATGGACTCATTTAACTTTCTTCAACAGGTAAATGGCCCAATCATTCTGCAGGGCACATCTTGGACTTGGTCTTCCTTTATGGTGTAACTCATTTGCATATTAAAGATATTGTCTTTGGTGACCATAAATCACTTTCATTTTTTGTCACAGTATCCAAAGACTTCTACTCAAATTTGTGTTAAGCACAGGCGCATTATTGATGATGCTATCGTTTTTAAGTTTTCTTCTCTTTTTAATCTTACATCTTATCCTGATGACAATGTTGAGCTCCTTTTAAATTCCTTTAATGACCACTGCCTTGTCATTCTTAATCAGGTTGCTCCATAAAAAATCGTCCGTGCTTCTTTTATTTCTTCCTCTCTCTGGTTAAATAATCAGACTCGAGGCCTTCTACTTCCACAATCAAAAAGACAGTGAAAGTCAACTGGTTTAACGTGAGCACGTTAAAGAGCTTATTTTTTCTTATAATGAGGGAGTGAAAGAGGCTAGATCCTGTTATTTCAGAAATCTAATAAGTTGTAGCAAGAATAATCCTAGGGTATTATTTTACACCATTAATAGTATTGTTTCCCCTCCACCTCAGAATGCTATGATGCTTTCAGGTGATGACTGCAACATTTCTTAATTATTTTGTGAACAAGGGAATGGATTTGAAATATAAAATCCTTTACTTCTTTTGCAACAATTGCACTTGACTGTTTTTATTTATTGGCAAAATTAAGCCCTCATCATGTTCTCTAGAGATTCTACCTCCCTCTGTTTGTCTGGGAGTCTCACCAGCATTGGTCCTTCTTTGTTTTCAATCATTAACAGCTCATTAAGGCAAGGTTATGTCCTATCTTATTTTAGGTCTGCTGAGATTACTTCACTACTGAAGAAACTCAATCTCGATGGCAGCGGTGCTTGTGACGAACGGCCGATTTCAAAGCTGTTTTTTCTCAGTAAATTACTGGAGAAAATTGTAGAAAGTCAATTCAGGTCCTTAAACGCCACTCCACTGTGACACATATAGAGACAGGTGAGCCAGCTGAGTTGACTGTAATTAGTAGCAACAGGTGGAGCTGATCTAGAGGAGAGTGGTGGCACAAGTGAGACTAAGCTGATTAGATGATGGCTTAGAGGTGAAGGCTGATCCAAGAAAAATCCAGAAAAGTCCAAAATAAACAAAAAATAAATAAACAACAAGGCCCCAGATTACGTATGTAAAATCTCCACAATTTTGTTTGACTTTGAAATCTAATTTTATTCAGTTTTATTTAATGTATTTGGACTGAATTTTAGTACTTTGTGGTTTGTTATTGTCCATTGAAAAAGTTGCCGCGGCTGTCAAAAGTTTGTGTGGATTACCGCACACTTTCGCATCACGTTAATTTTTATAAAATACATTTTGGTGTGACAAAGACACATTAGACAGTTACACACTGAACCAGTAATGAAAAACAGCTAATCTAAAGTTAGTTCTAAAGCAACAGAGAATACATTGACCATAAAGGCCAAAATAAAAGTAAAAACCAAAGTAGGTATTACACAATTATTGATAATAAGATAATTTGGTATATTCAGTTAAAAAATTAAAACTTCCAGTTAAACAGAGGGAAATACAGCAGCCGATTTATACAATGATGTGAGAAAAATATGCAATATGCATGATTATACATCTGCGAGTACTAAGGTCTGTGCAAGTGCACCTTAGTGTCTGAGAAACTAATGATGATCAGATGAGAAATGCAATATTGGGTTAAATCAAGTCAAGTTTATTTATAAAGCACATTTCAGCAGCAAGGCGGTTTAAAGTGCTTCACATCTCGAAAAAACATAATAAACACATCAAAACCGACACTAGTTGTGAGACCAGTAACAAACATTAAACTGTATCACGTGAAACAGAGGAAAAGACAGCTGCCAATTTAGAAAATATGCAATATGTATGATTGTAAAAGCAAAAATGTGTGCAAACAGACATCAGCAGAGACAGTGTTAATGATTTATGATCAGATCAGAACCCAGATAACCACTAGCATGCTGTGAACACTTAAGAAGTTTACTGTGAGCAGCATAGACTGTAAAATCCTTAAACAAGCAGAACATTTTGCAGGCCACTGTAGTCAGACATTTCATACTAGAGTTGAAAATACTTTTGTAAATTTTTCATTCACTATGTAGTAAATGGGAAATTCTTTATGTTGATAAATGTAATGCCACTTTAGCTGAATAAGTAGATTTAAATAATGTTGGCAAATTCTTTCTTAGCTACTAACCTTAGAATGCAATCATTTAGGTAATTTTTGTGATTTGCAAAGTAAAAAAAAGCTCAGTAATCATGGCAGTTCATTGGGAAATGTATGTTGTAATAACCATGTTATGAAGCCAAAACAATGAACACCACACAAATCCAAGACCAAATGATTGGATTGAAGTCTATTTGCACCAGAAACATAACTCAGATTACAGTTGCTGAATTTTCATTGCTCGATTCTGACATGCATACAACTGGAAGCGGGTTACATTTACAATCACCTGTGTTATGAGAACAGGAGATGTTTTCATCATGTTGCTCATCCGTTCAGACTCAGATGTGTTTTCAGGTGTATCCTGCTGGTGTTGATTTATGCGAAGGAAGGAGTACTGATTATTCCTAGGTATGTATTCAGAATACTCAGTGCATATTTGTGAAGCGCCACAACCGTCAAGCAGCATTTGAAATGCACAAACGCTCGCAAGCACTACTTAGCTCTCAGTTAGCATAATAATGAGAGAGTTGTTGTGAGAAACAGAGTAAAAGACTTAACGCATCTGAACAACATATAATTGGTGGGCTCTTTTGTAGAAATGGGGTTTAGGACCACCTCCACAGTTCCTGTAATGAAGAGGTGGTTAATTTCTCTCAAGAACAGGGGAAGAGATTTTTTGAGAGCAATTTTTGGGGGTATGCCAAGGACAGTTAAATGTACTGTTGTATAATGTACAGTATAATAAAGTATGATGTACAGTAAAGTATACTGTTTACAGTATGCTGAATATTTGGTAATTAACCTGGTTGAAGTGGCATGGTCAAATAATTATTACAATTTACAACTCAACAGAACACACGTCACCAGAGGATAATAAATACCATCTGCATCAGAAATTTCAAATATTTGATCAAGAATCCATAGGTCAATTTTTTTGGGAGGATTTTGTGTGCTTTTGATCATTTTTGCTCTTTCTCTATACCTGCATTTACTAATTCTGTTCTCTCCTTTCGATTGTCTCGGTTTCAGTTCTTTCACACGACACCCCTTCATTGTCAATTTGTATCGATTTTATCTAATCGTTGTTGCTGCCCTAGTAATGAGGTTAATAAAGTGTGGTCTGATTCCAGATTAGGGGCATTTTAGGGTATTCCAACATTGGTGGAAACATAATTTTTTATCAGATAGCAGCCTCGTTTATAAGTACCTTTAAATCAAAAATTATACAGGACATGTACCAATTCTCAGCCTTGGCTGGATTTTGATTGATTGTACATTATTGTGAATAAATCAAAAAAAAGGACTATATGTCTTTCATATTTTGTTAGTAGTTGTTAGAGAATGAAGAAAACCAGAGTTTAGGGTCGATAAAAAAACATTTTGCTGACGGAGATAATGACAGTTTTTGGAATATTTAGAAAAACAATAACAAAAGTTGTTATACTCAAGAAACTATTTTTGTAAGTATATTTCTTCTTTCAACAACCTGTTCCGTTTTACTGCCATCCTTCCAGCGCTTCACTCCAATTATGAAGAAGCTATTTCCATTTGGACTGCAGCATCAGAGTCAGAGACACCCACAGATTGGATAAGATCATCAAGAAGGTTGGCTCTGTGATTGGTCTCAGACTGGAGACTTTTGAGACTGTGTTGACCTAGATACTCAAAGGAGCTATTCCGCAGGTACTTTATGACAGTCATCCATCATGGACACCCCGGACCACTCCCTTCATCCCACACTGGGCAGGCAGTGGAGCACCTTCTCCAACAGACAACAACAGCTCCGCTGCAGGTACAGGAAATCTTTCCTGCCACATGCCATCGATCTGTACAATAACTCTAATTATTACTAGCACTTGTCTCATCAATAAAGTAAATGGTATCATATCATTTTAGCTGTTTCCCATCTCCATCTGTTCCTACCTGTTTCTGCTCAACGATTCTCCACACGTCCCTCTGTATACAAGCTCCCTGGTTTACACAGCTTATTGTGGGTTTTTTCTGTTGATTTCGTGCTCTCTATAGCTGTGTAGGGTTTCTTCTTTGATTATCAAAATGTCAGTTTTTGGCACTACCACACTCTGCACTTGAGTCCTCCATCAACCACAATGTGACACTATTGTGGAATTGTAAAATAATAAAAATTTGGGAAAACCCCTTCTCGCTCCAATTTCACGCCTTAGTATAAAACACTTCTCTTTCTGGAGCTTCTACGTGTGAAATCCTGCCATCGTCCTCCTCCCCTTTCACCTCCAATTATCATTGTGTTTTTTTTTTTCAACAAGACCTAGGGGGGTTCAGGCTTCTCTTGCTTACATGGAAAGATGCCCTAAACTTCTGCCAAATATTATCACAGCCCCTCCCCCATTCCTTTTTCATTGTGTCTTTACTATCAGATGTGGGCAGCATTAGCCAATAATACATAGTGTGTGATAGGGCCTTGCCTCTTGAAGTATCTGACGTGAAAGCTTATTTTACAAAAGTATTTGCTGCAACTATAGATAGCTTTTTTATGATAATTCTGTATAAAAGCTAAGTTTAGAACAAGATAGAGTAAATCAATCAAATCTAACTTCTTTTGTTATTTCAAAATAGTTTTTTGATATACAACAAAAAATACATTGAGATACATTTACTGCAATGTGTTTACTCTGAGATTTCTCTGTGAAAGAGCAGACACACTGAATGCCTCCAAGCAAACAGAAATAATCCATAAAGTCATTTTTTTTATCAAAGAGAGAGCAATCAATGAACATGGATCTATGAAAATCAACTTATTTGTAGAGTCAGACGTACATTAGATGGTGCTGCACTTGCAAAAGCACACACGCAGCAACGTTGCCTGTTCACCTTTTTTATGTCACTACAGAATATTTTCTTTTTTCTATAAGCCTGACCTCTTTTTAAGCTCACTCTACTTATGGTCACTCAACTTGTCATCTTTTTTTATGATTATGTGGCATGGTCTGAATATTCAACTGTTCAAAGAAAAAAGAAAGAAAAGATAAAAAAAACAGTGGTTGCCCTTGGAGCCTTAGCCTGTCACATACTCTGTCTCCTGTTAACGAAGCCCCTGCTCAATTACTCTCCATCAAGACACTTTCTTAAACAGTCACAGAGACCCCCCTAGGTACTGCCAGCACATCCACCTTTATTATTTAGCACCATGGGGACCTTGTTACCATGGATTCTGTTGTCATGACAACAAACAACTACGCAGACGAACAGGAAGCGGAGAAGGATGGAGCAGAGGAGAGGTCCTCAAGGGAGGCTGGAGATCAAGTGGGGATCAGTTTCGGGGTCTGAGGGTGATGATGAGGGAAGGATGGGATTTCAGCTTTCCTTTGTTAAATGACAAATACGGGGTCACGGTCATATCACTGGGGATATGTCAGAGTATTTTGGGCCTTACTGTTAACAGCAGAGTCAGACTCTACAGATCCCCTTTTTATCAGAATGCTATGGTAATGGCTGTTGATATGCAGAAAGGGGCTACATTAAACTGCATTTCCTGCACTGCAGATTTAAAAAAGATACCTCTTCCCTCTGTGAAGCCTTGAAGGACGCAGGGTGAGTTAAATATAGGCGGATAAAACAGGGTTTTTAATCGCCAGTGCTGGGACAATGGTAGCAGAGATGCAGTATGCAGGCATCTTGGATTGGACAGACACTCCAGTGGCATCTCAGAAATGACGGATAAGCACTTTCCTCTGTAGGTGTGAACTGTGAGGTCCGGTGCAAAGTGGGCTGCCATCTGTAGGTGGTTGGATGAAAAGAGTGCAAAATATAAATTGACTGATGTGAACATGTTTTCAGTCATCGTGTCCTTTATTGCCAACACATTTTTTCATTTTCAATTCCTTAAACAAGCAGAAACCAAAAATGTGCCTGTGCTTTAGAGCAGGAGCTCTAAAAATATTAATTTAGAGAGCCAAAACGTGCATCCTGTCATAAAAGAGGATGCAACATAAAACAGCTGCCTGAGACCAGTTTTAAGAAGTTATGCTCATCCCATAAATGTTCATGTTGTTGTCTACAGCGCCCCCTTGTGGTTTTCTAAACACTGTTCACTGAACTTGTGACGTTGCATTTCCTCCTTGCTTCAAAATTCATGACAAAATGAGTTGTTTATGTTAAATTTTGCCATATGATCTGCTTAGTTTTTAAATTGTTCGAACCAAAAACCAAAGTTTCAGAGTCATCCTCAGAATCTGCTGTTTAAAACAAAAAAAATATTGCTGAAGAAATGTTTAATTAAAGTGAAACCAAGAAGAAATTGATCTATGAACGTCCCTTATGACGGCAAGGTTTAGTGCATCTTTTGATCTAGTATTTAAAGGAAAGAAATCTTAAACAAAATGATACAATGCAACCAAAACTAAATGTATTGATCCTTGTCCTTGTCACATTCTCTCTCTCTCTCTCTCTCTCTCTGTGTATATATATATATATATATATATATATATATATATATATATATATATATATATATATATATATATATGGGCTGCACAGTGGCGCAGTGGTTGTTGCCTTGCAGCAAGAAGGTTCTGGGTTCAAATCCAACCCTGGGTCTTTCTGCATGTTCTCCCTGTGCATGCGTGGGTTCTCTCTGGGTACTCCGGCTTCCTTCCACAGTCCAAAAACATGACTGTTAGGTTAATTGGTCTCTCTAAATTGTCCTTAGGTGTGCGTGAATGGTTGTTTGTCCTGTTTGTCTCTGTGTTGCCCTGTGACAGACTGGCGACCTGTCCAGGGTGTACCCCACCTCTCTCTCCTTGAATACTGGAGATAGGCACCAGCAACCCGCACGACCCCATGAGGGATTAAGCTGGTAAGAAAATGGATGGATGGATGGAGATATATATATATATATATATATATATATATATATATATATATATATATATATATATATATATATATATATATATATGTCTATATTTTCGAAAAACACTGTCTTTGTATCTCAATAGGTTTTAATCTTTATAGCTAACTGTGTATATGAAAACTAGTTAGAGAAACAACCAAAATTATGAAAATGAAATTAATATGCAGAGGAGGAAAAGATTTGTGAGGTTTCTGTCCTCAATGAGAATGAGAAATTATAATCAACAATTTCTCATTCTTTCTGAGGACAGAAACTTCACAAATCTTCATAATGAAAAACTCAGGTACAAACCTTAATAGCCCAGCTACTTCATAGACAGCTCAGTTTACCTCGGCAAGTCATAAGGAAAGATGGCTAAAGTTAGAGGAGCACAAATCTATGACCACGCAGGTTTGTGTCACATCTTACTGCCTCAACATCTTATACAGATTTATTGTCTGCGTTTCACACTTTGTGCCCACAACCAGCATCTATTTCTGTGGTCTCAGTTATGTGTGACTGTCTTCAGGAATGAGCCGGACCATATTACACCCTGGTTCCTCCCCCAGGAGCTGTGCTAAAGTAACAGCTGATGTCAGTCCTGCTTAAAGACCCACACACGGTCCCTGGTGGCAACACCCGCACCATAACCTGTCCAACACTGTCTTCAAAGGCAGAGCAGAGAGGGGAGCAGCTGCTCCTGCACCTTCCTTCCTCCTCCTCCTCCTCCTCCTCCTCCTGGAGCATCAAGAACCTGGCGCAGGGAAGCTCCATGCCGGGTACACAAATCCACAATCCCGGTTTTTAATCCCAGTTTTACCGCAGACAGAAAGCGGGAAGGGTCGTCCACTGCTCTCTGCAAGCCCATGTGCCTGCTTGGACCATGGAGCTGCCCTGTCTGCCGACTGAGACCCCCACCTCAGCCAGCTCCTGCTCCACGGATCCCCTGTACGACAACTGCCCACCTTTTGGCCAGAGAGACAGGGCTAGGGAGAAGGAAACGGAGAACGGGGTTGTGTGTCCTTTAGTAACCAGACTCCCGGGGCCAAGCAGCCCTCTGCCCGGTTTGGTCCCAGCTCTGGCCGAGGTTCAGACCACGGTCGCTGGAGGAAGAGGAAGAGAGCCTGGCTCCTGGCCAGACCGCAGCTACTGCAGCTGCAGAGGGAGCCTGGGAGGACAGGCCTGGGAATCAGAGCTCAGTTCTAGCAAAAACAAAGAAGGAGGACAACAGGGAGTTAACTGGCAAGCAGAAGATGGGGCTTGTCGGAGCCAAAGCCCCTGCCCGTCACACGGCGAGGAGCATCGCAGTGCTTTGTCGCTGTACGATAACCTCACAGACACAGGAGCGCCAGACGGCTTCGTGGAGGTCTTCGACATGGAGATGAACTCGCAGGAGCCCTTCGAGGAGCACGCATACACTTCCTGGGCCTCTGAACACATGCGTGGACTGATGCAGGGTGATCCTCTGAGCAAAGAGAAGAACCTCTGGCCCCCTTGCGACAACCGACTCACTGAAGGTTGTTCTCATAACCCGGACCAGTACCCAGACCAAGACGAGAGGCGGGAGCCGGAGCTGGACTCTGGATCCTGCGTGCCGTCACTTCCGCAACATCGCGTCAGGGAGGGTTCTCCGCCGCCGTGCCACGCAAAGCGCCAGGATCCGTGGCTCCCCGCTGAAACCCAGCACTTGAAGGAGACGCCACTGTCTGTGAGGGTGCCCCCTCCTCTTCCCCTGGCTGACCCGTCTGCAAGTGCTCTTCGCAGCATCCTGACGGGCCTCCAGCAGCAGATCATCAAGCAGAGGGAAGAGTACGAGGAACGAATCATCAGGTGATTTGAAATAAGATTTTTGGCTAAAAAAAAACACACACACACAGTCAGTTTGCTTGTAGTGCTTTTACAAAACCACAGTTCTCCTTTTACTTCTGCTCGCGTCACTTAACATTACGTTACTGTGACCAACATAGAGTAGTGCACAGTAGTGAATTGGAAGGACGGTGATAACTGGTTTTCATGTATTAAGGTCCTTTCATGCTGAGCCTTTGAATTCAGAACCCCATCTGCTGTAATTAAAGCTGCAAGTATTTGGGGATAAGTCTCTATCAGCATTGCACATGTTGACACTGAAGATAGTTTTTTTTTTGCCCTTTCTTTACAAAATAGCTCATGTTCTGGCATATTGGCTGGACAGTGTCAATGGACAACAGCTTTCAAGCCTCTCTATAGATTCTCAGCTAGATTGAGGTGCGGACCCTGGATGGGACATGCTCTGGCTGCAGGTTTAGAGGTGAACCGCTGCTCCAGTCTAGTCTTTCTGCAGTTTCTGTTTGGGTTTTTTTTATGAAAGGCGTCCCGTATAATGCTGCAGCCATTCTCACCATCAACTTTGACCAGCTGAAGAAAAGCATCCCAGCAGCATGACGCTGCCACCACCATGCCTCACGGTGGGGGAGGCGGTTTTTCTGTGCTAGTTTCCCATCACACTTAGAGTTTTTCATCGGATTCTCCCACCCGTGATGTGGATCTCAGCAGCTGCTCCAGAATTACCACGTGGCTAATTCTCAGATTTATGCCCTCCTTGCCTGGCCTGTCACCTTAGGGTGGGCGACCAAGTCTTAGTAGGTTTGCGGTTGTGCCGTGCTCTTTGTGTTGCCAGATGTTGGATTAAACAGAGCCATTTGAGATTTTCTGTTGTGTCATATCCTAAATAAGATTTTATTGAAGCATGTTAGAGTAAAAGGGAGCCTAGTTTCAATGTTCATAACTGCTCATAAGATTTTTATTCACAAAATAAAAACGGTGCGTCGTTTTTTTTCCTCCACGTCACTTTTGTTTTGTACTTTGGGTTTGTCTGTCACAGATTGTAAAACCCCAGTAAGACATATGGCAATTAGTGTCTGAAACAAAACAAACTGTGCAAATGCTAAAGCAGTGAGAACACTTGCACGCACACTTGAATACTGCAATTACTGCTGATTTATGGTGCATTTTAGTGACACAATGTTCCTACAGTAACTATCCATAAAGGGTGCCGTTTTTGTTTCCCAGCAGTCCACTCCAACTTTCACCCTACATCCTGTTTAGCCCACAGACCCAAATTTTCCCACAGGTCTCTGATGACGGGCTGCGATCCAAACGCTTCCTTTATTAATGCAAATGAAGCAGCAATTTGTGGGCAATCTGCAAATCCAACGCTGCAGTTTGTGCTTCAGCGACTTTAACAGCTGGTTGGTGTGAAGTGGAAAAAAAAACACATATAGCCTGACTTGCTGACATATAGAAAACAGCTCATGACACTGGAAAGAGAGCTAATTTAAGGGGCCATGCTGCTGACCTAGACACAACACATACCGCATTTATTACCGATATAGATAGAGCACGTCTCGGTGTAAGGTCACGCATTGCTACTAGCCGGCGAAGACAAGAGGCTGTCGCAATTCTTTTAGTTTGACAGGGGGCGTAAGAGGACAGCACCGTGGGTCAAATGTTTCGAAACACCTGCAGCTGAAGTTTTTAGCCTTTTTTCTGGAGGTCGATCTCAAAAGGAAGTAAGGTAGAAACCTTAGATTCGGGTCAGAAATGGGCTCAGACATCTCCCCCCCATTGCAGATAACAGCTACAAACTGTGTGACCCAGTGCTGGGAGAAACTCTCTGGTACGACAGGAAAATAAAAAACAGCAATAAACAAAAAATAATTATTTTAAAATCAGGGATTAACCTACATCAGTGGAATCTGAGGGGGCCATGTTTAAATGGCTGATCTTAAAACGGATGATTGTTTTTATTATTTGCTTCGACGCATTTGTGAACAAACTGAGCTCAAACACACACAAAAAAAAGATTAAACTCGTGCCATCAGATTGTAACTATGTTAACACAGCATCAAACAATGAAGATTTATGTTTGTATTTTTACAAGGTAATCTTCCCAATTTACAGTTTCAAATCTTTTAATTCATCTTTGCTGACACAAACTTTCTTAGTATTCTCGCTCTCAACAAACAAATCTAAACATTTTAGACCTATGGTCTGTGTTAACATTTATGGGAGGCCCCTCAAAGTTTGACCACCACCATGTTTGAGAGCTGAGGCTTTTGTGCCGGTATGCTGTGTGTTTTTTTTTTTTTTTTTTTTTTTTTGCCAAACGGGGTGTTTTGTGTTTTTACCAGACCTCCCTAGCTTTGTTTCATCTGTCCTTTCATTGCTGATTTCTTTCTCTCTTGGTATTGTGTTAGCCACACCAGTGTGCTGCTGACCACCAAAATTGACACTCCTGGTTTTCTTAGACTTATATTCATAATTTCTGATAATCAATTAATGGCGAATATTTAATTTGCAGGATTTTACTATGATTATATCTTTTCCAAAATAGATTGGTACCTAGATTTAATCTTCTTAAAATTTAACAAATAGTCAATACATTAGGTGGACTAACATGTATTTTCTTTAGCTAAAAAATGTTAACCCACTTTTCCCTCCTAACTAAATTAGGCAGAATTAAAACTGATAATATTTCTCCCACTGAATAATAAAACCCTGCTAGAGACTGCTAGTAAACGCTGAAGCTTTTATCTGCATTCTAAATTGAAATGATAATTTGCATGACATTTTTTTCCCCCCTTTCTCTCCCCTGTCATAAGCCTGGAGCAAAGAAACGAGGAGCTGCAGGTGGAGGTTGTTCGCCTGAAGACGAATCTCTCTCAGCAGCGCCACTGGTACCAGGTGGTCCAGGCTAAGATAGTGGAGTCTGAGAGGGCCCGGGCTGCTGCAGAGCTCCGTAACGCAACCCTACAACGGGAGATGGATCAGTTCTTTGACACCTTCGGAGAGCTCAACAACGAGGCGAAGAAGACGGAATACATCGTCAAGAGTTTTTGAATAAAGTTAAATGTATCATGATTGATGACGTGAACGGTCTCTACAGACTAAAGATGAGCTTTTCTTTGAAATTTTAGTTTTCGAGAAAACATTTTCTTCCCCGTAACAAGTGCATCTCAATAAATCTGATTATTGAAATTTTTATTTTAGCAATTCCAACCAAAAAGTAATACTTGTATAGATTATTTCACACAATCGTAAAATTCAGCTTTTTAAATTAAAGGTGACCTATTCTAAAAAAAAAAACAAACACTTTTTGCTTTTTTTGTACATCCATTTGAGTCTCTTCTGTTTCTACAAACAGTCCATGTGCTAAAACAGTAAATGTTTGTTGGTGTCTAGAAAACAAGCCGTTTCAAAAGCCTCCCGATTATGACATCACAATCGGCAACCCCACTTCACCTAGCAACCCCAGCAAAGTAAAACTGTGACATACAGAAATTGAACATGACTTTTATATCACATTTTACATTGAATTTATAAATATTATTGAAATAAATCATACACACAACTTTACATTGGCATTAATACATGCAAAAATATGTGCGTGCAATTCCCTTAACTTAACCACAGCTGAAAAGATACCAACAACTAACGGTTAGCAGGATGCTAATTTGCATTGAAAAGCCCATAGGGAGGCTGTTTCTGTTGATCGTCTGCCGTTGGTCACCGGACATTTCGCGTCTCTCTCGCAAAGAATTCCCCCTGACACGTAGCGACATTCATTCGGTTCCTCCTGTTTGTCCAACTCACCATGGCAGACATGGATTTTACGGAGCAGAGCAGATTGAACTCGAGCGAAATTTCTCTTTGCTCTATTCTCAGTTTTGCTTCGCTTCATTCACACAATTTATGCCGTTTTCATCACTCTAAACGTGTCGTTTGCAACATTGAGTAATGTTAATTCGCTCCTGAACTCGCCTTTACATAGGGATAACATGTAAATCACTCGCTCTATTCCAGTCGTCCGTGTTTGGTGTGAATGTACCTTAAGGCAGCCCTGTAGGAATGGACTACATACCTTTCAGAAACTGTTGCTGCATCATGCTGGTTGAGCAGGAGGCTCTTGTTCTTCTGGTTCTGGGTCTGACTCAGGGTCAAAAATGTACTGTTGTACCATCGTGCATCTGCTTGCAGCCATTTTCACATACTAGTTACACCTTAGTTTCATAAAAGTGACAGAGCCCTAAAAACAGCTCATTCTGAAAGGAGCTGAGAACAGGAGAAACTGGGGAGGTGAAATCTCATTATCTGTGAATGATTTTGTGCAAAAAATGTAATAAACATGCATTGTATAGCTCATAGATGTATCCTAAATGCTTTAAAGGATGTATAATATGTCACCTTTAAAATACTAATGCATAAGAGCAATTTTTAAAACAGTTTTTAAACAGAGAGATGTTATGGCCATGACAACTTGACTAAAGATTATTCAGCAGACTGTCATTATGCTCTCCACTACGAGGGAAAGCCACAAAAGGTCATTGCTAAAGACGCTGGCTATTCAAAGGGTGCTTGATTTAAGCATATTAGTGGAAAGTTGAGAGGAAGAAAAGACAGTTGAGAAAAATAGTGCAAACACATATGGAATATCCAGGAACTGTTTGGGATTGCAGCTCGGGTAAATGCTTCATTAGCAACCACACCCAGATGCACCCAGAACACAGGTTTCTTACTGGCATACTCCTTGCGTCTGGCCACTCTAGAACCAGGGACACCACCAGAACCATGTTACTTACCTAGGATAAAGAGAAGAAGGGCTCAGTCATCAAAAAAAAAAAAATGTTGTGTTTCGTTTGGAAATCAAGACCCCATAGTTTAGAGAAAGACTGGAGATGCACAGAATCCACGCTAGTTGAGGTCCAATGTTTCCAGTCATGATTGGGGGAGACATGTCAACTTTTACTACTAGTCCAGTCAACGCAGTCGTCTACCAGGTAATTTTTAGAGCACCTCATGTGTCCTTCTGCTGACAAGCATCATGGACGATGCTAATTTTATTTTGAAGGACTTGGCCTCTGCTCACACTGCCAAAAGTACCAATACCAGGTTCAATGTCCATGGTGTCACTGTGCTGAATTGGTCAGGTACTGGGCTGAAGAAGGCGATGAGAGATGTCAAACAATGCAGAAGAGCTCTCAAGAGTCACTTCTCCTCCAAATGGGGCAGTTCTGAAATGACGTCACGTTTTTTCCCCGAGACAGTCGGTTTCTTGGCTGGTCGGACAGGAAGAGTGCAAATTACATTGGTAACAACCACAGTATTAATAATTTTGGAAGACGGTGTCCCAGGATCTTCATTTCAACCTGCTTCAATGGAGAAACCCAGCGTAGTTGGTTGAAAATGTAGAGAACTCAAAATGAGCAGAAAGAAAGCAGCATTAGATGAAAGGTAGGAGACGCTGTCCTCTCCTCTCTCACAAGGGATCAAACCCAAGGAAGAAACCTGCTGAATCTGCGTAGAACTGCAGCTGATACCAAGAAAAAATACACATATTATTACAGGTCTATGTTTTAATTTATTACAGAGCTCATTGCAGAAAATAGACTTAAAAACAGTCAGTCATCCCGCTGTAATCAGACACTCAGATCCCGTCTCCTCTCCACACCTCTGCACACGCACAAGATCCCTGTGAGAGAAACAATCAGCTTGATCCATGAAAAGAAGCAGAAGATCAGCAACAAAATCACAAATGTACATATTTGGCTGGTGTTTATACACACTGGGACTTTTACTTCTTGTAAAAAAGTTGTCGCAGGGTAGGGGGTTGAGCTTAGCTCTTGTTGCGTGGCGCAATAACCAGAAAAAGGCGTTCTGTCTAAAAAAAAACTTCTCCAGGCCCGGCCAAGCCACTCCTGTCCTCGGACTTCCTGACTCGTCGTTCGGAGATTCTGTTTGTTACGGCAGTAACAGAAGCCCATGAAGAGACTGTTTGTTCAGAAACAAACCCTGGAAACTGCAACCGCCGACTCACAAAAGTTACCAGTGACTTTAGAGAAAAACAAGCCCAAAGTCTTTGATAACAAGTGAACTAAATGCAACACTGAAGCTCACATGAACATCCCTCGTGGATTGTATGACGTTTTAAAGCTGCTGAGAAAAGGCCAAATAAACGTCGCCTACCTGCCCAAATGCTCCAGTCGCTGGTTCCAGGTCTGGACGTTTAAGTGTTGGCTCCAGGAAACATAGAGACCACGTTTAGGTGTTTTTGGTCATATTCCACAGTAAGGTCCTCTTGGAGCCAAGCTTATATCCAACACTGACATTTCTCTGCAACCCTCCAGGGTTTTGGAAAATCAATGGGGGAAAAAAAGCTACCTTCATATGATCACAATCACCATATCACTCCAGCACATACTAATGCAGCAGCGGTGTTTTGTTGTAGCCATATTATTGTCTGTTGAGGAGATATTCATGAGATCTGTTCACTATTTGACTCAAACTATTCAAGCATTACTACTTTGCTTGTAGGACCACAAGATGGCCATCATGCGTCTAAATTTAGTAATTTGACATTGTTTGAGGAATGCCCTATTAAACCAGTGTAATTCATGCAATAGTCATTCATGACCAACTACTGAGATGCTGTTCAGCAAATTGGGATTCTTTCCCTTAGGTTAATATTTCTGGATTCAAAATAATTTCTTCATGTAATAATTTTTTTTTTTAGAAACTAAATTTAGTGTTTGTATTAGTTGTAAAAATCAAAAACAGAAATAAATAGTAGAAAGGTATCCCTCTATGTATAAAGAGTTGGATATGGTTTTACATTTTGAAATGTGTCACTGAAATATACATTAATAGTTTTATTTGCTGAGATTTACTTACAAAGAACACCACAACCAACACAAAGAATCCATGATGTCCACTTTATTAGTTTTGAGTTTGGGTAAAGACGATGGCCAAGTGATAACATTGTGGTTTTTGCAGTCAATACATCTCAGAAAGCTCAGAGCAGAGCCACGGACTTGGAGAGAGTTGGCCACTCGTCAGGTTGTTTAAGGCATGACAGAAAGAATAAAACTCACGGTGGTGTACAACTTGGTACTTTAGTCCTCGGTGACTGAGTAATGTCAGAATTCTGATTATTCAACACACTGTGCAATCATTTGGGCAAAAAGCAGCACTGCAGTCCATGTAAAAGGCTCTTCTTTTGAGTTGCAGGTCTCCACAGTCTCTAAGCAGCCCCCTTGTTGCTGGGCAAACTTCACCCACAGACTCCCTCTCTCTACAGGATGGGGCAACTGCTGACTGAAAGGATGATTCATAAGAAACCAAAAGTGCTGCGCTGCAGAATTGTCACGTAACACTAACAGGCTTAAAAGACAAAAAAAACAACAACAAAAAGCATCATAATACAGGGGGAAAAGGAAGAGAAAAAAAACAACAGATCTGGATGGATTTCTCTTAGACCTACAGTACCCTGAAGGTGTGATGCCTTCATGCAAAGTAAACATCATTCTTCGTTGTTGTGCTGCCTTTAGGTGGATTCTACGTTTTCTGATTGTAGCACTACTTTTGTGACTCTCACGGTTACTAAAGGAATGCTTTAGAAAAAAGAGCAGCCCATGCGTTTGTTTGCCGTTTAAATGCTTTTAACGGGAGGCCGACATTTCACAGGCTATAGTGTGGCTTGTGTGCAAAATTTTGCAAGAACAAAAAATATATATATATATATAAATACACAAATCACTATGCCTCTTTCAGATTTATAAGATTATGATCTGCTTATACACATCAACAATCTGTACCTTTAAATTGAATGGGGTGATTCCATTTCTACATACAGTACAATATACCAAGAAACAAATCCAACACTAAAACTACAGCATCTTCTCGCTGTTGGGAGTAAAAAGCTCAAAATCCACATCACGCCTGCTAGTTTATGAAAAACAAAAACACGTTTCAGCGCAGACAGCACCACCGTGGACATCTGCAATAATTTCAGGGTGCTAAGGGATTAAAATTTAAAAAGATCAGCCGTTTGACCATCGGAGGAACGTCAGATGGTTTACAAGCTTTTGTTCTTTTTGGCGTAACATGCAAGAGAGCGGCTAAGGGCTGTTTAGTCCGTGTCTGCTCTTTTTTGATGTCAGACTTCTTAATGTTCTCTAAAAAAATAAAAACTATTAAAACAGGCATACACAGCAGCCCCCCCCCCCCCCCGATTCCCCCACCTCCAACACAAACTGTAAAGATGATCAAGTTACACATTCAAGCAAAAGAAGACCGGATGTTCTTTTTCTGACAAAACGGTGAGCGTTACCAACTCAACAGTCCCAAAAACAAGATCCACCAGATCACAGACAGCAAACCAACAACAACAAAAAAAATAAAATCCTTTCATTGAGAGAAAAGAGAAACACAAGTTAGCGGAGATAAAAACCCAAACAGAAGCAGATCGATTGTTTGAATATTTTAGATGAGTCGGAGGACCGCAGGGAGCCGACGGCCCCAGAGGCGTTCACTGACTCTCGTCCAGCGGCCCCGTCAGCGTGTCAATGCTGCTGCTGTCCGTGTCCGACGCCAGCGTGTGCTCTGTGGACATGGAGGAGATGTCGTTGGCGGAGGAGGACTGGGAAGCGGAGCCGGAGGCCACGTCTGGGAAGTGACGATACGTACACGGGACAGAACGGTTAAACACTGCAGGTGAAACGGTTCTGGTAGCAGCACATTTCAGCACACTGGCTTTCACTTTAAGATAGTTTAAGGTGCAGAAACAAGCAGGGCCACGTCGTCTGGACTAACCTGAGCAGTCCTCTTTCATTAGACCGTTCTTGTTCCTCTCCTCCCAGTCTATCACTTCTTCATAAATAAGTTCTGTGCAGAAATGGAAAAGGTTAGGCAAAGTCTTACTTTGGGCCTTTTACTTAAGCTCTGTGAAGCTGTGGCTAAATAAATGTTACATCTGTGTTTCCAATAATAATTATAAAGTACAAAGTACAAAAATGTGTAAATCAGGATGGGTTTTCATCATGGTTCTAAATACTAAAGGATAATTAGAAATCAGAACTTTCAGTGACAAAACAGGCATTTATTAGTGTTTATTAAAAAATAAAACATCAAAATATGATAATAAATCAAGTCTCTTGTGCCACAAATTCCAAATTTCTAGATTTGAGAGATTATTTTTCTACATCAGTGTTTAAATATGAAATCTACAAAAATTTAAGAAAGGAGGACTGGATAGATGCTATGGAAGAGGGGATGGATGTATGGAGGCTCACATGGATCGATGGAAGCATGGATGGAGGGAGAAAGGGTGGGGCGGATGGAGGAAAAGGCAGAAGGAAGGAAAGGGACGAGTGGTTTTATGGAAAGTGATGAGAAGGCAGACACATGGATGGACGGATGGATGGACAGACAAGACCAGATTCATAAAAAGATGGAGGGAAACATGCATGGATGGACAGACAGACGGAGGATCGGATGATAGACGGAGGTACAGATGGATCAAAGGATGGATGGACAGAAAGATGGACCAACAGAGACAGTCGGAGGCAGATGGGGATTGACTTCAGTTCATCGCTCAGATTCTTTGTAAATGTTTTACAATAACTTTTCATATGACAGCACTGAAGATCCTTTGAAAGGATGTAAAGTAGTCCAGTGTAAATTTGCTGTTAGCCATTAATGTAGCAAAAGTGCGTACACAGATGCTCAATAGGGTTAAGGTCTGGAGATATGCTTGACCAGTACAACACTATTGCCTTTAGCCTCTTTAGCAAGGCAGGGGGTTTGAAGACCTGCTTATCTTTGTACTCCTCACTTGGTAGCTGCCACACACGTCTTACACAATCTGAACTGAAGTTTATCTTGGTCTCATCAAACCACAGGACGTGGTGCCAGTAATCCACGTCCTTAGTCCGCTAGCCCTCAGCAAACTGCGGGTTTTCTCCTCCATCATCTTCTGAGGTGACAGCCATGCTATTTGATGCAGTGTGTGACACTGACAGGCTCGCAGCGCTAACGACTCACATGATGCTTTAGACAGAAAAGGCCAGACTTGGTACGATTTGGACATTTTCACTTAGGGGTGTGCTCACTTTTGTTTCCAGCGGCTGAATGTGGAGTTATTTTGAGGGGACAGCAAATTTACACTGTTATAGTGACTAACTTACGTACGTGTCATATCTTCAGGTGGTGTCCTATGAAGAGATGTAACAAAATCAACAAAATTGTGGGGGGCTGTACTTTTGTGAGATACCGTATTCCCATTTGCATTATTAATGAAAACCCAGCATAAGAAACACATTGTTAGGAGAAGCTTATTTTTTTTAGGTTCAGATCTTCATCATGTAAATAATGGATTTGAAATTACAGTCAATAGTAATCCAGATCTGGAAGACACACAACCTCCCAGTTTCACATTGAGACTGACAGAAACCCTGGAAATAAAATGAGGAAGTGAAGATGTAATGCTGGTGTGAGTCCCTAGAGGGCGGTGTACCACCTTTCCACTGCTCAATGGTGTGCTCTCTCTCTTCCAGCTGCTTATCTGAAATCTGGGGAGGAGGCTGAGAAACAAAAGAAAACGGATCCATCAGAGTTAACCCCTGCAGCGTTACTGCGACGAGAAACGAGCACCAACGGTTTCCTCACCGCGTCCGCCTCCGCGGGGTCATACCACACGTGGATGTAGGGGTGATGAAGGGCCTCCTCTACAGAGATACGGCATTCAGGATCAATGACGAGCATTTTGGAGAGCAGGTCCCGTGCTTGAGCAGCTGTTTGGGCAAAACGGGGAAACCATCACCATGTGTCCAACACCTCTTCACCTTAACCAACCTCCTGTGAAGCTGGAAACGTTCCCAACCGAACTAAAAATAATTAAAATCTTCTTAAAATTAGTGTATCTGTCCTTGATTTGAGCAGGTAAATAAGATTATCTGCCAATAGAATACGATTTTTTCCACTTAAAATAGGTACAATTCATCTCCATCATCTTATTTCAAGTGCAGGATGTCTAATTATCTTAATTTAGGGGTCATAATACTCATTCTATTGGCAGATAATCTTATTTACCTGCTCAAATCAAGGACAAAAATACTGTGTTTAAGAATGTTTTGCTTATTTTTAGATCTGTTTTTGCAGTGTAGGCCCGCATTTCTGCAAAACAATGGTTTTGTAATGATGTGATCCTTAGGAATAACAAAGATGGCAGAGAAACTTTCACTTGGGATTTTTACCTGAAAAACGCCAGCACAGACCAAACTAACACCACATTTGATAAATAAAAGCTCAATTTGTTTAATTTCCCAAAGCTCGTACTTTTCACTTTGTCCTGTTCAGATTCAGAGGGGAAAGCCCAGTCTGGGAAAAGCTCTGTCAAGCTGACGCCTGGATACTGTGGCTTGTTCATCACATAGTTCCTGACGGTCTCCATCAGTCGGTTCATGAACTCCAGACTGGGCGTGCCCAGGATCTCAATCACTTTATTCCACTGGTCGATGTCTGGACAAAGTCGTTTGTTATGGAAAATCATAGACATGTACAGAATATTTGAAAACAACAGGGAAGAACACAAGCAAAATCACGCAGATCCTTCATAAACCCAAACTCCAGTTGTAAAAATAAAATAAAAAAAGCATAAAATACATCATATCTATGCTTTATCGGAGCGATAAGGTGCACCAAGCTAAAAAGACTAAAAGTGTCAGTAAATATAATGCAATGCAAAACAAACCTTGATCAGAAATTATAACCTTTACGTCTTGCAAAAATATTCACACCAACCAAACTTATTTTTACATGTCACCACAAACTACAACCTTATTTATTTAGATTTTATGTAAAGGACCAACAAATAGTTCATAATTGTTAAAAAAAAGAGTCAGTTATTAACTTTAAAAAAAAAAAAAAAATCTGAAATGTGTAGTACGCATTTGTATTTATCCCCCTTTACAACAACAGCCCTAAATAAAATCCAGCCCAACCATCTGTCTTCAGAAGTCCCCAAATAAGTAAATTGGAGTCTAATTTAATGTCAGTATGAACCCAGCTGTGGAGAAGACCACAGTGGGGGAAACAAGCATCATTAAGATCAAGAAACACAAATTGTTGTTGAAAAGTTTAAAACAGTTTTTTTTTTTTTTTATAAAACAGTTTTTTTTATAAAACATGATCAAACGTTTTAAATACAGAATGCTGGTTAAGCCCTCATCCAAAATAGGAAAGATTGTGATACAACTGCAAACTTACAAAGACATAGTTGTCTCATCTAAACTGACAGGTTGGGTATTAATAAACAAAAATGGCTATGAGACCCACAGTAACTCTGGAGGAGCTGCAGAAGTCCACAGCTCAGCTGGGAGAATCTGTCAACAGGACAACTGGAGGTGTGCACGCCACAAATCTGGCTTTACAGATGAGTGGCAAGAAAAAAAAGGCATTTGTACGCAGAAGGATGTAAGAAGTCCTGTTCTCAGTTTGCTACGTGTTATGTAGGAGACACTGCAGACAAGTGGCCAGTATCGAACATTTTGTCCAAGATACAGACAAAATGTGGTGAAAAGCTAACACTGTTCAAAGCAACAGCAAACAGGCATTAATCAGAGGCAACAGGTTATAAGGCAACTGCTCACAGCCCTTCAAAGAAGCCACCCTTATGATGAAGCACAGTAAAGGCAGCATCATTCTGCGGGGACACTTCTTCAGCTGGGACAGGGAACCTGGTTAGCGATGCAAGCTGTGATACAGTGTTGAAGGTTTAGGGAACAGCACATCCATGAGCTAAAATAGCTTAATTAAAAACTCAAACCTGAATCAAATTCAAAATCTGTGAAAAAGAACTTAAAAATTACCATTTATAGATGCTGTCCATTCAATATGACTGAGCTAAAGCTATTCTGCATAGAAGAATAGGCAAAAATCTCTGTCTCTGGTTATGCAAAGCTAATGAAGGGCATACCCAAAGACTTGCAACTGTGCCTGCTGCATAATGTGGTTCTACAATTCCCTGACTCGATGAGTCTTAATACTCCACTTTCCTGTCTTCTTAAAATATTTACTATTTTGCGCTGGTTTATCACCAACAAAGTCCCAATAAAGAGGATGTCCCGTCCCGGTTGAATACTTTTGCAAGAGGTTATATATGAATCCAGTAAGATCCTGAAAAATAATTACAAAAGTATAAGTGCAACAAAGGACATTTATCAGCTAAATGACTCAAATCCATCAAGTGGATCTTGACATTTTGCAGTTTGGGCTTCAATAGAATTAAAAAAGAAATAACAAGAGAAGGTGATTACCTCCAAGGATGAAGATCAATAAAACCTTGGATTACACTTGTGTCCTTGCATCCAATCCAAGCTACTATAAATGCAGCCAGTGGAGAGTGAGAGGTGATAATTAGAAACAAAGACACTATAAATGCTAATGATGCGAATCGCTTCAGTCTGATTCCACCTGACAATTAGGGAGACGGCAGACGTCTGAACCAGAAGCCGTCTGATTAATAATCACTGAAAAGAGAACGCTTTAAATCCTAGTTTAAGCCCAGGTCTGCTCTAAATCTATCCTGCAGCAATAGGACGGGCAAACGTTGTTTGAAGGAACACGACGCAGGGCGCTCTATGAATGTCAGACAACGACGGACAACAACTGGCACAGAGACGATGAGTAGAGTGAAGGATACGATCGGTGCCCTGGAAGATGACGCTGCCCTTTACCATCTCTCCCATGATGCACCCCACTGACCAGATGTCCACTGGGAACAGAAAACACACACAAATGTGACACACAAGATCTCACAGACAGTTATCAGGTGTAGGTGAACAAAAAAAACAACAACATAAACAACATTAAATGTACAGCACGATGTCACAGGAAGGCAGCACAGATGTTTTGGTTTGTTCCGAGCGCTGAGACGTAAAAACACAGGCCGTCCTCCTTCAGAGCCTCGCTCTGCTGCTTTCATCATGCGGTGCACATCTTCCAGTCTGGCTTCAAACCGGCTGCAGCCTTCCAGGGCTTTTTCTCGCCTGCGCTTATCAGTTTACACAGCTGTTGCTCTCTCCGCGTCTGTGTGCGTTTTTTTTTTTTTTTTTTTTTAAATAGAGGAGGATGGAGTCGGTCTTTTTCCTCCGGCTCCCCGAGTTGCCGGCTTGCTCGGGGAGCGTTAAGAAGTGGCAAATGGCCATTTACTGTTTCCTCTGGTCCACTTTCACTCAAGCTGAAAGCTTTCTCTCCCTCTGATAACATCTCCAGAGCTCTGCACACATAATCCTGACTCGATTCTTCACAAATATCACATGAATCATAAATGTAAGCTCTGCTCAGAGAACGCTAGGGACATTTTTAAAGTCTGTATGCATCTCTCTCTTTAAAAAAAAAAAAAAAAAAAGCAAAGGCATTTTGCATCAATGCCTCTGAGACCATGATGGGGTTATACAACACAGCAACAACTAGGCACTGATATTTGGCACAAGGCTTGACTATGGGACAAATAAACGGATCCATGCAAAGGCATTTACTGGTTTTCAACAAGCTGGGAGAACCGCCTTTTCAAACAGCGCTCCACATGCTCCGTCTTGATAACCAATGTCTTTACTCGCTCACATTCATTCCCAGAGATTCCTCAGAAACTTAGTGGGGACTGCCCCAAAAGCTCATTCACAAGCTTTACGTCTGCTTTCGCAGTACTGACTAGGGCTGGGCGATATGGATTAAAAAATAAATCTCAGATTTTACCATACCAAATCCAATTAATCAATTTTTTTCCCTCCTTTTTGTTTCATAAAAAGAAATTGAAGAAATTATTTTAAAACCTTGCTTTTATGTCAAGCATTTCATCAGGGAGTTGACCTGAATTCAAAGTGCAACTAAAAACAAGCTGTGAAACATGCTTGTAAAACAAGATGGCAGCCGTGCCTGTGTAGGAGCGCAAATGCATGATTGGGTAATTAGCGTTCATGTCTATTTAAGGGGGGAACTTTTCTTTCATAGGTAGCTGTTCCACCCGGAAGGGGAAAACAGTTTTTGACCGCAAAAAGATAAATACAAGCAAGCATGTCTGCTTTCTATGTTGCCTGGAGATGTGTTCGTGTATGATCGACATTTGACATGTAAAGAGGAAAATAAATGGACGAAGCGTTCAACATGCCCTGACAACTCGGACTCTAATTCATCCCAAAAAGGTAACAATAAGTGCGTCAACTCTATTACCCCGGTGCAGCACCTCAGTGGCTTAAAGTATTGGCTTGGCCGCTACAGTGCCATTATAAACAATGAAAATATAACAAAACATTTGCTGCTAGTGGTAGTACACATTAAGCTAAGAACAGGCTTCACTGCACTTGAGAACTTCAAACTAAGTTAAAAAAAAAAGTAAATAAGTAAATGAAGTACCTCGTATTATGGTAAAAAAAAGTTTCTACTTAACAATATTTTGACAATGCATTTGCCTAAACATATATTCAGCATCACATGCTGTTCTCTTCATGGAAACCCAATGAGTGTATTGGCAAAATAAAATCCAGATTTTCCAAAAATTAAATCTTAAAGAATTGTAAATTCGAATTAATCGATTAAATCGATTTATCGCCCAGCCCTAGTAATGACTGCCTTTAACTTGTTCCACAGGAGACCAACGCTTCGCCAAAACGTCTACAAGTAGACGGACTGCCTCGACACACGCCAACAGATGACGAGCAGAACCACACAGACACAGCATTTATAAAACCTCTACGAAGCTACGCTGAAAGAAAATACCTTGACCGATGCAAGAACAGATCAGAAATATTCTTTGCCTGTCGCTCACTTGGGAAATCCAGGTGCACCGGCAGCAAAGCGAAAGGCAAATGGAAGCACCCAGATTCACACAGAGGTAGAAAATATAAACGCAAAAAGAAGTCAAAGAGGCTGTGCGGTGGGAGCAAATTTACAACATCAGGAAGTAACTGTCACTGTTTTAATTTAGATTAAAATTAATGTGAGACTAAGTAACGATCGCATACTTGACCGTAAAAAAATTGGAAGAAATTTAGATGAATTGAAAAAGCTGTGCTAACAACACTTATTGGGTTTTAGTTTGTCAGGAGCAGAGAAGGTTATAAAGTTCTACAGCTGCTGGCAGGAAGGACCTGTGATAAACGCTCCTTTGAGCGCCTAGGATGATGGGAAACTTGGTTGCATTTAGTAAAAAAGGTCCCAGGGTGAGAAAATAAAGTGGTCCTAAAATTATCAAGGGAATATTTTGTTTGGATTAGGTGGACAAAAGTGATTAAAATTGCATCATTTACAAGACAGTTTGGAAGAAACAAGGAGTTGTAAGCTGCTTTCACCTTCATCAGGGTCACAGGCAGCTGTGGCACAAACTCCTTTTCAGTGTTTCCTTAACTGACGGAGCAAACATCCTCCAACCAATCGGTAAATTCACCTTTTATTACAGATAATTAACTACTTAAAAAGGAGAGTTTAAAATAAAATATGAATAAATAAAAATAGTTTTCTCTCATGACATGTGATAACTTGTGAATTTACTGATTGGTGCATGGGATTTTTGTTTAATCAGTTTATTAATATAACAGAACAGCAGGTGGAGACCCTTGTTTAGGCCAAACTCAGTTGCAATAAGGTGGTCACTCTTGATTATTTTTAAATTCCCATTAGAGCTGAACAATATATAGCAATGTATCATTCTCACTGCGCACAACATGCATTCTCAGAACTGCCTGAACTGCAATAAACGTTAGCAATTAATTGAGCACCATGCATTCAGGCTATCTGTGTGTTATATAGTTGATGACAATTGTTGCTTAATCCATCATAAAGTGTTTTTGAAGGAGAATAGGAGGTAAAACCATTAAGAAACTACAGTTAAGTTGTTTAAATGCAGATGTGAGCCAGAAGCAATGCTTTCAATAAACCCTTGTTTACATGGAAATACTTTTTTTTTTTTCCAGCTGTAATGATAACTCATTATCCATGTTCTTTTTGCTATTAACCCAAAGCAGAAATACATAAATAATGTATTTGTTTACTTATCACAAAGAATAACATCATAACATTATCTTTTTTCTAACATTGTGCAGCCCTAGATACCTTTAAAATTCAGGAATTGTTTTCTATGTTTGTTGTGCAATCCAAAGTGTTATTTTTTTTATCATTACTGCCACAGCTTGAAGCGTGACCTCGAGAGATCAGGACACCTGCAGCATAAACAGGGAGCCAATTTTACACTTTAACAAGGACCCGTAAATACGTCCAAACTGCTATTTGTTGTAGGAATAAACCTGTACAGGTGTACAAGTTAGCGTGACCTTACAAAAGGCACAATCCAAGTTCTTTTAACAAAGAAAAACTCTCGTTTTGGAAGAAAACCATTATTAATCCTTTGGAAAATGACATTTTGTAATTCCAAAACATGTGATGTTTCATATTTACCCAGTCTTGCTAGTTAAAAATTACCAAATTATTGGGTACAAAACATCTATCAAATATATCTGTAAGAAAATAATCGATGCCTCAATAACAGATTTTTGAAAAATTTATTATGCAGACATTTGCCTCGAGATGATTTGAAATGACCCATTCACATTTGCCCAAACACTTCACAGATTATGACCACCACCCTCCCTGCAGCGGCTCATCTCAACAATAATCTGCTGAAGAAAGTTTAAACTCTAACATTTTGCATTCAGACAAAGGGGAAAAAACAAAAACATATGCGACCCTCTACATCAGCAGGACAAACATAAAAGTGTTTGCCAGAACTTTCCACATGATGCAGTTGGACAAGACAAAACCAAAACGATTATACAAGCTAACACTAAAAGCTAACGCTGCAACACAAGTTTTTCAGTGTAACGTAAAAAGGTCAGAAAAGTTTCTGTATCTGCATCTGTGAAGTAGTAAACCTCCCAGATGACCTAAGCTAACCCTTTCTGCTGATTAGCGTCAGGGCACAGACCGTCGGTCTGAAAATAGTTTCCCAGGTGTGCCGTTCTGATCCACGCAACGCTTCGTTCTACAGTGGTATGAATAAATGCAGGAACTTGAGCCACCATGTAGGTTTAAGGCACTGGAGGCTAATGTGGCCAATAATAAAGAGTTATGGTGGAGCCAGACTGAAGCTGACAAAAAGTAGGAACCCAGCAGCTTTTGTGGATCACTTAAGAAAATCTTATGCAAAATTGCCAGAAGGAAAAAAAATAAAATTGTACAGGGCTGCAGCTAAATACATTTGCATGGATCAGATCCTCGTTTACACTGCAAAATTTTATTGTTTAATGCACCAGATTCGAAAAAGATTTATTTTAGTTTAGAATGATTATTCTTTGTCCCTCATGCATTTAACTGCATCAAAAGCAAATTGACAGGCAAACAGAAGCAATTATAATAAATTACAATATTTGCACGACTGATTCAAAAGGTACATACTTCCAGAAAAGTTTATATAATATATAACTAGTGTTATCTGGTCTACTGTTTTGCCAAACAGAGAAGTGTCACTTAAATCACATATTTCTCTAAACACAGGCTGAATTTTCCCCCTACTTTGTGTTTCTCTGGTATTGATTAAGAAAATTAAAGTTACGTTTGTCATGTTTTAAATAATTATGTTTTGCACCTGGCCACAAATAACCCTGTAATGTTGCCACGGTGCTGAAAATTACTTTTCTTAGTATCAATGCAGAGTTTGTATCATGACAACCATAATATCTCAGTTTAAGACTTTCACTGTCTGGAATACGTGACATTGCAATGATATGAAGAAAAAATAAAAGATAAACACCAGGAACATGCAAGCCAAGGTTTTCTTGAAGTAACACAAGGAAGGATACAGTCCTTTCCAGGAAAGAGGACTTTATGGCAGATCATTTCAGCCATTATGCAGCCAACTGACCACAGGTCCACTGAAGCAGAGCAGTGGCAGATCGAGAGCATTTAATGACAACGACTGATAAATCCAGACAGAAAAACTAACAGCATGACTGGATCACGGAGAACACAATAGTTAAAGATGTTATACTTGCAGGGCTTTTGTAAAAAATAAAATAAAAATTATTGTACTAAAGCAATAATTGGTAAACTATGAGAATTTCAAATACAGTCACAATCAATAAATTAGAATGTACATTTTTAAGTGGCTTGTTTGTTAGATTAAAAGTACCTTTTGAAAAACGAAAGCAAAAGACGGTATTAAACATACATTTCATTACGCCCCCCTTTCTGCATGAAAATGTTTGCTTTTTTCTTGGTCTGATGCTATATTCTAATCTTAAATGCTGTGTTTTCATCAGCTGAAGGCAGAAAAAAAAAAACAAATCGCAATTACCAGAAATTAAATATTATCAGTCTGTGTTACTCTATATAATGGGTTTCCCTTAGTGAAATGAGTTAAGGCTGGTTCACACTGCAGGATTTTAAAATAGTCGCCTGATTTTCAAAGCCTGAGAAACACATGTAACGATAAAAAAATCGTAGATAAACAGGTTTGATCGTAGAGAGTTGTGTCCGGTCAGACGGCGAGCGCAACACACACACAGACGAACAGATTTCACTCTGGATCGTTCAGAAGTCAGACGGGAAATCTTGCAAAACCTCTCAAGATCAAACGTGAGTTCAGAGTCCGTAAACGTGGACGACGAGGAAGAATAATGGCAATAGTTTGTAGACTGATTTTAACCATAACAAAAAAACATAACAAAAAGAAAAGGTTAAAGGAGTGAAGACAGCGCGAACCGGGGGGCTCTACGTTTGCTGCACCATGACATGGAGGTGAGCTGTTGTTTTTCCTCACCTTGCTTTCTGATTGGCTACACGTGACATTAAATAGGTGGCGTGCACGCCAACACCACACGGTAGGATATCGGGTTAATAGTCGCCGCCTGTCGGTAAGGGAAGACCAGGGCAAAAATCGGGCCAAAAATCCTGCCGTGTGAAGCAGCCTTTACTGGGATAATGAACTTTTCAATTATATTCTAATGTATTGAATATGACTGTATATTTCAGTTCCTGTGCATGTTTGAGAAGTATTAATTTCTGTGAAATACATTTTAAAATATGGTGTGCAGTGGCGCTCACCATTTTCCTTATACTTCATGCCCAGAATGACCTCCGGGGCGCGATAGTAGCGGGTAACAACGTAGGGGGTCATCATGAAGTTAGTGCAGGCCGTCCTTGCCAGACCAAAGTCGAGGATTTTCAGAGTGCAATCGGACTTCACAACAATGTTGCTGGGCTTCAGATCCTGAAGAGGAAGAAAATGATGTATTTAACAGGCCGCTGTCAGTACGCTGGATGTGGAAATTTGTGACAAGAAAAGTAGAAAAACACAGTATGGCTTGTTTGGAAGTTATGTGGTTCTAAAAATTCAAAAAAATGACAATGCAACCTTCAAAGTTGGGTTTAAAACTTCTGGAACCATGCCGGTGGTGGAGGACTCATGATTTGGGCTTCTTACCCACAGGACCGGGGCATTTTGAAATATTAAAATTGACCATAAACTCCTCTGTGTGCTGCAGTGTCCTAGAGTCAAACCAAAGGTTGAACTGAAGCTACTAAATTACGGGGTTTACATATTAGATATATAGTTTTTCCCTCAACTTTCTTTCACATTTGCTACTGGTTCACATGGAAATGCTGCAGTGGGATTATTTTCATTCAAGCATCTCAACAGTTCTTCTTGATACGTTTAATAAAAGAGAGAGTAAAGTAAAATATGCACCCTGTTCTGTGTAAAATGAACTGGAAACTCCATTAACCTCCGGACGTACCCTGTGGATGATCCCAGCCGAGTGCAGGTGCCTGATGCCACAAAGGATCTGATAGAGCAGGTAGGACATCCTCTCATGGTCTAGGTCCATGTGAATCACCTGACATAAGCTGGCATCCATGAGCTCCATCACCAGGTAACTACACGAGACGTGAGGAGAATGACACAAGCAAAGACACTTTATTTAAAATTAAGTGGGAAAAAAATAGGCAATCAAAGAAATCTTGATGAAATATTTGAACTGAGCAGATGTGTAAAGCTCCTAAAAATCCTCCGCTGTCACTCACAGATCCTGGAACTCCTCCAGAGACTTCTGAGGCGTGAAAACATTGATCAGACGGATGATCTGGGAGCACAAAGACAGGCCATTAGTTCACCCTGGTCTCTCCCATCCACTTCACTCTGCTGCAGGCAGCACCTCTTTTCTCCTCCAAAAGTACTTTATGTAGCAACTTCTTACAAAAGAACGTAAAAGTGTAACCCTTTAACGGATGAAACTGTGTTCAGTTTCATCCGCTTGCACGACTCGTTAAGCCTTACGTTTTTGTGGTTGACACATTTGAGCAGCACCAGCTCCCTGTAAGCGCGCTTTGCATGGGTCTGGTTCTGAAAGGGACGACACAGCTTCTTCACAGCCACTGGTATGCCGAGGACCGTGTCCAGAGCCGAGCTGGCCGCGCGTTTCATGAAAGACGAAACAGAAACACAGGTTAGAAGATTGCATCATACTGAGGGAGGCGCTTCTTTGCCTCAAGGTTAAAAAAAACAAACAGCTAAGTTAAGATTAAGAGGACAGATCCGACTGGTCACAACTACACACTATAGGATTACACAGCAGAAGTGTTCAAGCTGGGAACAGAACCAGCTAAAATGATTTTGGAACATATTAATAATGTAATAATACAGATCCATAAAGACGTGGAGCTCAGCTCGAGGTTTAAAAATAACAGCACTTCCATCTAGGCGGGCTTTGAGAATCATTACCAGAAACATGCTTTACAAAAGGTCATCCTGAAAAAAAGGGACGAAAAAAGCCAAAGTTTTCTCGTCGTTTGAGACTTTTTATAATTACTATTGATTCAAATCATTCAACGCTAGATATTAGACTTACACAGAAAAATAGGCTGGAGGCCATTTCCAGCTTATTCAGCGCTGAATGGTCGGTCAGAGATGTAAAAAAAATAAATCCAATCGTCTTCTGAACACTAAACTCACTATACCTGTGCGCTAACAACAGGAAAATTGTTACAGAGTGAAGCCAGGTTGGACACCTCGGTATCGGTGAAGTGTTTGAAAAAGCTGGTAAAGTTAGAGGAGGCACAACAGCTGAAAGAAGCTTTGGTCGCTATTCTTTCAGGCAGCATGTTTTAAACGGGGGAAGAATGCTTCAGCAGATAACGGGAAGACTGAGTATATCACAGCAAATTTACTCCATTTTATGCTTCTGAGATCCAACCTCTGCCATGGAAAATGCTGGATTACAAAACGTTGGCAGCACCTCGGAAATCTCAGAGTTAATCTTTAAAGTTAGCAATGCTAACGGCCCTAGTTGCTTATAAAGCTTGCTAAACGTAGCACTGTGGCAACTCTAATATTGCGGTCTTTGCTTTAAAATAACACCAAACAGTGTTTACAGTGACTCCTCTCTCAAACAAATGGTAGGATATCTCCTCTTCTTGTAATACGAACAGTTAACGAGGCTAAAACATTACAGTTTTAAATACTCTTAGCTGTAGCTCAGATTCCGGCTCAAAACAGCAACATTTAGTTAAAGGTTTGGAAATCTGCCCCACATCTCTGATCGGTGCATCTCTAGTAATAGCAGCATTGTGGTCTTAAGCAGAGCTGTTCTGCACTTTATCATCTGCTGCCATGGTCCACATATCCCTGCAAGACACAGTTGATAAACCAGAGATATCTCTAATTTCCCCCAGAAATATCAAACGCACGAGTCAAAATGTTCGAAATGCATTCATAAAATGCAGTGCGAAAAGTAGTAACATAAATGAATAAAATGTTGGTTGCAGGGGCGGTTCTAGACTGTTCTTGGCCCCTGTTATGGCCCCTGTACTAAAGACATGATATTAAATTTCTTAGGATGATAAATGCTGACAAAGATACCGTGACTGACTGGTCTGTTTCACGTTAAGCTCCAGCCATATTCAAAAAAGATCCGGGGTCTGCAACCTGCAGTTCCAGTGCCACAATTGGCTCTTTGGCTTAATTAATATATCAAACCACAAAATGTTGACCTGTTTAGTTTTTTTTCCCCCAATCTTTTGTTTTGTGCCCATGTGAAAAAACACTGGCCCCACCCTGGCCCCCCTGCTAAATTTGGTCTGGAACCACCACTGGTTGGTTGTGAACATGAAATGGATTTAATGTAAAGTACAGATATTTATTTTATGAACTATACGTTTCCCATGTAAAATGTAGCTTCCCTAACACTCCTGTTACAACTTGGTAATTGCAAAATGACCTGAAAACAAAGTGATTAATCAAAGACGAGGAGCAGCAGTGAGCCGCCGACGGTCCCGGCCCCCAGGCCAGCTAACAGGAGCCCCTCACCAGACGATGCCTTGGGCCCCGGAGCCAATGGCGCGGAGCTGCTGGTAGCGCTTGAGCACAGTGAAGGTGGAGTCCCCCACCTGGACGCTGTAGAACTGGCCCTCCGCCTCACTCATGGCGCTGAGCAGTCGGGTCCAGCAGCACAGTCTGCCCACACACACACACACACACACACACACACACACACACACACACACACACACACACACACACACACACACACACACACACACACACACACACACACACACAAAAAGGGGATTAAAACTCATTAAAACAGGAAGACTTGGTTACTTGCTTCATTCTCAGATCAGCCAAAAACCAAACAATCGCGTCTTCCTGCCCGCTTCCATCGTCTCGCAGCCGAAGCAGAGGGCAGACGCGGACGCCTGTAACGTTTTGCTGCGTGACTGTGTTTGAACATCAAGGGCCAGCAGAGCGGCTCGAAAGCTTAACGCCAGAGTTCCTGAGGCTCTCGCTGCCATCTTCCAACTCAGACCGACAGGCTCGCGCCGCACAAACACAGGCAGAGCACCCCGACCAGCACAGTGCAGCGTTTGCCATCTGAAGGCGGTGTTGCTGCACGGGCACGAGCTCTGCCCGCACGAGTGCGCACCCGTTGGGAAAACACGCGACTTGTTCGTGGGTTTCTAACACGCGCGGCGGCGTTAAGCTCCGATTCCTGAGGCAGGAAGTGGAGGGCTTTTTATTCTTGGCAGACATTTCTGTGTGTGCGCTCGTATGTGGGCGAAGAAGACACACACCGTCGTGTAGCTATGCAACAGCAACTAGTCACGGCTGTTTGCCATTGCCTAAAAAAACAAACAAGAAAAAACAGCCACAAGTTAAATGGAGATTCATTTTTTTTTAGCTCTTTTTGTTTGTCAGGATAAAAATGAGACGACTAGCTGGTCTGGACGCTCACAGATAAAGTCCACACACAGAACCATCAGAGGAGACTTGATGTAGCTGTAAAAGAACCTGACACTTTTTTAAATGCAAAAAAAAAAAAAAAAAAAAAATCCAGAGACTTTTCTATTTTATTCTATAAAACAAGGCACCATCTGGTGTCTGTCTGGCTTTAAGGCAGCGAAGGAGACCCAAACATCAGTGTCACAGCTCTTCCTACTCCAATCATCTCCTGAGCATGATATGGTGAGGGACATTAGGTTACGACTGATTTAACTTCCCTTTGTGCTTCGGATCTTGGGTTTTAAAGGCTCTTTTATTAAATATACAGAAGTATTGGCCAATATATATGGAAAATTAAGGAACAAATTTTGCTAGTGGATAAATAAATATGTCAAAGTGCTGAAATTTTTTAGCAATACAGCGTTCAGTGATTGTTTCATGCTTTGTTTTAGTAATATAGTTTCATTGTTCGGATGATCGGATGTCCTTTCATGTCATAAGACAGGCAGCACTAGGGCTGGGTGATATGGATTAAAAAAAAAAATCTCCGATTTTATCATACCAAATCCGATTAATCGATTTTTTTCCTCCTTTTTGTTTCATAAAAAGAAATTAAATAAATTATTTTAAAACCTTGCTTTTCTTGTCAAGCATTTTGTCAGGGAGTTGACCTGAATTCAAAGTGTAACTAAAAACAAGCTGTGAAACATGCCTGTAAAACAAGATGGCAGCCGTGCCATTATAAACAATGAAAATATAACAAAACATTTGCTGCTAGTGGTATTACACATTGAGCTAAGAACAGGCTTCACTGCACTTGTGAACTTCAAAATAAGTAAAAAAAAAAAGTAAATAAGTAAATTAAGTACCTTGTATTATGGTAAAAAAAGTTTCCACTTAACAATATTTTGACAATACATTTGCCTAAACATATATCCAGCATCACATGCTGTTCTCTTCATGGAAACCCGATGAGTGTATTGGCAAAATAAAATCCAGATTTTCCAAAAATGAAATCTTAAAGAATTGTAAATTCGAATTAATCGATTAAATCGATTTATCGCCCAGCCCTAGGCAGCATACTGTTCACTTTTATTGACAACTTGCCATCTCACTCGTCCGCGGTGAGGTGTCCCTCACCGTCAGACACAACCTCGGCTGACTGACTGGGCACAAAAACTGAATGAAAAGATTCAATCGGATATAAAAATGATTAAAAACATGACGGTAAGGAGGACATAGGCGCAGGTTAAAGATGTCATTGCTCCGAAGGCAGAGGGTGATGTTCTCTAGGCCCCCCCCAGCATCAGATACACCCCTCCCATCCTCAGTACAGACAGATGCATCAACAGGAAGACGTTTCCGCCTCGCCGTTCAATACCTCAGTCCAGAAAGTGGGCTCACCAACAAAAGGCTTGATTTCATGGAGAATGCAGATGAGTCTGCTGCTCGCGGCGCTCGAGGAGCAGGAGCTTGACAAATGCGGTTTATCATTTGATCAGATGACAGCATTTAGTGCAGACAATACTAATGTGAATTATGGAAATTCACGTCTGTTGTCTTCACCAGCTTGAAGAGGAAACAAAAAGATCCGCAGCAAGGAAAGCGGCGTACACGCACTGCACACAGCGCAGAGGAGCCCGCTCTCTGCCAGCTCACTGTAGAGGTGGAACACGTTGTGCTGGGGGGTCCACGGCTAAACCTGGGCTGTCAGTGAAGCAATAATATCAATATTTATCACAATAGACACCTGATCATTATCAAAATACGTTGAAGAACATTTTCCATAACTCCACTGAGCTCCGTTCCAGAACCGCATGGTATTCTGGGGGATGTAGGCAGAAGAAGGTCTGGCGTTCTGTTAACTATGACATCATCCAGAGAAGACAGATCACCCGCTACTACCATCTAATGTAGAACAGATTACTAGATCAATGTGTGCTTCTGTGCTTTTTTGTTTCTCTTGTTGTGTCTCTGCTCTGTCTTCTGTAACCCCAGTCGGTCGAGATCAGATGACCGTTCATACTGAGCCCGGTTCTGCCGGAGGTTTTCCTTCCCGTTAATGGGTAGTTTTTCTTCCCACTGTCACTTCATGCTTGCTCAGTATGAGGGATTGCAGCAAAGCCATGGACAATGCAGACGACTCTCCCTGTAGCTCTACGCTTCTCCAGGAGTGAATGCTGCTTGTCGGGACTTTGAAGGAATCAACTGGTTCCCTTATATAGGACATTTTTGACCAATCTGTATAATCTGACCCAATCTGTATAATATGATTGAACTTGATTTTGTAAAGTGCCTTGAGATGACATGTTTCATGATTTGGCGCTATATAAATAAAATTGAATTGAAAGGATTTAGTCTCTCAGCCTCTCACGGCCAAACTAAGCATGGTTGGTACGGCTGACCTATGTTAAAGGTTACATTTAAGTAGGGTTAGGGTTACAGTTTAAATTTGTTTTTCCCCCCTCATGTCTTTGCTTCAAATAGCTAAACAAAACACCACTCAGTAATTATGGACATCAACTGATATGAGAAGCTTATATTGTATCGCTGCCCTAGTGAGGACTCCACTGATGAAGATGGAGACGTCGTCTTCTCTTCTGCTATAATATCCTCTCCCTCTTTGATGAAGTTGTAAAGAAACGGGAGGGTGATGACACCAGCGTTGTCGGGTTATATTCAATCATGGATAACTTCAAGCTAAAACTCAGATTTATGAGTGTTAATCTAAAGTGAAGCTGCAGCGTCTCCGTCCGCGTGATGCGGACTTGGCAAGGGCGGATTTCCACTGGATTTCCCGACACAGCAGCAGACTGGCATGCTGGGAAACGGTTCAGCCTTTCAGAAGTCAGCCGGCTGTTCTCTCGACACCGGGACCTTCGGCGACATCCAGAGGGCGAGCGCTAAACTCTACCTCATCCATAAGGCCAATCTGGATGGACAAAGAGTTGCTCGCTGCTGAAAGGAGCGACAAGAAGTAGACCTGAGGAACACAGTACCTCGGAGAGGAAGAGAGGGAGATCTGGTGGCTGTTTTTAATCTACTAGACAAACACGACTGTTTCTGATGAACCCAAGGCTGTTGAGGCGAGAAGTCATGTTTAGCACCGTTGTTCTTATTTTAATAAGCAGGTAAACTTGTTTACAAGTGTTTCTGTTGTGTGTTTTTTTTTTTTTTTAAGTAAAAACGTCTCCAGGGTTTGCTGAGATCCTTGAAGTTCTCAATTTATTTAGCTTATATTTTAAAAGTTAATTTCTGCACACTCCCCACAAACAGATGACAGTCGTGTGGTACGTCATTACAGTATCTCGCTAACTAGATTAATTGTTTGATAACAGAGTTGTGTGTATGGCACACTGTTTGTTAAATATGGATGTGTGTAATTAAGGCTTTACGTAGCCTAATTTAAAAGTACTTTATATGCAGCAATGTTTCAAATTAAAGTATTCACTGCTAAAAAAGCTTTTCAAGCTTAATGTTTGATGGATTCTTTGTTGATCACCGCTTTACAAAAAAAACCCGGCATCAGATAAAACATACCACTGCTGCCGGTGAACCGCCCCATGTGTGTGGTGGTCATAGCCCCGATAAGCTGTTAAAATACTATTTTAATATTTTTTTCTGGATCGGTTTACATTTTCTCTGGTCTATATCGTCCGATTTAGCCGCCCTTACTCTTTTAATGCAACGATGCTGTCTCATGTTAGGTACTGTGATATTTGGTTGATGAAAAAAATGGGATAATGTCAGCTGACAAAAAAAATCTTTTGATTGGCGGCACATTTTTCTCCTAACCTGTAAATGTGTTCCAGCATTAATGATGTGCTCACAGAAATGGATCATACTGATTAATAATGTGGCCCTGCGACAGCCCATGATGCTGGATGGTCCTTCTCTTTCATTTAGACCACGCTGAATGTATAACAAGGGAGGGACGGTAATTTCCCCAAAGACTGGTTGTTACTGAGGCCCGGATTGTTGACTTAATTCAGTTATTCTGAAAATATATTGAACTATACATGTAATTTTCCTCTTGCTGCGCTCTTCTAGTGTTTATGTATCCGGTTAGCTTCGCGGTTAGCCGTTCATTGTAGCTCCACTGCGCTCACCATATGCTTTGAAAATGGCGGAGGGTCGTGAGAAGAAGTTTATGAGAAGAAGAGGAAGACCTCTGATTAAGGAAATCAGACCGGAGTGGATTTGGGAGATTCTTTCAGGCGATTCCCCCCTGAGGAGCGGATGAGCAGGTGGCCTAGTCTTGCGTATGCTCCAGAAAAACCGTCTACTGTACTTTTAAGATAAGATAAGATAGTCTTTATTGATCTCACAATGGAGAAATTCACTCGTCACATCGGCTCATACAAGAAGGTGCAGAGTAGGGAAGGTGCATTCAGTTATATACAGTGAATCTTCATATATACAATGGATCAGAAAGAATACCAAAAAATACAAAAAAGGAAATAGGAATGGGCATATGATGTCTCATTTACATTCTTAGTGGTCTATATATATATATAAACATATCTATATACTTAAATATATACATATATCTATGCGCCTACTTACATACGCACCTACGCGTATGTACGTGCATATACATTGTATACATTTGTACATACATACATACATACATACATACATGTGGGCTGACTTATGTTCAGGTGGTGATAGCAGCAGAAGTCACTACATCAGGATTATTGCACGGGTTGTAGGACAGTGTATTAAATAGATTATTGCACCTTGGTTATTGCACATTAATTATTACAGTTATGGTCACAGTTGCAGTTACAGTGCAGCATTGTAAAATCTGATAGCAGCAGGAAAAAATGACCTGCGGTAGCGCTCCTTTTTGCAGACAGGTTGTCTAAGTCTTGGGAAACTAACTTTGTGTTTATACCTTTATCTGACTAAGTGAACTATAGTCGCCCCCGCTAGAGTTTTCTACCTTTACATTTGTCTTTGCAGTTGATAAAAAAAAAAGGTCCTTTAAAATCCCTGAACTACACCACAGATCTCTTCCTCCGTTTTCTTTCTCTGCCTGATTGGCTGTTTGGATTCTGTTTTGCCTTTCCATCCATTTAGCTCTCCTTCTACACCTGAAGGGAGAGCTGTAAATAACTTTGCTGTCTGTGTTCCTCTGCCTCAGGAATTTGTCATGGTGATTTTTGGCACTGGGATGTCCTCACTCCTTTGGTCTTTTCTGGATTCCCCCCCAGGTTTCCTTCAAAGAGAGAAGCTGGCTGGTGCATTCCTCTAAATATTGTGAATATAGGACGAGGTGCTTGAGGAACTAAGAGCAGGAAAAGCCGAATGCTAATGTATGACCAGTATTCAACTACGACAAGGCATTTCCTATACAAATCTAGGACCAGCACTACATTATAAGCATGTTTAAGCCAGAAATCACAAATTTAATGTTTTTAACATTTTCACGTGGACTCCTTGTTTAAAATCCGGATTTAATTAATCTCAAACATTTGTGCGTGTTTAAATAGGATTTGATTAGTATTAGGGAAAGCTGATGTTCCCATGGAAAACATGGACCACTAAAGGCACCCTGCAAGGTGGATGAGTCACACCATCAATCATGATCGCATTTCTAGCCCTCAGCGGTGACTACATCATGACAAAGCTGCTCCTGAAATACAAAACACACATAGAACCTCATTCATTTGTACAAAGGGACATTTTAAAAAATTACGCACGCTAAGGTGGATTAAATAGCTAAAAAAAAGGGTCCAGATTTCAACCTACATGAACCCGACATAAAAATGCCATACAAACAAGTTTACAGAGAAGATTTGCGGCTAAGCAGCCTTAGAGCTGAGAATACTTTAACAGAAAGTAATGTTGCTTTCCACGCATGCAGGATTCAGCTAATTGCTGAACAGTGCAGAACCATTTTCATTAATATTTAGCAACAAGAAAATACAAGAGATTCAACAGATGGAAAACATCTGCACTGAATAAAACAATAAATTATACAATATTCAGAATTATAACAAGGGGATGTTTAAATGTCCTCCAGACGAATAATTGAGTTTCAAATACTTGTTATATTGACAGATAAAGTAGATTTGAGTGAAAAGTGATTTTGTATGATCAGACAGGGATGATTCTGGAGCAACGTCTGCCTTAGTCCTTTCTTCACAGAGTTTAATGTGTGAAGAAGGAAGCCTGAATAAAGCTACCAACCAAACTAGACAATTTATTTATTTACTTACTTTCCCTTTGGGGTTAATAAAGTATCTCTGAATTGAATTGAGTTAAATTCTACGGTGGCAATTCAGAATAGTGACGACTAGCCATGAGTTGGTTAGAGGTAGCAGGTTTTTACTACGTTTTAATACAGAAACAGGTTCAAAAGTGCAAACATTTCTCAAACCTAGCTCAAATGGTTAACTTTCATTCTCAGCATGTCGCTCGTTCATTTGCTCCAGGCCTGTGGGAGAAGGGATGCAACTATAAGATGCCGGACTGGACTTGGGCAGCCCTGTTTTCAGTCAAATGTCCCTACAAGAGTTTCTTGTTTACAAAAAAAATAGCAATAATTATGTTGCTCTACAAAGAGTAAAATGGTGCACTATCCTCCTATGCAAGAAAGCATTTTTAAATGAACAATAAGTGTTTTTTTTCTACTGTTAATTGGACTTACACTAGTTAAGATAGCAATGGTCTGAATATTAAGAGAGGTAAATAGTACAGTAAAACTCTGGGGTCTCAAATTTTTAAAGTCTTCCCAGATATTTGATTTTTGCTTAGGTTTTTTTTTTTTTTTGCACCTCACTTAATTTTTCTTTTACCAAGTGAGTATTTAGCAAATGAAAAAAAATTGCTCAAAGTGGACCTTCCTCTCTCAGACCAGTCCAGAGACTTGATAGGTGACAGAACAGACCTCTCAACCCTGGTCCTCAGGGCCCACTATCCTCCATGTTTATTTTATTTTATTTACCTACAGTCACCTAATCTATTTGAACAGGTGATTAACAGGCACCTGCAGCAATTGATGGCATGCTGAGGAGGAACGTGCAGCAGCTGCAGGACTCAGCTGCAAGGATTCTAACAAAGACCATTGGGAGAGATTACTTCACTCCAGTTGGTAGGTTTCTGCACTGTCTGTAAGTTTTCCAATTGATTTTAAGGTGTTTTTAACAAATTTTAATAAATAAAGGCCTTTGTTTGTTTTATAATGCATGTCCAGATTTAATCATCTAGCTTCTGCTCTGGGGTAAAGTTAAAGGAGTTGGTCCCCTTTTAGTCAACCCCACTATTTCAATGCGATCGTGTCCCTCAGCATGACTCCGCTGCCACTGTGCCTGACACTGGCCAAATACTCCACTAAATATTCTTCTCAAAATTTTGGCCCAACAGCTCAATCTTTGTCTCACCCGACCGTAAAAAAAAAATGACCTGCAAAATTCATTCGGCTTTTATTTTTCTTTTTTTATATATATATATATATATAAATACTGATGGATTCATTATTTGTGCGTTGGCCTGTGCATCAAAAATAAAACATTCGATATTACATCATGTAAGAACTGTAACAGCTACCGCTTCATTAATTCAACAGCATCATATAAAAAAGGAACCACTGCTTTGCTGTTTTCCACAAAAGCGAATGTGTTGGGGTGTAAAACGTGAACGCTAAAAGTTTAAAAGAGCAGACGAGACAGCCGTGACCTTCACGCAATCGCCAGCATCCTCGACAGCAACTCATCACGGCCAGAGTCCAGCTCATCCTGGACCTGGCTCAGCTTTGGGGGTCTGACGTGGCTCCCAGCAGGGAGGTGGATAAGGACTTGGTGAGCTCATATCAGATTAACATGACCTGAAAACCACGCGTCATTGTCATGGAGCAGCGTTATGAAACAGCAGGGTGCCTACAACCACATCCACCATGCTTCAGATGTCAATTGGGGGGGGGGGGGGGGGGGGTGAGAGGGGAAATAAAGGGTGACGTGGGGGGGGGGGGGACGCTTCTGTGAATCCTCTAGGCGTGACAGGTAAATTCATACACGTACACACTAGACGCTGAGTGGTTGGCCAAGTCTCTGGTATGCCAAATAAACTGGATGGGGGTGAAAATAGTGCATGAGTTCATCACATCTGCAGCTGTTCGCGGTGCACAGCTGGGGGCCCGTTTGTAGATGTGATCACGTCATTCACGTGGGGGTTATACATGTAACTGGGTGCATTAAAGCAGGGGGGGGGGGGGGGGGTAAATGACCGAGGTCTGCGTGCAGCACAACAGGCGGCGTGACACACAGCAGCACTGCTGGTATTATCGCCGCTTTAACGCCAGAAACCGCCGACTGAATTTACGCCATGCCGAACGGGAGACGCAGCCAGCGCGGGGCCTAAAAGCGCCGGTCTGTCTCCGCTCCGTGGGCAGCAATGCGGTAGTCGGGCCGCCGGGGCTGAGCTGGAAGCCCTGACAGTCCGAGGAGGGACGACGACTGGAGGCGGTGGCTGCACCAGTCAAACCTACCTTCTCCTTTCGCCGCTCCCAGGAAGCTCCCATGCATCCAAAACGTGGGTCAAACTCTCTCCCACTCGTGTAACAACAGCGGTGACGAGGGAGAAAAAAGGTCACGAGGAACCACAGTCGCTCCCACCCGCGACTGATGACGGACAGACCGAGCCCCGGCTCCGAGATAACTCCAGCGGCAGCGCGAGCGCGGAGGAGCCGAAGCAGGCAGAGACAGAGCTCCGAGGAAAAGGGGGTGACGTCATTCCGCACGGTTTACGTTCGCTCCGTTGAGAAAGTTTGTTTGGCAGCGTTTTATCGACTGAAATGTGACACATACGGCACAAAATAACTCTGAATTGTAATTTTTGTGCATGTTTTGACGATTTAAAATGTCTTCTCTGAAGCTAAAACCGTGAAAAAAATTACCAAATTATAAAATTCAAGCGGTTTTTACGTCTTGTGGAATACAAATAGAATGAACAGAATTTGGTTAGCTCTTCTTATTTATTTAACATGATAAAAATACAAAATTAATCAAAAGGAAACGACAGATTTCCCACTCTAGAATCTCCGCCTCCATGCTTTCACTCCGTGAGGTCACTGTTCTTGAATAAAATATTTAAAAAAAATTGGACAAAGGGGGGGTTATTCGGTTCCTGATGACGTATACATTTTTTATGCTTATCCTCGTCCAGACCAATCAAAACCATAGATGTATGTTTATCTATCTTTTTCATCTATATCTCTTTAGTGGTGAAAAGAAACTGGTTAGGGTACCTTTGTGCATAATATGAAACAGCGCCTCCATTATACAGTCACAGTCTAATGGTGGTCACGAAATCAAAATCTGAATTATGGAAAATCTGGGCAAATTCCAAACCACATTAAACTACTACTCATGTGTTTTGAATCCAATAAAAACCCTTGTAGTTTATTTTAAACCACTTTTAATTCTTTATGTCTGTTGAAAAACAAACAAAACAAAAAAAATCAATAAAAAGCGCATCACTACAAATGAAATGCATGTACTAATCACAATTTAATCACAAATAATCCTGTTTCTTTTATTTCCAAACTTGAAGGAATATTTCAGATTTTTTGTTATGAATGCGATTTTGTAACAATCTTTCTGGTCATAGTAACCGCCTGTTAGAAAGGTAAAGTCGTGTAAAAATGTAAGACTTTTGAGCAGAATACACAAACTATTGAAGTTACATTACCTCACCTTTTGACAAGGCAGTTCTCAATAATTTAAAAACAACCATATGAGGATTTAAAGAATGAAATAACAATTATATCTCACTATACTATAGATTTTAAGTGATTATGTGTTGTCTTCTTTCCCCCTCTGTCCTTTCGTTCTGTCTCACCATCTATCATAAAACCCAATTAATGCACTGTAATTGTTAGATAATGTAGTAATAACAAAATAAGCCAAGTTTTCTGTAATTTTATTCCTACCGTTAGACAGCGTTCATACAAGTTATTTTATGCAAAGAAAATAAAGTAGTGTCATTTATAGTTCCATTAAAAAAAATACTATGTTCTACTCATTGACAGAAATGTCACGTTAATTTTGGATTTTAAATCATGCATTTGCTTTGATTCTTTTACTGTATGCTAGTTTTACAACCTTCATATTCCAAGAATTTAAAAAATAAGTGTTTTTGTAGATTTCCTTTAATTCACAGTGTCATAATTATAATGGGATCAAAGACATAAATACATTCCCAGTAATATTTAAATAAAAGTCTCTTGGCAGGTTGTAGACTCCCTACATGCTTATTGAAGACATGGAAAGACTGGTGGGCGTCTTGGCAAACACCCACCTTCTAAGCATAATCCATATATTTACAGTAGGGTAATGGTCATGGCCATTCTAGGTTAATGTTAGCCCACTTTATTAATCTAAACACTTAATCTAAACACAGTCACAATATGTGTTTTGGATCACCGTTGGAACACTCAAATTTGTCCAACTTATATAGATCTTGCTATTGCTTTCAGGTGAAATGTCAGAATTTGGAGGTAGTCCTCCATTTTCATTATTCCACCAGCAAAGCCCTACTAACACAGGCAGCAAATCAGACCCTCAGCATGATACTACCACCTTCATGCTTGACAGATGGTGCCGGTTTTTGAGCCTTACTGTGACTCTTCCAAACATTTGTCCTGTAATTTAGATAAAATAGCAAAAGATTTATATCTTGCTTGACCATTCAACTTTTTTCCAGGTGGCACTTGGCTTGTCCATGTGGACAACCGAGGATTCAGTGGAACCCGAAGGAGTCGGTTTTTGGCAGTTGCTTCTTTTTTGGTCAGCACTCCAGTCCTTGTTGGTATGAAATTTACTTTGTCATGGAAAGTGACTCTAGTGTTCCAGTATTTTTCCATTTCTAGGTTTGCACCTGTGGTTTTTGGGTTCCTTCTAAACATCCGGACCAATTTACTTCTCATTTGAGGGTGACAGGTCAGATCAGATGTCTTGAACTTGGATACAAATGGGTTAAATTGAATGCTCAAACAAAACAATCATGACAGAAATTGTTTCGTAAACAGACAAGGCAACTTAACATTCAGCTTTTGAAAAAAAGCCCTGATCTCGTAGTATCCGCTGTAGCTCTTTGAACTCTGTTTAAAAGCTGGGTCTGCGGCAGAATATCAATCCATTTAAATGAACTCTACTAATCATCCAATGAGGAGTTATCAACAGTAGAAAAAAAAAGAAAAACTAAAAGACAACAGGGCAGTTTAAAAATAATACTTTATTAATTTATTGATTGGTAGTGCTCATAGCATTACACATCATACAATATAAAATACAATCAGAAAGATGTCAATCAAGTTATCTGTTTAACCACTATAAAAACAAAACAAAAGGAACAGAATCTGTTATGTACAGAACATCATTGTCATAAGATCCAAACAGTTGTATGTTTTATAATAAAATTATTTATAATTATTTTATTTCACTGTTGGAGTGCTTTTGATATGATAGAATAATCCCTATGACAGCAAAAACTACAGAAACCTAAAAAAAAGGCTTAGTGGGACACCTTTGAACTCGCCTTAGGACAAGAAGTTTAAATTAAGAGAGAATTATTATATTTAAAAAAAAAATAAGATTATTGTTTATCTGTTCTCCAGGCTTTTCATGAATTTATCAAGAAATTTATAAAATGTAACTATTATAACTATTTTTTTTTATTTCACAATGAAGGAATTTAATGACCCTAACAAACAGACAACGTAGGTGGAGAATTAATGACCATGTCATAATGTACATTCAAAATCCAAGTTTGCGGTCCATATTGCACAATTGTAAACACTTCAGTGTACCATTTCATTTAGAGAAGTTTTTGGCTCAACTAACGGTAAAAAGAGGCACAGAAGGTTTCTTTGGCTGTGAACATCTTTGAGAGAGTGTTTTTATGGATTTTTTCCATAAAGCCATGGTAAGATTTCACATTTCATTTTTTTTTTTTTTTTTGCATTTTATCATACCCTTTAAACCCTTCTTTGCTCTGCAGCTTTGTCTTTATAACTCACAGTATCATACACACTCTCACATCCACTTAAAAACCCCTGGTCCCCACGCTTCAGCCTAACCCTGCCACAAACACCCAATGTTTGATTGCACAATTGCTCCATAAAGCACCCAAAGCAACCTGTCTCATCTGCTGGGCTTTGTAAACTGTAATTATTCCACAGTCACAGACTTGGCCAAGTTTCTGGGGCAGTCAACCTGGAAAAAGAGAAAGAGAGAGAGAGCAGTTGGTTAAAGCAAACTAAAGGAGATGAAGGTACTGAAGGTACTATAATGTCATGTTCCCATGAATTCAGACAGAAATGTTACCTTTAAAAAAAGGTACCCCATGAATGACAACTACAAAAAAGTTACTTCTCTTTTACATGGAAAAGGAACAGTACCATTTCAGAAAACAGTTGCAATGTTGACGCTACAGGCGAAAAAGCGAGCAACTATGAAAAGAAACTCCGGAGGAACACCTCAATGACTTGAGCTTAGGTCTGCTGTAATTCTGCTTTTTTTTTCAGTAAACCTATGACAATTATTTTAGAATTCTCATTCTAATTTGATTATATAAAAATCTGAACAACATTGAATGGACCTCCAAGTCAACACTCGGTGGGGTATGTGCAACTACCTTTCATGGAAATGCAGCCGTAGCTCGTTTGGGGGCATGTCTCTACCAGCTTTGCACATCTAGAGACTCAATTTCTTGCCTATTCTTCGTGGCAAAATAGCGCAAGAATATTCAGAATGAACTGAGGGTGTCTGTAAACTGACATTTTTAAGTTTTGCCACAGATTCACAACCAGATTTGGGTCTGAACTTTGACTAGGCCATTCTAATATTTGACCATTCCACATGTTTAGGGTCATTGTATTACGGGAGGACGACCCTCTGGCCCAATCTGAAGTCTTTTGCAGCTGAAGAAAAACATGCCCTCAGCATGATACTGCCACCGCCATGTTCAGTGTGATGTGCAGTGTTGCACGTTTACCGTAAGTAATTGCTCTACATACATCTTGTATGAAAACCTAATAAGTTCAACTTTATTATAATCTGACTAAAGCACCATCTTCTGCATGTTTGCTTTTGCACTCCAAACAGATGGACTCCAAATATCTAGAAAAAAGGAGCTCTGAGGGCAATTGTTTGAACTACATGTTTTTTTTTAATTTGCATCAAACTAAAGGACCTGAATGCAAAAGCATACTGAACCTAACAGATTTCTTATTTGTAAAAAAAAAAACAAAAAAAAAAACAACCTAGCATACATTATCAGTGTTTTCAAAGTTCTCACAGTGATAATAAAAAAGCCCATTTCTGATTCATTTTGGACCGATCTATGAAAAGCAATGTCACTGAATGTTACGCTGCATCAAATCACAGTCCACCGACCGCTGTGGTTTCCATACATGAGTCACAATATCTGAATCTGGCACAAAATGTCCGATGCGTGTCAAAAGTTCTTGCGGGTAAGAAAATCTGCTACTCACATCATATCCTCGCAGGACAGCTAAGTGGAAGGACAGCAGCTGCAGGGGGATGACGCTGAGGATGCCCTGCAAACAGTCCACAGTCTGTGGCAGCTCGATGGTCTTGTATGCATTCTTTATCACCTCCGAATCATCTTGACAACACAGAATAATCGGTCGGCCCTGTTGGAGAGAGAAGCCAAGATGTTGGACACCTTCTAGATTGTGTCTGACGTGCTTCCTTCAGCAAAATAAGTGTGTGTGTTATTTTTTTTCCCAGAGCCTACCGATCTGGCAGTGACCTGCTCCAAAGCGTTCTGACACTTAGTGTAGCAGCCGTCGCGCATGATGATCATGATGACGGGCATGTGTTTGTCGATGAGAGCCAGAGGGCCGTGCTTCAATTCTCCGGCCAGGATGCCCTCAGAGTGCATGTATGTGATCTCCTTAATTTTCTACAACAGAATAAAAGGGAAAGATAAAACTTACTGAGATCCCTATGAGAGATCACTTTCTAGCTGTAACACTATGTAACTCTAAACCAGGCATGTCCAAAGTGCGGCCCGGGGGCCATTTGTGGCCCCTGTGCTGATTTTGGGTGGCGCTCTAACTGCATTTCAAGAAAGATTTGGTCCACCAGCACAGGCTGATGCAGATGGAAGATTTTAGTTTTTAACTAGGGCAAAATTATTCTAGAAAAGTTAAAATCCTATAATTGAAAATGTTAAAGTTTTCATCTTTTAATAAACACCCTTTTGTCATTCTCTTTAATTTCCTAGTAACATCTATCCAATGACATTTAATGACTCAAATTCAGACTTTGGTGCATAAAAATGTGCTTTGAACTAAATTATTAAAATTGGCTAATTACAGCAAGTGTTTTCAAAGAACAACCGACCCAAATACTGTTCTGATATTGCTAGACCAAAAACAGTTCATTATTGTTAAAGAGTCAAATTAAATTATTCTAAATAATTTGCAAACTGGACGACCATCTTCTAATACGACAAATAAGCAAAATAATTTTTTTTTTAAACATTGGATATACAGTGATTTACACATTCATTTCCTACAAAGGACTAATTTATGTATTTAAAATTATCATATTTTGTAGCGCAAGCAAATTAACATATTTTCTTGGTTTAAAAATGTTTTTTATTAATTTTTTGGCCCTTGAGTTCCTTTGACTTGACAATTTTGGCCCACGTACTGAAAAGTTTGGACACCCCTGCTCTAAACTAATCAACTTAGCTTCTAATCTGTAGTGTTTTAGTAATAATAATAATGATAATACATAAATATACATATACATGTATAAAAAATGCATATTTTTATGTTATACCAGGGAGAACTTCTTTTAAGTAGATGTAGTACTGGACTGATGTAGTACTGTGTGGGTGTAGTACTTTAACTCACCAGCGCCCCCTCAAGGCAGGTGGCATAGTTGTACCCTCGGCCCATAACCAGAAGTGACTTTTGGTGATGCAGTTCATCGGCGATCTCCTTAATCTTCTCATCCACCGCTAACACCTGTTTTATCAGCTCTGTGAGGGTGTGTAAAAGTGAACAGTGGTCAGATAGGCATCTGAAGGGTTTATCTTGTCTAATTCGGTCTAGAATGCTCGTCCACATCCAAAGAGTTATTTCCGTTCATATGTTAGATCCTACGATTGATTATACTGACCTGGAAGCACCTTAAGTGCGTTGATAATATCCGTCCTTCTCTTCTGCAGTGAGAGTCTGTCTTCGCTCATCATCAAGCCAAACATGATGAGGGACACAAACTGGCTGGTGTAGGCCTAGAAGGGCGGCACACAGTAAACGCATGAGTGAAACCCCATCCAGTTCAGCATAAATAAATATGGTGTCAAATCACACAACTCTGTGTTCCTATTGTATGACCTACTCTTTTACTCTGTCATCAAAAATACCTCAATTGCTTTGTATACAAACAAAACTTCTTAGGTTTGTTAAAGTTGCTTTACATTAAAAAAACATGTAAATACATGTAAATAAAATGTGAGACTAAAGCTGCGGTGTCTGAATGCAAAACGTCTTTTTTGGTATAGAGCTGTATTTTCTGTTGGGTTTAGCTAAAAGTATACCAATTTGCTATTTTTTCAATCTGCAGAGCTGGAGTTCACCTAAACTCATCCCGGGTTCGAATGTCATCATAATTTGCCTGTTATAATGATTTTCTTAAGAGTTAAATACGGATATCCCTTGTGGGGTTGCAAGGGGTCTCCAGCTGTCATTGGGCGAGAGGTGGGGTACACCCTGGACAGGTCGCCAGTCTGTCGCAGGGCAACACAGAGACAAACAGGACCAACAACCATTCACTTACACCTAAGGAGAATTTAGAGAGGCCAGTTAGCCTAACAGTCATGTTTTTAGACTGTGGGAGGAAGCCGGAGTACCCGGATGCACAGGGTGAACATGCAAACTCCATGCAGAAAGACCCAGGGCAAGGGTAGGACTTGAACCCAGGACCTTATTGCTGCAAGGCAACAGCGCTACCCCACAATTGCAGCCACTGGTACATCCTTTCTAATCCACACAAAGTCGAAATGTTATGTTCCGGCACAAATTTAGACACTTCTGCCGGTATTTAGATAAATGCATTTTAGTAAATTGCAGATAACCCCAAAGCTTTTTGTGGATGTCGACATGTTTCTAGCTTAATTACCCGATGATACCAATTCCTATCAGAAAGAGTGGAGCTAATTTAAAGCCTCACAAAGTAACGTTTTTAACTTAATACAGTATATCCTCCTCTAAGTCCCTTTGATGGTACTATAAGTGATTATGAGACGATTAAGGGGTCTGTCATCTCCCCCTAGGGTCGTCGGGATTATAATGTTAGCCTGTTTCATCTATTCCAACATCAGCTCTCATGTGTGCTTGGGGTCATTGTCCTGTTGAAACACCTAAATATGTCCCAATAGTTTCAACCTAATTGTTGATTTGAGATGAAGCAGAGGAATCTGGAGGTCCTTTCTCTTTTTTCATTGTTCCAGTCACTTTGTGTAAAACACCAGCAACACCAGCAGTGAGACGTTCCCCGCAGCATGACACCGCCACCACTATGGTTGTCTGTTGAAGTGCTTTAAGGATTTAAAGCCCGATCCTGATTCTTCCAAACATTGTTCTTGTCTTTGCGGCCAAACAGCGCAATCCTTGCCTCCACTGATTGGGAAATGTTTCTCCAGAAGGCACTGAGCTTGAGAGTATCGATTTTTTTTTCTTTTCTTTTTTTTTAAAAGCTTAAGGCTATTTTCTTGGTCAATACCCTGTCAGTCCACGTTGATGTTAGATTTTCACTAACTTTCCCTGGTTGCTTCTAAACATCCTGAACAATTTTCATTCTTTTCAGGATGAATCAAATGGTATAAAACGTTGAGACCATTTGGAGAGCCAGGAAACCCCCCCCCCCCACACACACACACACACACACACATAGAAACTGGTTTTAGAATAGATAAAGCAGGCTAATATTATGTGTACCCTTTTAAACACGTACGAACCCTGCTTAAAATCCAGCTCTGTACCCAGAAAGTAACCAGTTTTAAAAAAGCTCTGCCCATGCTAATAAGAGCACTTGGCAAATATTTAGAGAGAATTAAGCCTGGGCGTTGCATGTGGTTAGAAAAGGCATGCAGTTTCTCTGCAACTTGCCATGTCTATATCCTGGCTTGTGTGATCAGAGAAAATGTGCAATAAATTCAAACAAGTCCACCACAGTTCTTGTTTAGTGTAAATCCCTGGAGATGTTTGTTGTGCAAAAGTTTCATCCAGAAAAACAGAACAGTTCAAATAAATAATAATTAGCCCCAAATGATTATAATATTCATGCACATGATTGGTGTATGTAGACCGACAATGCATTGATTCCAATTCAAAATTGACATTTCCTGTTCTGTTTCATGTAAAACCTGTTCCACTGCTTAGAAGGAAACCCCTCGTAATAGTGCAATGATGTGAAAATAGAGGAATTAAACCCGGACTGCGCTGTGAAAAGCGTACCTTGGTGCTAGCCACTCCTATCTCCGGTCCAGCATTGATGTGGACCCCACAGTCGGTCTCTCTGCAAATGGAGCTCCCCACAGTGTTGGTGATGCCCACTGTCAGAGCCCCACGCTCCTTGCAGTATCGCAGCGCCATCAGGGTGTCCGCTGTCTCCCCTGAAGGGGCAGAGAGAGTGAAACCTTACGCTCACGTTGTATAATTATAACACTGTAAGGTCAAGCCTAAAGCAGTAGTTGGCACGCGGTTGTCAACGGGTTCCACATGAGAGGCGAGAAGCTGTTATTTCCAAGACATTTTTAGGATCAGGGCCTTAGAGATAGAAAGAAAATAGCACGCGCTCTGGGTGATTCTGGTTACCTGACTGGCTGATAAAGAAACACACGTCGTCTCTAAAGACTGGGGTGTTGCGGTCCAGGAAGTCGCTGGCCAGCTCCACCATGACAGGCAGTTCTGTCAGCTCCTCCAGGATCTGTCTGGTCTGATCAGAAGGAAAAAAAAACAAACACAGCATCAGCATTTGTGCCACTGGTGTTTTCTTGTTTTGAACGTGAAATAATATCATGGAGTCTTCAAAAAGCATAAATAAAAATTGACCGACTGTACTTACAGCGACCGCAGCGTGGAAACTCGTGCCACAGCCAATCACGATTAGCCGTCTGCACCGTTTGATCTCCTTCAGATGGTCCTTCAGGCCTCCAAGAATCACTAGGGAAATAAATGGAAAGACCGTTTCATTTATGAAACCATGACCGCTTAGTTTTCTATTTGGAACGTGGGAGATTTCAAAGAAATAATCCACCGTATTCCTAAAAGATATAGAAAGGTAATTATGCTAAGACAACATGCAAATAGTAAAAACAAGACGTTTAAATTTTATTTTTTTTCTACCTGTATTAGTGTCAAAACAAATCCGGCCTCTCATAGTGTTAACTACAGACTCCGGCTGCTCAAAGATCTCCTTCTGCATGAAGGCCTCAAAGTTTCCTGCAAAGAGGAAGACAACATCAGGATGACCTGGTCAAAGTTTGCCTCCCAAAGAAATGTGAGAAAATATGTAAAAAAAATTTAACCTTTATTTAACCAGGAAAAAAATCCCATTGAGATTAAAAACCTCTTTTTCAAGTGAGTCCTGGCCAATAGGCAGCAAAGTTACATATTGAACAGAGATACATTAAATTAAATGGCAGGTACATAAAAAAACATATCAAGTAAAACAATTACAGATAATTGAGGCCATTTCAAATTCTTTCACTTTCAACTTAAAAGCATTTAAGGATAAATACTCAGTCAAAAAAATATTGACAAAAGTATTGAGACATCCCTCCAAATCATTAAATTCAAACACCTAGGAATGCCGACTGCTGGCACCTATATTTGTGGAAGAATGTTTCGCCCTCTAAATAATTAATGGTGAATGGTTAGTTATACCAGAACAAAGTGGAATTGGTTGTGAACAGCAGTAACTCAGTCACAGAATAAATTACGGTGAAGATTGAGCAAGCTGGGGCTGGACGGCTACAAGGAGATTATGGGATGCCGTCTGCAGGATCTGGACTCCATTTATGCAGAACGAGTCCAAAGAAAGGCCAGACGCATCTCCACTGATCCCACCCACCCAGACAATGCACTGTTTGCCCCTCTCCCATCAGGTAAATGCTTCAGAAGCCTCAAACCCAAAACAAATAAACGTAGACACAGCTTCTTCCTAAGAGCTGTGAGGGCAATCACCCCCTGATGGGAGACTGCAGACCAACAAGTTAAAAATCACCCCACTGTTACTAGCCCATCAAACGTTACTATCACCTTAATGTTACTGCCTACCTGCACACTATCAGCTCAGAATATCTAAATGCACATTGCTGTAAACAAAGCCTCAAATCATCATTGTACAATAAGCACCTTATTGCCTCATTATCTGCTATTTGTGACTCTCCTGAACGCTAACCCCCCCCCCCTCCCCACTGTAACCCTTGTTCATAACCTGTCTCTTTGTCAGTTTTTACCTTCATTATGTGTAATGTGAACCGGAGTGGCCAAAGAGAAATTTTGCCGCAGTAACAAATGAAATTCTCTGATTCTGCAAAAGTTTAGGAGGGCTTCAGATTAACTTCATGAAAAGGGGTTACCACGGCTGAGCAGCTGCTCCCAAACCTGACATCATCAGGTTTTAACGCAAAGTGCTGCTGCACTGGACTCTAGAGCAGAGAAGACGAGGTCTTGGGATTAGAGAATCATGCATTTTAGAATATTTCATTCACCCAACTGTGGGGGGATAGTTTGAGGATAGTCCTTTCTGTGCACAAACCAAGACTCATAAGGACATGGCTGAACAAGGCTATGTGATCCAGGCCACTTCACCCTACATCAGTGTCTGACCTCACACTCTCTCTCCTGGAGCAATGGTCAAATATTCCCATTAACCCTGCGAACAGCCTTCCCATAAGAGTGAAAACTGTTGGGGAAGCAAAAGGTGGCTAAACTTTATATGTTGGATAATGGGATATCATTAAAGCTTAACTGAGTGTAAAGGCAAGCATCTCAAAACGGCAAAGTGCAGATGTGCATTGCTGCAATAATCAGAAGCATAATGATTTCAACTATTCAGCCAGCAGAGGGCGAGCAAGTATCTTCTACCGCCTTGTAGTGGCTCCATATAATAATGCTGAACGCTCCTTATATGAAAGTATCTGTTAAGTTTTGCTTCCAGTGAAGCTAACGTCAATTACATTGAAACAAAAGCAATTAAGCATTCTAAAAACAAAAGTCCTTTTTCAGCAGTTTTCTAACCTTTCATGATCTGCTGCAGCTCCATCTGCAGCGTCTGAATGGCTCTCACTGGATCGTCGCCGGCCTGCCGGTTCACCCGGTGGATGGAGAGCTCCCCCCCTTTGACGACTGCCACGTCGTCGTCCTCCATGTACAGCACCTTGTTAGTGTGCTCAATGATGGCACTGTGGAAGCAGAAAGAAGAAGTATTTGTAGATGTAGTTGCACAGACGAGGAGCAGTAATGGCGCTACAAAGTTGAATATCACGTCTCCATGCTTGATTGACTAGAGAAATGCTTCCTCACCTCGCATCAGAGGCAAAGTAGTACTCCACGGGCTTGCCATCTCCGTTTGAGTTGATGGCATTGGAGGAGTCGGTGCGATTATGGCTGTTCTCGTGAACTTCCTCCTTCTGGTGACCTACAGAGTTTGAAGTCAAGAGTCAATGGGTTAACGCAGATCTTTAAGTAGTAAATGTCCAGCTTCACTGTTCGTGGTTTTAAGTTTATAAACAAGTCTTCAGAAATCATTTCAGATGACAGAAAATACCAAATTACACACATTACAGATGGATTTCCCAAACCCCCTTCTCCTACTGAGTCACCTGATAGATACAAACTATCCTCTTGTCAGATATATATATATTTATGCTAATTTAATTCAAACAGGATGTGTCGCACTACTGATATCCAATCAATCGTTGCTGAAGTCATCGCGGCTGACATGAGAAACATAAAGCATGAAGCAGCTTTACAGGGAAAGAGACGGCTTCATCTGTTCGAAAACTGACACTACATTTTTTTTTTTTTTGTTTTTTTACTTTTTAGTTGTTATAAAACATTAGTGTCTGCTTTGATCTTGCCGTTTCACTTAAAATTAGAATCATGATTTATGGAACCTGTGCAGCCGGGAACCCATATTTCAGCCGTGCTGTAGAGCTGGTTCACAAAGTACACCTCCAGTCTAAGCTCGAGACACACCTGTCCCTTCGGTTGAAACGAGCAGGTTTCTGACACATTTGACTGATGATGAACTCAACCATCTCACCGCACCAGATTCCATATTATTAGGGATCTCATTAAAGCCGCAGGCTCGCTGCATCTTTTTACTTTGAGTGAAATTATTTACTGCAATTCCTGTCCCTACAGAGCATTACTCACACAAGTAAACAGACAAGTCTCTCTTGTCTTGTGTAGCGTTCTGTCATACTCAGTAGTAGTTTTTCAGTCATTTCATTGTTAGGAAAAAAGAAAGAAAGAAAATTCAAGCTTTTTCTTTCCTTACACTTTTAAAACACCTGGCCAGAAATTTCCACCTTCCTTGAAACAATATAATTGTGCTGCTTTGGACTTTGCACCCGTGTCCAATGGATAATTGAAAGCTGCTGATAAGATAGCGAAGAATAATTCCCGTAGCTCAAGGGAAGTAAAACAAACAACAGCGCTAGCAGGCTGCCGCTAACGCGGGCCGCATATGCAGAGCGGTTCATGGGTTGGGGTTAGGAATGGGGGAAAAGGTATACAAAGTGACCGCAGTTACAGTTTCTAAACTATCTGACATTTCCCAGCATGCCTCTCCTATCGTCATTAAATATTTCATGCCATTTTGATCAGATGCTAAGGGAAACGGCAGAGTGGCTGGAGTGTTCGCTGGCTGCGTGGAGCAAAGGGTAGCGCAGCACTGGCGCCCACACTTTGCTTTGGCTTATTAAACTACTGGGGCTTTTTAAGTCCCTAATTGCGACTAAACATTGACAGAAACTAAAGGAGCACCAGGCATCACTCTTACAAAGGTGAATCTGCTTTAAAATCAAAGCTGGGGACCTACAACTGCAGCTGACTGCTAGCTAGCTACCTGAGTGCTGGCGGATTATCCAGCTGATACAAGCTTTGTGTACTCGTGCTCCTCTACAACAAATAGACCAGAACAGCAAAAATGTTTAATATTCTGCACAATAAGCACGTTTACTTAATATGGTGTAAAAAAATCTGGCCAGTTTTTGTTATTTTATTTTATTTTTGTTGTTTCCCAGTTTTGATTCTAATACAATTAGATCACGCTAAATACGTTGGTTCAAAATTCTGTGCGAACGTGGCGCTTTTATCCAGGGCTATTACACAGATGGGCATCCCTAATTTGGAAATAAACAAAAAGATGCTTCCTACAAGTTTAACTTTAGTATTGAAGGACAGTTGTGAAAAAGACTAGACAGAGACGTTCAACAGAAACATTTTAAGCAGGCGTCTTTCTAAGAACGGCATGTGAGACAGAGTTATTGAGCAATAATAATCAGTGACCTAAAACATCTCTTCTTTCTTCAACACAAGGTCTTTTGGCAGACAGCGTGAGGTTGTTGCTGTTGGCTGCGGCAGGCAAAAATCAGAAAAGCTCGAAACCACAGAACACGAGAACAGTATCCAGGAACATGAGAGAAATATTTCATATCCGGTGTTGGCGTTCTTATATTTGGTGTATGAGTTCCCACTGAACCTGCTGAAGCTCTGTCTGAAAATGATTTTACTTAATTAGTTACTTAAGAACAAAGTGTGGTAGTTTAGTTCCTTATTTACAAAGACTTATCAATCCTCCTTGAGAGGAGTCTAACCCAACAGTGAACAAGAAAGTTTCAGTCTGCAACACATTAAAAACACATTAATGACCCAGTGTGTTCCCATAAATCTCTCTTTAAATCAATCTCATTTAGACCTTTGGACTGCTCTAAATATTCTCACCTGGTGTATGTGAATGGCTGAAGGAAGGATAACAAATATTTGCTATTTATTCCTGTTTGAATTTGCCAAAACTGTGGTTGAGCTCTATCTTGTGCTGAGAGCACTGAGAGCTAGACCTGCATGATATTAAAACATCTTGCGATGGCAACAAGGATGGTAAATATTGCGATGACTATATCAGCTGCCATTTATGCCAATTTTCTGCCTTCCTCTCTCTCTCATCTGTGCTTCTTACACGCTGTGCCCTTCAGCATTTTTGGGCAATGGGCTTCGTGTCCTGTGTGAGCATCTGCTGCTGTGAGACTCTGTCCAACTGGCGAACTTTGACAGTAGCATTAAAAACGGAAAGTCATAACACTTGAACTATATTAGCCAACAATGATTTCACTCCAAACGGTCCTTTACGGCGTTAATGCTGCACACCCCGATTCTGTAAAGCCGATAAATCTGCTCTGTCTAGTGCAGCCTTACTGAAAGCAATACCCCAGGAACCTGTGTGCAATATTTATTTATGTATTTATTTACTTGCCAAGGCTGTTTCTATTAACAGTGACATATTTTTGTCTCGGTATTATTTACACATAACAATTCTGTCTATGTTGTTGTAGTCAGGCTTTTTTTTTCAGAAATGTGAAAGCACAATTGAAACAAAACGTACACCTTATCACTTCACTTGTATAATTATGGATCTATTTTTCTATTTATCTAATGTATGTTTAACCTAAATTTATTTTTTTTAAATAGTTCTTTACTAACATGTTGGCCTTGGTGTGCTCTGTCTGTCATTGTGATGCGCTGACCCCATGAACTTTCTTAATGAGGGACAAATAAAAGGCTATTTTTTTATCCATGCGATTCTAAAATGAATCATACTTTACTATTTAACAGTTTTCACTTGCTTTGACTATTAAAATGTATGTGAAAGAACGATTAGAAAATCATAAAGTAGAAATAAAATACAAATAGATACACGAGAAATATAAAAATTTATAAATAGAAGCCCTCATTTATTTCAAATGCAATCCAGATAGAAAATATACTAGTTTAAAATAAGAGTATCTTCTCTTTATTTTGTACTTTTTAATAGCAACAACCGTTAATTCATTGAGGAAGTGGTGAAAACGTATTTCACTAAAGAAACTAAGGATATTTATAAATGCAACCCATGCAAACACCTGAGCTAACCAGAATCGTATCTGTAATAAACAACATTTAATGTTGTTTATTACAATCACAACCATTCTTTAAGGAGATACACTTGAAGCTCTAGGTGCTGCGGGGAGATTGGAATGCGGCTGAAGGAAATGACAGCAGGAGGAAAGGAACAGAGCTTACCACTTTTGTACTGCACGGGGATGTGCTCGGTTAGCAGCTCGTGTTCGCTTCGCACGCCAATGAGCAGCGGACTTCCTCTCCTGCCGAGACGAGAGCGGAGCAGGCGGAGCGGAGGAGAGGAGAGGGAGTCGGAGAGAAGGAGCGTTAGTGGGAGAACGATTCGGCTTTTTAGACACAAAACAATGTCAGATACAATCACGCTCTCTGCTTTATAGCTTGATACCTGATCCTATTGTGTCATTCCATGTAAAAAGAAAGTTTGTTTTCCCACCGGCCTTAACTTCCATTTGTTTTCTTCCTCATCACAATAGTTGCACCAAATGCAATGCAGTTATAAACCTAAACTAACCTTCTGGCTGATCATTTTCAGCACTGCTTAATTCAAATTCATCTTTAGCATGCTAAGCTAAAGGTATGATTTCTATCATTGTGTTGCTTAAAGACGCATAAAATGGGTCTGAATTCACTAATTAATTCTGTAAATGGAGGAAAGTATGAGGCAATTATGAGCAAATCAGACAAAGTTAATTGTAAAACTAGACTACGGCCTACAGAATGTATTCATCGTCTGCAATCAACCTGTGTTTTTTCTGTCACAAATTGCAAAAATGAAAGCAAAAATGACGATAAATGATATGCCCTTTAAACATTAAATCTGCTTAAACACTGACTACTAAAGCTTCATACCACCATTATGATACCATAATGGTTCCCTGTTGCCTCGTGGAATATAAAAGCTTATACCTAAGGGAAACAATTAGATTTTAACAAGTTTCAAACAATTAATTAACACATACATCTGGGTGCAATACCAGATACATCACATAAACCCATCAGATTATAAGGTGTACTCTACTATTGATATATACTGAATATATACACTTTACATTTATGGCAGTTTCTCTGACAAGAAATACTTCACACATTCTGTTTCCAGTACGTTCTTTTTACAGGAGGGTCACTGGTGGCGCACTGCGTCCTGCTTCCACTCCCCATGTAAATAGTCACCAGTTTTAGAGTAAATAACCCCCTAATGCAAACCTGGGTTCACTTTAAAAGTTCATAAAACACTGGTCACATAAACCTCAGCAACACTGAGGTCCACTTTGGTGTCAGCCTCTCTTAGGCAAGCCATTACTTTTCGCATCCGGTACCGAGAGTATCATGTGTTACAAGTAAAAAAAACAAAACAACTAATTTATAACCTTTAAACAGAGCCTCGCTAAAACGCTCTGAACTATCCTTTTAACGTGAGTTCACGTTTCGACGCCACATCTCAAGCAGCCTCTCCTTACTTTTTGTCTTCCTATTGTACGGATCAATCTTTTGTCCCTGCGCAGCCTTTCACCAGGCGCCACGTAGACACGCGCTCTTTGATTAATGCAAAGGGCGTGGGGTTTGGTAAGGGAGGCTTGCAAATAGAAACGGGGTCAATAGACGAACGGGTTGCAGGTTGAAAACTGCACACCGAGCACATATCGTGTCGTTGTTGTTTGCCGCTTATTATTTTCTCTTTAATTCGAAACGTCTCGGTGGGAGAGGGAAAGATAATAAAAATGTGGCCAAGCAAACACTTTAAATGGATGACTAACGGAGGGATGGGAGGTCGAAGAGGGAAAAGCAGAAATGAAGACAGCAGTCGTCCAGCTGGGTGGCTGATCCTTGATGACGCATGATGGATGGAGGCAGTTACGTCGGCCAGTATCCCCCTCACTCCGTCCTTGCCAGCTATGTCGGACATTTAAACCAAGAAGCTGGTGTTTTGCAGTAGACTCTGCATACTGAAAGAACCTGGTGACGGCGTTTCCTGCGAGCACGCGGTTAACAGACGACAGCAAGCGCGCTGCCAGGTGGGTTGTTTGCATAAACCACAACCTTGACCAAACCAATTTACCAGCCCTGCTCGCTTCTTGTAACGCGAAGCTTCCGCCTTCGCCCTGATCTGTGACAGCTCACTGACCTGGGGAAGCCATAATGCTATATAAAGTTGATAAAAGTAATTAACCTGATAGGGTTGTTTTTTTTTTGGAGCCGGAGTGTTTCCTAGAACTGCAACAGGAAACTGTAGTCTCTCTGTTAATGAGTCAGAGAAGGGGGGGGGGCGTTGGCCCCACAGCTCGGGGAGAAGCCCAGGAGGGAGACAGGCAGTCTGAACCTCTGGTCTTCAGATGCAGAAAGTACTAACTCACACCACTGGATGGGAATTTACTCACATGACCACAGCTGCCCATTACTGGAAGCAAAGCGCAGAGCAAAGCAGAGTCATGCCGTAATTTATAAAGGGAGGTTTTGTCTCCTTTGGAGTCTAGATAGTGCTTCACTGTGTTAATAAGAGTAAAGACTCATCTGGCCTGAGTCTGGGTAATGGGCCGGTCTCGGTCTCGGTTGTCTCTTTGAACACATCAGTGAATGCTGACTGACCTGGTGGACACAGCCTCTCCAGGGTAATGACGGCTTTTGAAGACCAGGGCAAAGGCTCCCTCCTGTAACACACAGAGACACAGAGGTTGGGTTAACCAAACAAGAATCATAAAATAGAATTGAGAAAGCTTTCTGGATGGGAAGCGAAACGTCTTCAAACTTCGGAAAAAAGTCAATTTTTTATTTTATTTTTTTACTTTTTTTGGAAAGTTCCATCCTAAGATGAAATATAAAATTGTTGATCATCAGCAGGAAGATGGTAAAACATGTCTTACGCCGTATTCTGACCGAGGGGTAGCTCTTAGATGACGACTAAAAGTGGTCCAAAAAAGGGAACCCACGCGCGGTTCAGTTTTCACTCCGATTCATGATTCCCGAATGGCATAAAATTAAAAATTTCAACTGTTTTTCCTGGTATATCTCACGGTGACGCCTGCTTCTCTTACCTTGTTTTAGCACACAGTTAAACGAAACATGTGATGTTAGGATGGAAGTCCCTGAAAATCTGAGGTGTGCAGAAACTTTTGGTTCTTTTTAACCAGGACTGAAAACGCTGTTCTTCTATCCCTTTCAAAGAAAAGTCAAAGTCTTCTTCCTCGGTTAAATCTTTTAAAATGCTTTAACTTTTTATTTTTTATTGAATTTTACCGTTTTATTTCTGTCAATGTAAAGCTTTTTCTGCTATCTTTTAACGCATTCGTTGTCGTTAACATCATCTTTCTTAAACCTTTTTTTATTTTTCTGTGAAGCACTTTGTGTCTGAATGGAGCGGGACAAACAAGCTTGCCTTGCGTCAAGCACCTTTTTAGAATATGCAAAATCTTTTTTTTCTCTGCCTCTGTGGGGGGTGTAAAAGATGTGGGGGGTGGCTTAGGGAGGCCTGGGAGTATTTAGGTACCGAAGGGAAAGACTAAAAGCAATAGGAGCTGTATTGTATAACATCAGCTAGGTTTCGAAAGTGCTGGCTGCACAGCTGCTTGTGGTGCTTACTGGAAACAGAGCTGGCCGAGTGTGGGACTGTGTCGGGGAGAAGAAGGGGGGGGTAGGAGTGCGTGCAGCAGGAAGCAAAAGGAGGGTGTCACCAGTGTGAGGCTGGCCTATCTGGTTTCCATTACTCCCTGTCCAAAAATGCACGTTTTAACTCGAGCTTCATCTTGCAGGGTGAATGAAGCTCTGAAACATTACTCACACTTTGGAAAAACAAAACAAAACAGTCTGCTTCATCTCACCCCAAAGACATCTGATTCGGTGAGTAACAACGTCACATGGGATGCTGTTGGGACAGCATCCATGGAGACCGATTTACACAATAACGTTTAGTTAGAAAAGAAGGCTGATTGCAGCTTCGCGGAGTCTACAAAGAGTAAATGCTCATAGATGTATCAAGGTTTATGACATCGGGCAAAAAGCTGGGTGTCTTCAGTTAAAGAGGTAGGTACAAGATTCCTGCATTCATACTTAATGACGTTGATTGTGGCAAAAAAAGTGGGAGGTAACGTACATTGCATGGTGGTTTTTAGTTAGTTTGTGTTTGTGCTGTGAGCGGCTCACCAGTTGCTGGATCACTCTCTCCACCAGCGTGGAAAAGGTGACGCTGTCGTTCTCTCGATTGTCATAAACGTATTTGATGAGTTTCGGGATCACCTCTGTGTCTGTCTCTGACTCAAACTCGTATCCCTTGGTGATCTGAGGAGAAGAAAAACGTTGGTTTAGCGGATGAAAACAACCTCCTTAGAACCCAAGGATTTGATCGCTTTTCTCCTGACAATCAAAGACTTTATTAAAATCGATCGAGTGTCTAGAACCCTTTTTTTTTTTGGACAAAAGATGCTCACACCATATCTAAGGAGAAAACTTACATTTATGTCTTTTTTTTATGAGAAATGTTCAGTGTGCCCAGGTCTAACCTGGCCTTTGCTGACATATTTAAGACCTTTTCACATTTTATCAGATTGCAACCACAGACTACACTGCATTTTAAGCCGATTTTGTAATTTACAAACACAAAGTGATGTAGAACTGTGAAGTAGAAGGAAAATGAAACAGGATTTTTTTTTTTTTTGTATTTGAAAGTGCAACATTGATTTGTAATTAGCCCCCTATGTCAATATTGTGGAGGATCCTCTTTTCCTTCAGCTAGTGCCTGAAATCTTTACCCAGTCTTCCTTGCAATATAACTCAAGCACAGTTAAACAGGATGAGAGTGTCTGTGAACATCAGTTTTCAAGTGTTTGCACAGCTTCTCAATTGGATTTGGGTCTGGCTGACTGGGCCATTTTAACACATGAATATGCTTTGATCTAAACTACTCTACTGTATGTCTGGCTGCAATCCTGTAAGGTAAAACAGCCTCAGGTCTGCTGCAGCCTCAAACAAAACAAGTTTTCTTCCAGTTCAGCCTTGTATCTAGATCAACCCATTCCCCCATTAACTCTGGCCAGCTTCCCTGTCCCTGCTAAAGAAAAGTATCCCCCTGCATGAAACCGCCTCCACCATGTTTCATGATGGTGACGGTGTACTCAGGATGATGTGCCGTGTTAGTTTCCCACCTCACATAAGAGATTGGCAATCTGAAAACCGGACTTCTCATTGCTTTAAGTAGTGACTAAAAGCTGTCCTGCCAATAGATTCTCCCACATGAGCGGTGGATCTCTGCAGATCCTCCAGAGCACCGCAGTGCTCCATCAGGCGTCCAGCAATCGGGGTTTCGTTTTACACTTGGCCCGCCTGTCGCAACATCTTGTGAGCTTAACGGCTGCACATAAGGTTACACTTAGATTAGCTAGTACAGCGTAATAAAACTTTAATGCTTTATGAGTGCATAGTATAAAAGATCTTAACAATATCATTTTCCAACACCCTGCTTAAAACTTCTCCACAACTTGGCCAATTAATGTTCTCTAACAAGCTTCAGAGAGCTTTACATAATAGCTGAAAAGCCACGGCGATTACACTAGAGACGGGCACACTCTATTTAGGTGACCTTTGACCTTTTGATTTTAGGGACATCAGAGTAAAGGGTGCAAATATACAAACACAGCACACTTAAATATTTTGAAGATTGTAAAATTTCCTTTTCCACTTCACAATTATGGACGACTTTGTGTTATAATAGGACATTATAACTCAGAATGTGACGTTAAAACACAGAATAAATACATCAGAGATTATGGTTTCAATATGACAAAACTTTACTGTTGTTAAAAAGTTGAGACAATAAAACCTACGAGATGATGAAACATGTTAAACTACTATTTGTTTGCATAGTTTGTATAGTTATAGATGTACTTTTTTCAACATGCGACCATGCTGCAGTTCTTACTTTTATAATGTTTAAAGGCGAAAAACTCTGTCCTGAACTTGGGTTTCAAGAGAAAACACATAACCAGATCCTCAGGTCTTGATATTTCATTCAAAGACATCGCCAGCAAAAGCTTTTCTTTGTGGCACCAAAGCCTCCAGCAGAAATACGACCTTCGTCACGAAGGGCGGGTCCAGTTATGGCACTGGCCACTTTGTGCAGAAAGATATTTTATGGGAACTCACCAGGTACTCCTTCAGCTCTTTGTAGTTGGTTATGATGCCGTTATGGATCACGACAAACTCTAAGAAAAAAAAGAGGTAAAAAAAGAGGTTAAAAAAAAGAGGTACAAATTTTTGAGGCTTATGAAACAGAAACTAGGGCTTTAATTGAAGCCGCCACACCTTATACGAATTATATGTCTGGTACGTGGTGAAGCAAGTCTAACTGGCTATTAAAAGAACAAAAATCTGTGTCAAGATGTTGCGCTACGCAAGAGTTTAAAGTGTGCTGACAAAATATTACCACAATTAAGAGGGATTATGAGGGATAACTTTTCAGGTTACAGTCTGTTCTGTTTGCAGGGGGAATCTTCCTTTAGGGAGGGATCGTTTTGTTTAACTTCAGATTTTTATTCCTGAACGTGAGGAAAAAGCTACAGAACATACCTGACACACCTTGAAAAACCAAAAAACAAACGGGTGTGTTCGTCATAAGATTTTGTGCTCTTATAAAAGCACACTTTAAAGGCTGTTTTACAAGATTCCTAATGACATCACTCACAACAAAAGCAAGCCACTATTGAATAAGGTGGGTGTGAAATTCAGCCCTTCTATACATATTTGACCAGGTTAGTAAAAGGCCTTTATTACCATTGTTCTTGTCGGAGCGATGGGGGTGGCTGTTGAGAGCGCTCGGTTCGCCGTGCGTAGCCCAGCGGGTGTGAGCCAGGCCAAAGTGTGTGTGCAGGCTCTCATCGAGGTCAACCAGGTCTTTTTCTGGACAACAAAGATGGAGAACTACATGTCTAACACATCCAGCATGTTGCTTTGACAAATGAAACACAGAAAAAATGACCCAGGATCAAACGGTTCAGAATCATTCGTTTCCCCCGCATGCAAAAACCTCTTTTCGGTCAACGCCAAATTCCTGATATCACGAGACGTAGACTCAACCACGCGGGAACTCACGGTAGATCTCCTCATCCAGAGCCTTGACCTTGCCCTTCTTCTTGATCAGGCAGATACTGTTGTTGTTGAGGTCATGGGTCGTCTTTTTGGGGCCGTCCACGGCGATACCTGCAGACGGAGAACCAGAAAACCCGGATTTTAGATCATTGGAATCTGCGCTATGAGCGCGTTTGTGCAGACGTTGGTCCTGTTCTGACAACTCCGACTGGTTCATATAGGCCCCTTTCCTCACGCATGTCTGACTCATAGTAGGTAACAAATATGTAAACATTGAGTTGAGGTTAAAAATGCAGTCAGATTTGGGTTGGAAGGCATGAACTTGATCCAGCCATAGCACCTTAGCACAAGGTTTAATAAATGTCTGAAAGAGGAATCTGCGGCTCTGCATATGTGCTCAAGACAAAGTAGCTCATCCTGTTCAAATAGGATGGACAAACACAAGGCGTGACACGTATGAACGCGTCTTTCTGGAGCTTAGTGAGCATCCAGGTAATACAGATATTTTGAGTAAGACTTTTTATTCAATTATCTCTATCATATAACTTCAGAATTATATATATAAAAACTCTCTCTGTCAGAATATGACAGATCTAGTAGTTTTCATCTTCAAAACAAGACTTTTTCTAATAAGACCCATATTAGACTTACTAGAAATCCCTTAGCTCTAAAAGCTAGGTGAAGAGATTTGCCTATCTATTTTTATTTGACTAGGTGGATCTTCATAGGCTCTACCTGTTGAACCAGTTTTTACACTGCTATTTTAACAGCGGTGTCCGTTTTCATAGAAAATCGGCACACTGAAAGTTTGATAAGGGGAGGTGTCTACGACCAAGTCCACGTAGCTATACTCCTTCCCGCAGAGTCCTACAATTTGTTTGTAGATTTGTTTCTAACTTTCTAAGATAAGATAGACTTTTTAAGATAAGATAAGATAAGATAGACTTTATTGATCTCACAGAGGAGAAATTCACGTGTCGCATCAGCTCAATAATCAAAAGAAGGTGCCAAAAGGAGGAAACCTGTCAGTGGGACAATTGTCTGACTCTCAGTGATCATCTTTAAAGGGATAGTAAAAGTTAGCTAATTATCATTAATAATTAAAGGCCAACAGTTATTCAGATGGTATTACCTAACTATTTAGAACAGCTTAAGCCGAAGATCCTCATATCCATGGGATACAATGCTACGTTTATCTGCTCAATGACTGATGTTGTATTAAGCAAAGTGACTTTGGCCGAGGCCGCCTCCTGTGTCAATAAGCCTCGTAAGGTGCCACTTGTCAGTCCTCCAAGACCCGAGCAAACCTTTGAATGTGGCAACACCTGCGCGTCAAAGATCGGACATTGCTCTGCTTCTCCGGGTGTTTGAAAGTGATCCTGGTGGAGTGTAGATGTTTAATATTTGCTAATACCATGTTGCGTCCTGCAGATATGAACTTTTTCTGTTTGATTTGTTTTAAATAGCTAAAAAACAAACAAACAGCTAGAACCTGCCTACCAGCCTGACTAGCTGTTAGCTTTCCATCGCTGTGGAGATTTGTTCTGGTTTTTTTTGTTTGTTTTGTTTTTTGTTTTTTTGTCTGTGTTATACAGACGTAGTGCAAATGGGGCATGTTCCTAGAAACAGATGTGTCAATGATAATAACTTCACTGAACCATGTTTAATGGAATTCAAACAATCCCTTTATTCACCAAATTTGACTAAATATTTTCACAACTGCTCTCTATGAAGCTTTGCACTGTCATTTATTCTGTGTGTGTGTGTGTGTGTGTGTGTGTGTGTGTGTGTGTGTGTGTGTGTGTGTGTGTGTGTGTGTGTGTGTGAGAGAGAGAGAGAGAGAGAGAGAGAGAGAGAGAGAGAGAGAGAGAAAGAGAGAGAGCTCGGCAACTGAGTGTCTCACCTGCTGAATCGTACCCTCTGTACTCCAGCCTCTGCAGGCCCTTCACCAGCGTCTCAAATATCTCCTTTCTGGTGCGTGGCACTCGGTAGTTCAGGTAGGCAAAGATCCCTTTCAATTGGAGACAGAGCCAGAAATATAACTCAAATCTTAGTTACAGAGCCAAGCGCTCCTCGTTTTTTTCAATTACTCAGGCTTAGTATTATAATTTCTATTAAGGACTTTATGAACGCTGTCACAAAAGGCTGGAAATAAGGCAGTGAAGTCATACAAGTAAAGTTTCCCCCCCATTTTTTGTTACATTTTACATAATATATGGCCAATTGTCACGTCCAATCTCCACACACATTTCTCTTGCTGATGTGGTGGGTAAAAAGCATCCGTGTTCACTCACATATACAATCAGACAGTGTATGTCTGTAGGCCAGTGTATATTTTTATTATGCGTGTGAGTGAGGTTTGTGAAGGCTACGTGTGAGCAGGAATGTTTTTTGGCCAACGGGCACACAGCTAACCCATTGACAGGACGCGCGCGGTGTTGGAGCAGCCAGGTGGAGAGGCAGGGTGCGGTGAAACCTCTCGCGTTGCTACTCGCGCCTCTCTCTTCACGTGAACGAGGCTCGGCTCGGATGGTTAAAGATTGACTTTTGGTTGTAAAAAAAGGGATTTTGTTGTAAGCGCAGCCGGAGGTTCGCCCTAACATCGCGCGTTTACGGCCCGTGTGGATGCTTGCCAAATGAGTGGAGAAAAGTTCATACCGGTCAGTGAGTCATCTCTGAAAACAGCATCAATCGGCTGCAGCTTCCTTGTCCCGGTGCTTACAGTCAGTCACAGGATATTGACACGTCGCAAATGTGCAACTGTGCGTAAAAAAAAAAAAAAAATCCTTTACGCGTCATTATCCAAGATCGGAAATCACGGTCGTTTAAAGCCCAGTGGCGTTTTCAACTCAAATCGTCCCCACGTCTCGGCAACTAAATGCAGGTCCGGTTGGTTGTCATTGCGAGGGATTGTTGCTTTCGTCGCAAACTGCCACTGCGCGCAAAAGGCTTCTTTAAGAACTAAAAACAAGACCGATTCGCTGGAATGAAGAAGGAGTCTTACCACACATGATTCAAGCTCCTTCGTCGCCGCTGGATACGTTTCAGGCAGGGTGAAAGAGATCAGATATTACTTTGCCAGCTGAAATGATGCTTGGGTCTCTCCGCGTAGAAGTCTAGGATGTAGCGCGCACTCGCACTCTCCTTTTTTCCCTTTAAATACTGCGGCCCCGCCTCCTCCTCTGACGCCTCCTCTCCCGTGTCCTGTTCATGGCCGAATACTTTTTTTCCCTGCCTCTCTCAGGTGTTCAGCGCCTCACCTGTTCTATGTGACAAATAACCGCGGTTAACTTACCAGTTTGTTAGCTCGCAATTAACGTAATTATTTTGTCCTCCAAATAGTAACAAAACGGCATTGGCACTTCAACAGGTACCTATTAGAGGCCTTTTTTATCTTTTTATGAGGAAGGTGTGGAGCGACTCTCAAGTGACATATTTCCCTTTTCCCATACTTCTTATTCTGTCTTGTGCCCAGAAAAAAAATTCACAATACATACATAAACATAAAATAAAATAAAATGAGATAAAATTTTGTCCTCTATCTTCTTCTACATTGCTGTTTGTCAGTGGCGGTGCTTGGAAGCTCCCTTTATTCGCCAGAAAGCGACAAGAGATTTAATCATTAACTTTTATTTTTAAGTCTCTCAAGGTTTTACGAACTCAAACAATGTTTTGCAGAATCAGAGAGATTTTACGAATCTTGAGTATATTTAAAGGGGCATAGAGAAAGTTTTGAAGTTGAATGTTATTAATTTTCTTTTCCATGCATGCCCTTACAATTGCCTGACGTGTAAAATGAGTGCCTCTGTAAATTGGATTAGTCCGTTTATGAGAGTGATTTGGGCTAAATCATATTGATGCGCTCTCATTCCCCTAATTCTTACCTCAGAAGACATCAGGCCTTTAAACAAAAGACCCGTACAGTCACAGATGCTTTTACTCTTTTCCTATGCACATACACAACATTGGTGTCCTTTCAGCTTGTCACCAGAGGGAGAAGACGTCCTGGAATTTACACTATGCTCCTTAAGCCACATTTTCTTACAATCCTAAGGCTGTGCTCACAGAAGTCAATTAAAGAAGTGGGCCTCTGTACTAAAGTAAGAGTAGCACTACTTCAACATATTTTTTCTTGTTTAAAAGTAAAACGTAGCCAACCAAGAAATTACTAAAATAAGAGTAAAAAAAAAAGTATTCAGTAAGAATGCTCTGAGTAACTACTCATAGCATCTGATTTATTATTCACAAATGATGTAATCGGAGAGACAAAAATATAAAGCTATGTACAAATTCTGGTATTTTAAAGACTACAAAAATATCTACAAAAAATAATGTATCATCACATTTTTGGAAATATAACTTATTAAACCAATACTTACAGTAGGCATTTCACATTTGTTACTGTACAGTCACTTGATTTCAGTTTGGCTCTGTAAATAGAAAATAACATTAAAATAACAAAGCTAGTGTTCAAACAAGAAGTCTCGCTTTAACCTAGGTGGGTTTTTTGTGTGTGGTTAAAACAAGTCTGATTTTTTTATTCAGTTAGGTTACTAATGTTGGGTTGTGTAGCCAGACATCTTACTCAAGTAAGAGTAGCCATACTTTTTAATACTGTTACTCAAGCAAAAGTAAAAAGCACAGTGCAGTAAAACTACTTGTAAGAGTACATTTTGTGAATATTACATTACTGTGACTAGCATGTAACTAGTCACAACCCACCTCTGGTCAATAAGCAAGAGAAAAATTGTATGAGTTGAAACTGAGAAATTACCTTGTTTTCTTTTTTTTTAAGCATCACCATGTAACTTTTAGCCACTAGGGGCGCTAGAGCTATAACCTCCAGGTTTAGCGCCCCTGAAGGCCACTGGCAACACTGCACTGTTGCAAATTTAAACAGTCTCCCTCCATGTTTTGGGATCTGATAGCAGACCAGTTTAGACCAGCATACTTAGAGATAATTGAGTTACTTTAAGGCCATATTCACCCCTCTAGATTCAATCCTACATTAGAGAACCACAAACAGGTAAGTGTCATATCTGTTTTGTACTTTTGTTACACGTAACCTGGAATAGGTCATGTGACCTAGAATGGTGCCTAGGTCACATGACCCATTCAGCGACAGATCCAACCCTCTCAAGTTACATCTAGGGGAGTTTTTGAGAGGGGAACCCACACGGAGCATCGATACACGGACATTGCTTGTCCTGAAAAATAATTTTATGTATCTTAAATTAAGCTAATACTTGGGTCAAAACTTACGTGGTGATGCTTTAGACACTTATTCCACCCTCTGGTACAATGGCCCCTGGATGAAGAGCTATAATGCCCATATCAGAAACCCCTACTGTGTTTACCAAACACAGCAGAACTTGGAAAATTCTTTCTCTGGTAATTTGTCAGTTTCTTTTTTCATTATTTAGCAATTTTAGTTGCTTCATACCCACATTTTTTAGGCATGAAATTGACCGTCCTCACTGGGACATTCTGACATAGACCAGTTATTACACACCAAGGCGGATGTTTCAGATCCGTGCAATTATTCAAAGCAATCTTATGTTTTTTACTCATCATCTACAGTACAAGGAATATGGGAATATGGTCATAGTATGTCTCCAATTAATATCTACCAACAAGAGGTCACTCAGAGTTATTTGGTTTGATCAGGAATTGTAAACTTTCAGAGTTCATGAGGGTCAGCAATCCCAAATGGTACAGAGAGGCATAATAAATGGAAATGGGTTATAATACAAATTTGCTGAAAATGATGGACAAATGACCAAACTTGAGGTGAGATTTGAGCATTTTTATGATTAGTTCCATTTATCCCCATAATTCATAAAAATACTCCCTTCTCAAAGAGAAATACACTGACATCCAGTGCTTTTCTCTAAATGGACACAAACTGGTGTGTTTACGGGTACAAAATGCAAGCAGTCATGTCATATCTAATGTTGTTTTGTTATGAAAAGCCCTGCCCCTCGCTGCCATCTCACTGCAAGCTCTATTTAAAAGCTGGCAACCCTAGTTAATATTTTAATTTATTGGTAATAAATCAAGTGCAATAACAGAGACAGTGCAGTAGCCTCATGGGGGGAAATGACTGGAAATATATTAAGTGACACAACAATTATAGACAAATTCATTATGTTTCTATCAATCATTTTCTTCCGATTCTGATCCAGAAATGTCTGACAAGGCAAGGAGAAGGAAATGGATGGGGTCAACAGCCAGAGAGTAGAGGAGGAAGAGGAGAGAGACTGCATGGCAGAGGAGTAAGGAGGCAAAAGAGAAGAAGACACAGACGAGGCCAAGGTCATATACACGTGCTGGTGGATGGAGGCCAAGACCAGTGGAAGGGTGCAGCCAAATGTTGGCAGATCAACCGTGTCCTCGATTATTCAGACTTTTCATCCACAAAACAGGCGGATAACCCAACAATAGACACTGTACTGTAATACTGTCCTAAATAGCATTGTACATGTATCGCAATATTGCATTACATGCAATATCACATTATAGCATTTAACTGAACTGTAAGTGAACCCCCTACGTTTGCATCAGAGGAGGGGTGTTGAATTTATGTGACGGATACGTCCTCTTTGTCTGACCGGAAACGTAGCTGTTCACAAAGAAGTCCTGAACCACCGGAAGTTGTGGGGTGAAATCTGAAATCATTCAGACTTGGCATCTGACAATGCCAAGTCTGAATGATTGGGGACATTGGGGACACAGTCGCAATCGCACAATGGACGCTGCACTGTAAGACATATTGCTATCATGGCCAAAGAGCTACCATGGATGTGCCAGGCCTGCGAGGCAGGAAAATAACCATGGGTGATACTATCTCTGAAAACAGTGTGCTAATGCATGTTCCCATCAGTGAGACATACAATACAAAGCGTATTGTCACCTTTTCAGGTCATCTTTTCATCCCAGAACAAGAGAGGGGTCAGACTGGAGATGACCTGCCAGAGTACGGGGTAGTCGCAAGCGATGTACGAAGACTGCGCTGTAAATCCCACCGTTTTTATCATATTTCATTTTTCGGCTTCCAAGTTTCGGGGGGGGGGGGGGGGGGTCATCTTATCTATTAGTTGTCCCACATGCCAATGTTTGTGATGAGCTCTCGTAACAGCAACGTGTGTTGCTTGTTTGTTTCCTCTTGCTTTACATGCGCTCTTCTAGTGTTTATGTATCCAGTGAGCCTCGGTTTCAGCCGCTCATTGTAGCTCTACTGCTCTCACCGTATACCTTGAAATTCACTGAGAGTTGCAAGAAGCAAAGTCTTCTGCAAAGGCATAAGAAGAGGATGGCCTCAGAAGAAATAAATAAAACCAGAGTATATTTGGTCTTCTACCCTACCTGCTCTTCTGCTTCCCCCCGAGGAGCAGAAGAGCAGGTAGGATGGTTTTGAGCATTAGTGGTTGTTCAAAAAGTTACTCAGGCGTTTCTTACTCACATTCCAGAAAAATCCTTCACTCTACCTTTATGTTTTGGTCGACTCTTAACAGGGCAATAAATGCAGATGCAGGTAAGCGGTCCATAAGGTTTATTGATAAAGTGAATAGTGGATCTGGATGCACGTCGGAGTTATTGGGAGGGATCGGCCACTGAGGAAGGAAGGTAAGTATGGTTAGATGTGGGTGATAGAGCCGCAGGAAATTAAGAGGAGCAGTGCATCCGGAGGACCAGGAGGAAGCCACCAAGAGACTCGCTTAAAAAGCGCACGTAGGGGCTTCCCAGTTGACCAGGAAGCCCACACAAAGACCAGGAGATCAAAGTGTTCAGGTCAGTAACACACTGGGTGAGAAAACCATCTGTTGTCTTCTTTCTGGCTCTTGCTCCTACTTGAAGCACCTCCAATGGCCAAAATGCCACGGATGCCCATTTTGCCACATCCACATTTTTTGGGCACATGGATCACTTCTGTTGTGTAGCCAACGCAGTTTTCTAAACAGTTTCCACGAGCTGAAACAAGCAAAAACAAAAACAAAAGCTGAAAAAAAGTCAGGAATCACATCTGCGTAACACAGGAAAAATGTATTACTTACGGAGCCCCTAAAGGAACATTAAAGGGAAATTAAAAAAAAAAGAAGTTATTTTTGGTGCACATCTAATTCTTTCTGGTACTCTCTTACCTATTTAATATAAGCTGTAATATAAACACCGAGAGGGTTTTTGTGTAAAATGATTTGATACTCTGTGTATCACACAGTATGTGTGCGCATTTACGGTCAACTCTTCCCTGTAGAAAGGAACAATTAACTGCCTTACCTCCTCATCAGCTGCATAATGGAAGAACCAGAGAACTCTGTTGTACCCACGAAATACTGGGCACAATGACACACAACAAAACTTAGATGTAGTACCAGTAGCTCGCAGGTGTTTTAACCTTTGAGCCTTTTACATGGTCTAGCTCCACCGGCCAAAACAATAGGGAGTAGGTGGCAACTCTAAGTGATTGACGTGTCTTAAATTTAAACGGGAGTATGTCACCACTACTACAGATCTGCAAGTATGACAGTTTTTCCCTAAGGAGATAAGATAAGAAATTCCTTTGCTGTCCCACAATGGGGGAAATTGAAGTGTGACAGGGGAAAAGAAACAGACAGATTATAGTTGTGAAAAAAAAACATGCTAATCTAATCTAAAGTTAGTTCTAAAGCAGCAGAGGATAAGCTTTACCAGAAAACAAAATAAAAAATAAATAAATGCCAATTGCACAATTATTGATAATATGGCATGCTTATGTAAACAAAAGATTAAATGTTCAAGTTAACTTGAAAAAACCGTGGGAAACAGAACACCAGCCCATGCACAGAACAATCTGAAATAATATGCAATATGCACAATAGTACAGCAGCAGTTCAAAGTAGCATCTGACAGACGATTCATGATTAGATCAGAACCCGTGCAACCACTAGCTTGATGTAAACAATTATTGAGTCTGTTGTGAGCAGCAGAGATGATAAATTATAACAGTAGCTGGGACGAACAACCTGCGGAAGTACTCCTTTGAGCATCTAGGGTGCAGCAGTCTCTCTCTGAAAGAGCTCTCCAGCTCTGCAACAGCTTCATGCAGGGTGTGGGAGACATTGTCCAGTAGTGATGATATTTTTCTTACAGTCCTTTTGTCTCTCATCACCTGCACTGGGTCCAGAGGGGCATCCCAGGACAGAACTGGCTCTCTTACTGAGCTCATCCAGCCATTTCCTCTCAGCTACAGGTAAGGTGGCTGATGCCACCACAGAGTTAGTGTTTTGGAGTGCAGGGGACACTCCAAAAGACTGTAACGTGTTGTGACTCCAGTCCATTTTATTGTTTGGTGAACATCCAGGTACTTGTAACTAGTGTTGCACCGATACCGATACCAGTATCGGCCTGGGGGGGCCGATACCGCACTAAAATGGTGGTATCGGTATCGGCGAGTACCAAGAAATTGGTCACAGATACCATTTTGATGTTTGTATGTCACTTGAACGCAGGCTTCTCTCTCCCGACTACTATTATACATGTTATATAAGTTCATGAAAGTTGCACTATTATGGCATTTGAGAGGCAAAAGTTTATTAAACTATTGTCACCCACACAGATGATCTTCAGGTGCCGTGTGAAAACACTGCTTTTGATCACACTACTATGAATTAGATCATTTTGGAGGTTAAACCGAGTTTGCATGATCTCCCTGTGCACGTGTGCGTTCTCTCTGGGTACTCCGGCTTGCTCCCACAGTCCAAAAACATGACTGTTAGGTTAATTGTCTAAATTCTCCTTAGGTGTGAGTGTGTGCGTGAATGGTTGTTTGTCCTGTTTGTCTCTGTGTTGCCCTGCGACAGACTGGCGACCTGTCCAGGGTGAACCCCGCCTCTCGCCCAGTGAACGCTGGAGATAGGCACCAGCACCCCTCATGACCCCATGAAGGACTAAGCGGGTCAGAAAATGGATGGATGGAGGTTAAACCTTAAAGCAGCACTGTAAGAATGTATTTTAGATTTGTTTTCAGATAAATTTTTTATCAATGCTTCTATGGAAACTAGTGTTGCACCGATACCGATACCAGTATCGGCCGGGGTGCCGATACCGCACTAAAATGGTGGTATCGGTATCGGCGAGTACCAACAAATAGGGCACTGATACCATTTTGATGTTTGTATGTCACTTGAACGCAGGCTTCTCTCTCCCGACTAGTATTATACATGTTATATAAGTTCATTAAAGTTGCACTATTATGGCATTTGAGAGGCAAAAGTTTATTAAACTATTGTCACCCACTCCAGGTTGGTAAAAAAAAGTTCTACTACCCTCAGTAGTATGCAGTTCTTCATATATATATACACACACACACACACACACACACACACACACACACACACACACACACACACACACACACACACACACACACACACACAGACACAGCTTTGTGTCCTCATTCAGTATCCACGGGGACAGGAGGTGGTCCACTCCTGACTGAGTGTTTTATGTTCACATTTCTACATTGTTTTTTTTTTTTTGCTAAGGGCCATGCAACGCTGTATTTTCCTTTCTGTATCGCAACAACATGGTCTGTCAACAACTTATAGCACAAACAGTAAAAGTGTAGATGTGATTTTGGTCCAGTCTCTTGCAATCAATCTGCCACTTAAAATTTACGATATAATTGTCATCAAAACTGTAGCCATAGTTTACATCAGAACATCTCTGTAGAGCAGGGGTTCCCAAACGTTTCAGCCTATGACCTCAAAAATGGTGGGATAGAGTGGAGTATTTTTATAAGGACTGCACTCATCCCCCTGTGTTTATTCTCCTATTATTGTTCACCTAATATTATAACTTTATTCTCGCAATACAAAAGTTTTGAGGTCATTGTTGATTATTAGAGAATAAATTACTAGCCACAGAGGACTAAATTTCCACAAAAACCGATTAACAGAATTAAAACAGATTTGAGATTAATTTCACATATCTGAGAGAGAACACTTGGACGTTTTCTAATGTGAAATAGTTGTAATTCTCGAGACAAAAATTATTTTCCATCATTAAAGGCATAAAATTGTTATATTAAAAAATATCGCTGACATTGTAAATTCAGAATCCTCTCGCGACCCCCTGGGGGATCCCAAACCCCCACCCTGTTCTAAAGTACGCTGTTATATTGATACCATGACTAAGTAATCTGACTGGGTTATCCATACACAGTGCAACAAGGACCTGTCATTCTGATGGCACTGACATGTCCATTAGCACAGATATTTACTTTTGAGGGGAAGAACTAAGGATATTGAACCAGAGACTGGCTTGCATTCTGCTATTTTTACAGACTGCCTGGAGAATGCATGTACTGTTTTGCAAATGTCGCAAATGATTTGAGAAATGTTCCAAAGTGACTACGAAAAACAGTATCTGCTGCAAACATAAACATATAAATTGACAATGTGACAAAGACAATTTTTCTAAATGACTTTTAGAGTAAATTATCCGCTGCTTTCTTTACCCGACTACAGAAATAGAATCAAACAGTAAAAATAGTCATTGGTGAACTATCAGACAATCTTTGAGATGTAATCAGTCTTTCTTGACTCCTGGGCTAAATATTCTTAATTATAGAGAGAAGGGCTGTGCTACATGCTTAGGAAGCTTTTGCTTTCCAACCAGGACTCACAGTTTTTTGATCTCTCCGCACCTTCATCAGGCTCACCGCTCCACAGGCTGCGCTCCAAACCCACTACCGTTAGAGTATCGCTCCTTGCCTTGCATTATCTCTGATCATTTTGTTTCTCCCCGCTAACCTCTACTCTCCACCTCTATAGATCCCAGAGCTTTCGGAGTCCTACCTACCAGCACACTCAGCGAGCCCGTTTCCTTAAAAAAAGAAACTCTTTACTCCTCTTGCCATGTGTCTTGCTTGTAGTTCTGCGTGTAGGTCAGGAAATTACCCTCAAACATGATGGTTTTTGTCTATAATATTTTTAATGTGGCCACTTTTTATGCATAATTAAGCTGCGAATAAAACACATTTGTTGTCGCATAGTGATGCAATTAAAGGAACTTTCTGGGTTCCAATTCTGGTCCCGTTGATTATATTTGGACTTAGCATGTTCTCTACATGCATTACTACAGTACTAATGGTTCCTCCAACTGGAGCCATTAATACGGGGCGACTGTGGCTCAGTGGATTCAGTAGCTGTCTTGCAATTAGACGATTGTGGGATGGATTCCAGTTTCCTCCTGTCACATGTTGATGTACCCCTGGGCAAGGCACTTAACCCCAATCTGCATATTGGTGTATGAATGAGTGCGATTGGGTGAATGTGGCTACAGTGTGAAGTGCTTTGTGTGGTCAGGAAACTGGAAAAGCCATACAAGTTCAGTCCATTTTACCATTCCAACCATCTCCTTTCAGTCATGGTAATGGCTGAAAAACCTACATGGCTTACTACACAAAGTCCATAAGGCACTAACCCTCCAAGGTTACCTTGAGACAAGAAGGGATTTGACAAAAAGCAGAGCCGGCACACAGGGGAACCACGGCCTGTTTTATGAAAACAGTCAAAACAAGACAGAAAATTGTGTTGAGTGTGTGCGACCCGCTGTAGCCTCCGTCTTCCCTCTGATCTAAATTTTCTGCCCGCTCTTTCATCTGATGCCAAGGAAACATTCAGTTTAATAATGACTGAATCCAAGTGATTTTGGCAGGTTCATGTGCATTTAGACCAGATAAATGAATAAACCGTTGTTTTGTATTGACTGATTTGTCAATTTGTTCTTGTTTATAAGCAGGAACGATGAAGAGCCAAGCAAGATTTTGCTTTCTTGAAGCTCAGCTGGCAAAAATGTGTTGAGGAATAAGACATAGATTTTGTTGTGAAGAAATGAAGTATGCGTGTAAGTAGCACTGACACACCAAAAACCAAGGACGGACTCAGGGAAGTGTAGAGCTCCTGTTAACACGTTCTCTCCGACCGCATCACGTCCACTTCCAGTTCATGCTGATGGTGAAGGAATGCAGACAGTCTGGCCAAGTCACACGCCTTCTCCCTGGCTCTTTTTTTCCAAACTGCATCAGCGCGTACGCAACTAGGATGAGGGGGAAGAAGAACCCACAGTAGAGTTCTGTTATGTTCAAACTACATCAATTAGGTAGTATTTGTTTTGTAGAACCGCCCCACTCCCCCACCTCCCACCCCCACAGCCCCACAAAATGCAAGAAAGGCAACTCAAATCCCCACATATGAGATTAAAAATACTGCAGTGGTGCTAATGTTTTTAACATTTTCCTAGAACTGCGTGACCATCCCCTTTATTTGTAATGTTCGAGGAAACCCAACGCTAGATTCAGGAAGATGCGGGCCCCTGAGCCAAAGCCAGTTTTGATGTCTCACTCACATAAGGTTTGTTTATGCATGCAACATTGACATTATTGGCTTCGTCCAGATAAAAAAAAAAAGTTTTCCCAAAACCTTTTATTGAATTTCTAAAAAGTTCCTCATTCCAGAAGTATTTTGTTCTTAGAAATGAACAGTACAGTAACAATGACAAGCCTGCATGTTGTGATACAATCATTAAATACACCAAACCTTTATTTACAGCTTGCCAAAGCTGCTTCTATGCTCATCGTTCAGCCGCATCCTTTTTATTTGGTATGACTGAAACAGCATGACTGTTGACTGAATCTTGTTTTGAAACATGGATGTCTGTAGTTGGTGTCTAAAATCTGTTTTTAGGTTTGTATTGTAACTCAATGCTTAGACTTGAGAGTTTTTGCTAGCAGTTTTTTTTTTTTTTTTTTTTACTGTTTTCAAATAATTGTGTATTGGATATTAAGCACATGTAGTCCTACATTATAAAAAGGTACACAGTAACAATAAAATAAAATAAAAATATATAATAACAAATATATAATAAAATAAAAGGAACGAAAGTATATTGTCATGATGCTTGGTCTTTTGATGGAGTTAAAGTTTTAGTCCTAGTTACTGACTGACTTTGCTGATCTAGTCCATTAACCCTAACCCCTCAGGGCCCCAGGTGACTGCCCTGGTAAGCCTTTGCTAGAGACCAGGCAAGCTGACAGGCGTCCAGCTGTGATGAAGATGTGCGTGAGCAAGAACCAGCAACAAGAGCCAAAAAACATGAATTCCTCTCCTGGCTTAAGGGAATTATAATTAGAATGCTGTTATCCAATAAGGTCCACCCCAAAGATCAAAGGCTCTTATGAAACAAGAGTCAGCAACTTTTACGGTAAAAGGCAGGAGTTTACGTAGCGTTCAAATTCTGGAAAAATTCTGTTTTGCTCTTAAGTGCTCCCTCTGGGCTCATTTCCTGTGTAGTATACATAAATATATATATATATATATATGTATATGTATGTGTGTATACATTTTTTTTCCTGCAGGACACTTTCAGCGGAACCACATTTCATTTTTTATCAGGGGCAATAAAGTAACAATAGAATAAACACCTTATCAGGAAATTACCGGGAGCTCCAACAATTTCATTTGATCTTTGCACCTGTTGACCTTTGACTGCAGTGATTTAGTTTTTTGCAGTTTATGATTAATTACACGCCTACTCCAGTATCTATGTGCCCACCAAAACTGAAAGTCAGATGATGACGGGGTTAGATGAATCAAGAAGGCTGCGTGGAAGGAGATCAAGAAAATTGTTTGTCAAATGACGTGTCTTGGAGTTGTATTTTTTAAAGCACCATGCCCAACAGATGATTCATCCCAACTAATCAACGTTTATTTAGAACAATACTTACGCATGCAATGTTCCAGTAGGCCGTGTTATTAAATGAATGCTCACAGTCCGAATGCACTGATCGGACACGGCGCTGGTGAGCGGAGCACCTCGGCCGTTTGCTGTAAGGGATTCTACTCTTTCACATCTGCTTTATGTTACAGCGCTGAGGCCACCACAATAGTCTTTCAGAGTGGGACGGCAGGAGAAGGCCGCACAAGGAGCACAATGGAGACCACTGGCTACGGTGGACGCAAACTGTCAAAATCAAGAATAAAGAAATATGACTCCGGCTTTTTAGAGCGCGCTGTTCAACATGTTTTGGATAGTAGATACATTGGTGTTTTCCTCCAGCACACCAGGTACATACCTCAAAACCTTACAATCAGATCTGTAAAAGACAAGCGTCTCTTCAATCTGAAATATGGCTCAGGTTAATTCGTTGTCTTACTTTGTCACCCCCCACCCCATTGTGCTTGGACAAAACCAACAATCCCTTAGCAACTTAGAAGCTAGGTTTGCCTAGATTCAAATTATTCTAGCTAACATCGGCTAGCATTAATCGACAACTTTTTATCGGGGTGACAGTGGCTCAGGAAGAAGGACTTCATCCTGTAACAGGTGGGTGGGTTGTCTGCTCGAACCCTTGCTCCATTCTTAGGAAAGACAGGTGCTGATTGTATGGCAGCTCCACTTCTGTCAGTCTGACCCATTGCAGCGGTGGCTCCAATGGAGCTCACCACCAGGAATGACTGATAGTAGCATGAAGCACTTTGGAGTCCTTGGACTTGATAAAAAGCACTAAACAAATATACAACATTTATAGACTCTGCAATGGATAGATATGATATTGTGACAGATTATTACTGCCCTTTTTAAAATGGCCACATAATAAAAACGAAGGAAATTGTTAAAAAAATAAATCACCCAACATCTGGAGTCCTGGACTGATAGCCATTTTAAATTTGCCGACCATGAAGACTCTCATCTTGCAGTGTTGGTAGAGATCCCAGAGTGTCAAGGAGGGATTTGTTCAGAGAAAGCCCAACTACTGCTACGTTGCGACATTTTCCCTGACACGCTATGAAAGTAAATCCTACTCAATTATAAGATATTTAAAAGGTAAATGTAAAAAAAAAAAAACAATGAGGCAAATTTTGGAGAAATCTAAAACAGATTAAAAAATGTTGCACAAATGTGATTTTTTTTTATTAAATCCATCAATAAACAATTCTATGAATGTTTATCATTTATAAGAACAAGCTCAGATTTCCACTTACACACACTCTTAAACTACTTTTGTTTACTTGTAAAAAAAAAAGAAAAGAAGTAATGATCTAAACTTATACTTCCAACCATAAACTTTTTCATGTTTATTTATTCGTTCTCATAAACAGACCATGTCATATCCATGTACTTCAACCATTGCGTATCAGTACATTTAACTTTTTTGTCAAGTATATTCATGACTTATGCAAACAGGTGATTCTCGTCTAACGTGAGAGAACACACCCCTGATTTAACCAAAATAACATAGTGACCATCTGCTGGTAGATGTTTGTTCAAATCTTAAGACCTAATTTCCTCAGAGTTGACTGTAGGAAGCTACCTTAAATCGTGGGTTGTCAAAGTGGGTACAACAGGTCCCCTACCGAGTATGAATCGATACATTGTTGACCTAGTCGGGTACAACAAGGCCAAAACTATGACCGGATGAGAAGTGAGGGAGTGGAATGACCCATAGCCGGTTAAAGTCTCTTTTAAATCCAATAATGAAGGTGCTCTCTGTTTATATAGACATACCACAGGTGTTGTCGGAAAGCAAGATAAAAGTTTGAAATCAGAGCGAAAACATGGGCGATTAAGACTATGTTGATTGCGTCCTCACTAAGACTAAGAAAGTAGAGCACATAACCCCAGTTCTAAAGTCCTTACACTGCCTCCCTATATCTCAGAGAATAGACTTTAAAATACTTCTGTTAGTCTATAAATCACTGAATGGCTTAGTACCTAAATACATCACAGACTTGTTATCAGTGTATCAACCATCCAGACCATTAAGGTCTTCTGGCTCCAGCCTACTCTGTATACCCAGAACCAGAACCAAACACGGAGAAGCAGCATTTAGTTCCTATGCTCCACTTATCTGGAACAAACTTCCAGAAAACTGTAAAAGTGCGGAAAGCCTGAGTTAAATCAAGATTAAAAACCCATTTGTTTAGGATTGCCTTCACCTGTTCTAGTTAAACTGTTTTACTGAAACAACATTAGTTCAACTTTGTAGTCCAACTGTTTTTAATGTTTGCTTTTAGTTTCTATTCTCCCATGTTTTATTTTGTTTCTACATTTTATTCCTACTTGCTTTTATTCTGTTTTACTTTCCTATATTTAATCATGTAACACTTTGCATTGTCTTTGCACTGAAATGTGCTACAAATTTGTCTTGCCTCGCCTATGTTTTCATTTTCGTTTCACCACCATTAGATGTGGCAGACAGAAGACACAGTTTGAGAAGAGATGAGTGTAAAGGCCTGACCTCCAGAATGCATACAAAGGCAAAACCCCTGTCTGCAAGAGGAAATGTCTTTTCTTCTTGACGTTTGTTCAAAAACAGTTTGATTTACAGAAACCATTCAGTATAATCTCACTTAATTCCCCCCATTAGCTGTGCTTTGTTCAAATTCCAAAACCAAATGACATTATTTTAATGCTTGTCAACTGAACTCTTCATCAATAAAAAAAATATTACTGATTTAAATAAATATATGCATTTGAAAAGATGAGGAAGTGAATATGCAAGAACGAATAAACAGGTTAAAAGAAATAATTATACATTTTATTGACAACCTATTGTAAAATCAGTACACTCATTAAGACCTTTGAATGTTTTCCTAGTTATTCTTTCTTTGGAGAGTTGAGATCCTCTGTATGTAACTACAAGTCTTGCGTTTAACAGCGCCCCACCCTGCCTCCAGAGCTCGTGAAACCAGAGGAGGACACGTACTTTAAGTAGGACAGTTTAAACATCTAATCCGTAGCCACAACTCCATCCCGCTCAGACCCACACACACACTCACCAAACCCTTCTCTCTCTCTTTTCGTCGTCCTCTCAGTTCATCTAAGGGCCAGATCACTGTGAATCACTCCCAGATGTGGTCGGGGGATTCTGGAGCCAGGTTTCGCAACACATGACACAACGGTGACGTGAAAAGAGACCCCCAAACAACTATTTTTTCCCCCCCATTTTTTCATCACCCGTGTGACTAAAGCCATATTCACCCAGACCAACCCTGTCAGGGTTAGTTTTCAGTGATTAATATTAATGACCCTGGATAAGAGCAGCTTGATATGTAAACAGAGAGCAATAAATGAAAGCTGCTATTAGTATCAAAGTCTCCAACGGAGGATATGATTATCTTATCACACGCTTAAATGTACCTTTACTCTAATGATTAAAGTTCGGGGGTTAGTAATGTAATCTCTATTCTCCACTTTAAAGTGGGACTCTAAAGGAACTGAAGTTAAAAATGAATTTAAATATTAAGAGCAGATCAGGTTTGGGTCGTTAATATGAACAATGTTTAGTATCAGAGGTTGGCAGTAATTTGTTACATTTACTCAGTTACATGTACTTGAGTAACTTTTTGACCAAAATGTACTTTTAGGAGTAGTATTACTGCACTGTACTTTTTACTTTTACTTGAGTCATATTATCACTCAAGTATCGCTACTCTTACTTGATTAAGATTTCTGGCTACTCTACCTACTGTGAGTAACTTCATGAATAAAGAACATTTTAGTTTTAACCAAAAATGCACCAGAGAGACATAAAACCTAGAGTTTACAAGTAAGAAGTGAGACTTCTTATTTGTACACAAGCTTTGTCATTTTAATGATATTTTCTATCTGCTGAGCGGATTGAGCCATTTGGAGGTCAATGAACGTACAATAAACAGTAGATATTGTCACTGAAAGTACTTTTCACTGGTCTAACATACTGTATTAACTGCTGTAAGTATTGCTTTCAAGATTAATGTTGGAATTTTTTTTTTTTTTTTTAGAAGAGTGTTTATTTTGTCTCTAGTGTCTTTAGTGTATCGTTTGTCTTTAAAATACCAGAATTTGCACATAACTTTACATTTTTGTCTGTCCGATTACATCATTTTTAAATATTAAATCATCAGCTGTTATGATTAGTTACTCAGGACCTGAGTAGCCTTCTTACTGATTACTTGTTTCGTACTACTTGAGCAATTTTTTTGGCTAACCACTTTTTACTTTTACTTGAGTAAAAGTATGTTGAAGTAGTACTACTCTTACTTGAGTACAATTTTTGGCTACTCTACCCACCTCTGTTTAGTTTACCTGCCTGTAATTAGGAGGGAATCCCTTCTTACTCTATAAGGGACCGCAGGAACATATGACGCACATGGCTTTGAAAAAGTATTCACAAACCTTAAGTGGGCATTTTTGTTCAGACCCATTTACTTTGAAATCCCGCGTTAAAATCCGGGGCTACTGCCTTCATTGGTCATCGGATAAGTAAGCTTCTACACTTCTTTCACATTTTTATATGTAAAAAAAAAAAAAAAAAAAAAAAAGTCATAAAAGTGTCCCTGTTATATATTTTTCTTTCCATTTCACAATTTTGCACTGCTTTGTGTTGCTCTAGAAGCTGAAATCCCAATAGGGTTTTCAGAAATCCCAATACATTCAGGTTTTATGGTTATAATGTTGAAGGGCTGTGAATACAATACAAGGATACACGGAAGGCCCTATATAGGATAAAAGCTCATTCATGTCATGCTCGAGGCTGATCTTTATCCCCCGTTTACACTTTAACAGCTTTTCCCCCAGACGTTTTACTACCAGCGCACTACTACCCGCACGCAAAGAGGCAGCTGATAATGGATGGCGTAGTTTCCAGTAGGCCGGCACACACAGACCGGTTACTGTAAGTTGTTTTCATGGTCAGGGTGTCACCAAATTAAAGTCACTGTTTTTGAGGTTGTTAAGGAAGGATTTTAGCCAGACAGCGTTTTTCCTTTTTTTTGAAATGCAAAGGTGAGTAAGTGAATTGTGTCAGACTGTGGAGGCAGCGGTGCTGTGTTGTTAAGAGCCGTGGTCACTCCGGCTGGGTGGTGCTCTGATCTGTGTGCAGTGGTGGGAAGTAACGAAGTACAAGTACTTCGTTACTGTACTTAAGTACAATTTCCGTGTATCTGTACTTTACTTAAGTAGATTTAATAATGGATACTTTCTACTTTTACTCCACTACATTTAACAGTAAGTATCTGTACTTTCTACTTCACTACATTTCTATACAGCGTTTCGTTACTCGTTACATCCAAGACACATTTAGGTTTTTTGATTTGTTCGTTAGTTTGAAAGTATCCAATGGCGAGAGCAGAATCAGTCCGCTGAACCAATCCAAAGTGGGAAATAACCATTAGGCCCTCCCTCAAGAAGAGCAGCACAGTACGCAGGACCTGCAGAATCATTAACTCCCAGAATGGAGTCCAAGGATAGTCATCCTCCAGAAGACCTGCCCCACCCATGGCCTTATTTAAAAGATTTCTTTGAAATAACTGGGTCAAAAAACGCTTCCTTGAGATTCCAATGCCGCCTTTGCCTTCCCCGAAAGCATGAAATTCTATCTTTCAAAAATTCACCATCAAATTTGAAAAAACATTGAGGTAAGTTAAGTTGCTAAACGCTATCGATGTTAAATTAATTTGTGTTAGTGAAGTTTTATGTAATCTTAGCAAGCTTTTTGATGAACTCGACTGCAGTAAATAAATACGATTACTGTATATTGTTATAAGCTAGCATGAACTTGCAAGTAACAGTGATTACTGCGGTCGTGATCACGTCTCCCGCCATGAATGTTACATATAAGTTGACGCTAAACTCCTTCACGTCCTGGTTATTAAATAAATGTTAGCGCCATTAAAATAATCTCCATGTAACAGTTACAGTTAAAACTAAATACGATAGGTACACTTAATGACATTATATAAGCCGTTAGGTATTATGCTTGGCAAGTACTTTTACTTTTAATACTTAAGTAGTTTTAAAAGCTTGTACTTTCTTACTTTTACTTAAGTAAAATAATAATGTGGTACTTTGACTTTTACTTGAGTAAATTTTTGTCTGTGTATTTGTACTTTTACTTAAGTACATTGTATGAGTACTTTCTCCACCACTGTCTGTGTGGGATCAGAGCGGGGTGGGGGTTGGCGGTGAGGGGGTGCACGCTGTAACGTTATGTCGGATCCAGAGCGAAGGAGAAAAAAAATGAGATTACATCATGACAGGGCACTCCACCCATGCCTCTCTGTTTCCCCATCTCCATGTTTCTGTTCCTCCCAGGTCCCCCGCCCTCTCTCTCTCTATTGCTCTCTGTCTATCGCTCTCTGTCTCGCTGAGCTTTGCGGTGCTGCTTTGTGTATGTTTTTGGTTTAGTGTTACTGACACAGTCTTTCTGAACCCGCTGTGCATTTTGCTGTCTTTCATGCCTCGAAAGAATGTGGCTCCAGATGGAGCACCTTTATCTGTGTTTGTGGTTTTGCACAAACTCTTTCTTTCTCTCGCCACAACTGCATCATGTTTCGTCCCTTCGCTTCGTCTCCATCTACAACACTTCTAACCTAAGCCAAAACAAAACATCCAAAGAAATTCTTTCTGGTATTTTCTTTTTTTCTTCTTCTTCTTCTTTTTTTTTTTTTGCTGAGTTGCTTTAACGGAGTTAGGATTTCTTTTCAGCGTGTCTGTGGAAACAGCAAAAACAGAGACTTCAAGCACACCCTTAATTACAGACGAGGCCAAATTTATTGGCACCCCTGCTAAATGTCTCTAACAACACAGCTGCAATATATTGCAGTGACTTAATCTCCGGCTTAAAAACGAGAAACCAACCAACCTTTACTCTTAGGTTGTAAGATAACTTACTTACTGTCTTACTTAACAGGTCGAACACCATAAGGTGCTTTATAAGAAACATTTGCTGTCTCAGAAATACAAACACAAAGGATGAATCTGAAGGTAAAGATAAAATAGCATAAACAAAAAAGTTAGTAAAAAGCAATCATTTAGTATGTATGAGTACATTTTAATGAAAACATCACTGGCATAATTACTGGTAACCCCAATAGTTCCCTTCAAATAAATATAATTGAAGCCCTTTGAAAACCATGTGTTACAGTTTTAAGCTGAGCTAGGAAATTAGAGTTGGGAATCCCTGACTTTTGTTTTCTCTGGGAAACGGAAAAGATCTCCCGGGTTTCACGAGGAGTGGAGCAAAGAGTGGTTAGGGGACCTTATGTCTTCTTGTGGAAGTTTGCTGAACTGGACCAGGAGTTTAACTGCTAACACATCCTTTCACCAGATTAGTCCAGGATTGAGTTTTTCAATCCTGGACTAAACAAAAGATATGATGGAGGGTCGGTAATACTGAGGGGCCTATTCTTCTTTAAACAGCAACTTTTCTAAAGGGAAACTTGTTTGATTTTATGGCATTATGAACTCTTTTGAAGCACTGCTATATTTTAAATAAAAACAGGATGGGCGCTGTTACAAAAAAAAAAAAAAAAAAAAAAAAAAAAAAACAACTCAGAAAATGAGTCAATATGCAACTGGTTAAACCAGACACTAAATTAACATTCTTCCATTGTCATCTCGGTTGCAAGAGTGAAAAATCTTGTGGAGTGAGCAGAGTAGGAGCATTTAGAGAGATTGTGGAAAGAGGAGCGTTTCAAGTATCTTCCTCTATATTCCCAAAGCTGGGAAACGTTCCAGAAGAAGACCAAGAGTTGTCCTGTTGGCAAATGTGGCTTTTCTCAAAAAGCATTGACAGCCGGGGTGCTAATAATTTTACTATCAGTGATTTAAAGCAGTCATTTCACCATTTCATTCTTTTCACCGTTTTCTTAAATGTTCTTTTCGTTTGCATTAATTAACAAGTTTGCATAATTATGCAGGGGATGCTGTTGATGGGGCCCATGTGAAAGAAGAATTTCTGTTACCTGTTGGGACAGATAATAAAGTCTTTCTGTTTCATTCTATCATATTCTTGAAAAAGAAAATCACTGAAAATTAAAACTTGAGTTTTATTCCTAAAATGTCAAGTGTGAATGCAATAAATAATTATTTATTTTATGGTCTTTTTTTTTTGGATTTTGTCTGTAAATACAGATAAAGTGAAGCCCCTGACTTTATTGTTACTTTTATTATTACTGTAGACATTTGCAGCTTTAAAAAGCTGTAACTCCGGCTGAGTTTAAAACAGATTTTTTTCTGATGCTCCCTGCTCACTCACTCCCCTGTTAGCCTGGATGTTTGCTTTGATGGGAGGAGATAAGAATAAATGATCCTCGGCCCTCACACTGAAACTGTTGACAGTGTTATTGATACAGTAAAATCAGTCTCTCTGACAACAGGACTAAACTAATTAAACGGGCATGACTGGTACATGGCACGGTGCATGACTCACGTTAAAGTCACTTTTCATTTGTGGGAAACAGTTGCAGCAAAAACGTCTTACTTTATCAAAGCTGCAGGTTTGACTGTTCTGCTCTTTGTTTAAGAAATCTGAGATTTTTTTCTAAACGAAATCAAAAATTTATAGTAGCCTACAGTTATTTATTTATTTCTATTTGCCGGAGTCCAGAATGTAGAAGAGGTGGCAGAAGGAGTTGTGACTGAAACCGATTTTAAATTCTGTCTTATTTAGGGAGCAGAAGTACATTATTTTATTTTTAGTTTTTAATGACTGTTTTTTTTTTTCACAAGTGATGAACTCCAGGAGCTCTCACGCTGAACAAATTGCGCCATCTACTGGCCAAAACTGTAACTCTGTCAGAATCCCTTCGCCGTACATTTTTATTAGGATTTGTCTTTAGGGTTTCTGCATCGAGAAACTGTGAACGCTGTTTTTCTGCAGTTTACTACAAAGAAGATTAATTGGTAGTTACCATACATTGGTTTATAATGGTTTTATTAACATTTCAGCAGAGCAATACCACTTATTTTGCATTTTTCTACTTTCACTGCATCATAAAATTTCAATTCAACAGTTATTGTAAATGTGCATCTCAGTAAATAAGACTATCATTAAAAAGTTAATTTATTCCAATAATTCAAGTCAAAAAAGTAAAACACATTGTAATTTCACACTAAATGATATTTCAAGAATTTACTTCTGCAAATTTTAATGATTGTGACTTATAGCTGATAAAAAAGCCTACATTTTGTTTCTTTGTTCTAAACGTTACCATGACAAAAAGCCAATAAAAAGCCTTTTTTAAAGCAAAAACATTACACAACAGTTTTGGGGAAGACTGCCAAGTTGTCCAGCAGACCCACACTGACACACTCCGCAAGGATGGTAAGTCACCGAATGCTAAAGGTTGTTCATAGAGTATCTAAATGGAAAGTTGGGTGGAAGGAAAAAAGTCTGGTAGGAAGCGGTGCATAAGAGAACACAAAGCCCATTCATGTTTGGAGGAGATTAACAAACTCCAGTCAGAGCTTCACAACCCACTACCAACAGATGGAGTCAGGACTGTTGCATAACTTGTTTACAGCCACTCCTGAACTAGAGAAATCAGAAACAAAAAAAGGATTGGACTGTTGCTGAGGGGCCCAAAGCCCTTCTTTCATACAGAAGTTAAATTTGCATTTCATTCAGGAAGCAACATCTCTGAGTCTAGACTGGAATCCAAGTTGCTTGAGATTCAGCGTGACGTCGTCACAGTCAAGGACGATTTGAGCCGTCTGTGTCATCTGATGCCGTTGGTCCACTTGTGTTTAATCAGTCAAATGAGGCCCTCGTGCTTTATGGATATTTCATTTTCTAGCAGGACCAATACCTGCTTTAATGACCCCAGGGTCACTTTATTGGCCAGCAAACTGGCCTTACATAAGACCTAAATAGGATCTTTAGACTACCGTCAAAAGGAAGACGGGAGACACCAACAACACAGACAAGTTGATGGTCGCTAACAAAGCAACCCTGGGTATTTTTCATAGATTCTGTTCAATTGGTCTTATATAATATTCTAATTTTCTCAGTTTTATTAGAAAAAAAAAAAGGTATCCTGAATGAGTTCCACTTTCCCAACTAAATTACTGATTTTCAAACGATATTCTAATTTACTAGAGAAACACAACAGAGAACATCCTCTCTCTCTATCATTAAATCAATGTGTGCATGTGTTTATATGAAAGAACAGGCCTTTTATTTGTTATGAATGATTTATTATTCAGACGCCAGTAGGAGATTTGCTTCCTTGTGCAATTACTTGGCAAAAGTTCAACTTTTTTTCCAACAACCCAGCTGAGTTCTTGGACACACACAAAAACAAAACAAAACAAAAAAATGAAATGAAAATAAAAATGGAAACGGACCACTTCAATGCTAATGTTCTGTTTAGCTTGTTTCTAGCATTGCAGTGGTTGGTTACTGTGCCAAAAAAAAATCCAAAATTTTAATACTACCAACTACCTTAAAATAAAATTCATCTTAAGCAGGACAATATAAAATTAAAAGGAATTAAAATGATATAAAAACAATTAATGCACAACAGTCACATTTTAGAGTAGAATCAAACACTCTTTCACATAATAAAAAAAAAAAAAAAAACAAAGCCCCCGCTCTTATGCCAGAAGCAAGCATGCTGCCAGTTCAGGCACATTATCAGACACACATTATGAAGTACCTCTGCATGCAGACAGAGAGAAGTACGACATCACAGGAAATCTATGAGCTTATTTCAAATTACAACTCAATAAAATAAAAAAATTACAATACAGGCATCTGAGTTATTTAAGCTGACTTGGGAGTTCAGTTTTAGCATGGGAGGCAAAAGGTAAAGTGACTAACTATTGCAAAGATCAAACAAGATATTCAACTTCCAGTCTCACGCCGTTGCAAACAACGGGACCGGGCCGGTTCGATCCCATGCTCCCGATAAATCACACGTCATAAAGCAAAGCATCTTAAAGGTCACGAATGAAATCGCTTATTCAGTTCCTTTTATTTCAATTTATTTAAATGTGCCAATGAGGTGGGAGACGGACGGACCGACGGACGAACAGATGGAAATGCCAGGTCTGCTGGGAGGTGTAACGTCGCCGTGGGCTGATGAGCCAATACTGTGCGGTGGTCCTCATTCCTCTCTGCCTCGGGGAATTTGCAGGGAAGCAGAGGAGGCAGAAGAAGACAGGAACGTGAGTGAGCTACCATGGAGAGAGGGGGGGGGTGGACATCTGCTCTGGCTTCAAAACCCCGAAGGCGTTAAAACATTCATGTCCCGAGGTTTCAGTTTGTGTGGCCGTTGAGAAACGCGCTTGGGCTCAGTGTCCAAGATTTCGATCTTGGGGGGCATGAAGTTGGCAGGGTTCTCCACTTTCAGGTTGATCTGCGAGTTGGTGCCATCCATCGTGGAGGACTTCTGCAGGCCGAGGTAGGACTGCAGTGAGAAGCCTGAAAGAGCGCGGTAGATTGGCATCAATGGACAGAATCTTTTTAGTTTACACGGAACACCTGAAGGGATAGATTTTCACATTTTGCAGCTGAAAGCCAGCAGTTTCCTGCCTTTTTATTTACGACATGCAAGATCAGCTCGCCAGTTCATAGTTATTTTTCTGTTACCTAAAGGTAGGCTCTGGTGCTGTCGCTTTAAGAAGCTGGCCTACGAGTACAGTCTGTAAGTCATGTGACTCCACCCCATGGGGGGTAGTAGCTTTATCGCCCATTTATCGTTATCAAGGTGAACTGCTCAATTTATCGCAATATTGATTTTACGCCCTAGCAACAAGGTATAATCAATAACAGTTGATCACAAATCAGTTTTACATCTACAAAAAAAAATAAAATAAACATGCAATAATGAGATGAAAACGTAAATACTGGTGCCATATTGAAAGTATTTTCTGAAAAGAATAGCCAAGTATAAAATGAGTCACAGATCCAAGTTTCAATGCAGTTAGATGATACTCTGATTCACTGGTTATCAAAGTGAAAATGAAACGTCCCCAAAGGCAAAAAGCTTGTTGTCGTGCTCAAAAAGTTGTGTTTGCAAAGACTTAAAACTGCAAAAAACAAACAAACAAACAAACAAACAAACAAAAAAACTCCCAAAAGGGCGAAGAAGTGAAATACACAGCAGCTGTAACATTACAGGTTTGTGTTACTTCAGGCCATAAAACCAAACATAAAAACCCCACCCTTCCACAGAGTCTGAGTGTTTGTATATCATAAGTGTGCAAAAATTAAATATTTGTCATTCAACACAACCCTGAATAAGCTTACAGGAGACAAAAGTCTAGCTTCACAGCTGTGGCATTAGCATAGCTGCACCATAATACCCCACCATGTTCAAACACTATTCTAGAGCCTGCATCACATTTTTTGAAGTGCATAATTCAAACATAGCTATGATGGACCTTGTCCCCATGTGCCCTGCATTGACATGTAGGATGGTAATATTCAGCTCTCTCACCTGTGCTGGTTTCAGAGCCGGGATCCGTGGGGGACTTGTGCACCACAGACCGGGTTCCAAAGAAGTTCCACTTATCTAATCCTCCCCCTCCTCCCTCATTTCCCCCCATGTCTGTGCTAGGGTCGGGTCTGATGGGCTCTGGAGAAGCTAGATAAGGGGCTGAACTCAGCTGGAACCAGTTCCTGGATAACCCCCCAAAAGAAAAAAAAGAAAAAACAGAACTGAGATGTGATCCAGCAAGAAAACGAGTAAATTTGCAACAGTTAAAGTTTCATTTGCCGTTTTAATATTCAGCTTAAATCAGTCATGCAGGATAGTAAAAGAAAATAAGACAATAAGCTAAACTCACCTGCGGCTAACGGCTGGTGATGAGAGGGGAGTAACGCTGGGCGTGACGGAGGGGGTGACTGAAGGGGTGCAGCTGGGGGTCGACTGAGCAGATGTTGGAAGCCTGTCCTCTCTCAAGTCCTCGCTTGGCATTCTCAGCTTCTACACGGGAGAAAAAAAAAGAGGCAAAAACAAACATATATGATTTAAAATAACGCGTCAAACCTTCTGGATCTTTCAATCGGCCTGTAAATGTGAAAGTGATAAATGGTTGACATGTTGAGTGCAGGGCAGCACGTTGACAAGTTAGACGGAGGCAGATCACCGATCCTATTTAAACAGCAAACATCACTGGGTAAACGGATGGATGAGGGCGGCGGCGTCGTACTGGACAGGCGGGTCAAAACTAACAACAACATGCGTTACCGTTCACCTGTTGTGACGTCGGGGAGGTAAAGAGGACATAACTGATGTGGGAAGAAAAACAAGTAACCGCTTTAATTTTCCCAAATAAGATGCTTTTGGTTTTTCTGAGACTTTGCACTTTTTTAATTTTAGATCAAAAACAAGACACTGTTCAAACACTCAAATCCTCTCCATTCAGTGTGCTGTCAAGTGTTTGACTGTGACAGGACCGTCACTGCTGGAGTTCTTCTGGTATAAATTTGTTTTATTCTTAGAAACTAGAGGAGGTGCAGATAAGGCCCCCCCTCCCCCCCAAGCTGACGCCGATTTCAAGATTTCTAAAAAGTCAAGGATTATGTAAAAGTATACATTGCCTTAGACCTTTTCACATTTATATGTTACAACCCCAATCTTTAAAAGGTACATAGCCACGTTATGTGCTTATATATATAAAAAAAAAAGACAGTTTGATCATGATAAAATAAGGTTATATAGACCAAGCGTCCATCCTGATAGTGTTTTGAAAGTCCTTTTTGAGCCTAAATATAACCCCCTCACCGGGCACGATGAGCAGATATAAACAGATGTGGCGCCATCTACAGGCAGTCCCGCAGAACTATGATAAAGCCAGATGGCGACGACTAAATAATGCCGGACAGAGCCTGACCACTCTGCAATGCCTCGGGGTAAAGCGGCAGCTCGGTGTGATCTAAGACCAAATGTTCCTAATTAGATAAATTAAGAACGCTAGGGAAGATAACCCTAGCCTATAATCCCATACAGCTAAAAATGTTTCAGCTTTCCGTTGAATGGAAAATAACACCAACTTTAAAAATTAAGACCCAACATTAACCGCGGCTTCTCCATAAGTTTTTCCACATGGAGGATAAAAGTGAGGTACCGGTCAATCAAGACACCAAGAGCATTTCGATCCCCTACCAGAGTGACATTTGCAACAGCTTTCTGGATTTGGGAAACAGCTGGAGTTTAGTCGTACCTGCAAATTATTGCCCACAAACCTGGCGAATGAAGTTTGTTCTGATTAAGAAAGAGTTTAAATTGTAACTGCTTTCTGCTGTGAATCCATATCCTGAACATCTGATGTACAACAGTAAATAACTGTCATCAGCATAAAGAGGCAAAGTGGCATCTGCCACATTCTAAATACAGAAGTTTAAAAAAAATCTTATTTGCTTACTAATAAGAGCTTCAGTCCTTTTGGTCAGCACTGACAGATTGGATATTGGTCTATAATTAGCCAAAATTGATTGGATTAACACCCTTTAATAAAAGGTAGATTAATAGATGACTTGCATACAGTGGAAATCTCATTCTTTTCCACAATAAGGTTAAAAGGTATGAAAGAGGCTAAGCTAAAAAAAAAAAAAAAACAACTCCAAATTTCAAACAGTACAGATCAACTAAGTCAGGGACAAAAGATTTTCTATGAACTAAACCTTTAAGGGCCTTTTGAACGTCCTGAATGGAGAAAAGTACAAAGTTAAAAGGCTGACCTGTATATGTTTAAAGATCTATACAAGATTTTACAGAAAAGGAACCCAGAGTGCAACCAAAAAAAACCCCCAGAAGATTTAAACTCCTATTTAAACCTATTTAATACTGCAATTCTATGTGAAACAGAACTATTAAAACTGTAGGGGAGTAGAACCTGAGAGCTTTTACTTACTGATAGATTTACCAACCCTCCATAGCTTTGTGGGTTAAGATTTTCATGGGAAACTGATGATCACCTGATTTGGCTTTCTTGATAAGAGAAGTAAATGTATTTCTTAGTTGCTTGAAAACAAGCCAGTCGTTGGTGAAACTGGTCCTCCTTGCCTGGACTTAAACCATGATTCATAGACAAATTATATCTGCCAACTCTAGGGAGGACTGCGGGTTTTCTCGACCCTTTACCCTATGGCCTCTTTAGTGGCGCACGTTTATATACAATTTGCATAAAGCCACCCCTAACGCAACCTCAGGCTATTTCCACATCAGGGATGTTGACCAATCATGACGAAAAGCTGGTTCATTAAAAAGATTTGTCTTATAAACAACATGAGCCTTTGATTTGGGGAAGTTAGTATTTCCCACTTGTGCAATATAACAATAGTCACTCGCCTGAATGCAAAAGACACCCAGACATGTGAACCTGGGAGGAACATTTGTGAAAATGAGATACAGTCAATGTGGACCTCTCTGGGCTTTTAATGTTTGGCCAGAGGGTCAGCTGAACAACGGTGTAACATTAATGGGGTCATAGGAAGCAGCCGGTCTTTCCCTACCACTTCGACACTGTAAATAAAATGACCAGACTGCTGACATTGCTTCTCTGCTTCAACCACCCCACAGTCTTGTGCCGTATCATCCCTGCCACATGCTCACATACAGCACGTGAAAGGGTATTATCTTAAACTAAGGCTTTAAAGATTTATTCTGAACAGAAATTAAAGATGTCGCTAATGTACTTTCAACTGGGTGCTGGTCATTTTTGTCTCTTTGGAATCTTTCTGCTTTTGGTTGTTTTGTACCTGACTTTAAAAAAAAAAAAAAAGGTGCAAAAAGGTACCGTCTGCCACACGATTATTTTTTACCAACTATATGTCAGTCTGTAACAGCTTCTGACCCGCTTTGACAACCAATGATTTAAAGTAATTTTCCAGAATCTATTCATAATCTGCGTTAGGGAAACAAGGACATATGACTTCAACGAGGAGTGTTTACCAGAAGAAATATGCATAGAGCTATTTTAGTTTGATAAGAGATCATTTCCTGTAAAGTGGCCCAAACAGGGTAACAAAAACAAACGGGTTAAGTCGTGGCATCTGGGCACGATCACGACTGAATAATTCATTACGTCACTTAGCTACGAGAAGAAATGAACTGATTTACAAATGTTAGGTATTTGGGTACAAAATGTACCTTATTTGGTAAGAAGAGGAAGCAGGAAGGGACAAAGAAAAACAACAATAAAAAAATCACTAGCCATGGATACAAACCGGCTGCCCTACAGGTCAACTGTAGGTGATATAAATGCTTATCCAAATAAAAATATTCAATAAGTGTTTGACTTCAGTTACATATCACCCCCACCCCCCATATTTGACCTTTATATAAACACAACATTTTGACCCCTGCGTGACAAACACGCTGTGTTTACATAAACAGGAACAAAACGGAATATTACTGATCCCCCCCAAAAAAACAACTACATTTGAAGGGTAAACGTCGAAAATAATACATCCTACCCAAAATGGCTTCGTTTCTAAAATTGTAATTTTGTGAGGAGTCCGGGTTAGTTTGATGAAAACATAACTAGAATGATAACCTGCTGAAAAGGCCGTTTCTAGAACATTTGGCCCACCGTTAGGCTATAGTAGTAGTGTAACCACTGCTAGGCGATCATGTGAGCAATGGCCGACGATTATCTATTGTTACAAAGTAATGGTTATTTAACCAAAGAATAACCGTCTGTCCTTAAAGAAACTCGACCATTTTCTTTATTGTAGCTCAACCGATCCGTTACGATGGTCTGTTTTGTCTCGTTAGCTCTAGCCTTAGCACGGCTACGTAGCTCACCAGTTTGCTATGCTAACAGCCTTCTTTTGGTAAAAAACGCAGAACGTTCGAAATAAAGCAAAAGCCAAAACCGGCACCGACCTTTTTATGATCAGTTTTCTCTGACGCCTCAGTTTGATGGCTCTCTTCATTTTGTCCATGGTTGCTTGTTTCGCTGTAGGATTTAGTTGTCTAAAAGCACGACGCCGTCCGTGTCTCTTCCCCGAAAGCGGCCTTGTTTTTTGGGAGGCGCTCCCTGATTGGTCCGTTTCGCTCAACCAAGGAGCCCCCGGCCGGAAGGGCGTTGCCTAGCAACAGCCCCGATAAAGCAAAAAGGACCGTTGCATAATTTGTTTATCAAGATGTCGTTCGCTGTTTTGCTCGGTTTCACCGCATCAGAATATTATCTCTTAGGGTTTAATGGATGATTTCACAAAAGCAGTGTACTTTTGAGCAGGCTGTGCGCCCTTTTTTTTCAGCCGCCAGGAAGAATGTGCGTGTGTGTTCAGCAACAGCTCAAAACTTAAGAAGCAATGGGGGTCTGGAAGGAGTAATTTGACAGATGGTATGACGGAAGCAGTAGTTAAAATTAGGCCTGTAAATAGGACAATTCTGTGCAGAAAATCAAAGACAACCTTTATCCACACAGCTGACGCTCGGTACTCTCTCCAATTTTTAAAGGTCTCCTAATTGTCCAAAAAGTTTGGTAAAACTTGTTGGATTTCCCATCTTTCTAAGCTACATCCTGCTGGGTTATCACCACTTTTTTAAACTGTTGCAGAAATTAGACAAGGTGATTTCCAATTGTTTTCCATTTCTAATACGCTTTGCCTTGTGTGGGTTTATAACGTGAAGTTATACACTCCATGCTTCATTAGTTAAACCTGGTAAGGTTTATTTTGCAAAGCAGTTAGCAAGAGTATTCATACCACCTTTTGATTTTTTTCATGTTTTTTTAAGTTTCCAGGGAGTGGCGGCCTTAGAAGGCTGCAAGTTCCCTGGTTCGAATCCCTCAGACTGCCGCTCTGAGTCCCCAAGCAAGACTCTTAGCCCCAGAATGTACAAAATTGCAATGACAAATAATTATTATGTTACTGCAAAAGTAAAAATATTTTATTGGGATTTTATATGATATACCAACACAAAACAGGACCTAATGACATGGAAGGAAGAGCTGAACCTCGAACCCAGTCTTTTGTTGTATTTATCATGTTTTCTTTCAGGATTGCTCATCTTTCTAGATGAACTTGGGGGCCCAAGTTCAGTCCTCAAGAGCTAATAACCTGCATCCCTTCTCAAACACAGGCCTCTGCCGAGCTGCAGAACATGCTGAGGAGGGAAGTCAGCCATTGGATTCAGGTGTGTCGGAGCAGGGATCCAGGCATCCAAAAGTTGCAGGTTTGTGATTGGACTTTGGCACCCCTGATCTTATTTCCGCTGGTCTATCATTTAAAATCTCTATGAAATACGCTGAATGTGCATAGCCACGTTATTTGACCTTTTTTAAATGTATACGTCAGTAACTCACTCTGTTTCCGTTTTTATGAAAGATTATCACGTCCTGCTGGCGTATTGGTTGTCATTTTTGGTGTTTTACGCTTTGCTTTTGCTCAATTTGTTAGTATATTCATAATAACAACAAAATTACGACACTGCACGTGTGCAGCAGGGAATAAACAAGGAAGCAGCTAACGGCTATTAGCATCTCCCAGCGAAGTGTTGAAACAATGGAGAAAGGTCCTGGATCCAGTGTAAGAAAAAAATGCAAAAATAAATAAATAAAATTCCAAGGGGGAAAAGACTGGAATAGCGCTGGAAATACAATATGAACGTTGGTGTTCACTGAAGCAGAAGCTAAAGCTGTAGATCGCTCAGATGTGACTGCAGAGTTGATTGACGTGAATAAACGTCCTCATTAATACTGCGATAATAGTAATAGCATGCTCTTCTTAGCCTTTAAAGTCTCAAGTACAAACAACATTATAAATTGATTGATTGATTGATTGATTGATTGATTGATTGATTGGTTCTTAGCTTGATACTGTGTACCTGTCTCTGTTTCTGAACAGGAATTTTAATTTTCCTTGATGTTCTGATATGAGGCTCTTGGAGTTGCTGTACATGGGTTTATCTAATTAAGAACGTTTGGTCTTCGATCACACCGAGCTGCCGCTTTACCCCGAGGCGTTGCAGAGGGGTCAGGCTCGGTCCGGCATTATTTAGTCGTCGCCATCTGGCTTTCTCATAGTTTTGCGGGACTGCCAGTAGATGGCGCCACATCTGTTTATATCTGCTCATCGTGCCCGGTGAAGGGGTTATATTTAGGCTCAAAAAGGACTTTCAAAACACTATCAGGATGGACGCTTGGTCTGTATAATCCTTATTTTATCATGATCAAACTGTCTTTTTTTTTATAAGCACATAACGTGGCTATGTACCTTTAAAGATTGGGGTTGTAACATATAAGTTAAATATGAAAAAAGCTCTAAGGCAATGTATACTTTTACATAATCCTTGATTTAGGCCCAAACTTGCAGTAAAGTAAGGCAATGTAATGTCTTAATTTGTATACGTTTTTAAACCCTTGCCATACGACCAGGTGTAAAAACATTGTTGAATAGAATCATTTTTGATTCTTCAGATCGAGGCACTGATTATGGACGAATACAGCACCTTGCGTTTGATAAAACTTACTGGCAGTTTGCCGTCAGCTAGCCGGTGAAATTGGGTCTCCTCAGCATTAAGGCCTTTATGTGGGGAATAGACGGCCTCAGTCAGTCCTGCGTGGTGCTCAAACCTTTGCAGGTTTTCCTGGGATGTCCCTGAGGGTAATTGGAAATACAGGGAAAGATTCAGACAGTAAGATATCCTTTACTGTTGCATCGCAGATAGTCTTAAGACTGCTTGGAAATTTCTGTGACATTGAAGGAAAATTCTTGGAAATTCTTTATAACTAAACAAATACACAAGTAGCTTTTAAATGCTGTAAGTTGACTTACTTGACATTAGGGAGCTCATCAGTGTCGTGGCTTTGGCTTTCACAACAGGCCCTGGGGACCTGGGTGGTACTGATGCTTCACATGTTGTTATCTTCCCCCCGTTCTCACCTGCCTGGCAACACAGGTTTATAGTTTAAGGAAGAAATAAGAAATTAGTTTAATTGCAGAAAACAGAGCAAGCATGAGTGCTCAAGTATGCACAACCAGTTTGACATAAGCCCAAACAAAGGACATTGTGTAACCAACTAAACACCATATGGGTTTAAAAAAGTGTAAACAAACAAGGATCACCTCGGCCATGTTCCTGAACCTGTTCCGAGGGATGACGGGGTCTTTCCAGAAGGCGTTGACTGTCATATCTTGAGGGGGGTGATGCATGGGGGTATCCATGTGCTCATCGTAGCTGATGTTGTGGCGAGCTATTCCGGTGGGAGATGGTAAGGCAGCGCAGAGGCCAGACATGCCAAACTCAAGTGCTGAAAAATGGCAGCAAAGAAGGTAAGACTGGGCCCAGCAGAAACAGATACATATTCCTTTTTAATATCAAAATGAACATCTTGCTTCTGAATACCTGGAAGGTCTCCTTGTCCTGAGGCCATTTCGACGACAAAACTGGGGGTTCTGACCACAAAAGACGGAAGGTTGACTCTATGCTCAGAGTGTCAAGCCTGTATCAGACAACATCACACAGTGTTAAAGGATTATTTATTATGTGTTGCTAAAGATCTGTTCATTGAAAGAGTGGTGCAACAACCAGTGGTGGTTTCATTATAGGTGATAGGGCTTTGGTGCAACGCTGCGGGTGTAATAATCTCAGGGAGTGGCACAAGTCATCTGTGCCCATGTACAATGGGGACCTGTCAACTCCAGTGTTGTCACAGTGTGAGCACTGTAAGCCATACAGCATGTGTGGTAAACACAGTTGGTTTGGGATTCTTTTTCAGCAGTAGGCCAAAAAGCTATGTCCCTTTTTTAGGCAAGGTGAAGAGTAGTTGATCAGCTGTAGTTCATAATCTAAAGCTGGGGTCGCACTACACAACTGTCCCCGTCTTGACAGGTTTTGAAAAGACAAGGCGTTCGCAATAATAATCCTGGTTTTTGTTTCACGACTGAAGGACTGTGGGTCACACATTTAGCAACTTTTCTGACAGCTGGATCACAAAATACAGGATTTTTAGAGCAACTAAAACCAATTGAGTGTGTTAAACTCACAAGAGGGACAGTTTGTAGTTTGACAATACATACCAGTAGGTGGCGCAATAACAATATTGCCTGGCTATATTCTTGTACCCCATAACACAAAAGTGATGCAACTTTGAATATTTTAAGCTTAAGCCACAAGTGAATGTGGTTTGGATGTTCTTGACTGTACTCTTTGTCATACTTTTGATAAGAGTTTGGAACACTTATTTGAGATTGCTTGTGGGTTTTTGAACGACTTTCACTGTGGGTTTTATTACAAAAACTGGAATACACAACATTAGAATGTTTGGGGAAATAAAAATTAACAATTTATGATAATTAGGTTTATTCTATGTGGAAACGTTGGTATTCAGAAATGTCAATTTGTTAAATTTTGTCCCATTGCCTTTATGTTTGACGTGTAAATTATTTGGTTTATTAAATAAGACTTTTTATTATTTACTGTATTTCAGTCTCAAATATCCAACGATCTCTCTATTAGGCAACTGTAAAATATTAAATGACGGTGTCTATATCATGCCCTGTGCTGTTATGCGATTTTATATGGATAATGTTGCATAGTAACAAATAAAGTAATAAAAGAAAAAAAACTGTCTCCCAGCTGATGCCATATCCCATCCCCTCTTTTTCATTGGCTGTTGGCGACAAGCGTTTGCAGTTGGGTCATTGATCTGTTCACACTACCTGACTGTGTCCAACTCTGCCTCTAAAGGTTCAAACATGTTTGCTTGACCGCAGATAAAGTTGGGTCGGTTCTCCTCTCACACTTGCAGACCAAAATCTACACGTCCTCTCACGGTATCAGATTCTGGTGCCGACTGACCACAGCGAGGCTGACTGATACTCTCCTTGACTTGGAATAGGGGGTAAAATCAGGCAGGAAGATGGTGTAGCGTGGCCTCAGCTTAAAGCATTTACAGCCAAACAATGTGTGCTGGATATGAGGTGTGCGAGGAGGAGCTCGCCCAGGACGGGATTCATGCAAGAACCGCCACTGGCAACGATGCCTTCGTTTTGTCAACGCAAACATAGACAGAGGGTAGGATAAAACCCACGGTGGATGATAGACAAGGCGAGGAGAAAAACAATTCTTACCTGAATGGGACACAGAGCAAAGCTTCTCTCGTCTGACCTGCTTTGAACAGAGCTGCAGAATCTGGTTACTGTACACCGCTGTCATCAATATGAGTTTGAGTCAGCGTGTTGTATCAGCATGACCACAGCCTTTCTGCAGAGGAAAAAATATGTGTTCAAGTCGACTGTTTTCTGTACTGACGTTTTTATCCGTTTATTACGAAAAGCACACACTAGTCTTAAGGGAGACATTTAAGTTTGCCCGATTTAATCGTTTTCACACACAGTTCAATCCAAATCAATAGATTTGTTAAACAACAACAATAATAAACTAATATTAAACACAACTGGATGATCTTGGGTACCTTGAACAACATGCATGCTCGGTTAAAATAAATAAACAGAATAGTTAAACTACCATATTTGATCATTTAATCCATGAGCAGAGGAGAAGCCAACACAGTGAAGTGAAGAAAAATGTATTATGGATATGAGCTATGAATAAAATATTTGTCTGACATGGTTTCTGCTCTGCTCCATGGGGAACTGGCCTCAAGCCACCTGAATTCAGGCTGAGATCGATTTCTTGCTCAGATTAGACAGAAGATCCTGTAAAATCTGCAGACTTCCTGCGGAGGACTCTGATTTGTTGAGCAGTGGCAGCCTGTTTATTATCCCGCTGCTGCCCAGACAGCGGGATAATAAACTCGTTCACGTCATATCTGAAGGAAGCCACTTGCAGTGACTTGCAAAAATAGAAACACATCCAGGCTGCCGTAAATGTGTGAAAGTTATACTGATAGCTCGTGATGCTTCAACTGCAGGTGCGGAAATGACAGGAATCCTTTATCATCTCTTAAAAAAACCCCCCCAAACAAACAGATTTAACTATAATTTATACACGTTCCAGTGCTATATCCGGTACTTTTACTTTTAGGTCTACGTGGCACAAAGTGTGCGATGCATGCTATAACACTCACCCTTGCTGACAGTCTGTTAAAAATAACTAATAGTAATCAGATGCGCTCGGTTTCTGCGCAGAAGTCACGACGATCCAGCAGCAGATGGCAGGAATGAAGGCTGCATGTTTGTTCGTCCATGACTTTTGGTCTAACAGCAAACAGAGACTGAGCCCACGGCAGCAGGGAAGGGAGCCTACCTCTCTCTCCCTATCTATCTCTCTCTCTCCTTGTTTTTGTGGCAGAAGTGACTGTCTGAAACTTGAATACCTGCAGAGGGAGAAACCGCGCGGGATGAGGGAAAGAGGAGCGGTGCAGTAGTTTGCAGGGTCTTCTTGTTTTATGTGGTCTGTGATGGTGCCAAGAGGACATTAACCTGAGATAAATAACTAGGCCAGCCTGCTATCAAGTGTCTAGCTTACATAAGGAAGCAGTGGAAATAACAGAGTCCAAAAAGAATGACGTCTTGCTTGGTCTTGAACCTTTTATTTTTTCCTCCTTTTGGTCATATTAATTGTGTATTTTAGGGATTTTATATGACAGACCAACACAAACCAGAGCACCAATAGTGGTGTTTTTGCTTTCTGTTTTTTTGCATGAAAAAACTGTGGAGCTCGCTGTATATCTGATGCTCCTAAACAAAGTTCCATGTTGCCTTCAGAAGTCACTTGAATCTCAGTATAAATCCAGCTGTTATATGAAGGATTTAGAGGTTTGTTAGAAAGCATTAGTGAACAAAATGCAGTGTCAGGTCAGAAACCCTTATTCCAAGCTTTTAACATCTTGTCAAGCTCTGCAAACTGCAAACCAAGACATAGCTGTTCAACAAAGCTGATAGGAAGGAGCTCTGTGGTGCATTCTCTGCACAGTTGTAAATTGGATTTTCCAAGTTCCCTGTAGGAAAAACAACACGACTGCCCCAAAAAGTTCGGATTTCAACTGGGAATTCACCCAGTAGTCTTGAGTGTTGTATTGATTTTTTTTAATGAAGTGAAAGTTGCCATTATTAATTATTTGTTATATTTTACTTTTAAACCAGTAGCACACAAATTGTTCTTAAATATCCTATTATAAACATTTTCTTTTAGTATTTAAACATGGGAAATGAAGAGAAATATATTGACACCGTCTCATATTGCTAATAGTAGCTAACACCAAAACAATTAACAATATTGTAATACTGCTTCATCTCTGAATAGAAACATGGTGGTGGCAGCGTCATGCTGTGGGGATGCTTTTCTTCAGCGGGGTAAGGGGAGCCAATATTGCGATGTTGGAAGCATGTTAGAGGTCGTGGATGTTCATCTTCCCAGCAGAACCACAACCCCTAAGCTACAGTCAGAGCTACAATTAATTGTTTTACCAAATGATTTGCATTTCTTTAAATTCATCTAAAAATTGGCATCAAGACTTGAAAATCATATTGACTTAGCAGAGTTGAATACATATTTGTGCCACACTTTGCAAATTGTTATTTGTAAAAAAAATAAAAAAATAAAAAAAGCAAAGCAAAACAAAACAAACAGAAAAAAGTAAAACCAAGTAGGCTATCTGTTTTTTTTCCTACTTCCCAACTATACACTGGTTTGTATTGGTCTATCATGTTAAACTCCTACACAAATATGCTAAAAGGTTTGAGTCCATGTCAAACAAGTTGGATCAGCTCAGTGGGCTTCAATATTTATTTGCTGTTTTTACAACACATGCACAATAATTGCATAAAAGCCGAATAGAACTCACAGACGACCTTTTAATTTCTTTAGGAAATAATTTCAATGGACGCATCTCGAAGTTCGTGTGGTGCAGCATTGCCAAATTAAAACTCAAATATCCACCAAACGTTGGGTTTGTTTATTTTAACCTTCAACTGGCATGTGAAGGTCACAACTTAGTTTCAAACTCAAGTGACAAAGTGACAGTGAATTTTGAGCTGCAGTCACTGTAAAAAGTAAGGTTGCGCATTTGATCCTGACGCTCATGTAAACAGATTTTATGTATGTGTGTGCGCATGAAGGACAACAGCCAATAGGAGTGAGGGAAGCAGTGCCACCCCCGCGTCAGAAAGCTGAGCAGGACTCCTTTCATTGGCTGGTCACTGACCCCCTACATGTCCACACAGCGGCTCTGCTGTCAGCCGTTCATAGACCATAACCTGGAAAGCAACTCCTAACATTTCGAGAAACGCATTCTGAGCATACCTGACACCGGGACGTGACGTAACACAGCCCGACAAAACTTGCATTTGCAGCCTCAGACCACGCGGTGGCGCCGCTGTTGCACGACACTAAACTGTTTCAGGTTTTAGACAGAACTCAAGGACCATCTTTGACTTCTTTTTCAGGTTTTTATTAGAAAAATAAAGATACAAGAGAAGAACTACAAAAAATAAAATAATAATATTAAAGGTTGTGCAAAAAAAAAAAAAAAACAATTCAGCGTCGATATGAGGCATGCACACATTTGCATAAATAAAAACAAACAATATAGTTTAACATGGTTAGGCTTCTGAAGGTTGAATTTTTTGGTAAGAGGTCAGGTGAGGTTCTGGTCCAACGCGGAGAATCACATCTGAGCGGTGGAGCTGCTGCCTGAGGTGGCCTGGGGACTGGTGGGTTTGGCGGTGGTGTTTGCCTTGCTGGAGAAGACAACAAATAGGATTTTGTTTAAATTAAGGCGTAATCCACACCGAAACCCAAGCAGCTGGACGGTTAGTGAGGCAAAGAAGACGCTATAGATTCATGTAATACTCACATGATCCTGGTAAGCATCCTTTTCACGGCCTGCAGCTCAGGGTTCAGACAGTAACGGAAGCCTCTTCCACTGGTCACACTGTGGGAATGGGAATATAGGGATTAACATCCAGCTGAACAAGATGAACACGTGATCAACACTTAATTAAGGTATGTGGATAGACTGATTACATTAAGTGATAATTAAAGATTTTGGATCTGTGTTTAACAGTTGTTTCAGTGATGCATTCCCCCTCCTCATTACTGTGATGGTTTATTTGCACAGCAGTGGATTTATGTGATTTAATTCTATGATTTTCTAAATAAGAAATCTGCAATTTCAAGTTGAAAAGCGCCACTTACACAATCTCAACTTTGGGACAGAAGATAGTCGCCGGGTAAATCTGGATGTCCTTTATATCAGACTTTGGGGCCATACGGTTTCTGACACGCTGACAAAGACAGCTCTGTCCCGGTTCATTCACTAAAAAAAAGAGGAAAACAAAAAATAGAGTTATTCGTCTTGATTTGCACAAATCTCAGCCGGTGTTTAGAAAAGGTCTTCCAGCGTTGGTAGTTCAAAATTTGAATCAAAGGGATTTCAAACTTACGCTGAGCTTTAGAGATGCAGATTGCGACGGCCAGGAGCAGAAACACCTTCATGATGCCGGACATCTTTGATTTTTTCCCTTTTTGGTTCCTGAGGAGTGTGGTCAAGATGATGAAGCAGCAGGTTTGTTGACTGAAGAGCTGCGAGGGGTCCTCTTAAATACTGTTGAGAGCTGCTTACCTCATCTTTCCTGTGACAAAAGGGAATTTTTTAGACTGGAAAGTGAAACCCCAAAACCCACAGGAAAGAAAGAACCTCCCACCCATCTCAACACCGCGTGTGTTCACTTTTTATTTGAAATCGGAAAGTATTTGGCAAATTAATTAATTGAATGCATGATTATAGTAACAATAGGAAAATAATAAAGATGTCAAATAAAAGCTAACATTGAAAATATACATATATCCCTATGATCTTAATGGGAAATTAAAGATAGAGAAGCATGTAATTGGAAAGTAGAATGTGCCTTTCCTTGTTGAGCTATATTTAGTTTATTAAATCAGAATCTGATGTAATAAATTAGTCAGACTAAACATTGCTTCAGGTCTTTATATTTCTTACAGTGCAAACAGGAAAACAACGTAAAACTTCTTGCTTTTTTAAAGGTGAGATGTTGAGTCGACATCTCGTGAAATGATTTTAGTTCAGCCTGTAATTTGGCAGACTAAAGTGTGGGCCATGATCTTGCACAACACGTTTTTTTTTCTGATGCATTCAGCAAGCTGCAGTGGTTAACACCTTCAGCAACTGCAGCATCAAATCAAATGGATGTGCCCCCGGAAAAGCAGCTCAAGACAGATTTTTTTTTTTTTTTATTTCTTTCCACTGCAAATTGTGTGCTTTTTTTCTATCTTGACATTTACTTTACTCGTGTGAATATTCTGGTCTGTTATCTGATGGAGGATTGTTTCAATTCCTTCAACAGCCGTTTGATAGTTTCCTTTTTATCTGACACCGACTTGATAGGATCTAATCTCATGCCACATGGGTTTTGTGGAAAGTGTTTGATTTCTGAAAAAGGGTGTTTAAGCACCTCTTTCACTTTCTCAAGTCCCAAAACACAAATATCATCCCGGTTTTTTGGTCTGCTTCTCTATTTTAAATTGCACTGTCATCTACCGCAGGCTTTAGAAACCGCATAGTTTCGGGGTAAAAGCAAAAAGAGGTAACAAACCAAAAGGAGGTTATATTTATTAGAAATAACTCAAGTTCGAAATCAAGACAATTAAACAAGTACAAAACAAAGAACGGAAATAAATTGGACTCCTTGAATTCTAATGAGCCGATTAAAACTGATGAAAAACGGTTGTCTGTGTTGACACAGCCAGCATCAAGTGGCTCAGGTGATGTTTCACCAGAGTATACTCACGCAACCTTAAACATGCCATCCAGTGGAATATAGGCATTTTTTTCACAACTAAAAAGACCGTTGGATAAATAATTTCCCCTGGGGGATTTCACAAAAAATACGTATTTGAAAAAACAAAAAAGCAAAAAAAAAAAACTTTTAATTCTTCTTTTGGTGTATTTATGCTAAGGCCATCACAAGACAGAGGTCAATATGATCAGCTTTACTTGCACAAAATATAAGTAAACAGGATGAATTTTATTTAAAAATCAATGAAGGGAGGGAGGGGGGGTATCCCGTTTTTTCTCAAAAACCACTCAGACTAGTTGCCCTATGCCTTATATGACATCATCAGAGGCTAGATCACAGCGTAGAGTCGTGTTTGACTAAATTACGTTTTATAATAAAAAGTGCAAATGCATTTGATCGTTGTTCTTTAGGTGGCTGAAGTGACTGAAATTGGCTGCTATCTTCAACTGTGCTGCAAAGAAGCATAACATTTTTCCATACTGTAAAAATGTCCCCAGATTGGGTTTTGATTGGAAATAATTATTTTGCCAAACGGTCAAAATATTGTTTTTTTTTCGCCCCCATTTGACATCTGCCAGTGGGATTCAATGATTTATCAGTCTTTTCTCTATGAAACCTATTCTGACATTTCTCACCAACCCCCTACTTTACGACACCAACATGGCACCCACATAAAGTTTTCGTGGTAAATATGAAGTTCAGTACTTTGTGTTTCTACAGTGTTTAAATTCATAAAATGCCTCAAATACTCACAGTGAACCCAAAACATGATCACTCCAAAGCAGAATTGCATTGAATTGTTAAAACAAAGATTCATTTTACATGGCTTTCAGAATTTCTAAAATAAAAAGAGTATAGCATCTATTTATATTAAGCCTGTCTGAGTCAAAACTGAACTTTTCTTCATCTTTCTTTGCATAACAGTCAAGGATGAGTCAGATTGAATGGAGAGCATCTGCAAACCTTCATTTTCAGATCTTTCACTGATTCTCAGTTGGATGTCTTGACTTTAACTGGGCCAGTCCTACACAAAATTATACTTTGATCAAAACCATTCGATTGAAGCAGTTTGGGGTTATCTTCCGGCTTGAAGGTGAACTTTCCAAAAGCCAGGGTTGAAGTCTTTTGTAGCTTTTGAAAGGTTTTCCTCCGGCGTTGCCCTGGATTCAGCGCCATCCTTCTTCCTATCAACTCTGATGAACGACAATCATTCTGCTTAATAGAAGCACCTCACAGCATAATGCTGCCCCCAACATGTTTCGCAGGTTATGCTTTAAAAATATGACTATGAATGCAATCTTAAAAAGAAAAATCTTTTGCTATAGATTTAGAAGGTTATGGATAACAAAAAGTAAGAAATGGCAGAAGACACTGATCTTTCTAATTTAAGCACACAGGGTCTTGCCTGACATTTGCAAGAAGTAAAAGGGACTTTTGTGTGTTGCAGCATGGAGCTCACACTCTACAACACTGGTGGTGTGGCCAGAAAGTGTGATATGAAACCAGTCAGTGTTAGTAAAAAAAAACTTGTGCTGACAGAGAATCTGCAACGTTTCGTCATGATTGCTATGACATTTTTCTATTTTCCATTTTCACATTGCACTCCTCGTGCAAGTCCTGGTTTAACTGGATTCCTATCTGACAGGCCGACACTCGGAAAGCGTCAATATTTTATTTCTGTCCTCTGTTAATATTTCATAGCTTCCGCATAAGTGGGCTCGCACTGCACACACCAGTAAAGCACAGCTTATTGAAAAGTCAGACGCGATGCGGAGGATGTCTCATCTTCCATTCAGATCAGGGCCATATGGCCTGAGCGGTTAATGTAAATCTTTCCTTTTCCATGTTCTTTCTTCCATTTGGTTACAAGCTAAATCGGGTTTCTGGTGGACATGCCGGGGATTGCCCACCACATGTACCTTCGTGACGTTTTGTCCTTGTGAGGCTGAGTAGGACTTTCTCCATACAGCGACCCTGCGTAGGAATGGGCCGAGAGGAACTGAACACGTCGGCAGCGTTTCTTTCTCTGCAGACTTCGTGTGAGCAGTCCAGTTCAGTTGCACTTCTCGATTTTCTGTAAATCACTATTTTTGGGGGAAAAAAGCTACAAATGAAACAGAAACTGGATTTTCAAAGTGCAACCAAACTGGAAAATGGAAAAGGAAGTTAGACCTCTCGTTTTATACATTCTATAGACCCTCTGAAGAACTTAAGGTGCACAATGTAAAAAACAAACAAACACAAAAGAACAACTCAAATATAAGTGTACATTTGTCCAGTTTGGTATATAAGAAATTCCAAACAATTGCTTTTAAACAAAATCATCAGTGCCACTCAGTTTGTTGCCATCCCTGTTACAAAATTTTGTACAGTTGCATTTTAACAGAATAGTATGTAGTCTTCTTCTATGAGATTTGTCAAGGTGGGAGCATGGGGAGGGAGGGATCTGACTATTACTCTTTGAACAATCTTTCCAAATTGAGTCCTGTGTCCTTTCTTACGCTCTCTTCCCTTCAGCTCACTTCACAGGTTTCCCACGCGGTTTAACTCAGGGGACTGACAGTGCCATGGAATAAGATAGATTTCTTGTCCAGTCAGTGAACCATTTCTGTGTATTTTAGTCCATACAGTATGTTTTTAATCATTGTCCTGTAGAAAGATGCAGTGATGAGCCATTTTCAGTTGTCTGTCAAAGGCAACCAGAATTGTATTTGACATCTCCTGGTGTTTTTTGAAGGGTTCATGATGACATGCACTCTAGCAAGGTTTGTAGGGCCTTTAGAAAAGAAACAGGCCCGCAGCATCGTAACTCATCAACCATACTTTCTGCTGGGGATGGGGTTCTTTACTGCATAGTACTCCTCCTTTGTTTCAAGCTAGACCAACCTGAATGTTGTTTTTTGTTTAACACTCAGTTTTAATTTTATTTGACCGAAACACAGGAGTCCTATCATAATATCATAAACTCCACATGGTTATTTGTTATTGTACAGAAAATAAATTTTAGTTGTTTGTTGCTGTGGAGACTTGGTGACCCCAAGACGTCACTTTTCGCTGCAGTTTTTTTGACAGTGAGATTTTGATATTTTTACTAACCTTTCTTACCATCTTTCTCACTACTTAGGGCACAAAAATAAATATGGATCCCAATTCACCCCGTGGCTAAGAAAAATGTGCCTCTGTATCTTACGTGTTCACCAGGGAAATAGAAAATAAATGATTACTTATTGAAAGTTCCTAGAAACTCTGATTAGCTTAAAGAATTAAATATTTTTTTAATAACTGCCTTACTTATATCTATTTCAAATGTGGCCCTGCTAAATTTTCTTAAATGTATTATTAGTTTTGGTGAAAAAATTTCAATGCGAAATTATGCAGCTAAAATGCAATTTAAATTTATCTTAATGTAGTGGTGTCCAAACTTCTTGCCCCATGGGTCAAAATTGTCATTTTTTAAGCTTTAAAGTAATTTCATTGAAAATGAATGTCTTCATACCAACTCAGCAACAAATCAAACGGCCAATAGTTTAATCAAAATAGTCATATTCTGTAGCCTGGCCAGTCAGATTGATAATCTGTAGGACTCTCCGTTAGCACATTATCAACCTGGATCTGCTCCCATCAAATCTGTTTGGGGAAAAGAGGGACATTCAGCAGAACTTTCTGAGCTGATTGGACGAAGTGACACCTAGTGCTCACCTACCAAAGGTTGGTTTTAGCCAATCACGGCGTCAAATGAAAAGGTCGTGAGCAGCAGGCTGTAATGATTCAGAACGTGGACCCAGTATTCAGCCAGACAAATAGAGTGCCGACAGAAGATATTTATTTTGGAACAGGAACCAAAACAACTGAGGCAGTCAGATCACAATAAGGGAAAAACAAGAAACCAATCCAAAAATCAGTCCAGGGTCAAAAAACAGAAAAATCAAAAATAGCAAGAGTGTCCAAACCAGAATCCAAAAGCAGCATCCAAGAAAAGGGGTCCGTTCTTCGTACGTTGCTTAAAACATCCAAGATCAAATGAGACATCCAAGATGATTTCATCCGGCTAATCCTGATCCGGCTAATTGGGTTCTTCGAACACACCTGTTGTTTATGATTAGTATCACTGGATTGAGTTATCTGAGACAACTGCGCGTTCATGCGTTTGTTTAAAAGGGGAAATGTATCGATAGTAGAAACATTGATCAGCAGCGCTGCTATTGGCTGTTCAGCATGGCTAAAGAACACCCACAGTTTTTCTCCCAAGCAGAACAAGAGCTTGGAAGGTTATGCCGAATTTGAGTCATTAATTAAAACACCTCAAAATCTGTTAAAGCCAGGAGAGAGGGCTGGCAAAAAGCAGCAGACAAATTAATGCGTAAATACTGTCCATGGTAGATGTTTCTATCACTTTCTACAGTATGAATTTTTGCATTTTAATAATTTGATATTTACTTTGTTCTTTTATATCAAAGCCTCCACGGGACCCACTAGAACATGGGGACAAGTAAAAGTGAAATACAATAATATTCTACAAAATGGTAGCCTTTAATTATTATACTTTATTTTAAAAAGGCACCTGTTATGTCAAGAGATTCAAATTTCAGTGTCATTCCTTAGACACGGGAAGTTTACACGGTAAAACTGTATTGCTCCGTGTCTAGATAATCCATCCATAGTTTTTTCTAATACAATATACGGCTCGACAGGAAGCAAACCTTTCACAGTAAACTAAACTTCACAATAAAATGGTCCGAACAAATCTTCTTACTATAGGATAAAAATAAAAAGCAAACCATCATACAAATAACTTAAATATTTTCTATTTATGGCTCTAACACCACTTTTTCCTCTTTAAAAGCCACTGTTAAATGATGTTTGTCTGTTTATAACAGCCACCAAGAAAAGTCTCTCTACAATTACACTGTCGCGCTGCGCTAAAGGATCCTGTCTATTGCGCAATACGCGATTAATTCGAAAAACTCTGCAAATTATTCTTGCACCTTCCGCAACAGGTTGCAGTCGTAAAAATGGACATGGCTACGGCAGACTTCTCTATCTCCTCCGCTTATACAGCCGTGATCTAATCCTGTTTACATGAAATAAGCCTGCTCTGGAGCAGGCTCAAGCTGGCGCACATGTTGCTATGACAACAAGTGCAGGAAGTCTTTCGAAGAACCAAACGATCCAAGATCATGCCAAATCCTGCTAACTGAGTTAGCGACGTACGAAGAACGGACCCCAGTTTCCAACAGAAAACAGAAGCAAGCTAGAAACCAAAACAACAGAAAAACATGGCAGACAGTAAATAAAACTGATCACATACACAACATACCAAATAACCCCAGAGCCCACACTATGGCCCAAAACAAACTAAGACAGTTAAGTGGCCAGGCAGGTAAACCAAACTAAAAGCTTACAGAACCCTGACTGATAACAAAACAACACAATCAAACCATAACAAAAACTCAAATCATTACACAGGCGCCATGAGAAACCACAACAAGGTAAGATAATTTAGGCACTTCTTGCTGTTCTTCTTTCAAAAAAGAATTTGTAGAGGCAGCAGCTATGCGTGCATCCTCCTGTGCAGCCATTTTTATTCCAGTTTGGCTGTGGGCTCGGCACCGCTTGCTTTCTGTATATCCCACCTTAAACCATAATACTGCAATGTGATTGGCCCGAACCGTTTTTGGTTTGGGACAATTATCGCTGTATGTGTGCCATGAACACAAATACTGCGAAAATTCAGCTTGCAGGCAAGGTTAAAGATTTCCATAGAGAAAACAACAAATGCTGTAGAAAAAGGTTTCAGACATTTGCCTTAATAAAAAAAAGATTTTTGCTCAAATGTTTCGTATTTTGCTAAATGCTCTCGATGTATTACCATCATTAATAATGAGAACTTTCTTTGGAAACAATTGCTGTTAGTTTGCCAAGTTTAATTAATGGGTATGCCCAAATCTGTTACTGAGTAAAGCTTTGCTGGGTGTCATGGTCCTACTTACTATAAATTTAAATAAAAAAATAAAAACATAGCTAATAATACAAAAATACTTTGCATTTTACCAAACATTTTCAATGTAAGAAGATGGCAAATAGGTTTGTCAGTACAAACCGTGTTTTAAATAATTGTAAAAAGTGGCCATCTGCATCTGCTGCATTTGCAAGAAGGGTAAATTTGGACTATCCTTAAACTGCTGTTTAGGGCTACACAAATTTATTTCAAGGGACACAAACGTGTACTAGTGTACTAACACTATCAACTACTGAGACACAGTTTGTTCAGCCATTTTATACATGTATGTGTTTATGAAGACATACATAATTCAACGTATATGATTGCTGTTAGTAATTTAGTCTATGTGAATATGACCATCTAATGAGATGAGAAACTGCTATCAAAAGGCACATGAAGAGAGTCAGAAATTAATGCAGGAAGCATGGGTAGGGTCACATAAGAATCTTCATAATATACTTATTTCAGACCCCTTTTTGAGTCATTATGAGATTAAACATTTTGAATCCTTCTGATCTAGATATATCATGATAGATCCATCAGGTATTAACGTATTCTGCTCTAAATACGCAACAATGTCTTGTTACTCCAAGCTATTCCTGAAAGACAGAAGTTCAAAAGGCTAAAACACCAGTTTCACTTGATATTTGAAGAAATGCTCCTTCGTGCGGCTCTCAAACATGGCTCACAGCTACCACAAAATGCGTTAACAGCTTCCTGCTTCATCTTTGCCTCGTCATCCATTTTGCATTTAAGCTATACGTGCTCCTTCACATATCTGTCGCATCCTGCATCTTTGATTGCATTTCTATTTGATGTATTTATGCCTTTGACATAGTGTTTGGTTTTTCTATGGGTAATTAAATACTTGACGTTTTTGTACCTCCACATCGCTGCGTCACCTAGGATCCAGGCCGTAACCTGAAACCCCCCTTTTTAATATCGTCGTATTCAGACCAAATTATTTCTCAAAAACATCCTTCACAACCAGTCCAGGTTTGACAAGCTTTGATGCTGTTACGAAGGAAACGTTCTTGTCTGGTATTGTGATATAGGTGTGAAAATCAACACCACGTAACCCCAGACCCTACACTTGCCTTCCTGTTCCACAGAAATGGCTTTACTAGAACATAGACATGTTTCCTTCAACGCTTCACACCTAAGTTTTTACTTTTGTTAAAAAGAATTATAGATTCTGTAATACTTCTAATAAAGCTGGAGCTGGGCACCAGCAACCCCCGCGACCCCATGAGGGACTAAGCGGATTAGAAAATGGATGGATGGATGGATTCTAAATTCAAAAATTCTATATTTTGTTTTATGTAAGATTAAATGTAACAACTTTAATTAATTATTTGTAATGAAGAGACCTTAGAAGTAAATATAGGTATTAAAAAAAGAAGGAAAAGTACAAACGTGCTCATCTATTAAAATCCTAAAAATATCAATTTAATTACATTTTAAATAATCCAAAACCAATGAAAAAGTAAAACGACTAATGTCGTTTTAGGATATAGCTTCGATACTGTATGTATAAAATACTATACGGTGAAGAAGAAAAAAAACGTGGAAAAGTCAAAGGTCATTCTAGTCTTGGTTAATCTGGGTTTTCCCCCCCACAGATATGGGTTATAACAGGAAAAAGAGAGTCGATATACGGCATCAGTGTCACAATGTGAAGATGGAATGCATTCAGGCTTTGGGTTGTGGATTTCTGCCACAGAGATTTACAATTCCTTCAAGAAGTGACATATTTTTACCTTTTCCTTTGGGTTCTGCCCAAACAATTTAGATTAGCTGCTTGTTTCCAGCCTCTCAGGCTCCCACCTGCTTACTGATCCACATCAGCCCACCTGCATCCACCCAGTCACCTGCCGTATTAGATATACTCCCAGGTTGCATTATTTATAAAATGGTCCGTCCTTGAAAGCTTTACACACACACACACACACACACACACACACACACACACACACACACACACACACACACACACACACACACACACTGTCACTTTCACAGACCTGTTACTCACAGCTTCAGTGTCACAAACCTGCAGCTGAGGTGCTGGAAAGGTACACTGTGTGTGTTATTTACGATTTCACAGGATGTCGGGTGACGTTAAGAGCAAGGTACATTTAGAAACCGTATTAAACTAACTAGTCTTTTCACGCATCTGAATTGGCAGCCAATTTTATGGTAAGACTTTTGATCTTATATGGACTGCTGTGACAGTATATTATAAATTGGTTAAATTTTAAAAGCCATCACAGAAGCAGTGGGCTGAGGCACCTTAATACATCATTTATTAACATTCAAAGTGGGATTATTTTAGTGAAATGTCATAATAGGCCCGCACCTAGACCACGGAGTATGACATGAAATAGTCAGATTCTAAACATAAACTAATTTCACTTCCTCTAGGATTAATGTTACTACTTGTGACTTAGTCTCGCTTGAGAACATGTGACCTGTACTTTTTTCCTTTACATAAAATGTAAAGGTTTCACAACTAATTCCCCAAAATTCCTGCAAACACACCAACACACATTGTACGCAGGGGTGGTGATGATGTTTTTTTTTAAAAAGAACACATTTTCAACCATTTCACATCCTAGACTCCTTTGAAGGAGATGATGTGTTGTTTAGTTGTGTTTATCTTTTTAAATGTCATTTTTTTTATTGTTATTTGGAGGTGCATGAGCTTTGAACCCACACAATTATTTGCAGGATTAGGAAATGGTGTTTATTTCTACGTGTATGTTGAGGTGTTTTGAAAGCTTGTCAAAATCACCAGATGTTGGAGACTTTCATTCATTGCCAGCATTATTATTATATTATTATTATTATTATTATTATTATTATTATTATTATTATTATTATTATTATTATTATATATTTTTTAAATCACAGTTTCTCTGCACAGTAGTTTTTTTTTTTTAACTACCAGAGAATCATTAGTAACACTATACTCACAGAAGCTCTTTAGCCAATCTGAATGAACTTCTGTCTCTTGATGGACAAAAGTCTACATAACTACAGAGAAAAGCAATTTCACAACGTATTCAGGAGTTCACAGGAACTGGTAGAGGAAGGGCACATCACAAAAGATGAGATGAGATGTTCTGGCAGTGAGTAGATCACTGAGGCAGGTAAATGTGGGCAGGTGAACAGGTGAGCAGAGTTGGCAGCGATTACTGGCAGCAGGTGGAGTCAATGTGAGCTAACTGACTGGTGACTGAGCTGATTGGACAGTGGCTGGTGGGTGAGAGGTGACAGGCTGATAGGAAAAGTCCAGAAAAGTCCAAAGCAAAGCAAACAAAAACCTAAATCAGTTGTACTGCAAGAAAAAAGGAAACAATTAATTTCCCTTCCACTTCTTAACTATGCACATGGTTTCTTTTAATTTTTATGAAAACAAGAAAAACAGAACATGTACTGTACATGTACTGTAGCAGAATCTTCATAGAATCTATCTATCTATCTATCTATCTATCTATCTATCTATCTATCTATCTATCTATCTATCTATCTATCTATCTATCTATCTATCTATCTATCTATCTATCTATCTGTTGCCATTACCTCTCTGAATGATATTTCGTAGATCACAGGCCAAGTGCTCCACTAGAGGTCACCATACTTTCATGAAACTATCATCATTGCCCTTTGGTTTTACGCTAAGCCTCTCCAGTGGATTTTAAACATTTATTTATACCACAAAATTATAGTGGAAGGCTTCTTACTTATCCAGTTTAGTAATATACATTTAGCGACAATAAATAAAAGCTTATTTAGTAATGTTGATTCGTTTTTATCCAGTATTTAAGTCGCAGGGAGAAACCCCAGTAGAAGCCGTCTCAGACAATTCTTTCTTTTCAGTATTACACCAACTTCCTTGAATACAGAAGTTTCTTGTCTTGATAAAACACAAGCTGAATAGGAGACTTAACACATTTTTGCTGCCTAGTGGGAATGTTATATGGAGTCATCCAGGGGTGAAGCTGTTATTAAATCATAAACATTGGTTGGGTTGTAAAGAAGCTGTCAAACAGATGCATAGAGAACGTACATGTCAAAGAAAGCATAAGAAAGACTATTAGATGGTTTGAGAAATAATTGTATATGACGTTGCAATATAATTTATTGTAATTTAGCTTTCTCCATAACGTGGAGAATCAGTTCGACTCACTGACAGCAGTAGCAGGCCCTTATTTTCCACGTTTGAATCTTTTTGCCATGTAGGAGCAGCAGGGGAACAAACAGCCCGCATCTTGCATGTGTGGGTTCGCTGGTGTCATCTGCGTTCAGCCTGTCTTCCTCCACACTGATGTTTACCAGCACAGGATCCCTCGACAGTTACCATAGAAACTCTACTGCTTGGCTCCAGGCATAGCCCAGAGCAAGGCTAGTTGTTGAGGGTTTTCCACAGAGAAGACGGCACAAACGAAAATCACTGACTGCATATAAAAAGATGGATTTATTTGTCCACTTACAAGTCATTGCATGCTGAGATATAAAATAGGCGGTTCATGAATGTGTAAGATCACCAGCAACAATAGAGAATGTGAAACACTGAAGTCCTAGGACAATACTTCCTTTCATGTGTATGCGTTCCTACCAGGGGCGGTTCTAGACAGGGGCCAACAGGGGCCCATGCCCCTGTAGAAATAGTCCTGGCCCCTGTTATGGCCCCTGTACTAAAGACATGATATTAAATACACTTCTCATAATTATTTGCAATGGCAAAGAAACCATAACTGATTGGTCACTTTGAAAAATATTATTTTTTACCTATACAGTTTTACTCTAAAAAGAATTTAAAACTTAAGATGTTTCACGTTTAGCTTTAGCTGTATTGATCTCGGGGAAAAGTTTTCAACTGCTAGATCAGGGGTCAGAAACCTGCAGTTCCAGAGCCACAAGTGGCTCACTTAATATTATTACACAGTTAAATATTGCCATTTTATTGTTTTTTTTTAATTTTTTGTGCCCCTGTGAAAAAACACTGGCCCCACCTTGGCCCCCCTGGTAAATTTGGTCTAGAACCGCCACTGGTTCCTACAGAATATCAGAGTCAGAGCTGGTCTGAGGCGAAAGCTGCTGTGGGCCCCCTCGCTCACCTGGGAGGCCTCAAGTGCATTTGGGAAAACTTGAACTGGTTGCAAAACGTAATGTATAATGTAAATACATTAATATTTAACTGCTGCTAATCGATTCATTTCCACTGTTTGGATCAAAACAGGGGCCCATGCATAATAATCAGCTTCATCCCAGCCTGGGATTGTGAAAGCAGTCACTGACAATGTGAATAAGTTATTATCGGTGCTTTGTCGTTTTTTTTGGGTGGTGGTCTACAGTACGCCGCGCTCTGCTTCGGCCGGCCGAGCCCAGAACGCCTCATGCTCGGACAGTCAACACGATTCGTGTTTATTTTTTCAGGCAGCCCCCGGTCCCTGCCCCTGTGCCTCCTACACCTCAGCAATGGCAGGCAGCATGCAGGCCCGCAGACGCGCCTCCCTCCATGCTGACCTGCAGTCTGAGATCCACTGGGAGATAAAGGATTGCTGGGCGGCTGGATTCAGTCTTTCTCCTTCCGCTCTTGTGTCCACCGGACCGGCTCTCCTGTTCTCTGGCGCGGGTAAGCTGTGTCCCAGAGAGCTACTTGCAGCTGAGGGGTTGGCTTCAGACAGTATTTGGGGGCAGCTGCTCTTGCGCTGAAATGGTGAATCTGGGCTTGAGGAGTGGGGGATGCTGTTTGCTCTGCTGCGGAGGGCTCGGCCCTCCAGTGTGTCCGCAGCGTGTTGCCCCACCAATCTTCCCTTAACGCAAGCTTTCCTCACCCTTCCTGACAGGGCTAAGAGGTTGCTCTGGTTTCCATAAAGATACTCCAGTGGGTCAGAGTTGCAGCACATCAGCTCCCCGTTCAGTTTTCTGTCCTCCGCGCGCAGGAAATCGCCGGCATTTGCCTCCAGCGGAGACAACGCAGTCTCGATGAGCCTCTGTTGCACAGCCTCCTGCTGGCGCGCGTGGAGATTTTGGGGGAGAACGTCTCTGGCAGGGAAGGTGGGGCGGGCCAGGTGGCAGATGGAGAGAAAGTAGTCCTCTGATGAGACGGCCTGGCTGTTGTCAGCAAAATGAAATGTGTTGGCTTCTTGCAGGTCCCTGACCATGTCCTCCATGCCCTCTCTGATTGTGGGCAGCATAGCTCGTCTCTTGCTCAGCAGTCTGGACCTCGGCCGCATCGCTGGAAGACAAAGCCAGAAGCAGAATTTCAGGCACGCACTTTGTATTAGAGAGTCTGTAATGTGTAAAATAATTCAGTCCAGGTTCGGCTGGTCTTTATGTTGCATTTTTGCAGTCTTATCTCCATTTAAGGTTGTATCAATGCCACAAAAGAAAACCCCAAAACTTCTCTTTTTGCATTTTCACACAGGAAACCTGTTTTTTTATTAATCTATGCAGAACATAATAAGCCAGTTAAAATTTAAATAGTCAAAGCAGTTTAGATTTTGAACCAGTCAATTGCTGTACAACTTCCTTAAGAACAAAATGTACTTTAGTACTGAACAGGCAACTTGAAACTTCCTTCGCAAGACAAAGTGCACGGCAGCGTCAAGGTGCGACAATTCAGTTTTGAATGAGCATGGAAACAATTAATGGAAAACGTCTTTGCACACAATGGCACCCAAGGTGGTGAGCTATATCGTCCACATCAGGTGCTACCGCCAGTCTTTGTTGAATTACAAAATAAGCACACTTCTACTTAATGGGGTGCTGATTAGGCGTCCACATGAATCAAATGCAACGTAAAATGATGGAGAGAATCCCAGAACACGCAAAATCTGTGACCTGAAATCAGGGTGAATCGTCATTTATTTATTTACAAACTCTTCCAGGCTAAAGCATTAGTCTCCATCCATCCATCCATCCATCCATCCATCCATCCATCCATCCATCCATCTATCCATCCATCCATCCATCCATCCATCCATCCATCCATCCATCCATCCATCCATCCATCCATCCATCCATCCACCCATCCACCCATCCATCCATCCACCCATCCATCCATCCATCCATCCATCCATCCATCCATCCATCCATCCATCCATCCATCCATCCATCCATCCATCCATCCATCCACCCATCCATCCAACCTTCTTGCTGCGAAGTGGTATATTTAAAATGACATTTTCTTTTTTATAAATGAGAGGAACATTGTCAGTAGCTTATACTACATAGTAATATAAAAATGGTAATTTCATTTTTTTTTCTTTTTTTTTTTTTGCTCTAGAGCAATATGAGCCTCATAGAATCAAATAGTAAAAAGTTATACTCCACTTATTTCAACCATGTCCTAGACACATCTGTGTAGCTCTTGAAGCGCTGACTCAAGCTAATCCAAAGAGTGTGATCATGCCTGTTGCCTTTGCACATTTTCCTACCAGTTTTTCCTTCCACTCAACTTTCTAATATGTCTGAACACAGTAATCTGTGTCAGCTTCTTGAGCAAATACATTTTGTGGCTCACCCTCAATGACTGTCTGCTGGGAAACTGTCAAGTACATAAATGTATGTTTGGAGATGTTATTTTATGTTTTGCATCGTTAAGGAAAAATGCTCAATCATTGCTCAAATTCCCCTGGTGAATTCCATGCACTTTGTTCTATTTTTTTTTTTTTTTTACATTTAACTAACTTGTAATGCTGATAAAAAATAATTTCTATTATTGTGGATCAAAGTCCCAAAGAGCCCGACTGGAGTACTGAAGAGTTAAATGCGATCCCCGAGGCACAGCTTGCTGAGATCTGGATTAGGGTTACCTGCTATATAATGACCAAAGCAGAAATTATAAGCTTGTTTTCAGGGTATCATTTTCCAAATGCCTGAATCTTTGGACACAACCAGCAGGCATGCTTGAGGTCGTCTTCACCTCTCTGATGGGTGTTTCCTTCAGACATGGCCTTAATAACTAACTTGGACACCAATAGAAAAGGATAAAGAATTTCGAATTATGTCGGATCTGCTAATTTTCTACAAAAACATCAAATATTCAGCTCGATTTCACACACATTTTTTTTTTCAGAGCCGTGCAGATGAAGAGAATAAATTAGCAGCAACATACTGGTTTTGGAGAAGTCTTTTTTTTTTAACCTTATTTCTCTCCCCTCATCAGACTAATGTGTTTTTTCTGCAGTGACATAATCTGAAAGTTGCTCACATGATGCATAACAGTTTGGCGTCTGTGTTTCAAAACAGCCATCCCCTGACTGCATCAATCAAGCCAAACAAACAAGTCTCCCTTTCTCTCTCTCTCTCTCTCTCTCTCTTTCGCTCTCATCTCCCTCATTTTAGGCATCATCCGCCTGAAAACTCTGGAGTTGCAGCCCAAACACAACTGATCCTGCTGGATAAACACATGCCTATTTTAAATCCCCTTCTCAGTCACGTCAAGTCCCAGAATGTGTCAGGCTGTGTTTTTGCTTTTAACCTCAGGTGAAGCTCACAACGTATTTTTTGTTTTAACCTTCGAGGCAAGAAAAAAAAAAAAAAAAAAAAAAGCCCCCAAAAAACGTCAGCCTCTCCCAGTTTCTTTACAAGGTGTAACCAGGGCTAAATTTAAATCCCTCCTTTGATACACAGTGTCTAAAAATGGCTCCACGCTCAGAGCGCAAGGCTGAGGCAGAAAATAGTGCATCCCCACATCGTACGTTTGCAGCTTCATTGCAAGCTCTGGCTCCATACTCACCTGCACAAAGACGGCAGCTGTTGGTGTCCCTTTAATCCTTTCTTTTCGCTGCAGTTTTAACCTGAATCAGACAGTTTTTGTGTGAATTTCTTTTTTAAGCTCCTGTGCTTGAATCCAACAATGCTGCTCTGAAGCATCAGCTGTCTCTGAGCAGAGGCAGAGGCTGAATGGAGATTTATCTCCTCCACACATCCCTCCTCCTACTCCTCCTCCTCCTCCTCCCTTTTACTCCCACTCTCTCCATAGCTTACTTTTGGTTTGCCCTCCTTCCCTGCTTCTAAAAATAGGCACGCCATCCATTTCCTCAGCTCCAGCACCGACTCCGACTGTAACGACGGAGGGAAGCAAAACAGAGGCAGGGAAGAAGAGTGAAGGTGTAGGAGGAGACACGGGGAAGAATGAGGGGATAAACTAAAAAGGGGAAAAAAAACCATGGAGAAAATAAATAGCACGGTTGTCTTGCAAATATGTTCATCTGCCTAATCGGATTAATTTTGCGCGTGCAAATAAAAGCATACAACTAGTAGAGCTCGAAAAACACCTGACCTTCGTGCAAAACAGCCTGGAATGCTTGAAATGCCGATTAGCTGACATGCACGTGAGAGCTTTGCAAATGTCTGCTTTGCCTGAGAAAACAAATGTGTGCATGGGCAAAGTGGAGATGTATAAGAAGACTTTCATGTGACTCTCAATTTATGGCACATGAGTCACCCATTCCTCTTCAGACACCCAGTGTTATCCCTTTAACACTGCTTTAAGCCTAGTTGGAGTTTCACAGGGAGTTAAAGTGCCTTGGAAAAGATTACACCTGAAACTTGCAGCAACAAACACTCCCTCTGTTTATTCATACATGTGTCCCCCCCCCCCACACACACACACACACACACACACTCTCTGACACATCTAAATAAACCCCAGAGCAAACAAATGTCTTCAGTAGACACCTAATTAGTAAACTGAGTCAGCTTGTGTGTAATTTACACCCAGGGTAATCCTTGAAGAAAACCGATTAGAGGCTGCATAAGACTGTAGACGGGTGCACTGGTTTACCTGCCGCCGGTACGACCCTAAACGTCCACAGCTTCACTGGAAAAGCCTAAATAACAGCGTATTGTTCTGTTAGGATGGCTCTGTCAATGTCCAGACTTCAACCCGGTTGCAAATTCCTGGCAAGAGTCTAAAATTGCTGTTTGCAGACGCTTTCTTTCCGATCTGACCGAGCTCGAGCCACAGTATGGTGCAGTGAGGAAAGGGACAAAGTTTCTCTGTGCAGAACTGGTGGAGACGTACAGCACCTTAAAAGACTTGCAGCTGTAATTGCGAAAGATGTTGCTCAACAAGGTACTGATCCAGGGGGGGCTCAATATTTAAGCACAGCACACTTTCACTACTACTTCTGCAAGGCAATGGATGTTTCCCACACCAAACGTACGTCCTCGGAAAAACTGGTTTTCTTTCAGACACCTCCGAAAACGTGTTGTTTGACCTGATGTTGTTTTCAAACACCTTACGGATATTATAAATTGATCCGTCTCAGCAATTTGATGCATAACATTGCTGCACTTACTTCTTTTGCTCTAGGAGAAGTCCATTTATGGAATAAGGAGGAGAAGCTGCGTGGCCAGGTGCTGCATGGCTGCAGTAAAAGTAAATTTTAAATTGAATTAACTGAGAAGCAGGGGCAGTTCTAGACAGGGGCCAACAGGGGCCAGTGCCCCAGTAGAACTGATCCTGGCCCCTGTACGAAAGAAAATATCCATCCATCCATCCATCCATCCATCCATTTTCTTCATCGCTTATCCCTCATGGGGTCGCGAGGGATGCTGGTGCCTATTTCCAGCGTTCACCGGGCGAGAGGCCTAAAGATGATATGATTTTAAATAAATTTCTTACGATGATCTATGCTGACAAAGATACTGTAACTAATTGGTCACTTGGATCAAATGTATTTTTTACTTTTACAGGTTTATGCTAACAGTAATTTAAAAATTAAGCTGTTTCACGTTTAGCTCCAGCCTTATCGAGATAGGATCAGGAGTCTGTCTCACTTAATATATTAAACGATGATATATTGACCTGTTTAGCTTTTTCCCCCCCAATCTTTTGTTCTGTGTCCCCCTGCTAAATTTGGTGTAGAACCACCACTGCTGAGAAGGTGTATGTCTGCTAAGGCTAAATAAAGCTTGTACTGGCCACTTAGTTGTTGCTAAACAGGAATTAGGGGCCAGAACATGGTGGTCGTTTTAGTTGAATTCTTGTAAGCCATAAATTCTGTCCAATATTGTTTTTACTTTAAAATGGTAAGAATATATTAAAATCTGTAAATAATTATTATATTTGGAAAAGTTGGGATTAGTTTGCCGTATTTTTCGGACTACAAGGCACACTTAAAATCCTTAAATTTGCGTCTTCTATATGATTACCGTCGTGCTTACTGAGCAATTTTATGTGGAACAATGCACAAGATGAGCTATTACAACTTAGGTTGGCAATGAAGCCGCTCCGCTCAATGGATATTCGGAGCATTACAGTACATTGTGCCACTATCTGATCGGACCCCTGAGCTGTCTACAAGACTGCCTGACTGTAATGTCGAAACTAGAAGTGCATTCATGTAAGGGCGCCCACATACTTGGGCGTAGTTCACTCCGTGGAGGTCCGCGCATACTCAAGGCGGACTCTGAGTGGACTCCCGCATACAGGTACGTGCAGAGCTCAATTTGTACGACCGTGTTTGCGGTGCCACACTATAAACAAAAAGTATTTTCATCGAACTATTTTATATGTGACACTGAGATTGATAGACTGAGCTGCTTCACAAGGACGAGTGGCATCACAGTCCCTCATTGTTCTCACTGACAGGTGTGCGGTGGGAGCCTGCTGGAAAAGAAACGGCTCTAGGTGCTCAGCTAGCTACTCTCACATTTTACAATCAGGTCCGCCACTTCGTCCCACTGGCAGAAAGTGTGGGAATTGTTGGATTTTGCCGCAAGAAATGTAGGCATTAGTGCACTCGACTATGAAGGGTAAAACATCTTCAGAGAGTCAGCGCGGAGTCCGCACAGCTCACAGTATGCGCCCAAATATGTGGGAGCCTTTAGGCAGCCTGCACCGGGAGTGCGCACAAGCGACATTTATTTATTTATTTTACAATTATTTTGGCCTTATGTTAGAAACAGGGCAGTGTAGTCCAACTACTCTGTCCTCCTGACTGAGACGGATAGCTCTTCCTCTCAGGAGAGAGCTGTGTATGTGAAGGGGTGGAGTGATATTACACATTTGGGAAGAATATTTAGTGTGCCTTATACTCCGGTGCGCCTTATATGTGGACATAGACGCACATAGACACGTTAATTCACTGTGCGCCTTATAATCCCGTAGTGACTTTTGGTACCTCCCATTAATTAAGAGGTACATTTAATATTTGGTCTATATTTTTTCAAGAAATAAATGACATGTTTTTTTCAAAGAATCACGTCGGAAGTGCATTCAAAGACAAACCGTCCATTGCCACCCACCGATTTTTTGTTGTTGAGTATTCTTGTTTTGGAATAAAAAAAAAGCCTCGACAGACCCAGTCAAAGTCTGGGCCTAGATAAAATTAGGCATTTGGCAAGAAATGAAAACATATGTTCACAGGACACTCACCATCCGGTCTGAGAGACGTGGCCCAAAAGATTTGGAGCAATGGTAGTAATTGCAGAGAAATGTCGGCATGCCACCATTGGTGCCTGCGGCATCATGAAGTCTGCCATTGCAGTGTTTTAAAATGGGAGAAATTTGAAGGGGGTGAACACTTTTTCAGGGCACTGGATAGATGTTTGTTTAAATCTTGAGGCTGACAGGGACACACATCAAGACTAAGAAACCTTCTTGGTTTCAGTTTGAAGTACAAAAAGCCTATAAGTAGATCTAATAGTTTTTGGTCTTGTAATTTTTCATTCTTTTTTTCTGTTTGAAATTGAATTCATAGGCTGGTTTCTCTAACTGTGGTGGTGTAAGCTGTTTGGAGGTCATGTAACAATCGAGCTGCGAGCTGGCTTGTTTTTCCATAAAGAAGATCACAAGGATTTGTGTGGGGCCTCTGACCACATGAAAAGGTCAGTCATGGGTTTGCAAACTTGATCAAATATGACTCCGGTCTGATGGGAGAAAATTGAAATTCCCCATTCGCAGATTTATCAACAAGCTTTTGTTAGGATGTTAACACAGTTAGTGATAATTGCATTTCAAGGCAATCGGAATCCCACATGTAGCTTAAACATTCTTTCAAGTTTATGGGTCGTTGGAGTCTTGTTGGGTTGTTTTTGTTGCTCTGTCCTTAGATAAAGCTGGATGTTTTTGTCTTTTGCTGATCTCAGGCTATATTTTAGGGGCAGTTATGAGTTAGGAAAGTAGATGGATAATCAAACAATGCCTAATTTGGTTATTCTCACAATCTCTGGCATCAGAAAACCTTAGCTGACTCAACATGCTACTCAAGTATAATTAAATCCCAAGGTCCTTTTCCACTTCAGCTACTCCTCTGGCAGGTCTCCCTTCATCCAAAATATATTTTTTTCCTCATTGGTTTCCATTGGTTCCAAGTTACTTCAAAAAATGCAATTCCAGTTATGGGAGATTGACAAAAAGCATCATCAACTGGTGTTAAACACAAGTATACAGGCTTATGCGGCCTGTTGGTCACAGTGTTTTGCAGCAACAGTTTTAATTTGGCTATGAATAACTATCAATAAGTGCCAAAGGCTCCCTGCCTCTCGCTCATTGACAGCTGGAGATAGGCACCAGCACCCCTCGCTGGATGGATGGATTCAGTGCCAAAGGCAATAAACAAAGTTGGTAATTTTATTCAAAATTACCAAGTTGGTGCACCACCTGATTGTCAGAAAATAATCGCCACATGGCTCCCAGTCTCAGTCGGTTATTGTTTTATGAATACCTGTCTGGTGAGGTGTTGCATTTTATAACAATAGATGAAGGAGTGGCGTTCTCACATAGCAAGTAGCCTACTGCTCATATATACAGAATAAATGCAAGCAACCCCTTTCCAAACATTCAAAAAATCATTTATTAACAAAATACTTCAACTTCTAGTTAAAATGCTTTAGTTGAGACACATTCTGACTTGGTAAAAAACATTGATCTGAACTACAACATAAAATGGAAAACTGAGAAACTACATGGGGAAAAGAATTAAAACCAGAAACAATAACCAATAAAACAATCCCGTGTTATCAGAGTTCAGAGTGATTGTATACTTTTAAGAACCAAGGATTGTTTTGAGCAATTTGGAAAAGACGCCAAATTAGCTCTGAAAGCTAACAAAGAACAATAGTTGCTGGGTGTTCAAACAACCCGTTCACAATGCAAAGCGTGAATGGAAAGTAAAGCATTTTAACAAACTCATGTTTTATGAATAACTTTTAGAATTAGAGACTAGGTGCTCCAGGTGTGAGCAATAAGGTGGTGAGGAGGAACAGCAGAAACTGATGAAGACAGAGGAGCTGAGGGGAAGGGTGTAATGAATGGGAACTGAACAGAGAAAACCACAGGGAAGGAGTTTTACAGAATATAACATCAAGATGGAACACAAATTATTAACCTCAAATGGCAGCAATTAGAGATCCTAAAAAGGGAGAAAAACAGAAACATACAAAAAACCAATAACGCCTAAAGATCGTGACAGAAACAAATGCTTTCAGTGAAAAATGTCACTTAAATAAATTATCATAAAAAATCCTGAAAACCAGCACACCCCTATATGTAAGTTGTATGCCTTAACTGCGTTTTGTTCCTTTGATTGGGACAACAGATCAGCAGTTCATCACACAACCTTATTGTTCCTATGCCTGAATATCGATAAATATAAAGTAACGTCAATATTGCTAAAAAGCTCTCAGAATAATGATCTAAAAAAGGGTAACATGCAATTGTATTTAACCGCCTTTACTTTAACACCACTGAATACAATCCATCAGAAAGAACTGTTTTCAAAAACCTCCAAATTAAAAAATGCAGTCCATCTCAGCATGAATACGGCTGGCCTGTGAAGGGCACAGACATCACTTAGGGAACCAACAGCACCATGAAAAGCAAGGTTAGGGATACAGTTCTGAAGAAGATTAAACAGTGTTGGTTTGAGAAAATGTCCAAGCATTGAACATCTCAGAGAACACTGTCCAATCCATCGTCAGACAATGAAAATATTTTTTATTTCCCTGCGGTGTAAATGTGTTGTTTAAAGAGCTCACATTTCTTTACCTGCTGACACCATTGCTCATGGACGTCTGCCACCACTCACAGTATGCAGGCTAGTTAGGGAGTTTAAAAAAAAAACTTTAAAATTCCCTGTAGATTCATTTGAGTCCCCCAGGCATCCAAAACAAGCACTAGACACTGTTTATACGTAAACAAGGGTGTGGGAGACGGCCAGGGACAGGAGTTCTTCTGTCCTACCATAACACCCACCTATGGTCCATGACTGCATATACTTGCGTGGTAACGTGGGGGCTGCTGGGTGAGAGGTCGCTAGTCCATTACAGAGCAACAAAGAGACACACAATCATCCACATGCACCAGTGTTGTAGTACTCGAGTCCGAGACTCGAACTCGAGTCCGAGTCATTAGCTAAATTTAGAGACTCGTGACTTGACTTGGACTTGAGCACTGATGACTCGAACTTGGACTCGGACTCGTACATTCAGATCATTCTGACTCGGAGATTGAGAAAAAGACTCGACTTTTTTTATATCATTAGGCTATAATTTTAATATGTCATTAGAATATTATTTGGTGTATGATTTTAATATCTAAATGTCGTACCGCGCACGTGACGTCACCATCTCATGAGCAACGCCCCTTGCCGCTAATGTAGGGCAAACAGTGTGAGAGCGCACGTAGCAGCCAGCCATTACACATGCAACAGATACAAGGATATGACCGACTTTACAGCTGTTAAACTTTCACAAAAGGATGTCCAGGCGCCCATTTTACTGGTAGAACTATGGAACAACATACCAACGCTCAGCTCAAACGATGGATTGAGTGTCGAGGTCTCGGAAAGACGGGCCGAGTTGATAGAAAGGTAAGTCGATGTTTTTCTTCGGCTCGGCGTTCATTGCGTCATCGGCCGTTCTTTTCTGTTTGTAGTCACCGTCCAGGAATCGGTATAAATTTTCCGGCCCGCCGAACAATTTAGTCCGGTCCGGTGGCCAAATGCATTATCATTATCCAACGGCTGTATCTCCTCGCTGCATCGACCGATCCACACCAGATTTGTTGTGAGTCATGGGGGAACGCTGCCGAACACGTTTGTGGGAATCACCCGGTGGACGGGCGAGGAAAATGCGTAACAGCATCTGCGGTGGCGGGCGGGCGGCTCCGGCCGGCCGGCGGGCGGGCGGCTCAGGCGAACCCCGCCGGCCGGCCGGAGCCGCGGCGGTGGCCAATAGGCCGGAGTGCGCTTGGCTGCGAGGGCCGATCGACGCCGCTTGCGGCTTTAACATCCTTCATATGCGGCCTATCAGCGTACCTCGAGTCGCTGTTGCGCGTTCCATAACAACAATGTTTAAAAACCTTGGTTAGGAGACGTCTTAGACTTGGAAAAAGCGGTAGTTTTACCGAGTAAAACCAAGGGTAACTACAGCGAAAGAGTTATTAGTGCAATGGAATGTTACTGCTTCATGTCATACATCACACGTCAATAGTGACTCGACTCGGACTCGACTCGGATGAGTAGTGGACTCGACTCGGACTTGACTCGGATTTTTTTTTTAATGACTTGGACTTGACTCGGACTTGAACACTGGTGACTCGAACCTGGACTCGGACTCGAGGCATAGTGACTTGACTACAACACTGACATGCACACACACACCTAGGAGGAATAGACCCATGCATATGTAAACTACATGCAGAAAAACCACAGGCCGGGAATTGAACCTGGCACCTTCTTGCTGCAAGGCAACAGTGCTACCAATTGCACCTACCTACAAAACATTTTTAAATACTCTAGTGAAGCATTTACTCAAACTTTGTGCTTTGGTCATATGAGACTAAGATTATGTGCTTTAGCAAAAACAATCCAGGCAGGTTTTAAAACAAAGAATAAATACATTCCTACTATTAAGTATATGGTGAAGAACCTGGGATGCTGTGGGTCAGCATCCCAGGTTCTACTCCAAAGATCCTGGGAACCTTGACATCATGAACCCTTTGAAATACCAGGAAGTATTTGATGAAAATCTAATGGGCTCTATTCAAAAATAGGTAACCATTGGGTATTTCAACATGATAACGAGCTAAAAAGCATGTCCGAGCTACACAGACGAGGTTCAACAGGCACAGACTCAGCTTTCTTCCTCTAAGCCCCCAGACCTAAATCGTGTAGGAAGCATGTGAGCTAAGCTAAAGAGAAGAAAGCATTGAAGATGACCCAGAGTTGCTCCCCTCTCTGTGGTAATGCCATCGGAGAAAGTGTTTTCCTGTTGGAAAAGGAAGTCTGCAAAATTAACTGACGGCATGCGTGCACATTTTTGTTTTTACACAGCCGATCTGTTTCCCTCCAGAACATATATGCTCAAATTAAATGCTGTATTTTTTTTTGTTTTATGTTGGGATTATGTTACTGCAATATAAAGATCTATCTATTTCCAGGCACGTTTTACACATCTTTACCAGCAGATCCGTCCGCATCAGTTGCTGGGAAACCTTTTGGGGTCTCATTTCTTCGATAAATTATAGATGTCATAGATACTCCCTGTAGGGGAAAAAAAAAAAAAAAAACTAGCAAAATCAACAGCCTCCTCCCATATTTGGAGTGAAATTTGTAACAATCAAAATTATGTTTAGTGGGTGGGTGTCTGCACAGGGCAAAGTGACCCGGGATGATGCAGACGAGTCAGCGGTTTTTGCATCCATTCCATAAACAGGCTCCTGGCTTTTTATGGCTCTCTAATGGAGAGCTCACAGCAGCATTCCCCTAAACCACACACACACACACACACACACACACACACACACACACACACACACACACACACACACACACACACACACACACACACACACACACACTTACACATGCAGACGAGCACATGGCTGGGTTTAGATAGCAGACAGACTCTCAGGCACCACGCTGAGGGCTCCCATCGATGCGGATACCGCTGATGACAAACAGCAACTTCAACATCAGCCTGGCTTCAGTTCGCCTAAAATGTTCAGGAGGAATATTCATGGGAAAAGCAACAAAACGTGGGATTGTTTGAAACGAACATTCTCTATGTATTTATTTCTGATTGTGCTTCGAAGGAAGTCACTGTCTTATCGGTGAGATTCCACATCGCCAGTGATTGACAGTGGTGGTTTTGTTGTGGATCAAACTCTTGGTGCCTAACATAAGGAGGCGTTGTTGTAGGGTTTATTGCAACGAGACCAACAATTCACCCCTTTATTGTATTATTTATGATAATAGTTATGTCTGTATGTTTTATAACTATTCATTTACAGCTATCCATGCTACCTAAGCCCAGCATTCGAAACAAAAGCTTCGGTGTACACTCCAGGTCAAAAGAACTGGACATTTGAACGCGAAGGATGCATTAACAGAAGAGCCACTGATTCCCCAACCCTTTTATTGATTTTTAACACTCAGTTCCCAGCTGCCTGTGAGATTCTGAGAAATTATCAGTTTTTCTCCGGAGGGCACATGGGGATATTTCCTTGAAAAGGTGCACTTCCACGAACAGTTTTTTTTTTTTTGTATGTTTGGAGACTATTGAATTATAGGGGTGGGAACAGACAACAAGACCTTTTGTGATTGGGTCAAATCAGTCGGTATACATGAATGCTTTCATTTCATACTATAGATGTCAGTATTTAATGCTTTTACTGGACTGTAAACTGAGCTCCTGCGCATCAGATTTTAAGTGACTAATAGTTGACTAGAGCACATGTCTTGGAACATGAGTCACCTAATTTACTGGCCGACTTCATCTTGATGCGTAACAAATCCCAACAGAAAGCTATTAAAGGTCTGATTGTCAATCACACTGGCAGCCATATTGTGCTGTGGAGAGGATTTTATTCCCAGTCTGAGGCTCATTAAAGCTTTCTATCCAGCTAAATAGGAAACACCTGGAAATAAAATGTGCACTACCATATTTAGGCCTTCCTTGAGTATTCTTATCCCTTAAACTTTTGCCAATTTTGTCACATCAGAGCCAAGGACCTTATGCTTTTATATCAGAATTTTGGGTGGCAGACAGACACACAGTTGTGCAAAATTAAAACTTTTGAAAATTGACTTCCAAATTTTTTCTATCAGATAAAAAAAAAGAAAATGATCCTTTTTAACAACTAACCCAATGCTAGTGGTTGCACAGGGTTCTTTTTCAACTATTAGAAGTCCTGTTTGCAGTTTGCTACAAACTACAGTTTACAGCAGGGTTTCTTCCTCTTAAAGGGGAATCTTCCTCTCCACTGTTGCGACATGTATGCTCGGTATGAGGAATTGCTGCAAAGGCAACGACACAATGCAGGCAACTGTCGCTACACGCTCATCTAGGAAGAGTAAATCAATGACTCGATGAAATCTGCTGGGTTTCCTTAGGTAGAAAACTTTTAGACCAATCTGGATGCTTTGATTGAATCATCTTTGTAAAGTGCCTTGAGATGACACGTTGTGAATTGGCGCTGTATAGGTAAAACTGAATTGAATTGAATAAAATCTTACACTGGGAATACACATAAAAAGACAGAGTGCCCTTTGATTTCCAAAAAAAGCATCTAGCCAAATACAACATTTGAGAATCTCATATCCCTACCTGCGAAACACAAAGTCTCGCAATGGTGTCGAAGGACAACCGATTAAGACAAACATGAGACTGTTGGGAGCAAAACAAGTAAATAAATAAATGAATAAATAAATAAGAGTGACACCATGTGGTTGTAGAAAAAGTAAATGAGACAAAGAAAGACCCACCATCTGCCATATAGCCTGAGATTGTTGTAGATTTAGGCGTCTTGTGTATTTCTTGATTATTCAGTGTGGTGCAAAACAGCTTAAAATATCAAATGAACGCTCCATGCAAAAAACAAAAACATAAGCATGCATACCTTGAGGTTTACTGTTAAACCAGTTGAAGCAACATATCCTACAGATCCAAACGTATGCACAAACTTAAAATTATGGCAACAATCAGATTTCTTTTATTAGGCAGTTTAATGTTTCCTTATAAATCGCAAAGATAAGCCCTAACACAGGTTAAAACGATAATAATTGGCGTCATATCATTTTGTCACCATAAAGCAAGGCTTCCAATACGCTGATGTGACGAGTTATTAAGGGTAAAACGAGACTTAGATAAATGCAATGCTCTGTCTCCCCCTGGTGGTCAAATACAGTATTACTTTGTCCCTAACCAAATCATTGAGAGAGAAAAAACAGCAATGAGAGACGCTTCGGTTTCCAATCAAAAATCACACAACAAATTGCAAAATATCAAAAGCATTTAGAATTTAATAAATATTTAACATTATCTTCTTTTTCATATGCACACATATAGTACAGAAAGATAGGCATTTTTTTGATGCTGTAAGTTACAGATGTACAAAAATACAACTTTAAGCGATAAAGAAAACAAACTGGCTCTTGGAGGTTCAGCTAAGATATGATGAGAAGAGATTTTTTTTATTTTTATTATTTGTATTTCTTGCATGAATAAATGCATGAGAAACATTTGAAATTTTAGCAACACTGATGATAAAAAGCACCACAATTGACCGAAAAATCTCAATCATTGAACGTTTATTTTCCCATGGCCTGGTGGGAAGTATAAGCACCAAACGTTTTGCAAATACCTATGATGAATATTTGACACTTTAGATTCCTGAGAGTTTAGAAACCTTAGAAGAAAAAATCTTTGCTTTGGACATGGCCCTACTCTAACTGGTGTAAAAACTGAAATCACTTCTAAGGGGAACTTTGTGAATGTCTGATACCCATAGGAAGACTTGACAAATGATTTAATCTCATTCAAAACAACCATTTCTAAGAACACTGAAATCTGAGGGGGTGGCTGCAGTCATTGGCGGGAATATGTCAACTGAAGACTCAAGGTGCTAAATTTGTGCTTGTAAAAACAATATAATTTAGAAAATACATTACTTCTTATTTACATGGTAACTAAATTCTCAGGCAACAGCACCGTTTGTGAAAGGGGGGGGGGGGGGGGGCGTTTCAAAGGTCCTGTGAACGTAGACCTCTTTATTTCTCAGCACTGTGTCTACAAGCTAAGGTGCACCAAATCTGCAATTTTCAGCGACATATCTTTTGTCCGAACCTTGGAGAATGATACTTATTGGTTGATTTTTTAGAAAATGTTTTCTTTGTTTCCCTTTTGGAATGCCTGATATAAACACTGTAGCAATCAAGAAGAGTTTATCTCTGGTGAACTAATGTTCTGTGTGGCCCCTTTTCATCCGGAGGAGAAAATTTCGCTTCTCCTCCAGAAGTTCTTGTATTCGTTTGTTCTTGGTTCGCTCTCTAAGGCTGACCCAGAGCTTGGGGATCAGATTGTTCTTAGAGATGTCGCTGTCAGCACCGACGACTCTGTTATCCAACCCATCGAGCGAGTTGGCGTCGTTCTCCGCAGCATTTTGCCGAGGCTTCGAGATGATTTCAGGCGACACTGTGTGAGAGACCGCGGTCGTTGGGGGACCGGTGAAACCTACAGGGATGTGCTCAGGCAGGTCCAGCCAGGGTGGAGAGGCCGGCTCTGTGGTGTCCTCTCCTTTTATGGTCGGGATCACCATGGAGGGACCGTCCTCCAGCACCACGGTGTCTGTGACCCTTCCCGGACTACTGTAGGACTCTTTAATGTCATCTTCACTCCTTGATGTAGCTTCACCACTACTTGTCACTGTGGTTTCACTAAATGCAGTAGTCCCTGTGACAGCTTCAGCGTTAACATCATCAGAGGGTGTTATGAACTCATTGAAAGAGCCGGGTGTCGTCGTCTCTATGTCTGTGCTCCCGTAGTGTACGAGTGGAGTTCTGGCTGTGACCACTGCATCCCCGCTAACGTTTGTGGGGCTGACTTTGGACCCGGACGAAGGAAAGCTCGGCGCTGTGACAGGAATGGTGGAAAAATCCTCCTCATAAGGGGTGGGTGGTGTGTTAAAGTGCAACTTTTTCAGCTTTGGATTGGTCTTTGTCTCCTTGACTTTACTCTGTTTGACATTAATCTTTGATTTGACAACACCTTTTGGTGAGTGTTTTGGGTTGCTTTTAAGGTTGGTCTTTGTTTGAGGTCGTTTTGTGACGATTTTCTTTGATTCGGTAGTTTTTTTGGGATTGGTGTTTAGATGAACCTCTTTTTTCGGTAAAGGTTTACTCTTTTTATCTGGATTGTGCTTTAATGGCGTTGTCTTTTTAGGATTGGTGTTTGGCATTTTCTTTTTGGGAGGGTTGTTGAGTGGATTAGCCTTTTTTAGATTAGCTTTCGGTGAAACGGTTGTTCTTGACGTAGTATGTGCCGAGGGGGACTTTTTCACTGTAGGGTTTTTTGGGGTCTTGTTTGGTGTTTTATTTGCTGGAGTCTTCTTCTTTGTGGTTGGGTCTGTTAGAATATTCTTTTTCGGACTTGTGTTGGGTGCATTAGACTTTTTGACATTAGCCTTTGATGAAATTGTGGTCTTTTTTTTAGTTGGGTTTGGTATAATAGTTTTTTTGGGACTGGTGCTTGGTGGGTCAGTCTTTGTCACATTAGGCTTTTGTGGGATGGTCTTCTTTGGAGGCATATTCTTTGGAGGGGTCTTCTTTGCTGAAGGGGTTGGGATAAAAGTCTTTTTTGGGGTTGTTTTTGTTGGAGGGGCCTTCTTCTTATTAGAGTTTGATGCAATAGTCTTTTTGGGAGTTACAGGTTTTGTACTAATACTTGTTTTCTTTTGAAGATTGTTTCTTGTTGGAACATAGTTTTTTGTAATGTTTTTTTGTGCTATATCCTTTTTTCCACTATCTTTTGATGGAACCACCTTTTTCTTGGGTTGCGGCAGAATTTTCTTCTCAGGGTTGTATTTTGACCTGTTGATTTTGGGGTTGCTTTCTTTCTGACTTGTTACAGGAATAGGTTTTGGTGTAAGGACTTTGGCACGTGTTGTCCCAGTTGTTGAAGCGCTCTTCAACAGCGGATCAGTGATCTCAGCATTGGGACGACTGGTAGAAAATGCAGGGATGATGGTTGGAAAGATGGTGGGAAGGACAAACATGCTTGTCGCAGCTGGCAGATGAGTGGGAATTACCTTTGCGGTAGATGGTGAAGACGGGGTGGAATGGAGGGTTTGGGACGTAGAAGCTGGAAAATCAGTGGTGGCAGAAGTTGAAAAAGCGCTGGAAAAGGTGGTGGAGTGGAAAGGAAAAGTCTGAGTGTGAGTTATTTTCACTGTTCTCGCTGAAGATGTGGTGGAATGAAGCGTTTGGGGTGTAGAGGCTTGGAAGCGAGTCACAGTAGAAGGTGAAGCAGATCTAGAAAGTGTGGTGACGAGGAAAGGAATGCTAGTTGCACGCATCTGACGAGTGGGATTTACTTTTGTTGCCACTGGTGAAGATGTAGTTGAATAAGGGGTTATGGTTTTAGAGGCTGGGGGGCGAGTGGCGGTAGAGACGGCGGCTTTAGTTGGCTGAGCGGTGGTGAGAATGGAGCTGAAGAGGCTCTTGGATGGTGTAGGTGGGACAGTGCTGTTGAGGGTGGCTGTGGCAGGGGAGTTAGGCTCCACTGTGGAATCGTTGATGTTGCTGCAGGTCTTGCAGCATAAGCGCCAGTAGTCTGGCAGTGAGCAGTAGCGGTGCAGAGCGTCCATACGACAGAACACCGAGCGGTCTCCTTTACATTGTAGGCCTGCGAAGGAGAGACAAAGAGCTCATACTGGGAACAGAAAATACCATGAAGCAATGTGCAATGTTTCTAAGGTAAAGAATATATTCTGTAAAATAGTAGCATTTGTATGTGTGTAATTCGTAAAATACAGTAGCAAAGCCAGACCCCCCAGAAGAGGATGAAGGAAGGTTGAGGAGAACATACTGAAGAACAGCCATTAGATTAGTCCAGAGCAGCTGAAATAGAACAAAAGGATTGCCAGTCTTGTGTTGTTCATTAAACTTTCCTTGGGTGTAGGAAAGATTGATCTTTAACTTAATTTCTAACATTATTTTTGATCATCAGGTATGTACAAATTAGGGAACTCCAGATCCGCCTCCTGTTACCAGCTCCAGGTCATGACATTCCTAAATGATCGGTACTGGGACTCCCTGACAAATCTCAGCTCTTACTACTCCTGATCTACTTTTAATTATGTCGGCTCTATCCAAATGTCCGCCTTTTCCAAGCAGTTTGTTTTTAATCACATGAAACCGGATTTCATGTGAGGCACTTGCAAAATGGTGTTACAGTTCAGTGAAATTATTTTGCTGATCAAATCTGGGGTTTCCTCTTAAAAAGTAAGCCCTTTTTTACCCTTTTATTTGACATTCACAGCGATTATGATGCAGCTGCGGCTTTCAGAGAAACACTTATAATTGGGTGTTACTACATGCAAAACAAAATGCTGAATTTCTAAAGCAAGTTTAGTCCACACAGATGAACAGGAGCCTATCAAAGGCCGTATTATCAATGAACCATTTCAAAACAGACAGAAAATGCTACATGCAGCTACACGTCTCGGGTCTTTCAGTGTGTACATTTAGAAATGATTCATGTTTTGTCAGAACATTAAAGTGGCTTTCTTAGTGGAGTTAATCCGTGTTGGAGCAGCAGAGAGTGAGGCCGACCTGTAGAAACTGCACGCGGGGTCTGTTGCTGTCAGGAAAAAGAGAAAAATAGGAGATCCTGCAGCGTCCAGACTTTCATAGCTGAGTGTGTAATCGGTAATAGTGATGAAGTTTTGTTTTACACTTTGTCAGTCTAAAGCTGCAGAATTTTCAGACATACGAGTGACATTTTATCATTAACTTAACCATTGTTTACCTTTGAATGAGTCAGATATGTATTAAAGGCAGAACAAGAAATAACTACACTGTGCAACTACACCTAATACTTTCCGTGGTAAAAATTCCTGCAGAGTAAAAAGTCACACTTTTTAAAACATTTTTATTGATACAACTTTGCTGTTGAGAATGACAGGAACTGAAACAATGAGATGTATGCCCCCACCTCCAGCTCATTATATAGATATATAGATATTTTTTTTTTCCTTAAGAAAAATAATTCAACTGTATCGAAAGTTACAAGTTCACAGTCACTTTGGTAAAACACTTGATTACTTGGAAATCAACAGGTCAATCTGGCAACTGACCGAGAAAGAAAACATGAAGTACATAAATCATACTCGCTTTTTTTTTTTTTCTTTAAAGAAAAATACTGAATTTCCATGATGATGTAAAAACTGGAATGGCACATTAAGTGTCATATGAAACATTTACAAAACATTAATAAAATTTCCCTGATAAATCAAAGTGCATATAGACGCAGTGCACGTAGTCCATCTGAATGTTTCTTCAAACGTTAGCCAGCCCCACGCAGCAGGCCAGTGAAGCCACAAAACAGTTACCCATAGTATAGAATATTATAGAAGATAACAGTCATGAACATTATTAAATACAGTCAACACCAATTTTATATACAGTATCGCACTGCTAGGTCTGGCTTGGTTTCGTACAGTCCAACTCCAGCAGAAGGAAACCTTGGATAGCTCGCTACATAGTCACAACAGAAATATGTGATCACAATACAATGACAAGTCTGAAGTGTTCTTTTTTTTTTTTTGTTTTGTTTTCCAAGATGCCATATGTGTCAGTACCCTAGGCCCTTTGAAAATCCTTTCCGGTAGTCGGACACTGGTCCGACGTCAGCTTGGTAGGTTTTGATGGTTGGCGGGTGTGAGTTTGTTAAGTTGGTTTGAAGCTGCCTCTATTCCGAGTGAAACTTTGAATGAGTAAAGCCATCTCTTTCACAGATAAATGCCATTACATTCAATCCGAGATAAGGCATTGTTCATGTGGTTAATGTTCGTCAAAAAACATAAAGCGAGACCACCGGACGTTCTCAAAAATCAAAGTTTATGAGGTATTTCTGTATCTGATCGCAGTGTGTTAAAAGCCCAAATGATTTAGCACCCTCGCACACACGCTCGCACGCGATGAGACACACATCCGCCCTTGCACATGTTGCCGTGGACTTGCCCGGGGGACAGATGCATGCTCGCACGGACACGACTCCAAACATCCAGGTGATAAATGCAAATGTGCATGACAAAAAGTGATCCTATACTGAAAGAAAAAAATAACAAAAAACAAGAAGCAACAGTAAAACCACTGATCCATCTGAGCAAATGGAGAGGCAACTAACTGACCAAGTCCTGCATAATATGGGTCAAACACTTTCCCCACAAAACACTTTGCCTTTATTAAATATTTATCTGTATTCATGTAAAATCATTAAAAAAATACACATAACAGTCAAGGATCTAAGCGATCAATAGCAGTCCAAAGGTTTTAGGCAAATAAGCTACAGCTTATTCATGGTAAATGTTAATAATATTATTGGTAGTCATATAGATTTAGATTTATAGGTATATATAAATACAAATATATTTATAGATGTATTTGTTTAAACTCTGCAAGCACAAATAAGCTGCATTTATTGAACTTTTGTATAACAGTCAAAGAGAGGATGGCTGATGATGAGGTGGAATGGGAAGCAACCTCAAGTGGTCAAACTACCCTGTTTTTTTTTATTTTAAATTCTTTTTTATCTTATTATCCTTCACAATTTTCACACCTTCCCAAGTTCACCTAGCAAAAATAAAATCAACTCAAAAATAAATAAATAAATAAATAAATCCCATTACTTGCTGACCCTGTGCTGAGTTCCTGTCAATCTGGAAATGGGAGCGCGCCATTTTCATCACCGAATGGAACCGAGATGTTGGGATGAGCACTTTAGCAAAGATGTCCTCAGATCACATTCACAATAAAGCTTTCATATTTTTTTTAGATATATATATATAATTTTTGATATAGATATTTATATACCATTTCTGATTATTTTCACATCTTTTTCTCCCACACTGACAGTGCGCTACAAAAAAAAAAAGAAACAAAAGAAAAAAAGAAAAGCCCTGCTGTGTCCCAGGTGTGATAACCCATAGCAACACGCAGCGAGCTCGCGCAAAAACATGGCCACCGAATGCAGAGAGGAGACGGGGTCCCCTCACACATGGACGGCCCCTTTCCACACATCCCAGGAGGTGTCAGTGAAAGCCCGTTTGCCACTTCGAATCCTCTTCACACCAAATTTTTTGTTGATCTTTTAAGTTTTCGACTGGCCAGCGGTTACAACACAATGCTCCACAGAGGAGAGATAGATAAAGAGAGACAGAGCAAGAGAGAACCAACTAGCACACACAGGAGCCAGAGACCTCCCCCCCGGTTAGAGCCGCCTCAGACAGACAGAGAGAGAGAGAGAACATCCCCCCCCTCCCCAAAAAGAGAAGCAAAAGCTTTGCTGCTCGCTCACACGGGCGTGGGCACAGGCACAAGGCGCAGCAGGAAGGGCAGGTCAGGGGGCCAGCCGGGGCCGGCCCTGCAGAGACAGGAGGACAGAAATGGGCAGGGCCCAGCAGAGGACAGACATGCGGCTGCGGCTGTCGCTGTGAAGGCCGGGCTGGGAGCTATAGAGGGAGGTTTTACGTGATGAGATCCTCGGGTAGTTGGGGTTGGGCCGGGAGAGCCACTGGATCAGAATGTTGCCATTCTTGTTGAGGTCTGATGAGCCCTCTGCGAAGGAGACACAGAAACAAAAGGGTTGCTGTTAGGGACAATATAATGATGTCGTTTAAGGAAGGTGTGGTGCTTTCTGACATTTTCAACATGTTTTTATCAACTTGTTAGGATCATTTTCTTTTATATGTCCACACTGGATAGTTCCACTTACAGAAAACAACTGATCTTCAGCTTATAATAGTAACCTGGATCTTGCTTCACTTTCTTCTCTATTCACCCCCCCCCCCCCACCCATGAAAATGGAGGTGGTGGTGATGCTGATGGATCCATTAGGTTAGCAACTTCCAGAATGAAAACATAAGCTGAAGCAAAGTGGTTTATTTAGGCATTTAATGAGCTGCATATTTGAAGTGAATGTTTAAATTTTTTTTGCAAGATGTCTTATTCTTTTTATTTTTTACTTATTGGTCTGTTATGACAATCAAACACCTATGGACGTCCTTTCAAAGTTCAAACATGTCCGAATATGTTTGCGGCTGCAAACTTAAATGTGCCCGATGAGATTTAAATGTCAACCACCAAAGGAAAAGCAGGATTTTAGGTTTAAGGAATAATGAAAAATGTAATCATGTCCTTTTATGATCAGTAGTAATTAATTTACTAGTGCACACCATGCCTTAGGATGTCTGGCAGTGGCTCGGTGTGATTTTCTGACTAGACTCAGTAAGCCTGGACCCCTTAGATAATACCAGACAAATGTGACTCAGTGGAGGTAAAGGGGGAAGGGTGGAGGAGGGTGAATCCAAACAGTGTATCACGTCATTTAGGAATACGGTGGAAAAAGTCTGTGAATGTAGTTACTTATAAACGCAAGTTAGGGTTTTGCAGCGATGGAGAGAGGCTGGTGCAAAAGCAGTTCCTTCTGGTTCTGCAAAGCAGTTTAAAAACAATTTGGTTTCCCACATGGCACCACAGCATTATTAAATATATGTTAAGCAAATGTTTAAACCGTGTATAACTACAAAGAATCCAGGTTGAAGGAGGAAAGTCTTCCTAACGGACTGCATTGTTTGGGTCGAGACATGTTAATATCACCAGTGTTTCAACGCTCACTGTTATGCTGCAATGCTAATCTATCGATTTTCTACATGCCCCTTAAGCCTATTCAGAGGGGCGGGGAGGTGGGTTGCAACTCACCTGAATTGGGGCGTTGCGATTGTGTAAACACTCATGGCTGAGGACAATTCATAGGGGTCAGTTAACTTACATGTATGTCTTTGACTGTGGCATGAAGGTGGAGCAGTGGAAAGGAAACACTAAGAACATGAAAAATCCACACAGAAAGGCCTTGGCCGGCATTGAAACCCAGGAGTTTGTTGCTGTGAGGCATCAGAGCTAAACATAAAGCCACTATGCTCACCATAAACCAACATTTATACTGTGGATGTGCTTCTTAGAAGACTGAAACGCACCAAATTTCAGCTGAATAGGGTTTTATCTGATCCGTTGAACTAAATCAGTCAATGCTGAGATAACCAGCAAGATGACGATAGGAAATAAATCGGGTGTTTTCACCACTGATCTGGCTTTTAGGTAATATTTCATTTCTGTTTTGACCTTAATGGACTAAAAGCCAAACTAATTGTGAGCTCACAATAATTTATGTTGATATTGGACTCCATGAGCTCACCTCTGGTATCTGACAAAAGCAAATCTATTTTCTGGCGCCGCAAAGATTTGGAGCTGAAGCGGAAATGTTTAATTGCTGCTGTAGAAACAGAAAGAACTGGTGCCACGCCGTCGCTGTAGTGCGATGTTGCTCAAGGGAAGGTGTCCATGATTGGAGTTCACATTTTTGAACACCGTTAACCGAGTGATGTTGTTCTTTGGGTGGAGAACGTAGGGCAACGCGGCTCACCGTGACCTCGTTTGGCGCCGCTTTGTTGAGGGGTGAGCAAAGATTCACGCTCAGTGTCTGCTGAGAGTCACCTAGCAGAGATAGTTCAGCTTTGTATCGACCTATGTTGGTAATTTATCCCTTTGTGCGTCCCCACGCATTAAATTTGACATCCAGCTTCGCTTCACAGGAATGAATCTTAACTAAAAGGCTCCAGCTTAAAAACTTAATGCTATCAGGTTACGCTGAGTCAGTTCATGCTTAAGTTTTTTTAAAACTTAATTTACACAAAATATGTTAAGCAACTTGAAGTTGGACCCTTGGAACTTAATTTAAAAACGTTTAGGAAGTGAACTATGAACACAAATCAATTCATTTTAACCTGTGTGAACTGAACTTAGGACTCGTTCTTGTAAACGATTTATTGTTTTACATTTCTGCTGGGGAAGTTTTTTCCCCAGTAACTGTCCTATACACAGTTTTCACTTCACTACTATTGAATAAGGAGTATGTCAATCACAAGAGCGGCTCTAAATATGCTTGATTTGAGGATTGTTTGTGCTGTGGAGTTCGTTTAACACCTACTGTGACATGGTTCCATGCGACAAACTCTTATTGTGTCAGGCTTGCTGTCTAGACAGAGTCCAATGGTGTTGTCCCTGGTGTGGCACAGCGCCTGCCTCTGCTGCGTCCCGTTCCCGCAAGTCACTGAACACTGGCAGCACAGGATAATAACACACACAATGCAATTACCTATCAAACATCATTTAGGATAAACACAATCATCTCTTTGCAAAAACGTTGATTTATTTGTTTTAAATGCATGTCTTCAGTGCAAACCTTTGACCAGGGGCTGACTCTCCACTGCGTGGGGCACGGGAATCGGTTGCAGGACCTGCGAGACTCGGGACGGTCGTCACTGCAGTGTTTATTGTGTATGAGGCGCGTTGTGTTGTCCTCCAAGGGCTGAACACAGGTGACAGAGCGCACTTGCATCCCCGTCTTCCCACAGAGCTTACTGCAGTTCTGCCACTCTCCTGTCACCCAGCTGCAAGTCAAAAAATAAAACATTATTCAATGAAACAAAGATGAGCCACATTGACAATAAAAAGTCATTCGGGAATGGTGGTAGAAGCTGTAATCTGCTCAAATAAAGTCTAGATATCAGGCATAACATTATAACCACCCGCCTCATACTCTGTTGGGCCCCTGACTTGTCGAGGCATGGAAACCCCTGGACCCCTGCAGGCGTGCTGTGGTATGTTAGCGGGTAGCAGGATGAGGCGGACATGGATCTGACCTTTTTCTTCCAGCACATCCCACAGTTGCTCAACAATATTGACAGCCGGGGAACTTTGGAGGCCAAGTCACCAATTCAGACTCACAAACTGGACACGAACCACAATTGCATTGTGATAGGGTGTATTATCAGCCCTCAGAGAACCCCATGTACGCTTCACAGCTAGGTGACATATACGAATGTACCTAGAACCTAATCCATGTTGTATAAAAGGAAACATGACTCGTCGGACCAGCCACCTTCTTCCATTACTCTGTGGTTTGGTTATAATGATTAGTTGTCCTGTCCTGTTTTTTTCGTTGGTGGACAGGAGTCAGCGTGGGCACCCTGACTGGTCAGTGACTATGCAGCCCCATATGAAACATGTTGAAACACACTGTGCATGTTTCCAACAGAAGCATAAGTAACATTTGGTTACTGCTGCGAATACATACATTGGCGGAGGGCAGGGCTCCTGGTTGCAGTCTCTTCTGTCTCCTTTGGGCTTCATGTTGGACTTGTTACAGAAGCTTTTGTGAACCATCTTGCTGTCAACCTTTCTTCTGCAGCCGTATCGCAGATACTGCTTCCCTAAAGAGAAAGTGACGGTATAACAACTGAAAGACAAAATGTGACTGATGAGACTGTGTTCTCCCTGGCGTTATACCATACCTCCGCCACAAGCTTTGGAGCAGGAGGACCATCTCTTCGGAGCCCATTCGTAAGCGCTATCTTCTACCAGCATGTTGTCCTGAATGGTGGAGTCTCCATCCATATTCATCATGTATTTATACGACAAATTGATATCCTGATCTCCGTGTAATTTCATCTGTAAGAGAGACCGGCAAGGATAACCTCAGGGAATCTGGCTTCATTAAGGATTTGTAATCAGAAACTCAACATTTAATTCCCTCCTGCTGTTTGTACCATTATTAGAACCCCATGTCTGAGGGGCCCTGTGCTCTGAAGGGTTTCCTTGTCGTTGTCATTCTCATATTCCCACTCCACCCCCTTCTCTATAACCGAGCGGGATTCCGGGTATTCATTCTCCCCGTTTAGGAAAAACAGTCCCGATGCCACGTTTTTAACAGCTGTAGATGAATGAGAAAGAGCAATTCTGTATGAAGAAAAAAAAAAGTGAACACATACAGATGTGGCTGACAGAAAAAGAGGCAAGGCATGATGCCACGTACCGAAAGTGTGTGAGGTGGCGTTCAGCTCCTGAATCAGTAAATGCCTGGCTCCTCTGGGGATTTCAAGAACTTTAAGGAAGCCTGAAACGACACACTCAAAGAGGTTTTTTTTGGATCTAAAATCATAAAGCCCTCCTCTTTCAAACAGCTCCATTTGCCGTTTCCTGACAGAACACCTAAGCAGAAAAGCTGTCTCACTGGAAAAGTTTTCATTACTTTGAACCGGGAAAAAAAAAGAGCCAGACTCTTCCAGGAATTCTGCTCTCCTGAGGTAGGTCTGCCCTGACTTCAATAGTTAGATAATAGACTCAACATTAGCTCATGAACTTTGACGTAAGTTCTTGGCAATGTCCGCATGGAAACATATGGTCAAATCTCCCAGAGGTTTCGGGTCATTTTCATGCTTCTTCCTGCAGAGGGCGATGTTTATTCAAGCATAAGAACACGGGAGAAAGGCCTACGTTCAAGCATATTTTCCCTCCAGATGGAACCAACTCTGCTTTTGTCTCTTTACCTTGCTTTTTAGCCGTGCGCATGATTGTTTCTTTGAAGGTTTCGCATCTGGAGTTGTCGCCTCCACACACGCCACAATTGTCCTCCTGCTTCGAGGAGCCCACCACGCCGTCACAGCCCACCTTCTGTTAATGCAAACCAAGGAGGCTTAATTTCGAACGAGTGCAGCTCTTTAAGTTCGACGCACACAAACGCACATGGGAAGCAACTCACCTGACACGCGCCACGCACGCACACACTGTGCGGGTCCTTGTACGAGCAGCGCGTGCCGTCCAGCACCAGTTTCTCCATGAGGACCACAGCTCTGGTCTCTTTTGACTGGCAATACAGCTGGCAGCGTTTGTTAGCTAGAAAGCAGACACATTTTCGCATTAACGGGAAAGACACTGAAATCTATTATCTTGATGATGTGATTGCAGCAGCTTATACAGTTGGCCCCATAATTATTCACACCACTGGCAGATTTAAAGTCATTTTTTTGACTTTATCGATACGTTTGTTGTTTTTTTTCTGACAAGAAAGGATACAGATATGATGTCGGACTGTGGCAGGTGATGACCTATACAAAAAGGAGCTCAGTGAAGACTGGGGATTGTTTCAGGCAATAATTTAAACGACTTCAAGTTCCAGGGGCCCCAGAACGACGCATTGCTAAATAAAAATACAAGAAAAAAAACACATTGTGGGAAATCTTGAGTGATGTGGTGGGAAGTCAAAAGTGACGCCTTTACTGCCGAGGCTGATGGTGCAAGCGGTGAAAGAGAATCCAAAGATCACAGACAAGGCCGTTCTGAAGAATGTGAGGCCTGGCAGCGGACACGACTCAAAGCAGACACTTCAATGGAGCGGTGGACGCCATGGATGCCGGCCAAGGAGCCAGGCGTTTCTCACAGTGAGGTCCACAAGAGCCCACCTGGCCTTTGCAAAATCTCATCCAAGTAAAGAAGAGGACGTTCTGGTCTTCTGTTTTGTGGTGAGATGGAACAGAAATGGAATTACTTAGCCATAGTGGTGCAGCTTTAATTTTATTATTATTTTTTTTTATAAAAAAAGAGAAGCACATTACACCAAGAATACCATTTCCAGGGTCAAATACAATGCTGGACGCATTCGGTTGCTCTAACTGCCTTTAAAGCCTTTCCTACTGATTATCGAGAGAGGTATGAATAATTTTGGACATGGAACCAATTGTTCAAATGTAAATAACAGATTTTTTCCCCCTCTTCGCTGAACAGACATAAATCTAAACCTCAATCTGTAATGGGTATGAACAATTTAGGGCTTAACGGTATTTAATTAATTGCAAAAATCTGAATGAGATCTTAGTGAGTCAGCATAACGAGGAGTCTCATTGTGTCTCTGAGTCACACTACAACTACATGAGCCCACAGAGACTAAACCTGGCAGACCGTCCCGGTGAGAATGAACACTCCTACTTCATCACACACGGCCACCATCCAGAGACCTTGTCTTTCGGAGCTTTGACTCTAATGAACAGATGGCAGACATGCGAGTGATTTACTACAGCTCACTTCACAATTACTGAAACCCCTGGCCAACAAGTGTAAAAAACCTTAAAATATACGATGGAATATATAAATCTTGTGTTGCATACCTTACAGTATTTCTCACAGAGAAAGATATTTAAAAAAATGCAACCTTTAATTTGAGTAAATCTATTCAGAAGGGGAAAGAATTCCCATGTTCAGGAATAATTATTTTAGACAAAATGACCAGTGCCACAAATATTGGTAAAAGAATACCTCCTAAGTCTTCTGTAACATTTCACAAGGGTCAGCGCATTCAAAGAGGGCGATTTTTGACCCTTCCCCCTTACCGTCTTACTTTCCTGTCCAGTATCAAGTCAGGTTTCCTGTTTGTAATCGACCCACCTGCGGCTTATTTTCTTCACTGTTCAGAACGTATTTGCCAAATCCTTGTCATTTATTATTAGTTGACTCCTGTGCAGTAAAGGTTTACTTTATTTGAGTCCTGCATCCTGCATGTCTGCTGCCTGACTACGCTGTTACCTGACACATTCTCAGTTTTCTACCTAATGCCACAAGATTTCTTTCAAAAATGTTTTGATATTTCAAAGACTTTTTACTGTAACAGGGTTCCCAGGAACAGGCCTACGACATAACATATCCTCCGCAATACTTAACAGTAGGTATGAAGAGCATGTCCACATATTAATAACATCACAAATAGGCGAGGAAGGTGCTTTCTAATAAAGCCTCTTCCACAGCGCAGTGACACCTGATCAAACCAGTGTTGCTCACATGCATTCAGTGCAGTTAAAAAGAGACACTGCAGAGGCTGAGTCTGTATTTATAGCATCAGCATGATATACTATTCATAAATCAACCCGTTCACTCCCAGCCAGTCTGTTCTTCTCACAGTAGCATTAGCACATATTAATAATCATGACATTACAGTTTAGAGCAACAGAAAATAGCATCCTGGGTTTTTCAGGACCTGCTCTGAGATGCTCTGGGGGGTCAGCAGGATGTTTTGACCAGCCATGGGAAGGAACAAGGACCTCTCTGCCCACAGAGAACAAAAGACTACAAAACTTCAGGTGCAGCTGCTTTCTTTCTCTTTGCTTCTAGTTTTCCACAGACTATGTTTGGGAGGACACATGTGTGAACATCCCAGTCTTGCTGTCCGAGTAAAAGACCACATCTTTAAGGAAAGCCTTGGAATTAATGTAAAGTACAGTCTGTTGTTTGTGTGTCCAGTGACCAGAACTTGCTGGAGGGACTATATATCCCATCTAGCCTAGGACTGACTTGGGATCCCCCAGAACAAGCTGGGGGATGTTGCTGGCGAGGTGGATGTCTGGATTTCCCTCCTGGACCTGTTGCCCCCCACTTATCCTGCTGCCACTTGGATAAGTGGAAGACAATGGATGGATGGATAGATGGCTGGATGGATGGATGGATAGGTTTTTATTTTCCTTCTGCTTTGTATTGTGAGCTACTTCTTTGTACAACTAGCAGCTGTAGTTCTTGGTAGGCTTTCAGGACTAATTTCATCTCTTTTCGAATTCTTCATAACAAACCGTGGTACTTTAACATACTAAATCACACTGAACTATGATACTGTCTCCATATCCTGGTCATTATTTTGACAAATTAGTGCATATTTGTGGAAATCCTGCTGCCAGTGTGGCACCCTCCTTGGGTTAAACGGTGGTCTTGCATTGAATTTTGAATCCATATTTTTTGTGACATAATTTGGATAAACTGATGTCTGTAGCTCTGCTGCTGTGGAAATATGGCAATACATTTTAACACCTATCTTTAACAGCTATTCCGCATTATCATTATAGATATCTATAACGTCATTTTTGACTAGTCGTAATGTCACTGTTAGTGACATTACTAATAGTATGAGTTTTAATTTAAGATATAGCTAATTTCATTCGGACTAGTTAAAACTAAATTACATATATCTATGATGACAAACAACACATGAATGGCAAAATACTTTAAATCTTACTAGCAAAACTGGACTATAGATATCAATAACTAGACTTTTGACTAGTTGAAATCTAATTACAGATGTTTTGACTAAGAGTTTTGACTAGGCAAAATTATGTTGCAGTTAGGAGTAATTAATATCCAGTGTAGCGATTAAATGGTAATGGTATTGCCAGTGCTGTCTCACAGGCAGACAGCTGCTGCCTCGTCTCAAAACTGCCTCGCCAGCAACAGCTTCTGGTGTTGCTCAGTCAACGCCTTGAGCCAGCGCCTCAAACCGATAAGACTCTCGCCAGCTGGACTCCACAAAGCCTCCCTCAACCTCTGGTGATGAGGGGGAGTGAAGATCATCCACCTCAAAAGACTGAGCTGTGGTGTAGCTACCAGCAGTGTAACTCTGCTCAATCCCCTTTATTCAATATGGCAAATCAAGCTAGCTCCTGCTCCCCCCAATCTAAAACACAGCCCCGCTCCCCCCTCCCCTCATATCCCTGCCCACTTTGATGGAATTTTTAAAATTTGTCTGCAGGCAGAAATAAGCTTTTACAAGGGGGTGAGTTACACTTTAAGTAAGCAAAGGGGCCCAGAAGCCACATGGAGGTTGCTGCTTTCCTTCTGGACAGGTAAAGCCAGGCATACACTGAGTTTTTGCCCTTTTTCGGACGATTCTTCAGTCGTGCGAGAAGTTTATGGATCGGGCCGACTTTCAGCTTGATCGTGCGTCCTGTGTCGTGTAGTATACAGGGGGTAACAAGAGGCGATTCGCCTCTCACGACCACCTCCTGATCAGGAATCGGACAGTCGGTTGAAAATCAAACATGTTTGAAATTCAGTCGGCCCTCGTGAGTGAACGTGAGCGCGTCCTGCTGTTGAAGCGGAGTTACGACCTTCTACGCGCCAATTTTCCCCGACCTTGCGCACTGCGCACGCACAAACAAGTAGATCCTTCTTTGTCTTCTCTAACGAAACATAGGAGCTGAGAGAAGCATGGCGGCGGTACGTGTGACATGGAGTCAAACTAACTGACATGTGGTTTTTGAACGCACTGTGTGAGCAGTCAGGTCTCATCAGAGCGTCGGGCCGCACAGTGTAAGAGCAGATATCGTGAGCAGTGAACTTTGAAACCCTGCAGTTTCGTCGTACAGTTTGAGCTGTATATGAGTACCACGACTGAAAATATCGTGCAGTGTATAAGTGAAATGTTTGCTAATGCTAACCATTATGCTAATGCTAATGCTACCGGACCTGGCAACCAGCTGGCAAACAGTACAGTTCAAGGTTGGATTGAGAACAGGAGAGCGAGAGTCCGCCACCTACGGGCTGGGAGGAGTTAAACTTGTAGCTTACTCCTTTTACTCTCCTTTTAGAGTTGCTGCTGCAAAGGGGAGACATATGTGATCTCCTTTGTGTGAAAAAATAGAAAGCTTCAGACTGCAAAACACAAAAGGTCAGACAAATTCCCAACTAGGTGGTTGCCTATGCTTCATGTTTCTTCTCTCAGGAGTAACATACAGCTGTTGATACAGGGAAAATACAGAAAAGGAGGAATAAAAACAATTTGTTAGAAAAAATATTGTTTCACATCTGCAGTTGACTTTCTCACGCTTATCAGGGGAGTCAAAAGATGACGGACCATGAATGGAATTCAGTTTAATCTCTTTCAATATTGTTTTTCTCTAACAAACACACACTGGTTTGTACATTCACAAGAGAAGTAATTTGAGATGCTGAAAGCTTAAGTAGGAAAAAAAACATGGCTTTTAGAAGTAATAAGACTGAAGAAAATCATTTAGTAAAGTAATTCAGATAGGAATTGAGCATAGTGCTTCGCTGTACAGTCTGACGATTTTTGCCCATGCACTGATTTGGATTTTACTATTTCTTTAATGTAAAACTGATTCTTGAGCATTTGAAGGAGAACTTTGAGGTTGTTCTCCCCTATTCATCTCATTGTTTGCATATGATGAATAAACCTCTGAGAAACTTGAGGAATAGTGAAATTAAAATGGAATCAGCCAATGGGTTAAGGAGGCAAAGACAGTAAGCTTGAAATAGTTTTCAGTTAGAAATAAGACATGTTTTTGGGAGATGTAGTCATACGTTAAAGCTGAGCTCCTCATAACACAACACAAAATATTCTAAAACACGTCCAGCAGAGCCTAATTTCTCTGGGTTTGTTACTGTCAAGCTGGTTCTGTTGTTGTATACAAATGTCTACTCACGGTCTGGGTGTTCATAAGGCAGCCAGTGGTGCTTGTTGCTGTACTCTGAGTCATGACACTGCTCCTCCCTGGGATCACTGTAGATGTCCTCGCACTCATTGGTGTTGCACAACTGGAACTGGTAAGTCAGGCCCCTGCAATCACGGCCACCATTTGCTGGACTGAGGAAAAGAAGAGGGACAGGAAATGGTCTTGCTATTTTAGTCTTATTCTGCTCCCTTTTGGCTTTACAGTGCACCTTAAACTAAAACGGTGTCTTTAATCACATCCTGTAATCCTGCCTCAAACAGTGGGTCACTAGACCAGAGTAGGGGTGACTGTGGCTTGATGGGTTGAGTAGTCAACTGGCAATTAGATAGTTCTGGGTTCAATTCCAGCTTCCCCTTGCCACATATCGATGTGCCCCTGGGCAAGGCACTTAACCCCAAGTTGCTTACCGAGGTGCGTCTCAGTGTATGAATGTGTTAGTGAGAGTGAATGTGGCTATAGTGTACAGTGTTTTGGGTGGTCAGCATGACTGGAAAAGCGCTATATAATTTCAGTCCATTTACCATTTAGACATGTTTCTGTCCATTCATTCGAATTTTGAGCTTTTAAAATGCCCAAAAAAAGAATGTGCGCATTAGACACATTTCCATCTACTGGTTTGGAGCGAATTAAAGGCTACGCAAAGCATAATTTCATCAGAAGTTGACGATGCCAAAAGAAGATCATCAAGGTGACTTTGAATCATAGCCCAGCTGTGGTTATATTCAGAAGAGTCAGCAGCCAGAACAATATTCCGCTATCTGGCATTTTTATTTTGTTTTTCTTTGGTTTTTAAAAATGTAGGCAGCTGCTATGTTGTGCACATGTGAATTAATTTCTAATAATTCCTGTCATACCGCACATGAGCCAGGGATTGCCTGTAAGAATTATTTTTTCGCTATTTACACGGCAATGAAACTGGTAGGTTTGTGATCCGTTACACTCTAGAATCCATTTTCAAATTGTATCATTGTTGTCGTTTAAATGAACTTGGCTTTATTTACTGCATAATCTAATATAATCTGCGACATGTCATGAATTCACAAAAAATTCAGAGGCGTTTTGAGATTGGTGAGTTTCACCACCTACTGCAGGAGCTGCGTGCTGACAAGGGTTGCTTCCAGCGCTACTGACGTCTCACCCGAGCCAAGTCTGACAACCCGCTGACCGACATCGGTGCCCACACCTCCGACCAGGCCACCAAATACAGACGCCTCATTTCAGCTGAAGAGTATCTGTCCATCTGCATCTCGATGTTAACATTTATCAGTGATCCGTAGCAAAAATATTTATCCTGTCAGAAACTCCCCCACTACATCACACAGCAGAGTCTCTCTGATTGGTTGACATCCGCGTCCAGCAGCAAAAGTTCAGATTTTCCAACTATTGCTTCAGCCGGTCTAGAGGCGCTTAACGCACGTCAAACCGTATTTGCAGCAGGAAACGCGCAGAAAGCTTCACAACGCACAGCGCAAGATGCGTGGCACAACACAGGACCTCTCGAAGCCCCTGAGGCGCATCCACCATAGACGTTGCATGTAAACCCGATGCTCTTGATGCTCAAAAGGTGTTTGGTCTGAATGCAACATTACACTAACTAATATAATGCTAACTTCCTGTCTGGCTGATCTGGCTTTTAGAAATTGACGCATTTCACTTTGCCATTCTTCACAAGTAGACTCAATAGTATTCCTGACGGACAACAGAGGAGGGCTCTCTATCATGCCATAACACCATAGAGCCAGTGGGAAATGCCCTATTGACTAGAATAGCTTTTATATGTGACGTAACAGAGAATGTACCAATGAAGGAGTATGTGTCACCATTCTTTCCTCAGTTTCCAATATCTTTATTGGGCTCAACTGTTGCTCACTCACCTGATTACTCACACCTGCTCTCCTTGCCTTTCCACCTCACTCTGTATTTAGCTGCCTGTTTTCTCTCCCCTCATTGTTGGTTCCCGCGTCATGCTACCTCCTGTTCATTCCTCTGCTCCTCATTCCTCTGCTCCTGTGTCCTGCCTTTGGTGCCGTATAATCTCCTCTGTTTATTGTCATCAAAGTGCTGCTTAACCAGCTTAACTAAGTGTTTTCCTATTGAAAAAGGGCGCACCAATGAGGCTAGATTTATAGTTTTGTTATTCATTGTGGGATTTTGCTAATGCAGTAAAAGTTAACTTTATTTTGAAGATTTTTTTACATCTTTACCTGGTTGTATAATAGTTATGCTGGACACAATAGACATGACAATGGAAAAAAAATTGTTATACCTGGGATTGTCACAGTTTCTGGTGCGAAACTGCACTCCTTCCCCACAGGTGCGTGAGCACTGGCCAAACTCGCTCCATGCGCCCCAGTTTCCATCTTGCTTCATTATGTCAGGAGTCAGCCAGGTGCAGAGACCTTTAAAGCAGTGCTGATGGAAAAAAAAACAACAAAGTTTGCCTAATTCAGTATCTGCGTGTGGCGGATGAAAGCATGTTATCTTAGAAATGTATTAATACCTTTCCATTCCCACACGTGGTGCCATCAATGGGCGGCCCTTTCTTGGTCTTGCAGAAGAAAGGATTGTCTGGGTGACTGCACCACAGCTGCTTGCAGGGGTCGAACATACTGTACTGTTTGGGAGCACAGAGATTTCTAACAGTCAACAATGCCAGCCCAAAAAAAACAAACACTCTGCCTAACACGTCAATCAACATGGATACTTATGGGGAGAATAACACTTAATAAAGTTGAAATGGGAGGAGAAATGCCACAACAGCAGCAAAGACAGTAACATATCAAACAATACCAACACTTAATCTGTCACTGCAATTTATCCTCGGAATCACCGAGAAACACACAGCGGTTCATGCAAACTTTACTGATAGATACAGAACCCTGCAAAAGCAATCCTGCCTCTTTTTTTTTTTTTTCAAATATTCTCACGTCACAATTAGTAATTTTAATAGATTTTAATAGGATTTTAGGTGGTAGACAAACACAAGGTAGGACTTAATTGTAAAGTGGAAGGAAAATAAAACTCAGCTCGCAGTTTTTTAAATATACAAACGAAAAAAAAACTCTGATCAATCAGACACCGCTAAATAAAACCCAAAACAACTACCTGCTTTTAGAATTCAACAAATTGGTAAACAGAGTCCATCTGTTTGCAATTTCATCTCTGCATAAATTCAACTGGCCTCAGAGGTTTGTCAGAGTACAATAAAGAACAAACAGCATCACAAAGAATGCAAAACACACCAAAAAGGTCACATATAGAATTGGGAAAAGTATAAAACAGGATTAGGTTACAAAATGATATCTCAATTCATCATCGGACCAATAAATAAGCGTGACACAACTGCAAACCCTTCGACACATTGTGGTCCACCTAAATTTACAGGCTGGGTGATGAATGCTATAATCACAGAAAACGCCAAGACGCTCATATGATAGGGAGATGAGTAAAGCTAAATACAGAACAACCCTGGAAGAAAACCTGATACGGGCCGCAATAAAGTTGAAACCGGGGTTTAGGTTCACTGCACAACAGGACAATGACCCGTAACATACAACCATAACAACAATGGTTTAGTCTAAATCAGTGAATTAATGAGTCAGAATCCAATTGGTAATCAATAGTAAAGCATGAAAACTGATTTTGACAGAAGTTCACCAACCAATATGACACAGCTTTAGTTATTTTGCAAGAAAAAACAACAAAAAAGCAGACATTGTAGTTTCCAGGTGTTAACAGCTGGTAGAAAAATGCTCTAAAGCTGTATAGCAGTGATAGCAGCAAAGCCTAGCTCTTAAAAGTATTGACTCATGGGGCTTAATCATAGCCTACACCAAACCTATCATAAAAAAAAAATAAGAAAAATATTCCTTCCACTTCACATGTACTACTTTGTGTTGATCCATCCCATGAATAAACGAAGCAGAATCTGCCTGTAACAGTTTTACGACCTCAAGTGTTACATTTACTTTTGCAAAGCACTGTAAGGGAGGTCAGAGGGCAGAGTCCTTAAAGCCAAAAGGGGAGATTTCTATGACTGATAAAATCTCTCGTGACATGGATGGAGAAGCAAACTCAGCAAATTCCCCTCCTTGTCTGAAATGGACTAAAGATGCCGTCAACTAAACCAGCCTGCCCTCCTCTCTCCTCTCCACAGAACCTCCCACCTACCATGACCCTGGGGGGGACCTCTAGGTCAGGAGTAGACTTACAAACATTGTCTCACGCTGCGGCGGGTAACCGTCAGCTATATATAGACTGGAGGATCCTAAAATACGGGAAAAAAAAGGGCCTCTGTTCTGGCTTAGCCCTTTCCCCAAGGATTGGAAAGACATCTCTTCAGCCTTTTCTACTCGTTTGCAGTCATAAGAGTGCCAATATAATGAGTCTCTTCCTGCCAGGGCTGCAGTGATTTACCACCAGTCTGCAGAAAAAGGACTCCGGTTACAGTGCTGGACAGAGTCATAACTGCCATACAAATGAATCGCAGGTGTCGCGTTCTTTTGAAGGATTTTGTTGCGGCTTTCTCTCAAAGCACGAGCATTTTAGAATCCTGCAGACCAAATCCTGACAAGACCGAGGCACAAAGTACACTCAAAACAGAAATGAAGGAGTAACATTACAAACACATGACTTTTGGGAACGAAAAGAAACAAGAAAACCTGACAAAAATAAACGACACGTCCACACGTCCTCCTGGAGGGGGAGTGGCCTTACCTGCGATCCTGACTTGCCCGCCTTTTGTAGCTGAGGGGAATGAGTTTGACAAGAGAATAGAGGGTAATCTAGCAACGTGTGCAAAGCCCCTGAGCCAGCCCTTAGTCAAGAAAACAGCTGTGCAACAGCGTGCCACAGTGGCTTCACAGTCACAGAGAAGATGATGCTGACTGCGAGGGAGGTAAAGATGTCAGAAAAGATGCTGCAGCTTGATGAAACTTCTCTAGCGATGCTTTTGGCTTTACAAAACTTTATTTCAGACAGGTTCATGTAAAGGCACTGTGGTATCAAGGCAACCAAGAAGCTACGATAACGTGTTTCTTGCAATTAAACTAATGAAATAAAACAAAAGTAATAGCTAACAAAACCAATTACCTGCTTTTAAGCAAGATGTCAATCCCACCAGAGGCCGGGAGAGGAAACAGAGGACATCAGAAGAACGTGAATGGCTACGTATGCGTGACTTGTTTCAGTCAAACATCACAGACTAGCAGACAACATTGGGCTCAGTTAAGAGACCCAACTTTTTGAACTTGATGACACACTTTCCAAAAGTCCATGTCATTTTACAAACCACAGTGAATACACTTTAAACTCTGTGGGTTAATTGTACTTAACATCTACCCGTCCCTCGTCCTGAGACGCTGAAATAACACTAAGCTTTATAACAGGTGGCAGTCACAGCAGCAGGTGCCCTCAGCATGAAGATGAAGGGCGTTAGTGTTGGTAGACTACATGAGTGTCTTACCGCGGAGCACATGGTGTAGCCCATGCCAAAGTCAAAGCGGCACTGTTCATTCATGGAGTAGTGCAGACCGGGAAGTTGAGGGAGCGATGGCCAGTTGTGGTCGAACGGGTCGTCCCGAAGACAGTCATAGGAACTGAAAGTGAAAGAAAACTGTTTTTCTCTCAATTTTTCCATTTTATTTCCTTACCTCTAATCCACCCCCACATTCTTTGGCACTATTTCTTTTTTTGGCAAACATGTGCCAAAAATACCAGAAAATTATAAAAAAGTTATTGTTATAGCTTATTACGATAATAAAAAAATAAAAAAAATCCATTAATCAAACTGGAAATTTTGTTGCCATTATGTTACCTTAAGCTCAGGTTTGCTGACTTATCAAGATTGGAACACATCTGTCTGACCTGAATGAATTAATATCTTCTCTTTTCCATTTCAAAGAATGACAGGCAAGGTCAAATAAGATTTTGTGTCTTGGTAAACACTAACGTGGCTGTTTTTGTGAACCAGACGTCTCCTGCTCTGTTTGGAGCACTTGACAACAAATAAAACAGGTTTTTGATGAAATAACCTGAGCACTCTTTTTAGATATCCACGTGGACTGAATATCTGGAGATTATTAGAAACTGATAAATCTCACTATCTGTACTGGAAATGACAACAACAGTGGAGCGCTTTGTTCCTAAACTAATCCACATCTTTCTTGCTCTGTCCTGAGTCTGTTTCCAACAAACCTCAGTAGAGAGCTGGTGAAGTTAATAAGTGACAGAAAATGGCAAACTGTGCAAAAGTAAGCATTCACTATAGCGGTTTCAACTAATGTTCAGTTGTGTTAATGTTGCTATTACCACATACTGACCCAACAAAGATAGATTTTTGTATTTTTTTTAAATCTCCCAGACCGTTTTGGAGTGTAATAAAAAAAAAAAGAAAGAAAATAAATGAAATTTCCAGAGTGGTATAGCAGGGGCCTGTAAAGGGTCATAATCCTACTGTGGGGAAAGAAAATGCCGATATTTACTCAAAACTCTGAGAAACTTTAAAATGAAAGCATAAATAATAGAAATACTTTGGTTAGTGTAATGGTAGTAACAGTGATTTTGGAGCTTTCATTAAACCACTGAAGAGATGTAGGAGTGGACATGTTCAAATGTTTCACTGTGGACCTGAGCTGCAGCAAAGAATGATTCATATGTTTTCAGGCTTTTTACACTTATTTACCAAAGGGGACAGTAAATGATGACAGGGTGCAGTAAGCATCTATATACATTGAGGTTACGTTGTTGCATGAATAGTGTCCATGTGAAGCAATTGTCTAGAATTATTCTATTTAATGTACTTCCATGGTGTAAAAAAAAAAACATAAAAAGAGAGCAGTGAAAAAAAAAATATTATTAATATTTTCACACGGTCGCTGAACAGATATTGCTTTGCAGACCCATATGGTTTAGAGTTACAGCGGGTGAAAAAAAGAGCAACAATGAGATCAGAGCCGACCATTAAAGCCTGTCTAAAGGTTCCTGCATGCATTGGTAGGTTTCCAGTGTGCATGTCTCACTGAAGGTAGCGTCCCAGCTCCTGCATGCTACATCTAGACCACTGAAAATGGTGGAAGGCAGCTTGAACCAGAGGGGCCATGATGCTGCCCATGGACACCTCGTCTCCGCAGCGGTTTCCTTGACCATCGTGCTCCATCCCAAGCCTACGTACGCAGAGAAGAAAAAGAGGAGAGACGGCGGGTGGCGGGGGGGGAGAATGGAAAGGACCAATAGAGACAGAGTGGGAATGTGTGGGAGGAGAGGATCAAGGAGCAACAGAGGGAGGTGGTGGGGATTCAATCGTCAGATCTGGACCACTTCAACCAAACTGTGATGAATTAGCGTGAGACTGGTTGGCTTTCTGTTCCACTGTGTCACGGTCAACACTTACACGTGCCCAGTTTCATGGGCCACCACGAAGGCTGAGGAGAAACCATCCTCGTGGTTCAAGGTGCAGCTCCTCACCGGATGGCACATGCCCGTCACTGGAGCGTAACCTGAGCGACCAGGAGGAGAGAAGTAATGTCAGGGATTGACTGACAAACTGCTGCCAAAACATAATTGGAAACGGATATGCCAGAATGTCATGTCAGTAATGTTTAACGATCATTTAAATGTGCATTCTATGAACAAAATGCTTTTCTATTGTTTGGCCAAGCAGGCTTGCTTTGGTTTAATCGTACTCCAATAATATACAGAGCAGCTGTATTTATACTGAGCTCATGCTACACACGCAGGGACTCATCTTACTGATTAGATTACTCTTTCTGGCATTTGGTTACCCTGGATTTTAGTTATGGGTATCACTTTTACAGATGTATTGTTGCAGTACAACAATACATCTATTAATAATAATAATTATTAATAATTAATAATTAACAATAATAGTAACTATTTGTTACTATTTGTTATTTGTTACTATTATTATAATAATAATTAATAATAATAGTAACAAGAACTATACCTATAACTATAATAATAATAATAATAATAATAATAATAATAATAATAATAATAATAATAATAAGGCACTGTAAGAGGTTAAACCACAAACCTTTATGTTTGTGTCAGATCCTAACTCCAAGATGCTGGCTTCTGTCTGTGCTAATGCCAATCTTCAGCTTCCTGTGTGTGTCCTGCACTCCCTTTAATTGTGGAGCTGTGGCTAGCTCTTCTCTGTATATTGATTTTCTGCTGCTGAAGGCTGCGCCCAAGGGCAGCTGAAGGGCTTCTGGCTAGCTAGGCCACTGGCTTTAGAGGCCTCTCCCATGGGCCTGACTGTTAGCTTGTGCTCCTCTGCACAGAAAACCCATCAACCACCAGAGCTACACTGTACCTCGCAAACTACGTGAGGCAGAGGGAGGAGGGAGCACGGTTTGCTATGTGTCTCTATGATCTTTTTAGATGCTCGAGCAAGCAGCAGCAACATATGCACAACAGTATTGAGTGGGTTTGTGATGTCCTTTAATACCCTGCATGCCCGTGGGGCCGAATTCTTGGCGCGTGAGGAAAATGGCGTGGTCATGATACTCGGCGTCCCCGGTGTCTTTCTTCTGCTGCAGATAGGCCCAGCGACACACGTTCTCCAGACTCTGAGAGGGGTTCCCGAGTTCAATCAGGCTCATGGACTGAAACACGACAGAACGGGAGAGCAGAGATTATTTTATAAACAAGGACATCCCTGTTTCAGTTTATGTTACCCTTTAATACACCCTGTAGGGGGCAGTGTCACTGTTTTTTTTTTTATCCAAGAAGATCTCGCAAAGCGCTGAAGTATTTCTTACTCTTCATCACACACATGAACCACGTGCACGTGTCTCATACAGATGCGCAAAAAATAATAATCTGTGAATGAGCTTCCCAAAATATCTTCTCATGATTAAACAGCTGTATTTCTCTCAGTTCACCTTTAACCAATATGTTCTTCCTAACCCAGATCTTCGCTTAACTCCCCTTATTCTGTTGTCCAGGTCTCTCTTTATGTCTCTTGCATTGCCTCCTTCTTCTGCTCGCTGTTTGAACACATGCCTAAAGTGCACTTGGTTCACAAAAGGCGTGCGGTGTGAGCGAGACATATGGCTTGCCTCTGCACACTTGATGGAGTGTTAAGTATGCACTCTGCTCAAGTCTCATTTAGACAGCGCAGACTGTACGCATGCATCATTTCCGCATTGCTTATGTGTGTTCAAGTGCTCTCTTTCATGACCCCCCCCCCCCCAAAAAAAATGTGCTTTTGCAATGGCGCGTTCGGCGTAAATGTGGCGCAGTGACTCTGTGTGAGTAAAATGTGGGTTTGTGAGTGCGACTGCATTCAGGGTCACACAGTCAATCTGCAGGCTGTCTGGGTGCAGCTCTGTTGCTGTGGTAATTGGGAATGATGGACAGCCAAAGCTTCGGCTGAAGCTGCACAGGGCCTGGCCGTGAATGGCCAATGCTGTGTAGCGAGTTTGTGTTCCTGACTTCTGTTGGGACTGCAGACCGGGCAAGAACATCGTAGAGCACCCATCCACCAATGAAATCATGCATGCTATCCGCTGGGGTGTTCCTTTCATTGCTGTCGTTCTCTCTTTAAGACAGGCATGCAGATAGAGTTACAGTGAGGAGGAAAGGGATGCTGCCCCCTATTGCCCTTCCTCTTTATGAATGAGGGAGAGCTATCATTGATTATTTACCTTTGTCTAGACTGGAGATGATTCTGTGCAGGAACCTGCTAGGAGGAACAGTGATTGCATAATGGGCAGAATTTCTGTGTGCTTTGGTGCTGAACTGTGAAGGCGTGCGACTTGGAAGAACTCCCCAGAGATGCTGCATGCTTTTAGTTCCTCTTTTGCTCAGTCCACTGGAATAACAAGCTCTGGCCATCAGTGTGTGCCGGCGACTGGATGTGTGTGTGTGTTGCGCTTTTGTTTATGAGTTTGCTTTAGGCAGGCCTAGCCAAATCCCTGTATCACGGATAACGCTGACATAGTGACAAAAAAAAACAAAAAACAAACAAACAGGTTGAGCCCAAATCTTGTTGTTCTTAAGCGTAAATGCTTCAGGAACTGCAGTTCAGTTACTTTCTCAGCAGGACTTCGAGTCCTGTCAGGTCTCACCTTGCCGTAGCCCAGCATGATTATCCGCACCAGTACCACATTGATTTTTGCTCCCAAAGAATCGTCATGGTAGATCTCGTTAACCTGGAGCCGCAAAGACAAACACAGAGAGCAAAAGCAGCTTTAAATAAAATGCCCAAATGACAAAAACAATGGAAAAGTACTTTTTTTTCTCCAGTAGCTATATTAGACTGCTTAAGACCGGACCAATCCGTTGTCCAGATGAGACTAAGAAGCTTTGCAGCAACAAACACTGTAACAGTGTTTGACGTAAAACAAAAGATGCATATCTAGAATAGCATCAATGTTAGGTATTGTGGAGGATCTGTAATGCTGTGGGCCTGTTTATTTTTCAACGGCCCAGGAAACCTTGTTAGAGAGCATGGCATCATTAACTCCTTTTATAGGAAATTTGTTGATATAGCACTGTGGCCTCTGTTAGAAAACTGAAACAGTTGCATCTTGGCCTTCTGAATCAAATCGATTCATCAATGCCTAAAGATTTCCGCCCCTACTTACGATTGTTGTTGAAGTTGGAAGGAGCTTTGATGTTGTAAATATAGTATTGTGATAGAGCAACACAGAGTAGCACATTCTTGTAAAGTGCCTTGAAAATTAAACATGGTATTACATTTTTTTCCAGTAGAAAAATCTGAAAAGTGTGGCATGGATCTTCTTTCTACAACCCCCTTAATGAAGTCCAGCGCAACTTCTGTAGTTTTGTTCTTTACCTTAATTTGTGGACCATATTGGTCACTTCGGGTGTGTAAAGTGCTCTATCAATAATGGCTGATTGATTGATTTAGACTCAGTCATTGAGTTGTAAGGCTGTTCTGTTAGGGCCTCAGGTCTTGGTTAAAAACCATAGTGACAAACAGTGGATGGAAAAAGGATAAAGCTGTGAAATTTAAAGAAGCTCTAGTTATAAAACACTTTACAGAATTTACAATTTATGGAAAACTGGTTCGTTCCGTAACCCAAAAATGTAAAAAGAGTGCAGCAAACTAAAAAAACCTCCCAAGACATGACCGGCCATCTAAACTGACTGGCTACGGAAGAAGAGTGTTAATCAGAGAATCAGCCAAGATGCCCAAGGTAACTCTGGAGGAGCAGCAGAGATCCTGTTGACAATTTTACGTTCATAAAACAGGGATGAAAACTAACCCAGTGTTCAAAGTAAGACACAATAATTACTGCTGAAATTTCCCTCAAGCGACGCAGGGAGGACAGCAGACACGTGGAAATAGGTGCTCGGATCAAAAGGCTATGTTTGGCAAAGAATCCTCAATGTCAGACATGGCAGTGGCAGCATCAGGCTGTGGGATTGCTCTTCATCAACACGGAAAGAGTAGCTGGTCTGAGTGATGGAAAGACAGACACAGTGAAATGCAGGACAGTACATGGAAGAAAACACGTCAATTGCTCCAAGTTACTTCAGACTTGGGCGGAATTTCGTTCTTATACCAGATCAACATAATTGTGATGCTCATAGTTGTAATATGAATACAGAAAAATGACTTGGATCACGCAAAAGTATCCTTTAAAGAAGCCGTTTCATTGAGAACTGGTCAATTGGTCATTTAAAATGATTTTCATCTAAAACAAATTGAATATTGGCACATTCAGTACATTTTTTGTTTTTTTTGAAGAACGCCCTGTTAAAAAGTGATAAATGCCCCTGCTCCGACAAATCTGTACGTTATTTAGGACTAACAAATGTGAGCGGGGAAGGAATAAAAAAAAAAAAAAGATTTAGGGAAGTGTGAGGAAGGGGTTCCCATGAGCACAGATGAACAGGAGATGAAGAAGATGCAAAGGATGGAAAGCGCCTAATGCAAGGAAACAAGGTAATGTGTAACAGGGGAGATGCAGAGAGCACTCTTCTGGCGCGCGCACTCTGACACACACAGACACAAAGCCAAGGAGAGAGAGAGGGAAAATTGGCACTAAAGTCGAGGCCTGCTGTCCTCAGTGGCTGTGTTTGGTGCTTAATGAGGCAAAGGGATGTAAAAACAGACAGCCATAATGAGATGGCTGATGGACATGCTGCAGACACACACACACACACACACACACACACACACACACACACACACACACACACACACACACACACACACACACACTGTGCCCACAGAGAGGTGCAAAGATAAGGAGGAGCACCGCAGAGACAAGGAGCAGGAGACAGGTATGAGGGGAAGCTAAGGAAGCCGAGGAATGCTTCGAACGGCGACCGGGAGGCAGAGGAGCACAGAGGGAAGAAGAGAGAAGCGCTTCACAAAGGAATGATGAGTTCTTAGAAAGCAAATAGATCCTGAAGTATCAAGAAAAACAATTACTGTTGAAAGAGAAAAGATTTAGACCAAGATTTTACTTCTTTCCGTTTAGAAAAGTAAACACGCAGCTCCCCGCCCTTCTATCGAGAACAATCGCTTAATTTTGTCGGCATGTTGGCGCGAGAAAACAAAAGAACTGACTTGCGAAGGAATAAGTCACGTTCTCTGCCCACTGCCGAAAAACGATGTCAGAATCTATGGCCCTGTTTTGCATGAAAAAACAAAACAGAAAAGTTGCATTAAAAATAAACTGGTTCATTTTTTTGAGACTGTGGCAATCAGAGCGTCATTAAATTAAGAGTTTCGCTTTTTCCATCAGTCCCAAGCCAGGATCGCATCACTGCAGATGAGGGACCAATCCGTCGATCCGTCTCCCACGTTAAACTGCAGAGGGAACAAGGTCCACCCCTTGCTGAGAACGTGGACGCAGCTCTTGTTTTTTGTTGTAACCCTTCTCCAGGTCTATTTGGAGCGGACGACCAAACTTCTACGACCTCATTAGTAATACAGTTTTGATGCTACCTCGTCTCTTTAACCTCCGATGCAAACAGTGCAGAAGTTCATGCTGCATGGAGCTGGTATACTTTGCGTGATTAAAAATGACGTGGAAGATTCCTCCTCTGGTGTGGCATGAGCTAACCCTTCAGGTGCTTGACACATCGCGAGTGTCTCCCCGGGCCGGGAGGTAAACATTTTTATACGTTATGCAACAGATCGGAACGGACCTTGCTTCTCAACACAATGGCAGCTAAGATGCTCTCCATCCTCCGCAGAGCCGGCACAGGATAAAGTGGATATAGTAAAAGCACTGAATGAATATTTTATCAAGTGTCTTGTTTGGATTTATCTGAGGTTTTTCTTCGGTGTTTTGATTGCCATGTGGAACGGAGCTCAGCAAGGACAAGCTGCTCTTAAGTGTGATCAGCAGCAAAGTTAGCTCTCTGCGAAGCAGTAACAGCGGAATAATAGACGTTTGGGTCTTGTAAACAAGTAGCAGCGAGCCCTACATATGCTTTTACAGTGTTTACCCACTTTACTACTGCACAAGCATTAGGCTTGTTCCCCCTAAAGCGATTACAGGGCAGGAGGCAATTATTGTCAGCGTCATATATTCTCTGCATGTATACTTAGTGTTCAGCGTAGTGTTTACTCCATAAGGATTTAAGTGTTGAACACAGTAAATATTTTTTCTCCAGACCCTTTGGCTCATTCTACTTACCGAAAGGTCCTGCGCAAAAGTAATCATTCGCATTGAACTTTTTTTGTTATGTCACAACCGCGCCCTTTATAATGTTTTATTGGAATTATTTTATGATTAATGGTTAATCGATGATTATCAGTTATGCCCTTTTTTCTCAAAAGTTTGATACATATCTTAATGGTGTGGCATCCATTGATATTCAGGCGCTTGAAGCTGCAAGTCTTTTCTGGGGGGTGGGGTGTTGGCTGCTTCTGTGAGTAATGCTTCACTTATATGTTTGTTTTTTAGTTCAGCTTGATGTCCTTGTTTTGGCAGGGTGGATGGATGGGCGTCTGACAAATTAACAAAATGTCTTAATTCTCATTGTATTTTTTAACTAAAAAAATGAAATAATTGCAAAATTTTATTCCCACTCTCCTTCACATCTGAGTTGTTTTGATCCAACTCACTACATAATCTGACCCAATCTGTATAATCTGATTGAATTTGACTTTGGAAAGTGCCTTGAGATGACATGTTTCATGAATCGGCGCTACATAGATAAAATTTAATTGAATCGAATACATAAAAATCACTTTGTTTCACTGTGTAACTTCTTTAAGTGTTATAGTAGCACAAAAGCAGAGATTTTAGACTGCTGTGCGATCAGGCCCGTGATGTCCTTCTTACTGCAAGGTTGCATGTTTGCATCAGACAGAGTGATGGATGTCTTTTGTTTGATTAGATTTTTTTCTGAGATGATTGTGAGGCTGACAATGCGGCGGCTAGCTAGTTTTGTTAGGGGATAAGGGGGTGGGGAATATTTAGGGGATAATGCTTTACTTTTTTACATTTTTGGTCTCCAAAAATAATCAAGTGCCCATGGAGGAATGGATCGTTTTTCCTTGTATTTCACAGTTATGCGCTGCTTTGTTTTGGACTTTCTCATGAAATCCCAAGGAGGAAATAAATTGAATCTTAAGCTTGTATTGCGACAAAATTTTGAAAAGCTGAAAGGGTTTGAGTGCACAGTCATTCCTAGGGTGTGCAGAAAACTTCAGTCATACCTCATTTTTTTTATTATCATATTTTAAAACAGTCTAACCCTCTGATGATTGTTTAAATTACAATGTGAAACAAGTCAGGACTTTGATTTGGCTTTTTCAGCATTTTGGTCAGATTTGGCTGTTTCAAAGTGATCTTTACATAACATTTTACATGATTTGACTAAACTGACTCTAATCGATGTTTATTTGGGTGTTCTGACCATCTTTTAATATTCTCTCTTTAAACTTGTCTGCTTTTACTTATTTCAAGAACCAGTTTATGTTCATAAGGCTGTTCTGAACATTGCTAAGCCTTTTGCATTATTCTAAATTAAACAGAGTTGTGCTTACACATATTAGACAGCTTAGAAAATGAACCAATATTACTTGCTGCTCCTAACAAAGACTCCTTTTACTCTCATATCGACATCTTCACATACAACACAGTTTAACGGTAGTTTTTAGCAGCAACAAGATAAAGCTTATAACACAATAGATGATCAACTGCAGGATGAGGCACCTCTTAGGTCCCGTGTGGGTTTTTGTTTCATCCTTCAGTTGTCAAATTTCATTGTTTTGAATATACAAGACATCCTGTTGTGATATGTTTTTTTTTTTTTTTTTTTTTTAAATCTGTCCTACATCCTTTGTTGTTTCCTTAGTGCTCAGCCTTTAAAATTCAACAGAGGTGTTTTATTCTGTTAAAACATATTCTTTGGGCCATAGTGAACACTTATTTAACTGAGTTAATTAGTATCATCTGAATACTTTAGAACTAACTCTTAACAGTGACTTAAACCTGCACGTCTGTGGTTTCCATGTTTTGTCTAGCCCATGCTGGTATCTCTGCCACAGTCTGCAACATTTGTCTCGCGCCCTTGTTATCTCAGGAGCTTAAATATATGTGAGGAAGTCACAAAACATCTGTCTGTAGGTTGTGTTTGCATGAGTTTGGATGATAGAAATAGGAACCTGGGAGGTTCAGTCTGCGTTTTGCCTTCTCCAGCCTGTTTCTTTGGCAAATGTAGGGGTAGTTAGGGGTGTTTGACTCCCAGTTCACCCAGGCACCACAGTCTCCAGTCTAATGGCAGAAACTTTAATCCAACACTATTTTTTTTGTGTAATATCTAGAGGGTGTCTTTTCCCCAACACAATGTCTGCATACATACATTTTGACATGTATTTTTTTTCCTATCTGCATTTGCAGATAAAGACCTGCATATCTGCATGCGCATAGTTGCATTGAATAACAAAATTCTGGTGTAACCCAATTATAAAGAAACTTTTTAATCTTTACCTTTTTCAGATAAAGAACATATGGCTACATAACTAGTAATAAAACTGCAGATTCAAGCCAATTTTCTCATAACATGTGTAATTATTATGAACAACACAGTTCTTCAAAATCTAGCGTCACTGTTTTGATTATGTTATTATGGAGCGTGGATGTTTAAACAGGCGGTGAAAGTTTTATCAAGAAATACTTTGGAACATGTGCTTTATAATTACTTTTAGAAGCTGATGAGCAGCTTCATCAAATACAATCTGGCAAAAGTGCCACATAAATTAGACAAGTCCTGCCACAGTTTTTTTGCATCTTTTAGTCAACACAACTGGTAATATTTTAAAGATGAAACTATGAATTTCGAGTGCTCTCTTAACCAGGTATCTGTCACAATTCCACATAACAAGAAATCTATTATTACCTGGACAGCATTTGTTTTCCCACCTTTTCCCTACATATATTACTGTTACTATTCACTGCTCCAGAAGCTTTAGTAAAGAAAGAATTGAAGGATTTGATGATCTCCTGCAACCTTTACACAAATGATAATTAAAGCACATAACAGAGGTAGACAAAATGCAGATCAGTTTACTAATAGGGCTCATCAAAATTAAAAATGCACAGATAAACAAACCACCCTTTTCAGCAGAGAGTATTAATAAACACGGAGTAGGTGATTAACACTTAGTGGCTTCTTCTAAAGGTCTTACTAATGAGTGAGAGACAGGTAGACAGACAGATCACCCCGAGTTCCAAAGTTTATCATTGGTATGTTTAGCACAGGAAGATTACAGCGCCGTATCAACATACTGCATGAAACATTGGCCCTACAACACTCTTATTTCAAAACCCAGAACAGTCAATTGGTTCCATTTTTCTTTTAAATTATGCACAGCATATTCAAGTCAGCGTTAATATTAAAGATGATAATGTTACAAAACATCACTGTATAACCACAGACTCAGAAACACCATAACTGTCAAAGTACACACTGCAGAAGCATTTTAGTTAAAGGGGACATATCATGATTTTTAATGGCTTCCTTTTCATTTATAAATCATTAAGTTGTGGTTTACATAAAGTGGAAATGCAAAGCTTTGGTCTGAATTCCTCCCTGTTTTTGTCCCACAGCCCCTCTTTCACCCCTGTTCTGGGGTTTGTCTGAGAGCAACTCGCTTTGGTGCTGTCTCTTTAAATTTAAAGGAGGCGTTTCACATCTTGCCCCCCTCCAGGTCACAGATTGTTGCAAAATGGTGTAAGGAATTGGGTGTATTAATACAACCAGCAATCAAATATTTTACTTATCCACTTGTAGTTTGGCATCCTTGAGTGTGGACAACAAAATTGCAGCAAAAAACAATAAAAATGACGAATTTACGAAATTGGTCAACCGGAAGTCTAGGAAGTTGTTTAGCAGCTCTGGAGCAAATACTGTGACTTAATTGTCTAAAACATAATAGAAAACAGAACATTGAATGGCTTGAACAATATGTAAACAGGATATAAAGTTTGCAGCACTCCTAGAGTCTCAGAGTACACAACAAAATGTTTTTAATTTTGTTTCTTTGTCTGAGTAGATCATGGAAGGACCATTTCACCCAGTATAATATCAGGGTGCTTTACACAAACGCTGGAATCAAATCTAATGCTAAAAACATACTGGGAATGCTGTTGTCCAGCGACTCAGTTGTCGCCATTAATAAACTCAAATGTATCTGTCAGGAATTTCATTGCAAGATATACTGCCTCAGGTAGTCACCACAACTGCGTTGCTTTTCTTCTGATAAGATTTTTTTATTTCATTGCCATTGATGTTTACAAAATATTGAAAAATGATGTGACATGCGCATCAGACACCCTATATATCACCTTTAGGCACCACAGTTCTGCAATTTATATAATTAGTACTCAAATGTTGCAGTGATGATCTTATATTAGCATTACTTAACCTCATGCCATGCAATGCAGATTCTCCGTCTGCACCAAAGAAAATACACTCACCTCTACATGTCAACAACATGCAATGGCTCAACTTTCTGATTGATTCAGCTCGAAATTATTTGACCTCTTAGGTTTTATCAAAGATTATGTTTAGAGGATATCGCTTTTATCATCATGTGGTCAGGCGTTCTAGTAAATATGTATAAAAGTACAACCAGACTATGATATTACAACAAACATAATGCATCCCATAATGACAAAGTATATTAGCAGAATTAGTAAATTTAGCAGAACAGGTGGGCACTTAATATTTGAGACAACTCTTGATGCTCCACCAGATGCTTTGTATTTTACCACCTTCACACTAGTGTAATGTTTTTGTTTTGATAAACCAACATACCAAAAGACAGAAAAAAACACATGCAGTGCCGTTACTACTGAAATTCAGTGTCCTTACAATTCAGTTGCATTCATGTCAATAGTTGTTTGTAATTATAACCACATTCCACAAAGTCACATTTTGCACATTTGCAATTATTCACAGCCATTTTTTTCACAAAACACAATTTTCAAATATCCCCTCTAATAGCTTTTCAAAGAGAGCACAGGGCTTTGCCGAACAATTCAATCAGAAAAAAATGGCCTCTATCTGAACCAGGATGAGGATGGCCATTCGCAATAAACCAGATAAAAGTATTTTGAAAACACAATATGATTTTGGAAAGCTTAAAAATGTTTCACAGCCAGACTCTACTGTATGAAAATGTGTTAACAGAACATAGGTTGGTACAATTAAGTAACAAAATAACCCAAAAGCCTATGTTTCTGTTTTTTGATGGGCACCTGAATTTAAAACACAATTTGATCTTGGCGAAAAGATTTCGCCTAGATCAAGCAATAAAAACATTCTTTGCTATACAAGTCGGTTTGCATTTAATGTATTAACTCCACTTTGTGGTAACGCAACACATTAAAAGCAGAAGCAGTTGAAAAGAGATGGAGATTATTTGAGATTTCAGCAGCCACTGTCCATCATTAAAAGGTTGATTAGGGTTGGAGGAATTGTCAGCCCATTATTAGAGCAGAAAAAGAGGAAAACACATGGGAAAGGAGTGGGAAGCACAGAGACACCAACAAAGACACATTTAGTCTAACATGCACACGCAAATATACACACCCACACACAAACACAAACAGATTTTGACACTCCTGCTGAACTTTGCAGCCCGGACTCAATGGTTTTCCGTAGGCGTGCTTTGATGTCCTGCAGACAGCAGTAATGTCCCTTATTTTCTGCCCTTGTACAGACACAAACACAAACAGAGGATCCACCTTGGTCCTCAGCTCCCTTTAGCATTCATTCAACACACAGCCGGAAACACAGAGGTGAAAGACGCAGAGGTGGAAGATTAAGAGTCATTATGAAAACATGCAAGATGTGAGGAGAGAAAATTACTGCATTTTAGTTGCATAAGAGATGTTCTGGTAATTTACTAACAGGTTCTATTATTAAAAAAAATACCCTATTATTAACCCTTTGCCCACCTCAAGTTTTCCTTTAATGGTACTTTTCTGTGTAAATAATTTTACTGTAACACTTCTGCTTCCGTTTTTGCTGTGCAGGGCTACTTTCTCTGCATCGACATCTGCTGTTAAAGAGGGGAACTTGCAAATGTCTGTAAATGTATACATTTTGTTGTGCTGGCGCTAAAACCTGCTTGTGCCACGGCTTCTGTGTAATTATAATGTGCGCTTTGGATGCACACGGACTGCTTTTTAGCAACACCACCACACAATCAGTGTTTTAAAGTAAGTATGACTGTTAATATGTTACAAACAGGATTGTTATTGGCATGCACAGATGAATTGGGCAAAATTTAAGCTTGAACTGGTCGGAAACTCAAAAATCATAATTCTTCCAGACCGGTGAGCTCGTCAGGATGGACTTCATTTCTGCCGTTGGAAGCGCCAACGTTTGCAACTTTCAGTATCAGTGAGGTGTTTGACATGGAGAAAAGAGAAACAGCTGCTCTCATTCTCATATACGAACACATTCATCATCAGGAAACAAAACCGAAATCTTGACTGAAAATCCTCCATTCAGACCACATTTGTAACTGAGGTAATCTATTACAATCAAGTAAGTGTAGACAGAATTTGCCATAGTTTGTTGTTTTGTCTTTTAAACTATTAATGCACAGTCAAAAACACACAGTTATTGCCAATAACTACTGAAAATTGTCCCATCTTTTATCAATTCTACAGCCTCATAAGTGGGTTTAAACTCCACATTGTTCCTCATTGCTGAAATTCTGATTATTTGGAAAAAAATCTTTAATCATGCCAGTGATTATTTAGCTAATTACTTGTATGATGGTCTGAAAGAAGAGTTTTACATATAACAGAATTTCGTTGCAGTATTTCTTGTCCTTGCTTTATCTCTCACCCATAAACAATAAAACCAAAGGTACAAATGAAAAGAAACTCTTAATCTATTAGTTTTATTGGTTTGAACTCCGGTCTGCAGTTCATATCCTTATATGCGGGCAGGACAGCGAGGTTTAAAGAGAGGTAGATGCACTGGCCTGCATTACAACAATGAGACATCAAGAGCAGTCCTTAAGTGGAGATTGTGGTGGATGATCCTCCCACCACCACATCGTGTTAGTATTCTTTCTTTCTTTATATTATATTACAGTTTGAGTTATTTCATTTAGACAGGTATTTTCTAATGGGTGCACACTTTGGTTAATGACTGTCTGAATGGTTTATTTACACTTGTTTTTTGTTTGAGGTGCTGCTGATACAAACCAGCTGGAGGAGGAAACCTGGATCATACCATTTGTTTGTTTGAAAGACTGACAGGGGAGACTTGTTTCAAGTTGTTAATTAGTTAATTTTGTCACTTAAATATTCATCTATTATTGTTTCTGCTAAATAAGAGTTAGTTTTGCTTTATTTGTTTCATAGAATGTTTTAGTTAGTTTTGTATTTATTTGTTCTTTTGTAATGTTGTGCCTCCCTCATGTGGTAGACTTGGGTTACTCCATCCCTATTTAAGCAGCCTTGTGTTCTTTGTTGTAAGGTCAGTTTTGTTTGTGTTGAGTTAGAGTTCAGTTGACCTCAGTTAACTTGGGCCCAAATTTGTTATTTATCCTTTGATTTATTCTTACGTTAAGTTTTTGTTTTGTTTACTATTTTTGGGAGAATTAAATTGAATTCTTTCCTACTCTGAACATTTTTTTGTCCTTGTTTGAGTCCGGTCCCTCACAGAGATGTAGCTGACTTTTGTCTCGTTGCTCATACAAATGTACGAGCAGCACAGACACACAAACACAGCAGTCACTTAGCATACACCTTGAGGGAAAATGCTGCATTTCAATGTTCAATTCAAGTTTGTCATGTAAAAAACAGCCTTGTTCAGTTCAAAGTTCTCAAACATGAGAGATTGATTTAGCAACACCTTGTTTGAACGTGTTCATGCACAGCCTAAAGACCTGTGTACCAGCAGTCATGACGTAATTCATATAGGACATACCTCAAATGACGTAAATGATTAAATTTAGAACAGCACCGCCGATGCTTGAATAGTTTACTAGTATCAGTCAAGTAGTGAAGAGATCTGTCCTGAATATCGCCTCAACAGACACAGCATGGCAACAACAAAACACTATTGCTGCTTTGGTATCTGCCGGAGTGACTTACAATATGATGATCATGACCAAATTAAGGGAGTCTTGTTTTCCATTAATTTTCCGAAACTCTGAAGTATTGATTAGAAACGTCAGTGTTGGATACGAGATTGTAACCGGGAGGACTTTACTGTAGTATCCAACCAAAGACACCTATGTGCTCTCTACATTAACTCGCCAGTAAGGAGCACCCAACGTGTCCAGACCTAATACCAGCGACTGCAAAGTTTGTGCAGGGAGTCTACGTTTGTTTAGTTTTTTTCCCTAGCTGCTTTAAAACATAAAACACACAATTCATGGGGGGTGTTCATGTGAGCTTCAGTGTTGCATCGTTCGCTTATTGTAAGCGACTTTGGGCTCGTTTTTCTCTGAAGTCACTCGTAACTTTCGGGAGTCGGCAGTTGCGGTTTCTAGGGTTTGTTTTTGATTGTGAAGTCACAACAAGAGCTATTAGCCGGGCTAATATCACCCCCGCCCTGGCAACTATTGTGTGAGCAGGAAAGGTTCCCTAAGTGTATAAATATCATGCTAAATATGAGCATTTGTGATGATTAGAAGCAGCCTCTGTATTATAATGGGGTGGTTTTCATGGAGCAAGATGTTTGTTTGTGATTACAATAGGATGATTGACTTTGTAACTTTAGAAAAGAAGCTGTTTTTAAGTCAATTTATTTTTGCAATAAGCCCTATAACAATTTAAGGTATAGGCCTGTAATAACACATACTACTGCTTTTCCTCTAATATTGCTTTCTCTCCACTCATTTTGAGGCTTCTGGATTTCAACCAACGTTTCAGCTGTTCTTCGCTGGGTTTCTCGATTAAAGCAGGTTCAAACGAAGCTCCTGGGATGTAGTCATGTTCCAAAATTATTGCTACTGCAGTTGTCACCACTGTAGTTTGTGCTCAGCTTTTCCGACCAGCCGAGAAACAGTGTTGTCTCCGGGCAAATGTGACGTCAATTGAGAAACATCCCATTGGCTGTTAATATTATTACACTATTAACTTTGTAAAAAGTTTATCACTAAAGGGATACATTGTTATATTGTGGCAACAAACATGTTTATAAGACTGCTGCATGGATAAAGTTCATATTCATATTAATTTTTGTATACTAACATGTAACTTTATTGTGATTACACTACAGTAAATATATACGCAAAAGTTTTGTTTAATGAAAAACATTGTAGAAAGATTGCTATGTAGTATAAAATGCTTAAGAGACACATTTCTTCTCAATAAACATTACTGCAAATTTTTGTTTTCAGTGTTTATTTTCCGTGTCTTCTTAATTGTTAAGACATTGCGCTACTTTTGCAAAGTTAAGATTTCAAGAAGCAAGACACCATGACCACTTCAGTAAAGGTATTTTTACACCAGAAATGCATAGAATTAGGTAATTCTGTCAAATTTTCAGTGTATGTTTGAAATGTTGCTGTTTATTCTCTTGTTCCAACTTGAAGCTGGGTTCTGGTTGACTAAAGCTGATGGTGCATTGCACATTTTGATATCTAACCCGTGGGTATTGTGATGAATACAAATGCTCGGAAAAGTTAGGAGAATGAGGGGATGTAAGAACAGGTGAACCAGCCATAATCCTATTGTGTTTAAAGGACTTTGTTCCACTCTCACAATAACTCGTCATTTCCTAAAATCTTATTTTTACTGAAAGTTTTCTTGTAAACCTTTGCCACCTCTTGCATTATAATTCGAAAGTTTTATTTCCACATTGATGCGGATTTGTTGCCATAAAACTACCCGAGCACACCGCTGACAGCCGGGGAGAGTGAGAGAAAGACCGAGAGAGGGAGAGAGTCAGACATCGCACACCCATCTTGAAGTGAGCAAAGCAAACTTTCAAGAAGAAAGTCGCCCAGATGCCACGCGTGGGAGGAAGCCCTTACTTATTTATTTATTTCTGTTTATCTGGCTGTCAGTAATTTATTCCGAACGCGCTCTTTAAAACACTCCTTACCCCCCTCCCCCTTTCTCTCCATCTCTTCCCTGCAGATTAAAGCGGGGCTGCGACAGGGCTCTGTATTCCCTTCACCTATATTGTCTGACAAATATCTAAAAAGGGTAGGCAGGGAGCGGCTCTTGTTCTTTCCCAAGCGCTGAACTGAGACAAAGAGGTGTGGTAGGATTTTGCAGCTCTTCGCCTGCACCTGCTTAACAGTCGGAGGCTGGTTCCTGGCGCAGTGGGGTCGCAGTACAAGCAAAAGCAAACAGCGGCACTTGCACAAACACACACACACATACACACACACACACACAAATGGATGCATGCAAACACCACTCTCACCACAGGTTTAATTTGCAAAGATTAAAGTGTGGAGTGTGCAGTGCGACAACACACACACACACACACACTTGTAACAACACCTGGGAGCGTGAGTGCTAAGTGTTGTTGTGGCCTGGAGCGGACTACCTGCTGTTTCTGCATCTCTCTCTCCCTCCCTCTCTCTCTCTCTCTCTCTCTCTCTCTCTCTCTCTCAAACACACACACACACACACACACACACACACACACACACACACACACACACACACACACACACACACACACACACACACACACACACACACACACACACACACACACACAACGAATGATGACATGACACAAAACCTGATGAAAAGATATGTGGAAGCCCCTTTAGCACAGAGCACCTGCCGCACACACACACACACACACACACACACACACACACACACACACACACACACACACACTTATACGGAAAGGAAATCTCACCATATTCAGACAGAGAAGAAAGGATTACCTGTGGCTGATTGCAAGTAATCCTTTCTCATGTAGGAGGGGAATTGAATCCACATTCAGTGTGGGTGTCTGTCTCAGTTTGTGGATGTGTGTGTGTGTGTTTCTTTGACCTCTCTGTGACTCTCTTTTAAGCGCGAATTGAAGGATATTATAATTTAACTCAATCTAAAGCAGGAGAACAGGTGTAAGTTTCTCTGTTGGCCGGGTAAAACGCAGAGACACAGATGATACTTACGATGTTCATGAGGGTGAGCAGGTACTTCTGCACGTTCTCCTTCCCGTGAAACTGGACCACGGAGTCGTCGACGCCCAGCAGCACCTCGATGTTGTAGGCTCGGTCCAGACTCTGCCGGCGCACTCGGGAAGCCCGTGTGTTGTTGATGCTCTGCTGCACGCCGCGGTGCAGAGACTCTAGGTCCATCAGACCACCTAGATCTGCACCTGGTGACAGGAAGCACACAACAATACAACGTGGTTATTTCTCATTATTACTGCATGTAATGATATGTAAGTAATTATTATCTTGGGTTATTATAAGTCTTTCTTGTTAATTAATAGGAGTGATTTCTCACATAGCGAGCTCAATGTTTTTTTTTTTTTTACATTTTTTTTTTTTACATTTTTTTGCAGTGGTGTTTATTTGAAAGTGGACTGACAGGAAAAAAGGCTCAGGGAGAAGGTAAAGACATGTGGCAAAGGTCCACGGGCCGGGAGTTGAACCGAGGAAAGGTCAGTAGTATCTTGAAGCACTGATGCAATTTGTTTTACAAGAACCTAAATAAGCTATTTGTGGTTGTTAAATGTAGTCTTCTTAGCAAAATGTTTCCTTTTATAAATAGTCAGTATTAATAATAATCAGTTTTTTTAAATGCTTGTTAAACGTTTCACTAAAATGAAAAGCAAGTTAGTTGGATGAACGAGTCCTCTCATTGTATTACATGCATTATTTTTATAACACGCACACAAACACACACACACACACATATATATAGATAGATAGATATATAATATATATATATATACATATATACATATATATATATATATATATACTATATATATATATATATATATATATATATATATATATATATATATATATATATATATATAAATAAAACTGTACAGGAAACAACATCACCAATATAACTGAACCTTTAACCAGACCAAAGTACTTTAAAATTGGACCTGCTGACCTGGTTAAACAGAGAGCCAACAACAGTGAATCAGCTGAATCATCCGTAATTGATTATGCAGACCCACTGCAAGTCATACTGCACTCTCCACACCTATCAATTTCTACAAGACAAATGTAATGGCAGCATTGTGTCACTCCGTTCCTAGTCGCAGTGTTCTAGAATCATTAAGGTGCAGTCTGTGACTTCTCATTTCCCTGGTATATAAATATAATACAACATAGAGGCTAATTTCTCTAAGCTACTCCTTAAAATTGGAAAGACAAGAGAACAAGCTATTAGGTTTATATATTGTACTTAAAGTCTGTACGCTGCAAGCGAGTGAAACCAAAGTCAAATTCCCAGTTTGTGTACAAAAGCTTGGCCAATAAAGCTGATTCTGATTGTTAAACATGTGGAGAAACACATAATGTCTTATGTTATGTATGGTGAAGAGTCTGTGACGCTGTGGGGTTTTATTCTTACATCAAGGTCCATGACATTGTGGAGTTTTTGCAAAACAGGTACATTGTAAATAAAAATCCGGTAGTCTCTGACAAAAAAAACAAACAAACAAAAACAAACTAAAACTCACTCACAACTAGGTTTTTCAGCCGGATGGAAACATGTGGCCAACTAAGCAGAAAAACATCTGGTAGAGTCAAAATCAACTTTTTTTCATGGCCATCTAAATCCTTTAGAAATCCTGTTAAGTAAACCGAGTAGAATAATTTGAAGGTAACAAACCTAAACACTACATATTTTTGTTATGTGAGCGCACATTGCCATTTCAGGCCAAAGTACATTTAGAGTACTTAGAGTACATTTGCAAGAACTTGACACAAACCATCTTAAAGTAAACACCTCACTTTCAAAAAGCATCTACATTTACAATAAAAGTCAAAGTTGACTTTCATTAGACACCTGGCCTTTTAAATGACGCCGATAAGTCATGATGAGCATACGCGCTACATGGAGGTACTTGTAACAATCCCAATTCTTCCAGCGGCCTTTCATTGTTTTGAACACTGTTGCTGCTACTTGTGTGTTTACACGTGTATACATATGCAATGTCTGTGTCTGTCTCCTGTTTGCTCTCCAAGACACCAGTTGACAGAATTGAGCATGTGTGTCCTTTGTAACCATTGGTAACGGCGCGGCTATCCTTCACAGATCCTCTCCTAATCAACCAAATATTTCTATTCCCATCTGAATAAAAGGAACAGATGGTGCTTGCTAAACACATGGATTAAGACAGCTCCTTCACACAGGGGCTGCCCACTCTGCTCTTTCCTTGGCTTGCTACATAGACGAAAAATGCTAATTACAAAGGAAACTCTTTGAGGTTATCTTCCCTCTTCTTCTTACAGGTAAAGTGCATTAAAAATGGATTCTCACCCTTTGAACTTTTGCATATTTATTTACATCACAACCACAAACTTCACTGTATTTCATTTGGATTTTATGTGATGGACCAACACTATCACTTGCCTAATTGTGAAGTGGAATGGAGAGGACACAGCATTTTCTAGACGTAGATCTGAAAAGTCTGACGTGGATTTATTTTGAGCCCATTTTACTTTGATACCCCAAAATAAAATTAAATGCCTTCAGATGTCACATTAGAGTGCAGCCTCAGCATCCTCCTGTCTGCATTTTAATTCTAGCTGTTCTAAGAAGATGAGTGAAAGCTCGTTAGTGGACAAACACCACCCACCTAGACTGAGAGGAGCAAGGAGAGCATGAATCAGAAAAAAATAAACTGTCAAGAGGTGGTAATTCTGGAGGAGCTGCAGATACCTACAGCTCGGGTGGGACAATCCGTTGACAGAACAACCACTAGTCATGCATTTCACAATGCAGGGAGGATCTTTGATGGAAGGTTGTTATACTAAGAACATGATGCTGAACAAATCATCCCCGCTGTGAAACATGGTGGTGGCAGAAACATTGTGTGGAGAGGCTTTTCTTTAGCAGGGGAAAAGATCTGAGCAGAATCGATTAGAAGATGGATGCTGTTAAATAAAAGAAGATCCTGGAAGAAAATCTGTTAGAGTTGAGACTGGGGTGGAAGGTCACCTTGGGCAGGCGTCACGACAGCAACCTCTCTAAAAGTGCAAAACTGGTAGAGAAATAGCCCAAAAGACTTTTAGCTTTAAAGGCACTGAAGGGGGGTCCCATAAAGCATTAAATAAATATCCAATGACAGAAATCTCACCTTTTATTTTAAAAAAGAACCCATGTACCTTTCTCACTCTGCTTTGCGATGTTGGACTTCTTTGTGTTGATCTGTCATATTAAATCCAGACAAAAACACACGTTGAATTTTGTAGAACATTTGAACATCAGCCTAATCTTGACACGTCAGACAATAAGCTGGAGACAGTAAAGAATATAAAGTGTCCTGCTTTCAGAGCCAAGGTCACCATCATTATAATCTGCCATTCCTGCGCTCATGCAAAGGCCATGAACGGCCGAGTCATGGAATACCGGTGGATTTAACAAAGCGCCATCATCGTTTACTTCAAGGCTTCAAAGATGGCACACAAACGCAGCTCCAAGGGGAGCTGCATGGGTGTGTTAGCAGGTGTTGGTGTGTGAGCACCAAACATTTCCGACTGGACTATAAATCACTTTTGCAACAGGAGCTTTAATTTAGCTGAAGCTGGGCAGCAGGGCCGACTAAACATGGGGGTGGGGGAGGAGGGGGGGAGGGGTATGTGGGGAATGGATATGTGTGTGTGTGTGTGTGTGTGTGTGAGTGAGATGGGGGGTTCAATGCGCAACACTGACCAGTAGAAATTCGACACCTTCAGTTGAAGTAAGCGTCGAATGGAGCAAAAAAAGAACAAGACGCAGGAGAAAGACGGGTGGGAAACGTGGGGGAAGAGGAAGAGCGAGATCCGCCACCTTGTCTCCCAATCAACAAGGGGCATCCTGCTTTCCCACTCCCTCTTATGCAACGTTTCCAAGACAACAGGCTCATGGGTAAAACAACAAACACGTGGTTAACGTTGGCTCCTGAGTCGCGAGCAGAATTAATTTGAAAGTCTGACTATTATCCCATATCTGCCCACATTCCAGCGAGTAAAAGAACACCAGCACAGAAACAGGAGGGAGAAAAAAAAAAAGACAGGAGGTGGGGGCAAAGAAAAACAATGACAGACAGACACTGAATGCTGCTTGTGCTTGTTAGCAAAGAAATCTGTATTTAAGATGGTTTACATCACAACAACTCTGGCTTTTCTAGTTATAGCTGCTTTTAACGAGCCTGAGGTCAGAGCCACCCCATTTCCTTCTGCAGACAGTTCCAGATATATTTTTTACCTCTCACTTAAGTAATGTCAAAGCAGCAACGACACAACATATCAACTTCTTTACTTAGGACCTTGAAAACCATTAAATAAGATGATCTGAAGTCTAGTTAGCTTCATCTAAGGCCAAAACACAATTATAACTGGAGGCTTGCTCAAAGTAGCGCATACAGGAACCAACTAAAGTTCGCAACCCGACGCACCGCCTCAAACACCCCCGTTTCACTGCACCGCTGTCCTTGCTCACACTTGCAAAAGCACCATTATCTATTGCTTCAGCTGTTTTACAGCAAGTTCGTCGGCAAGAACAAAAAACAAAAACCCTGTGGAGCAGCGAGGCACAGGAGAGATTGAGGGAGGTGAGAGGCAGAGTTGAGGGGTGTGATGGATGAGAGATGGAGATGAGAGGAGAGCAGAAGGACCTTGGGTGTTGTGAGTTCCGCTTCAAGCTTGCCGTCTTCATCCGAGTCTGCTCTGGTGACTGGGGGTGTGGGGGGGGGGGGGGGGTTGTGAAGCGAAGCTGTGCTGCTTAGTTTTTCAATGCAGCTACTCACTTTATCCTCATATCGCTGACAGAGTCTATTTACAGTGCCTTGCAGAGATATTTGAAGCCCTTGAACGTTTTCACATTTTGTCACATTGCAAGCAGAAAACTTTATTGTCTTAAATTGGGGGATTTTATTTGAGAGGCCGACACAAAGTAGTCCACAATTGTGATGTGGAATTAAAATCATACACGGCTTTAGAATTTTCTTTCAAACCAAAATCTGAAAAGGGTGGCGTGCGTTTGCGTCGAACTTCCACAGGTCCATACTTAGGATCACATTCTTGCTCAAGTCTTCTGGGAAATTAATCTACCAGAAATTAATCTACCAGATTAGCAATTCGAGACGTTTTTCTGCATCCTCTAGCAAAACAGTGCAAGCTCACAAAGATTAGAGGGTTAAAATCTACACACCAATTTGCAACTTTTGCCCACAGATTCTCAGTTGTTAGCTAGATTAAAACAGCTAATTTAAACTTGCTATTTATTTATTTTTTTACACTTTATCTCCCTGCCCCTGACCATCGTACACACCTGTCTCACCTTACATGCGCCCCTTCTGACACATACTGCCCCTGCTTGTACAGTCATTTCATTCAGGTGGGGTATGGAGTGTAGCCTTGTTAGGAGACAAAGGTTCTTTGTCTTTTCAACCTTTGCAAAATGTCAAGAATGTCTGGTTGCCCACTGAATGCTACGCCGGAGGAGAGGGTAACTTGACAGAGTAACAACAGCATAACGGGAGACTGAAAACTGCAATGATAATTTGGGTCAAGCAACACTTTACTCCTGAGCAGCGACCTTTGGGTTGAGGTGGCAGGTAGGTGTGGACGTCACTGTGATTTGCATACAGGATGACGGCCTCTGACTAACAATGGTGAGTCTGGATGCTAGCCCAGAGTCCTGGACCTATAAGGCCTTTGTAACACCTTGTGCCATGTAATGTGGTGACTTCAGCTCAGCGGCAAAGTCTTCACCCTACAACCTTAATTCTTCACGACAATCTTTCAGGCGTTCCTCTCTACTTGGATTGTCTCAATTCGTTTTTACACTGCTTTCTTGGATGCAGCTCCGGATGATTCCCTGAAAGTGACACCTACTGGATGGGTTTTGGTAGAACTCAAACTCAAAAACACGAGATGCAATATAATGTAGAAAGCTCAGACATCAAGTTTTTTTTTTGTTCATTTAATAATCTCTCCAAAGTGTGAAACACAGCATTTACCTCCTGCATCTTTCTTCGTCTGACCAGAGTCCGGCTGTATAAGACGTGACGCATATCCCAAGTAGAAAAGTCTTTCAGACTCTGCTCACCAAGAAAAACTTCAAGCAATATGCACACCACAAGTTATTTGCTAGCTTTCTGCATCATCTCGATCACACTGTTGACTGCAGAGCCTCAACGGACGTCAAAGCAAACTAAGGCTGAGAAAAGCAGATGGTATTGACATAAACGAACGGGTGTTTAATCCTTTCCAGATTAAGGGTATGTGCACATGACAACAATCCATTAAAAACAGGATTATTTTTCAGTTTCTCTTAACACATCTACAAGCCACCATTTTAATTGCAATCTCAGTGCACAATACCCTAGCAGAAACGCTAAAAATGATGTAATTACTCTGCCACTCCACAGGTAGGAGGTATGATCTTTGAGACTCGGCAACATGTGAAGTCGTACAGGCCCTCTCTGCTTAAAAAGGCAGCACCAAATGTTTGTAAGGAGGAGAGACGAGGTTCTTCTCCTGTGTTCAGGTGACTATTTCTACTGGTTGAAGTCATACTGCACAGGTGCCAGGGCTTCCCCATATACACAGATTGGGATTTTCCTGCGTAAACAACAACAAGTGACTGGGATGTTTTTCAATCCTTCCATTCTTTTATAAATCAAACGTGGCGTAAGCGAACGGTGAAAACGCATCAAAACTTTTCCGTTTTAAACGAAAAACGTTGGCGTGCGCACAGGGCCTAAGGATTTTTAAATAATATCCCATTATTTAGTTAGCATGACGAAATGGAGCTGAAACGGAAACCTTTAAACCCATTTAACCTAATTTACTAGTCAACCGTTTTCACCCTGAGACAGCAACATTAATTTTCTTTTTCAAATTTGTGTGACTTTAACACATACCTTCCCGTTGGAGACCCATTAAAATCATTTTGTGTATGTTTTCTTTTTTTTTTACATTTAATTGCTTTGTTATAGGAGTGGGGTAGACGTTGAGCTCATTACTCACTGCCTGAGCTCAAGGCTGTATTTCAGGTGAAGAAACACAGACACACACAGACAGACACACACACACAGACACACACACACACACACACACACCTTTCGGTCACATAGCAGAACATTTTGTCTCCTCAGTGACAGCTTTATGGGTTGTCAAGGTGATAAGAAGCTTGGACGATGGATTGTTAATGCTGCGGCTGCTGCATTTGGGCCGGTAGCAACATGTCACGCTGTCCTAAACAATGTCTCCATAATGAACGCTCATTATTTCGCAGCTACCAGGAGACAGCTCTAAACGCTTCCGTCTGTGGATCATTCACTGACTGTAGATCACATGGCGAACTGCAGCCCCTTATAATCACATAGTTGTTAATTATTTAGGATCGCTATTAGGGATAGAGATCTAAGTGGAAAGTTTTCTAACATACAATATAAGATGTGTTCATAGGCAACCCTGGTAAGAATTCGTAAAAAGATTTAACACAACAAATTATTTCCTGGGTAGAGTTGGATGGAAAATCTTCTAGCAAAAATCCAGCCTTTAATTTATAGAGGGGATGTTAGGAAATAATTGATTTTAACAAAATCAACAGAGGCACAGTTAATGATACCACTGAAAATGAAAGCCTGCTACATCGGTGGTTACTCCATCTAGCTCGGCTCCGAACTTTCTTGGAGAGATTGTGCGATCATCGTCTTTACAAGCGGAACGCAAATCTATTTGGAGAGGGTTACATTTGAAGATAAATGTTGAAATGACAAATCTGCTTCCTTATTTGGTGCAAAAAGAGTGGTATGCATCCGATATTTAAATAGAGCATTTTATTTTATTGTGAATATTAATACATTTGTTTAATTTGTGGTTAACCATCTCTATTTAACTTTGACAAACCGGAGGTTGTTGACGTTCTTTTTCCTGTTTGCTACGATTGCAATTGTGGAGCTTGACCCGGCCGGAGCCTGACGACCCAGAACGGAGCAGAAAATTTGAGTTTTCAGTAATTTGACAGTGGATGATGGAGAGTGGGTCCGTCGACAGTGACGTTCAGAGTAATCACCGAGAATGTGGAGCCGTTCTCATTAACTAACAAAACAATGTACGTAGTTTCTCCGGATGTGAACGGAGCACAGAGGGTGTGGAATCTGGGGGTGACACTGCCTTTAAAATAAATGTAAGTAAAGCAGCATTTTCAGTGTGGACTTTTGTAAGTTGGTCAGATTGTCTGCATTTTTGTTTCCCTTGGGAATAAACATGACCATGCAGGCAAATAGGCTAATTTGTTTTAGCCACAAGGCTGAACGATGAGCCTTTTCCCCCTGAGCAAAAGTCCTTGTTTAGTCAAAAATTGGAACGGGTCCTATGGGCTAAAGAGGTCAAATTTTCAAAAGCTAAGTGAATACAAGAACTTGTCAGTTTAAAATGGCCATAAAGATAATGGGCTGAATTGGTACACTGCTTTTCCAGTCACACTGAACACCATAGGCACTTGTAAATGGAGGAGCCCTTGCCTCTAAAACTGAATAACCATAAATGATGGTGTGACCGGGTGTTGCTCATTTTGCCCCGTTTCGTACCTCTGCAGTTTTGATTGCTTCGTGCCTGACATTTATGGGTGTGAATTGAGTTGAGTGTCTCTGGGTGTTTCATACCGACCATGCAGCCATTCATGTTCATACCAGAATGATATTTAACTCCCCCATTTTGAAAGCTGACTAGTTAAAGTAATTTTATACACTTTATTTTAGTCTATTGTAAAGAAAGGTGGTTACTCCAATAAATAGTAGTAGGTAAAACGAGATTCACGTAACACCTCTCAAGATACAAATCACTAAGTGCTTTACAACAAAAGGTAAAAAATACACCAGACAAAATTAAACAAAGCCTTAAACGGAAACCCCTGCCTCTGATCTCAGAGTCAGAGGAATGAGTCCCAGTCTTGGAGTCATGGAGAAAAAAGCTCTGACTCCTTTAGCTTTCAGTTTTGTATGAGGGACAAACAGCAGGTCTTGATCACTGGACCTCAGAGCCCTAATGGGGATGTAGGAATGTAGTAGCTCAGAGATGTACACTGGCGTTTTTCCATGCAGAGCTCTCAAGGTAAAATAATATATATCAGGAGGTAGTCCCTTGGCATTGTCGTGGCAAAGAAATTATTCATACAGGGTTCAGATACCAAGTTCTTGATGTTTCTCATCCACCCATCTCAGCCTCATATTGGCTTAAATCTTAAATATCCTTTCCCAAACATCTGAGCAGTAGGCCACAACAAATAAATCATCTTGGGTTTCTATCGAAGTTCTGAACATGACAATGCTGTTTTGGACACAACTTAAGAATTTCAAAGTTGCACAGATGCACAGATTAGACATAAAAACAGGACAATTTGTTTTAGGGGACATGTGGATTCTGACCGTTTCCTGCTCTGACAATTTTATCTAGTCAATTTTAAATTAGTAAAGTTTTAGTAATAATTGAAAATAATAACTTTTTCTCCACTTAAAAAGATGTGCTCAACAATTTAACTAAAATGTTTAGTTTGATACAATGTTTCCATAAAAAAAGCTTATAATTTGTTTTAAGGTCTTTGACCCATCTTAACCAGTTGTGCCAATAAATGTGGTCAGCACTTAAATACTAACAAATAAACGACTAATAATAAGAAGTAACTGCTGTGATCAGCAGGTGGACGGGCCACCTATCTGCAGCGCTGCTCAATGTGTCTCTGTGGATTTTCCACTGGTTCAGAAGACACGGCAACCTTTAGCTTCTCCTTCCTTACATAACTCTCTGTCTGTCAGAAGCACACAGGGTTGTTGACTGCTGCAAAGGTGATGTGGTGCACATCACATCTCTGTGTGACCTGCTGCACCACAGTTTCATTAACTATGAAAGGCACTTCCTTCACACAGCCTGTGATGTATGCAGCCACTCCCCCCCCCCCAAAAAAAAGAAATCCATGAAACTAAGCCACCAAACAGAATATCGCATTTGAGCTTTCGTACTAAGAAAATGAAAAGAATCCACTTAAAGAGTTAGAAGTGCATTGGAAAAAGGAAAAATATTTCTCGCAGTAAACACAAACCACCTATTCAAGCACCCCTAAAGATATCTCTAAATGCATTAATCCAATCATATCCATTCAGACAGGAGGAAATATTGCTGCCAAACACGAGTCAGGCCCTCCAAGTCTTCCTTTTCGCTCTGTGCTTGGGTCTTTGGTGCTCAGTGTAAACTGAAAACCCGAGTGTTCAATAAGACAGTAAAGCCAGGCTGATATAAGGCTTATTGCAGGTCTCGCAGCCTGCAACCGGCCCGTCCGCCTGTCCTCCCCCTTGTCTGTCTCAAGACATTTATAAAGGTCTCTTATGAAATCAGCAGAGGCCAAAAAAAAAAACACATCTCTACTCACAACAGGGGAGCACAAATCAAGCTCTCAGATAACTAGCATGTAGATCACAGCGTTTGAGAGAAACAAATCTCTAAGTATGATGCCTACAGATGTGCTTTGGAAACATTTGAGACACGATAGATTAGTTTTACTGGGAAACTGTGTGCGCCTTAAGACGGCAGTAAAGACAAGAAGGCTGACAGTGAGGCACAAGGTTCAGCCTTCAGAGTGGCTATAAATCTGTGCAGAGACAGCCTCCTGCTGGCTTTAAGGGTTTGTGGCCCCCTCGCCACCTCTCTGCCCAACGGTGCAACCTCTCCCATCACTTCATCCACTCATATGAATCATTCATCTTTTTCTACACTAGTCCACACTGTGGAACGTTCTTTTGGAGAAAGCGTGTCCTAAAATGTTGGCAGCTTCCATTGAATTATAACAAGCATTTACAGATTCCTATCTTTGTAACTAAGGTTATTATTACTTTTTAGAGGCTTTAATAGCTTTGTTCAGAGCAGTGATTCTGTCTCCGATTTCATGAAAGCAAAGCAGATTTTAATATGATTTAAAAACGTTTTAAAATAATAGATTTTTAGTCAGTCTGTTGTTGAAAAAAATCACTTTAGGGCCGTAAAAGCTTTTCTGTCCTGCATTTATCGGCTAATAAAAGTTATGTACTAAGTTTTTATTTTTATTATTTCATTTAAAAATGTAAATAAAAGGCCTGAGTCGTTTTAAAATATTAATTAAGTTCTTTTCAGCTAAGAGTCATTGTGACAAAGTGCTTGAGATGATAGTATTATAAGAACCACTTGTCCCTCAAATACCCTTATGGTTTACTTTATGTTAATTTAGTTATTCAAAATGCTTGAGTTTAACATTGCTGCTGTAATTTTGCTGCACATATTATCTCGGATTTGTTTGCAATAGCATTATGTTGCAGTTTATTTCCAAGCATATGTGTGACGGTAACACAATTGGGCTATTAGTTATTATCTTCTGTTAAAGGTACATTTGGTAAATGTACCTTTGGTTTAACATCTTTTCCTAATGGTGCAGACTGATTGCATACATCTGTCTGTTTTTTTTTTTTATAAAACCTGTGAGATTTTGGCAATGGGGAGATGGAAAACTGTTAGTAAATTTGAACACAGAGAACCAACATGGACTGCCGTTGCCTACTTTGACACTTGTTCCACACTATCTCACAGTCCTGCAAAATTGGGAGAGGTGTTTATTTAAGGCGAATTCATACATGGTTTATACATAGTTTACAATACCGAAGTCATGATTTAAAAACAAAGCCGTGTTGCTATGATCAGCAGTATATCCAGACTCCACAGTCAGAGCTATTATTGGAAACGTTCAACGCTTTTTTCTTTTTCCGCATCAATCAATGTACAATGTTTACATGTTCTTTTATGAAAATACCCCCGTCGTGTTTTATTTGCTAGAACAACTAATAGTATATCTTATTTATGAAACTTCAAACTGTGTTGCAAACGTTAGCAAAGCCATTCAATATTTCCATGGTTTTTCATGTTTCAACCACAAACTTTAGTTGTGACAAGAGACTAACAAATGAGGTAAGAATTTGTTTTTATCCTTCTTTACTCGGATACCCTAAAAAAATCAACTGAACTCCAGAAGTCCCCTGTATGGCAAATAGTCTTTAATCACTGTACAACTGCAGCAGTTTGGCAAAAGCCTCAGATGTTTGTTAGAGAACATCCGTAAGCAAACAGCATTATAAAGAGCGAGGAGGATTGATGTTTAAAGTAGGCTTAGGAGTCTAAACAACATAACAAGCTCAGAACATCTCACAGAGTACAGCCGTCTGAAAACGGACCGCTAGACTGAAATAACGGGCCGTCCTCCTAAACTAATAGGCTGGGCGAGGAGAGAACTGATGAGAGAACTTGCCAAGATACGCACAGTAACAGTGGAGGAGATGCAGAGATCCACAGCTCAGTCGGGGGAAATCCCATTGCAATACAACTATAGGCCAAAACTGTCTTAGATCTCTCTTTTATGACACGAAGAAAGGCCATAGTTGGAAGAAATCTGTAAGAAATCCAACTCACAGTTTGCCAAAAGCAAAGACAGAAAACATGCAGATTGCTTGTCGTCGTGGAGCTGGAGTTGAACATGCCACCATCAACCTGTTTTACACAAGCCGACTGTCTTGTAAAAGCACGCATCACTGTGAGGATCATGGTCTTTGATTTCCCCAGTGCATTTAGTACAACTCAGCCAAGTTCGCTTTGCCAGAAACTCCAGAGGACTCATGCGGAGGCCTCAACAATCGCCTGGATCAAAGACTACCTGATAAACAGACCACAGTTTGTGAGCCTGAAGGGTCATGCGTCTGACCAAGAGGTCAGCAGCACAGGAGCAGCACAGGGGAGTGTACTCTCACCATTCCTTCTCACTCTTTACACCTGAGACTTCCAATACAAGGCAGTCCTGACATCCGCAGAAATACTCAGATGACTCTGCAGTCGTCGGGTATATCAGAGATGGACAAGAGGATGAATATAGAGAGCTGCTGGACCACTTCGGGTTATTGTGTGGAAACAACCATCCTTTCTTGAATGTTCCCAAAACAAAGACGATGACTGTTGATTTGACAAGAAACAGAAATAGGTCAAACATTATTTCTGTCATGGTAAAATAAGTGGAGGTGGTGGAGGAGAATAAATCCCCTGGTGTTCACCTGGCATCAGACTTGAGTGGAAACGCAAAAGTAAAGCTTGTAACAAGAAGGGGCAGAGCAGACTGTTCTTCTCGAGGAAGCTATGGTCCTTCAGTGGTTGCAACAAGATGCTCCATACCGTCTAGCTTTGTCTGTTGTCCTCACAATTCGGTTGTGGAGATTGTGATCTCTTCTGCCATTTGAGTTGCAGCATCAGAGTCAGTGACTTTAAAAAACAACAACTCTGTTCCAGGGACTTTGGAACCTTTGGATATGATTTTGCAAAGAAGGATTCTTCATAAAGCAGGGTGTCTTCAGTCAGAGGCTTCTCCAGACCCGCTGTAATACTGACTGCTACAGGAGATCCTTCCTGCCCAAAGCCACCACCATCTAAACAGCTATTTCAATACATTTCTATGATATGACTTAAAACATTTAATTTACCATTGGTATCAGTAAAGTGTTTTGAATTGAAAGTAGATAAATGCATTCTTGTCAGATAAGACCAAAACCAGCCTCTGCAAATCACCGTGAACTCCCCATCCCCACAGTGAAGCAGTGTGGTGGCAGCTATATGGTGTGGATGCCTTTCTTTATCATGGATGCAACAAAAGTAAGAAATCCTACGATGGGCTGCGAAAAACAATGAAACTTGGACAGGGCTTCACCTTCCAGCATGACAGCAGCAGGAAAAATATAGTTTGAGCTGCAATGGAAAGATTTAGATCAAAGCATATTCCCAGTCAGAGTTCAGACCTACTGTAAATCTAAATCTGTGGCAACAGATGAAAATGGATGTTTAAAGGCAATCTACAACCCATCAAACTAAGCTTTAGATATCTTAAATAAAACAATGAGCAGTCTATAGAAAACCTCAACACAATCCACCCTCTTACCAGCAAGATCCTGTGTGATTCTGTGTGATTGTAATAGTTAAATTGTTTGCTTACCCTTCCTACTTCTCTTCACTGTAGTCAAATAAAGGATACCAGTGCCACTAGAAAAAAAAAATTCAATAGTATTATGGGAAAAGCTTTTCCAAAGTAATCCCATGTCCACATGCTGATATGAACATAGTCCCTAATGCAAAGCCTCCTGAAGGATCAAAGATCACAAATGTCCCGCTTCTGCCTTTCACTCTTGGCCTCCAAGAACTAAAGGTGCAACAGATTTCTTTATTCCTTTGGTAAAATTTAAACAGCATGCAGAGAGGAATCTGCTAATCCTCTTCAAAGGGAATTTGCAAACATTTTTGCAGATTTCTTACATATCTTGCATCTGATTGCTTGAGCGATGTCTTACATGTGCACTGTTACTACACACATCTTGAGAGCTTATGTAAAGACCATTATGGAATCAATCACAAATAAAGCTCTTGTTTTTCCGCCTTGTTCCTGCCCTCCCTTGATCTCCTCATCTCTCCCTCCTTCAGCTGCAGCTCCAGGCAGAGTCCTGCCTTGTCCTGTCCTGGCAGGGAAGTGCTCAAAGAGAAGCCACCACCTGAGACACACAGCTCCACAGTTATTATGACAGGCCAGTCAGCCAAACATCTGTCACCCTGAGCACTGTGAGAACGGAGGGAGTGGGAGGAGGCTGTTACCAGGGAGAAGAATTGGAGACGATGAGGCAGAAGAAAGACAAAAGCAGAGCAAAGTAAACACGAAGGAGACCGCAGGAAGAAGGACACGAGAAATGAGAAAAGATAATAGGATGTTTGAGTTTGAAACTGGGCTTCGAAGCGTCAATGTCTGAGAAAGGATTGGTTTGAATCTGTCTGGATCTGAGGAAATAATTAACCCGTTAGCTGGTATTTCGTACTGAGATTTGAAGATGTTGCATTTGAACAGATCGAATCAGCTGAATAGTTAGGAAAACAAACATGCAATAATATTGAAGATGTAACTTGTGATAAATAAATAATTAAGCAGTATTAATGTCTTTCTGATTTGGATTCAAAGCAAACACAGATCCCAGATAATGTGTAGACTACATCTAGCTACAGGAGGAAAAAAAAAATCAAATTCCTTATTTTCACTTTTTGTCGAGATTTTATTTTTATTTTTAGAAAGTTTGCCTCTGGCAGACGTCTGCTGAAACACCTTAGCTGTAGTATCTTAATGAGCACCTCTCCACAGTCTATAATTTTCAATGTTGTATTTATCAAGAAGAGTCAAAAATAAGTGTTGTAGGCATAGAGCACCTAAAGGCATTGTACTACTTTGCTAATAACTACTGCAACTCTTTTTTTTTTTAAATTCTCTATGTTTAAATTTATTTTCTTAATTAGCACCCACCATTTGGCACCTTCCACAGCTGTGAAATCAGCTGGTTTGTAACGGTTTTCTAAAACAAGCGACAAATTAACAGATCAGAACATGCAAAAACAAACCAGGATGATGTTTTGTACCTCAACAAGGAAGTCAAGGTAAGTGAAGAAAAAGATGGACTGTATGTTATGTATTTTTAATAGTTTTATCTTTACTGTCAAAAAAAAATGTATGTGCATCTTAATGCAATGTTCACTCATTGTAGTAATTCAGTTTAAAAGTTGACCATACTGTATTATGTAGATTCATGGCATGCAGAGAGCTATAATTTCAAATGTTTATTTCAGTAGATTTTTTTTTTGATTGTGGTGAATGAAGCCACACCATTCTTCTTAAAGCTGAGAAGCTTATAGAGCTGTTGATTTCATTTTCCAGCAAGATGTGGCACCTGTCCACGCTACTAAAAAGACCAACACATGGTTTAATAACCATGGTATCACCACGTCTGATTGGCCAACAAACTGGCTTGATGTAAAAATCTATGGAGTATTGTCAAGAGCAACACCAGACCCAGCTATGCAGTTTATCTTCCTGCTGGGATGCAGATATTCATGCAAAATAACCCTGACCCAGCATTGAGTCAGACAGGTTAAATTTAAGAGATTTGACATAGACTTCCATAAAATATCTTCGACCCTGTTTAAATAATAAAAATTAACTGTATGACATCACACACACACACACACACACACATCCTTGTTTAAAGTACATAGTGAGCACTGTGCCTTGTCTTCTATAGACTTCCATTCATCTTCAAGCCTTTCTGTGGTCTAACCATGACCCTAGCCCTAACCCTAACCTTTACGGGTTTATACCCATCCCTAATCTAAACATAATTGACAACATAGAGCTAAACCTAACCCTTACCCCAGAATAAAAGGACCAACCAAAGGTCCTCACTTTACTTCAAATTCCGCACTTTAGCAGTAAAATGAGCAAAAAGTGTTCTCACTCAGCTGCACACACACACACACACACACACACACACACACACACACACACACACACACACACACACACACACACACACACACAATAAATAGGAGCGCATTAGTTTGAATCAGAGCGAAGCCATGACAATTTTGCTGAAGATCTGGGTTTCATTCCTAAATTCCCCCAGGTATTAGACAGCACCCTATGTGCTTTCTAGTTTTTCACAAAGCATTAAATATATCTTATAAACAAGGAGAACTCGTAAGGGAAGTAAAGAGAAAGTCTATTTAAAGGTGTGAGACAATATGTATGCAAATGTTTCCTTTAGTAGAGCTGAACCCACACGCCTGCCACGAAAACGCTGAATGAGGATTTATCATCCAATATCATCTCATTACAAATGATTACACTAAACACATTTGCCAAGCTGTAAAAAAACTGCATCATCTGTAAGCCGGCTACCTAAACAGATAGTCAATTGGAAAAGACTCTGTTGTGCTTGTGTTTAAAAAGTAACACATGAAGCTCTCTGCACACAAATGTTAAACATTAAATAAACATTTTCACCTAAAAACAGGGCTGATACAAACACACAGATCTTTTTTTTTTATTTCAGCAGTGATGGTGTTGGGGCCAGAAGAAAGAGAATTAATAAGGATCTGCAGTGTATCAGAGTTACAGCATTAGTGGTGTTTCATTAAGTGTTTCAGTGCAGATAGAAATGAGAAACAATTAAAAGACGCATTCATCATTCTTACAGAGCAAAGCTCTTCCATGAGCGCGGCACAAGTGGAGATGCTGATAAAACATAATGAAAAAAACCAGAATCATTTAGTGGTTTCGAACAGAAGCAAACACTGACAGGGCTGAGGTATATTTTTATGTACAGATCACACCTCTGACTAGGTTCGCAGGACAGATCCCTGTGCATGTCTGTCAAACGAACACATGGCCACTGAAGCGGAGTCTGTACAGGAAAAAAAAAAAAAAGTGACAGGATGGGAGAAAAACAAGATAAAAAGTTTAAAGTCGAAAACAGTGAGGCAACTTCAAAAGAGGCTGTCAAAATTCACAGAAACAGCTCCATCCTTTGGCACCTGGGAAACGTCAGAGAAACACGTTTCTTTTATTAAGGACCCGTCATTTGATCCCTCTCCACAGAATCTGTTGATTTATACACAGCGTTCTTCTTTACTGGAAGATCTTGGCCAACACTCCCCCTTCATCCAGCTCCAGGTTATCAAGGCTTTGTTGGAAACAAACGTGGCTAAGGTCTTAATACAAAGGTGCAGCCTCTATCCAATACACAAGATTTCTCCAGTCCTCCACTCCCAGGAGGCGGCTGCGATGGCACACGGTGAAGCTACAACCTCTCCAGCCTTGCAGGCATATGGCTAATCAATGCGGCTTCTTCCGCACAAACGTAACTCTACACTCGAACAGGGAGGATAGGGGAGCTACCGGTGTGGTCTCCCCTGTCTCGCTATCCTAATGAAGCTCCAAGGTAATCAAATCACTGTACACACAGGCAGATGGCCAATAAGGGAGCAACCACCACGGCCCCCTACTGGGGGTAAAGCCAAGTTTTTAAACTTATCTATGAGTTATTCATCTCCCTTGGCAGCTAATTAATATTAATAAAAAGTGACTGAACATGTGGCTTCATTTATTCAATGCGCCGAACATATGATTTATGCCCGTGCGCCCTTTTTGTAACCCCTGGTCACATCCTAACAGGCTGGCCTCTAAAAAAAATAACCTAAAGTCTGTTTATTTGTTGGACCAACTGGACCTTTGCATTATTTCATTTATTTGAGCTACCAGTCAAAATGTGCCTGTGCGTATAGATCTCTGACTTTGAAGCAGGGGGTCGGACATGTCAAGCGTTGCTAAGTTGCTGTAGCTCTTTGATGATTAGAGGATAAAGTGTGAAGTGAGTTGAAAAAAATAATAATTAATACAAATTTTGGATCAGTGTTGAAATGTGGCACCAAACTAATCGGTGTCTTCATTATATTCGTCCTTTATCCTAAATGTAGAGCATGGGAATTGATTGCTTGTGTGAAACATTAAAATAGTAACATCTCGATAGAAGGAAATTAAACTAAAGCTAGTTCTTTTACTTCACAAGAATGGAAAATTAAGTGGTGGAACAACATGAAAAACCTGTTTTATTTTTACTGCCCTTGTTCTCCTGGGATGTCAAAGACTGCAATGATTTTCACTACTTTTTATGGACATAGTGCATCCGTCCGTCCGTCCGTCCGTCCGTCCGTCCGTCCGTCCGTCTATCCATCCATCCATCCATCCATCCATCCATCCATCCATCCATCCATCCATCCATCGTCATCCACTTAACTTAGATAGGGTTGCACAGGTAACAGGTCTGATAGGGAAACATCAGACCTCTCCCCAGCAACACTCTCCAGTTTACTCTGTAAGATCCCAAGGCGTTAACAATTCAGAAGAGATATAATAATCCTTCTTTGGATTCGGGCACAGAAACAGGTTCTGCTCCTAGTGGTATGTGCTTGGAAATCCTCCAAAGAGAAGGATCTACATAAGGTATGGACTGACCTTTGTCATTCGATGGCTTTTCCTTGTATTTATGACTTTCTACATTGCAGCGACATCAAAACTATGACTTAAAAGTATATAGAATTATGTATCAAACACGAAATTGTGAAATAACTAAAAAGCATCTTGTATATTTTAGCTTTTTCTACTAACTTCTCCATGCATAGGAGAAGCTGCTCTACTCTGAGCTCCCTCAGATGACAGAGCTCCTCTTTATATCTGTAAGGCTGGCTTTGGCTCTACAGAGGAAGTTCTTTTCAGCCATTTGAATGCGAAATGTCGTTCTTTTAAATGTGTTACATGAGACAAAACATGATACTCAGTTTTTCTTCCCCAGGACTGACTGGAGCACCACCAATGTTCCTGCAGAAGACACCCCAATGTGTCTATTCATATCCCACACTATCCCGTCACCACTAGTAAACGAGAGGCCAAAAACTTCTCCACTTAAGACTGAAAACCATGGCTTAAGGGGGGGGGGGGGGGGGGGCACTGTAGGGCAGGCCATAGGCCATGGCATTAGGTAGGCAACCAAATCGCATTATCTGGAAGAAGAAGATGAGACCTTGATGTTCCCAAACTAACCCCCCGCGCATTTGTAAGTTCACCCAAATGAATGAATAGTCCAAAATATTTGTAGTAGGTTTATTTTATCAAGAGAGAGAGAGGGACTATCAACAAAACAATACAGAGAAGAAAGAAAAGGTCAGAAATAACTTGTATTAGCTTGAATAGACTTATTATGTGATTTGGTAGCAAAATCCTTGTTAACAGGCTCGCAAGTCAGATACGTCTTATATTTGGGGTTTGTGAAGGGTTTGTGAAGGCTGTGCTCTGCGATGAAGGTTGGCCGGGTTGATTTGGATACTAAGAGGCTTCTTATTGAGCCAATCCTTTGTCACTTTCACTGTGTAGTTTCTGGATTTTTGTTGAAGATTGTCCGTCTCTGCTAAAATAACACGCAGTGCCATAAAACATCAAGAACATCCGTTTTTTTTTCTGTAAGGGAGTGAGCATGTTATACAGCAAGGGATGCTAGAGGTATCTCACCTAAACAAAGCAAAGGTAATACCTTATATTACAAAGCATTTTAAAAAAGCCTTTTTGGCTCATAAACGTCCACTGTAATGCCTGTTCCTATACCTCCATTTGATCTTTGTGGCTTAGCAATGTCTTTCATTCACTGCTGAAAAAAGAAAATGGAAATGAGCCCTCTCCAGACTGCCCTAACACGGAGTCATAGCTAAGACGACTGGCCAGACATGGAAAATCGACGTTTGGATAAAAGCACACACAGAAGGTTATTGAATTTTTCACTTCGGCACATCTTTAAAAAGAAAATAGCAGTTTTCTGCTTCACTGATGTTTGAGTTCATGCCATTGTGGAGCTGTAATATGTTGAGTAGTTGTTGCGACTGCAACAGGTGGAAGGTTTTGTCTGACCGTAGGGCGGACAGGCTGAAAGGCAAAAGGGGGAGTAAATTAACAAATTATTAACTTGTTTGTAAAGCAATCAGAGAATAAGGGGACGCCTCATAAACTAAGTCACTCGCAGTCAGCGAGTTATTAATGACTGAATGAATCTGAGGAAAGCTATTGGCAGACACACACACAGAGGCTGACATCATGCTTGATTTAATAAAGGGAGAGTTGATTATGAACGGATGTTTTCCACGCTCTCCTAATCAGGGAACTGGCAGTAAGACCTGTCTCGTTCTCCTGGATACGCAGACCAAGTAATACCCGCTTACGCAAATAAAAAGACTGGAAGAGAGGGAGGGATCAGAAAGGAGATCTTTTTTTTAGGTTCAGTTTTTAAGTCCATTTTATCAGCCATTCACACATTGTCACTTTTAGAACCAAGTATTGGTTGAATCACAGTGTTTGCCTTTTGTACATGTGCATACGTGTGTGTGTGTGTGTTTATTTGTGTGTGTTTGTGTGTGTTATCTCCAGAAAAAGGCCAGGATGCAGGACTACATAGAGCGAAGGATCACAATCATCAACAGTGTTCATCTAGTAGACAGACACACACACATATGTGTTTAAAATACAAAGTGAGAACTTGACTTCCACTCATTTTCAACCCTTTCTATGGCATAAACGGGACCCTCACCCTAAACCTAACCAACACTATTACAAACCTAACCGTAATTCTAACCTAAACCTAATCTACACCTCAATCTTACACTACAGAAATGGAACTGAAAGTAAGTACATTTTTTGAAATGACTGGGTTTGTCCTTGATTTGTGCAGGTTAATGAGATTATTTGCCAACGGAATAAGATTTTTGCACCTAAAATATGAACAACAAATCTCCACCATCTTATTTCAAGTGCAGTATATCTAATTATCATATTTTAAGGGTCAAAATACTCATTCCATTGGCAGATAATCTTACTTTCCTGCTCAAATCATGGACAAATACACCCATTTCAAGAACATTTTACCTACTTTTAGTTCCCTTTTTGCCATGTATGACTAACACCCAGCCCAGAAAATATTAGGACCAAAAGAAGGTCCACTATTTCCATAAAAGTCCACACTTTACTTGTAAAGTGGGCAAAAAATGCTCTCACTCAGTTACAAGTACAAGTACACACACACACACACACCTACACAGGAAGCTCCCAGCCTATCCAACGCTGTGTAATGAGATATCTGCTGTTTCCAATTTGAGCCTCTTCATCCTCCACAGAACAGAAACAACTGATAGGGAAGAGAGGAGAGGACAGGATAGGAACTTAAGGACAAGCAGCAGAATCCGAAACCGGATTCTGCTGCTTGTCCCCCCTCTTACTGCTTCAGGCAGTAATGTGTCTCCACCTTTGTCTATTTTATTATTAGGTAGTAGCTATGGCTACACTGCCTGAGGCTAATTGCCTCATGGTCCCTTTTCTATATGTGGGGACTCACAGACAAACAGATCACACGTACTATCATGGCAGTTGCCCCAGTGACACTGATTAAATATTAATGACCTGATTCTCTCTCATTAATAATAACTGCAGTGCCGATCACTCTGGGAACACCACAGTCTGTGTGTGTGTGTGTGTGTGTGTGTGTGTGTGTGTGTGATCAGTCAGTATTATAACTATGCACTTTTACAAAAAGAAAAAAAATAGACATCCTTTCACAGCAGTAAATTAAATAATATAATAGAACAGGGCATAAATTATAAAACAAAAGAATCTTTGAAGGTTGTGTACGATGGTAAATTATCTCTTTGTCAGGGAATGTAAATGGGAGAAACTATAAAGTGCCTTGCAAAACAATTTATATCCCTTGATTTCCCCCCCTCACCACATTTTGTCATGCTACAGCCATAATCCAATGTTTTCTAGTAAAGACCAGAACCAAGTATCACAATATTATAATTTGGAATAAACATAATTCATGGCGTTCAATTGTTTTTACTACTAGAAGTCTGAAAAGTGTGTTGTGCATTTTTGTATAGAAAGCCAGTGTCAATACTTAGACACTGGCTTTCTATAATATGACAGCAGCAGGTGTTTCTATCAGATTCTAATATCAAGATAGTGCATTTTTGCTCACATTCTTTGTTAACTGGCGCAAGCTCAGTCTACATTTGATGAACACTTGAACAAGCGTTGATCTAAACTATTCCACTATAGCTCTGGCTGCGTGAATAGGATTGTAGTTGGAAACAGAATCTGTGCCACAGTCTCAAGCCCTCAGCGGTCTTAACAGGTTTTGTTGCAGGTTTGCACAAATGCACAGGTTTTGTCGTCTTCTTATCAAGCACCTTTCCTGTCCTCGCTGAAGAAAATATTCCCCTGAGCATCATGTCGCCACTGCTCTGTGTCATCAGGATAGTGTGTTCCTGGAGATGTGCAGTGTTCATTTTTCTACTCCACAGTGTTTAGAGCACCTTTTTTACAAGCGTGTGCTCTGCATTGCTTGTGTAAACTTTGAACAGGAATTATTTTTCCTCTTCCTTCTCTTTCATAAGGCACAACTTCTGTGGAATCCAAAACTAATGGTTGTCCTGTCAACACCTGAGATTTGTATCTCTGCAGCTCCTCCAGAGCTCTTTTCAGACTAATTTGCTTATTTTCCAGTCTCTTAGTATGAGTGAATGTACTGTTGGCATGGGAACTGGTGGTCTAGTGGTAAGAGAGCATGTTGCTTCTGTTCCTGGCTGCAAGGTTCCCGGTTCAACTCCTGCAGATTATCACTGTGGGTCCCTAAGCAAGACCCCGGTTGCCCACACAATGCTCCCTAAGGAAGAGGTTAAATGCAGAGAATGAGTGTAATGCACAGTATGTTGCAATGGCAATAACGATGATTATTGTTCTTACTGTCTGCAGTTGTGCCATACTTTTTCCATCTTCAGATGACGGTTTGAAACTTGATCAATGAAGAGTTCAAAGATTGGCATATTGTTCTATAACCAAAGCTAACTTTTCCACAACATTATTCCTGACCTGTCTGGTGTTCCTTAGACTTTGTGATGTTGCATTCTGATGCTGCATTTTATTTGGGGGTCACAGAGTAAAATGTATCATAGTACTATATATTGCATAATTAAGCTTAGGTTATGTATAATTCCAGGTTAAGATAAGATAAGATAATATAAGATAAGATAAGATAAGATAGACTTTACTGATCTCACAGTGGAGACATTCACGTGTCATATTGGCTCAATAATCAAAAGAAGGTGCCAAAAGAAGGAAAAGGTGCATGAGATATATACAGTGCGTCCACATATATACAGTGGATCGAGAAAAGAGAGAAAAATAATTCAGTCAAATAAGGTCCAATCAAAATAAAGTTTGTTGCAATGTGCCAAAACGAGAACTTTCAAGGGATGTGGCTTCTTTTTTGTATAGATACAAGCCGACAGCGCTTTTTCTGTTAAACCGTGCATTACCGTGTGAGATGTGGCTTGTTTCTGTTAGATTAGCAAGAGACACACTTAAAGGTGCAACTGAGAGCACAGCTGAAATCCAGAGATTTTTTTATTATGGAAAACAATGCAACCCCTTCACTAAGAATAGTAATAGCTGTCCATGTAAGAGGAGAGAAAGAGAGGTGGCAGCTGTAGGGAAGAGTGTGACAGGATGAGCTGTGTGTCCTTTACTATTGATGAGTCAGGGAAATACGGCAGCACAGGACAGCGCGAGGCAACTTAGAATGAGGTATCCACTAATCCAGGAAATTCAAATTGAATATCAAACTTATGGTTATGTTGTAGTCCTACAGTAAAATAGATTTGCATCCTTTAAATGATTATATGGCAGCTCTTTGTGTTTCAAATACACACGCCTCGAAAGGAATATTCTGTTTTGAGTTGTGTTTGTTTTTCCACCAACCTCTGAATAAGAAAAGCATTTCTCACTTCCCTGATGAATTACATGAAACTGCATCCAGACAGAGAAATATGGGGAGAGAGGAAAAAAAACAACAACATAAGAAACAAACAGAAGGGAACCAGTGTTTCACTCTGTAGATTGGGCTGCACTTAAAAGGCAGCTGCATCTCACATCAAATTAAACACAAGCATTGCTCCTCATTACTCTGCTCAATCAGATACACAGAAAAAAGCCAAAGATCCCATTTGCTGAGCTACAAAATATAAGCTATTACGTTATCCTGCTCCAGTCTGATCGCTCTGCTCCTCTTCATCCGCCTGACAAAGCCCAAACGTGACTTCAGCAGCCACCATGGGTCTGTCTGTCCCTGTCTGTCGTTAATCTGAGATGTCTGGGTATGGCTGATGGAAATCATCTTATTAAGCCTGTGATAATGTCTGCTCTGAATTCCTGGGACACTTCGCCTGCCCCTGTTTTAATTGGCTGGCTTTATTAATATTTCATTCGTTTAAACGGCACACATCACCTTTCCATTTGCTGATTCTGACCCTGCAGAGGACTGCCTGCAAAGTCAGTCCAGATGGGTGGACGTGGATGAGGCGAAACGTTTTCACGGCGATAAGTTTTTAAAATTATTCTTGAGTTTTATTGTGTAATTGGCCAAATGCATGACAAATTCACAAGTATGCATACTTTTTGATTGTTTTGACATTTTCTGCCTTTGGAATCACACAGTTGAACATGTTTTAATGGGATTTTGTCGGCTAGATCAACACAATGTAGAGCGAAATTTTGCAGTGTTAAGAATACACGGCATTCAAAAGAAAGAAATCTGAAAAATGTGTTGCGCGTTGGTGTTCAGCCCCTTGGACTACATATTCTGTGAAGACCTATGAGGTTCGCACATGAGCAACCAAAAATCATCATAAAGACAAAGGAAAACACCAGACAGGTCAGAGATAACGCAGGACTATAAAATAAAATAAAGCAACGTCCAAAGCTTTAGACGTCTCACAGGTAACAACTGTTCAGCATATCATTCAAAAATGGAAAATGTATGGTACAACTGCAACCCAACAGTACAAGGCTGTCCACCTAAACATGCAGGCTAATGGAAGAGAACATCAAACAGAGAAGCAGTGAAGAGGCCCCTGGTAACTTCTGAGGAGCAGCAAAGATGCACAGCTCAAGTTGCTGAATCTATTGACAGGACAACTATTAGTCATACACTCTGCAAATCTGCCTTTTTTTTTTTTTGAAAGAGTGGCAACAAGAACGCCATAAAACGTCCCATTTGGACTTTGCCACAAGTCAAGTTGGAGACACAACAAGCATGTGGAAGGAGATGCTCTGATCTGACAAGATCAAAATGTAACTTTTGGTTCTATAAGAAAAACTAACAATGCACGTTAGCCTGCACACACTTTCCTTACTGTGGAAAAATGTGGTGGCAGAATCATACTGTTGGGATGTTTTTCTTCAGCACCAACTGGAAAGCTGGTCAGAGTTGACTGGAAGATGGACTAAAGAGCAATTCTGACAATTTTGGAGGTCAGGACTGCCTGTAAGGTGATGGTATCTGCAGAGACAAAAAGCCTTATAATGCTTCAGCAACGCAAGCTAATCAAATATCTGCAGGAAATTTTTAAAAAAGCAGTCAGAGTTGAGGTGAAATGAAAAATTACTTTTTTTCAAAGAAAAAGTCTAAAATTATTTATAGATCTGCATGAAGAGTTATTTCAATGAGAAATAAATTGTAGTAAACATTTCTGAGGTTAACCAAGCAACATCCGCCACAGGGAATATTAACATGTTGTTGAAAAAAAGTCTGATCTGTCACCACTAAAGTCTCAGAGATATAAAGGGATCATCACCCGTGTTGTTGTAGTTACTGCAAATCTACTTTTTAAATATTTGCTTTATGACACAAACAATAAGAAATACTATTTTCTATCTATTTCTTAGCCAAGACTTTAATTGCTTTCTTAAATCTAAATAGTTTAACTCACCACATATCAGGGCTTCAAAGCAATATTTCAGGAAAAATTAACATGACTCACTAAGAACTAAAGACTAAACATTAATGGATGCAAGTAAGACAATCTAGCTTTAATTTAATCAGATAACTCTAAAAAGTTTTAAACTGGAGCGTATTTTTTTCACTGTGCATTGGCTGTAAGTTGAGTATGTTGCTCACTCAGGAATAAACAGATCCACACATGAGCACATGGATACACAATACACACACACACACACACACACACACCTGCCAGCCCTTAAGCTACCTCCAGGAAAGAACGCATGATGGAGCAGGAAGAGGGGGAAGAAAATCACAAGAAGCAGAACAAGTTAAGAAAGCTGACATAAAAAAAACAACAAGTTGTTCTAATTCAATGAATTTCATTTTAGGTCAGCTTTATAACTTCTGCTGTCATTACATTGTCACAAGAATATGTTATGTTACATGATGTTTTGTAGAATTTCAGCTAATTCGGAGTCACAAAAAGAGAAAATATGCTCCACTAGAATTAGGAATTGATCAGAAAAGCCCTAAATTTGTTAGTTTTGACTGTCGCAGAGACTCTGAGTTTGACCGCTTACAGATGTTTTCAATTTTGTGTTTTGTCACACAAAGTACTTAAAAACAATGATATACTAGACGAATCTTGGCTAAATTTGCGGTAACAGTAAATGAGCCTTTCACATCACTGTGCAGGAATTTTAGCCCTCTAGTTTCTGCAGAATGGAGGGTTTTAAAAGATGAATGGCCTGTTTAAGGTCATGTCACAGCATCCAAATCAAATATGAGACAATTTTAAGATTATATATATATATATATATATATATATATATATATATATATATATTTTTTTATATATATATATTTTGGATACAGCTTATACACAGAGCTTGGTCATGTAACCTGGGACCAAAGCTTTAGGTGTGCTGCTGAAAGCCTGAGGTTACCAGGGAATTCCTGATGCTGCATTAGAAACTCCCTCTCTCTCAGCCTTTTTTACTGTAGACATGTAAAAAATGTTTCAATTTAATTCTTTTTCAATAAAATTTTATTTACATAGCGCCAATTCACAACACCTCATCTCAAGGCACTTTACAAAGTCAAAATCAATAAAATCATCAAGTCTTGACAAGCAGCATTCACTCCTCATGAAAGAGCTGCGGTCTGCACTAGGTCTATAAGCGACACTACAGCCACCAACTACGCACCTAGAAAGCATTTTATTGTGGACTTAGTTTGGCGATTTTTTTTTTTAAGCGCTTGCTCAAAGTAGACGTGGATCAGCAGATTTGGTGTGTGAAAGAATATACTGGAAAACATCCATATATATCCTTGTTCGCCGTACTGGTTGTACAATGTAAACAATGTGTGTTTCTATGCAAGTTCGCTTCGCGCATTCTCTGTGTTCTTGAGCTGATGTCACATGTCGGAAATGGCCGATCGTAAACGGAGGCAGCACTCAAACGCGGAATACCAAAATCGGTGGAAAAAATGCGCAATATTTCATATTTAAACTTAATTTGAACACTTTTGATAGATGAATATTCAAAGTTTACCTTGTTTCTGGAAGTTATTCAATGGTTTTCAGGATTTTTTTTCAATCCAAGAGTTAGACTTTAAGGTTATCGCATTCAGTGTCAACATGAATGTTAAAATCCCCCACTATAATAACATTGTCAGTGTTTAACACTAAAGAAGTCTGAGAACTGATCTCATAACTGAGAGTAAGGGCCTGGTAGATGATACAAAATAACAAACAGAAGAGGTTTTATTGCTTTGCAGTTTTGATGAGGGAAACCAAGGGTTAAATATTCAAAGAAATTGTAGTTATTATTAGTAAGGTTTTTGTTAACAACATTTATATTTTATCACAGATTGGAGAAAAACAAGTTCCAAGTTCATTGTTCATACACATTCAGGTTAAGAAAAAAATATTTTGTTACAGCTATTCACACCTTAAATCTCCTTCTACATTAAATCATATGCTACCCTACCCCAAACTGCATTACAATATATATTAATATCATGTCTTAATGGTTTAAAACTTGTTGACGTATATTGTTTCATGATGTTTATACTGGCGGTAGGTGTGTGTTTGTGTTTGCTGACTCATCATTTGGAGTTGAATAAGTTTTAAGCATACAAATACAATAGTATTATCAATTGAAGTAAAAAAAAAAGAAGAAGAAGAAACTTGTGATGCATTTTCAGCTCCTTAAGCAATAATAATATTGTATGGGTTTAAATAAAAACAATCGGGTCACGTTGTACTGTTTATAAATACTGTGATACTGTCAAACTGGGGTTTTTATGTTAACAATATCATACAAGGAGAATTTTGTAGTGGACCATGGCTATTGTAATTTTTTTTTATTTAGCCGTAAAGGTGAGCTCAGGTAGGGCTCTATGGCAGCTTCATCAGTCAGACGTCTGTGGACAGACATATGGTGTGTATCTAAATCATCACTGCTCCAGTGGCCTTTAACACCCATCTGTTATCCACAGACTCAGCTTTGCACGGCTGGCGTCTCTATCAGCTGGACCAATGTTGCGCACGCACGCAGGCAGGCAGGCACGCACGCACGCACACAAACTATCATTTTCTCTGGATCTCACTTTTTTGCACCAATACACGATACAGAAGTTTGACCATGTGCCACAACAAGAAACAGGAAAACACACCTAGTGTCCTCGCAGTGTTCCCTAAATAACGGGGTGGTTTGTTCTCTTTCTCCGCCTTGGGCCAATCAGGTACGAGGACACAAATCTCTCCCTGCTGGTGATGCTGAAGGCCACCGGCCACTATTTATTGGCAATTTCAGCTCTAACTGCCCAGACAGAGAGAGCAACACGCATGCCACAGGCAGACATCACTATCACGTCTGCCTCTGAGTGTGCAAAAAGTGTGATGGCAGGCATGTAAGACGTTGTACCTCTTAGTATAATGTAATAACTCACAAATAAACAACTATATGGTGGTACTTCTCATTTTGAGCCTGAGTGAGTGCGTTGGTTGAGTACAAGTATCAAAGCCTTAATGGGTGTGTGATTAAAGCAGATTAGACTTCCTTATCTTACATCTTAGTAAAATTATTTCTACTGTCTTCTTTTTCTTTTCTTTGACTTTTGGAGCTGGATTTAACTGGCTGATTGTTGTAGCTCCTTAGTTAAATATTCAGAATTGACGTGTTTATCTGCTGTGTGAGTAAAAATGATTAGTCCAAAGATGTTGTAAGAGTGTGGCCCGATCTTGTTGTGTTTCGTTTTTCTTTCTTTGCAAAAACCTAAAAACAAAAGTACTTAATGAAGTATTTTTATCATTTTAATTGTTCACTTTTTTTTGCACATGATAGCTGCACCACCTTATTAGCAGCTAAGTTACAGATAATCCTGCCACAAACCTTGTTGTTTTAACTTAATTGATGATTATTTTAATAAGCCCCTGGCTTCTCATAAATCCAAATTTTGTTTTACTTCCATTTAAGATTTTCTGGGGGGTTTTCCAAGCTCGGTTCTGTTTTTTTAATCTTCTTTATCTCCTGGATGAGCTGACATTAAATAAAAGATAAATCAAAATAAATTAAAATCAGACTTCCAAGGTAAAAATATTGAACTAAACTACCCGCTTGATGAGCTAAAAGAGCCTCCATGGACCCTCAGGACCAGACCTTTCACCCATATATCATAGAATGGAACAAGGCTGTTAATAAGGCCTGTGCCACAATAAAAATGTTACTAAAATAATCTATTACACTGCAGATGATGTTCCTAATATGATCAAATGGCATGCAATTTTTATAGCTGTGAAGTAGTATGATCAAGAAACAGTGTTTTTAGAGGCATGCCAAGAGATGTCAAATTATTTCTTAAAGCGAATGTGCTTATTTTTCTAGTTTAGAATTCATTAAACTTTAGAAATGGTACATAATTCATTCACAAATGGTTTCCCTTGAAACCATTTGTGAAAGGGGAAAATGTTTTAGTGTGAACAAATGCACCCTGGTGCAATGTTTCTGCTTAGTACATTAGTGAAACCTTGAAGAAGCTTCAGCTTCCAGCCAGAAGTTAGTCTTATCTACAGGTTATTTTAAAATTTAATTAACAAAGGGTTTGAAAATTTTGTTGATTCTACTTAAGCGTTGAAAAGGGAAATGTTTTTACTAACATTTCCAAAACTCTTTCTGATTTGAGATCAGATCCTAATCAGAGGGATGTCTCCAGACGCAGACCACAGAGAAGTATGATGTTGAGTCCAACCAATTCAGATCGCTTAGCAGATCTGGCTAAGAAAACATATTGATTTACTCCTGTTTAAAGTTCCAGCCATTGACAGATTTATTTATTAAGCATGAAAACTAATTGTGCTGTTAACAGTTTGGTTCTGAATTCTAATTCAGGAACTACTGAACAATGAAAAAAGTGAATATCTTCCTGGAAAGACAACCTTTTGGTCACCATAAGCATCTTCTGTACATATATTCTCCCGTCTACTGAGCTGAGAAAGATGGGACAGTAAGAGCCACTGGACCAGAGACCCGGTCCAGTTCATTGAGAGGTAAGACAACGGCATGTGGGCCAAAGTAAGGTGTTTCCCTACTTATAGGGTGAGTTTAAGCTATTTTCTGGGATTAGAAGCTGCAGGACAGGTTTTCCACAACTGTCCTAGTTTTAAGTACAATAAAGTGAAATAACTTTAAGATATGGACAAAAACTTGACTTTTAATTTCAGAGAGAAACCCTGATATACCTTTGGGAAAGTAAATGATCAAATCCTCTAGACATCTCTTTCAAGTAAGATTGTTTGTCTACAAATTGTTCATGAAAACAGATTAATAATAATCATTCTTGGTTCTTCAATAAACTCTGAGTTTTGATATTGTCCCACCATCAACTAAACTTGGCATCTACTTCCAAGATCCCATAGACTAAAGCCTATTTTTTTTTCAGCGTGTCAGGACTGCATTTGATCTTCTCCCATTCAACATTTTAAATACCTAAACTTACAGTTCAACTGGATAATTCTACAATGCTGAGAGATTATTATAAACACTGAGGCTAATCTGTTTGGGATACAAAAAAGAAGTATTTTCAATGTTTTCAGGCATGTCTGTGGTTCATTCAGAGAGTGAAAGAGATTGGGACTTTGTGCAAATAAGGCTGAACAAAGACCCGCAAACATATTCTTTTTTATCCTTTTGAACTTTCAAACTCTGGCATGAAACACGTTAGATATTTGGCAGCCTACTAGAAATCTTAGATTCAAGGTTAGGTTAGAATCTAAATTCTGAAGAATACACAACACGAATGCTGTCCGTGATGTAACATGCTTTAGCTGCTTTTATAAGACGTTTAAGAGAGGTTAAAATGCCAAGTACTATTAAAATGTTGACTTTGTTTTAAAATAATAAAACTGCTGTCTAAAAACCCTATCAGCATGTCAAAGATTTACAAAAAATACAGATTGAAAGATTTAAAGCATGATCAATGCATATCCAGTAGATTAACAAACACATCTAAGATCATATATTAAAAATATCTCAAGTGCCAAAAAAAGAAATAAACTACAGAAGAAAACACAAAGGGACAGATGGTTCAGAAAAAAGGAGACAGGGAGAATAGAGGTCAAAAGGAGAATGCAGATGGAAGAACAGGGGAGTAAGCTACTGTGTATAAACAGAAAGCACACATACACACAAAGATGACTAGGAGCCAGAAAACAGTGGCTAGTCAGCGTGATTGGGAACCCTTTCAGAAAGTTCTCAGAATTAGAGTTCTGAGGATTGATAGAAGATGATCACATGGGGAGGGTGGGGAGCATGCCATGGAGAAGTTTTTACTGGCATCAGCACATGTGTTTTGGAGAAAGATCCATCTCCCTCTCCACACTACTCAAACACATATGGCAGGAGAGGAAGAGTATGTGAATAGGCACGGCACTGAAGACATGCCAGCATGCTCTGTAATTGTCTCAGTGTGATTGTGACCACAGCTGTGGAAGACACATTATATAAAAGCAGACCCGCCTCCGTGGTTACTGTTCACTGGCTGTGTAAACCAGTGACTTTATTAGATCTGTTACACAGATAAAACTGCTACCACACACTTTAGAGACAACAATCTACTTAATACAGCTTGGTGACTGATTATTATTGCAGGGCCATAATAACTGGTATTAAACTGAAATGTTTGACCATTCAAAGCTTGCATCATTGGTTAGGTTGCATAATTACAACAAATTCCTATTTTGATTGACTTAACAATAACCAAAAGATCTGAACTGATGAAACATCGTAAATATAATTAGAAAGAACACCAGTGAAACAACTGGGAGCAGATATTGGTAGAAGCTACACCCGCTTAATATTTATTAATATTTTTTCTACTCAATCATACAGGTTTGATGAATGCCATCATTACTTTTAAATTATTGTTTCTAGCCACTGTAAACCAATAACAATAGATCCACATTTCTGCAAGCCAGAGATAGATTATCACTTTTCTTTTTCTATTTGGCTGTAGAGACTAAGTATCTCAGAAAGAAATCCCATCATGCCATATATCGCTAAAAGGACCAACAGTAGAATTAGAATCTATCTATCTATCTATCTATCTATCTATCTATCTATCTATCTATCTATCTATCTATCTATCTATCCATCCATCCATCCATCCATCCATCCATCCATCCATCCATCCATCCATCCATCCATCCATCCATCCATCCATCCATCCATCCATCCATCCATCCATCCATCCATCCATCTATCAATAGAAAATAGATGAATATGCAATTTCAACTCAAATTGAATGATTACATTTCAACATTAACACTTTTCAATCAGTCAATAATTATGCCATTAGTAATCTCAGTAATGTATTTCAATAATTAGTAAAAATACAAAAGAAACCTCCAATCAAACAACCTACGCAGTTTTGAATACCTGTCTAAAATATGAGGGAAGGTTCTGATCATAGAACAGGACAAGGCCATGACAGCTGTTGGGTCAGACAGCTTTTTACTTTCTGAGAAGCAACTTGGAGTTGGTTCTGAGTGATTATCAGCCTCAACTAAATCAGCAGTTCTGTCTGCAGACTGCACTTCTAGGTGACTCCTGTGTCTGGATAACTGTGCAAATAAAAAAAAAAAAAAAAATTATATCCAAAAGAATAGGCAATTACATTTGGCTTCTTATTAATGCTAGTTCTGTGTCTGAAATTCAATTCTCTTTGTCTTAGCATGGAGGACTCGGCTCTAACAAAACTCCCACGTATTTGCCAAAGCTCACAATATTGCCATAAATAGATGTTACTATTTATTCAAACCTTGTTGTCTATATTTTGAAAGATCAACACAAAACAAGCAATAAGCATATCACTGGCTGGAGGCAATGTGATCCTCCAAGGTCACCAACATGCAATGAAATATTCTAGCCAGCATGAAAAAGCTTGCAATCATTTCAAGAGCTTACCTAATTTTACACGTGCATGAAAAAAACAATTATAATGAAAAAAATATGCATTGACATCCCTCAAAATAAAATGTTTGATGACAGCCACAGGGTCAGCTGAAAACAGCTGTCTGTCCGTGGGCCTCAATGATTTTGTTTGGCCCCCAATTACAATCCAAGACTGGTACAAATTTGGCCTACCCAGTTCATGTAGATAGACACCTCTTATTTTTTTAATTTTTTTTTAATGAAGGGTCTTTCAAACAAGATACAAAGGAACTAACATCTTCCTAAAATAGAACATGTTAGACACAACACAAAACATTTAATTTTATAAGCCACTTTTGTTCTACAATTTTAATTATATAGTACACAAGACCACAGAGCTCTAGGAACATTTTTACTCAAAAGCAGACTAGGGTGCAGACATTTATTACATTTTGTAAATACAGCAAGTTTTTTAAGAAAGAACGGTCCATATCCTGTTCTAGTTGCTGAGAACAGAAACATATTTTAGATAGTTGAATTAAAAACAATCCCCAGTAAGTAATTGTTGCATTATAAATTAATTAAGTACTGCAACTTGATGATTTTGGCCCACGTTGTAAAACGTTTGGACACCATAAGCTTAAAATAAATAGGAACGCATCAGACCCGGCAAAGCCCAATTTTGAAAAAATCTGATTTTGAATAGCATCATTACAGGCTAACCAGGTCTATAGATCAACATCATTGTTTAGGTTAAACTTAGATGCCGTTGGACAACCAAGGGATTAGTGTTCAAATCGCTTTAATGTCTAAACCAGGTGATTATTTCGTGTGAATCAAACAATCAAGGTGGCTAGTGGAGTTGGGCAAGGGAACAAAGAATCGTAATGGTTGGTTAATGTTACATGCACTAACCCAATGTTTTTGTTCAGGTTAAAATATGATTGTCAACAGATGCACCGAATAAGGTGGATTTTGAGTTTCCGTATAAGTAAAATTTGGATATGACATAAGGACTAACCAAAGAGCCATTTCATTATGGTGCATTTACAAAATGAGGACAGTGACTGTAACCTGACTCTCGCCCGATGGATGTAGTTCCGCAGAGCTCCACACAGCATCAACACATCCATCTGGACTCGCTGCCATTGGGAGGAATTTCAACATCACATAAAATGGACGAGCCAATCAGGATCACCGGGCAGGATTTTCATAGATGTGACGTATCAGAGAAGCAACTGTTTGGATTCAGACAATAATGTGCCTTCCCCGCCCCTTCAGCGTTGCAGATCGGACTCTGCATCTGCTCGCTTAGGAAAATCAGAGACATCCCCAGTTTTCATTTGAGAAATCTGGTCACTTGGCAGCATTGATGCTGGTCTTTCATTAGTGTTGATCAATCTACCCAATATTAATTCTTTAAAAGAACAACAGAGAATGGCTTTGGAGGCTTTTGCTAGTGGAAACGATGGTTTCAGTTTCAATGTGAGTGGTTAAAGTAGCACGTCAGTAAAGATGACAGACACATGGTTTATCCAATCATATTCAAGGATTTTTGATAAGGCCCCTCCTTCTAAAATACGTCTCCAGTGGAGAAATCCCAGATGAATGTGTGGAGCTCTGCAGAATGAAATCCATCTGGCGAGAGTCAGGTTACAGTGACTGGCACACCGGTCTTTAAAAGATATCCATGGACATCCAATGTTTGGACCATAGAGTCTTTACTTTATCCTTTAACAGATATTAAATCAATTTTTGCTCAGCCAACTGTTTTTTTTCCAGCTGAGGAGGCTCTTCTACTGCTGTAGTTCTGGTTTAAAAAAACATTTTAAGGAATGGTGGCTATAAAAACTGATGTTATATGATTAAACTGACTGTAGCAAAGAACAATTGGTCATGTCACCTGTATGCCATTCCTGGCATGCCCAACAGAAGCAGGGCACAGTAACTGTATTGCCAATCACATTAAAAAACACCAAAATCAATAGATAAAAAACAACAGATTCACTACACCTGTGCAGCCTGTCTAAGCCATAAATATGTGTGTATCTCATTGGCTCTTATGAGCTGTAATAAAGGGTTTGTTGAATGAGGAGCCACAGAGCTGTGTTTTATTCAATTAAACTCCCGAGGGTGGCGCAGTGGCAAATAAACTGGGACGTAACAAACTCCCACCACCACACATCACTTTGCTAATCAGACTACAGCAACGAGGCACACACACTTCTCATAAACTGCAATGCACATGCATAACCAAGTGGAGTGAAAAGGTCAGTCAGAAACCGTATCCTCCAGCGTGATTTCTTAAAACACAAGATTAGCATTAGCTGAACCTTGGATGCATATTTGAACCCTCTCTATCAAAAGTGAAAAGTAGAAAAGAGACCCATATTTATCCCAGTACTGACAGGGAGGGCTTACCGCCTTCAGAAATAACAGTTTTACTCCTATTGTGCGTGTTTAAAGCTCATAAGAACATAAAAAACATCACAGACATACACTCACAGGATGAGGAAACTGCTGTGAAAGCTGTGCAATTGTCAGCCTATCCTGAGTGATAAAAGCCTCATTCACATGAGAGGCTCCATTAACCTCCAAATCAGCTGCCTTGCTATTACATCCTCTTCACACACACACAGCTACATTACCCTCTGAGCTGTTTCAGTGAATGGTGGTTCAAACTACAAACCTGGACGGAGGCTGAAGCTTCATTACACCAACCCAGGTACAGTGTTTTCAGCAGCTGAATAGGCTAATCAGGTTAATGCCGGACGGGATTGAGCCGAAAGGCTCAAAATTCACACTCTAATGTAAGGTACTTGTAAGATGTCATGTTGATTTAGATGCAACAGAACAAAAAAAATGAATCAATACAATTCTAAACAGATTAAGCAAAGCATATATTCCAGTCTCGGGATAGCGTAGCTATATTGTGAGTTTAAACCACAAATTTTCTGTGTCTTAAATGAAGACATGCTGTTCTGCATTTCACTGGCCTCTATTGATTGACATTTTATCATTGCGATTCTACCTACAGATTGTGATTTTTGCTGATTTTGATTTTCTTTCTAACGAAAGACACAAACTGGTTTGTGTAAAGCAAAATATGACTGTGAGAGAGAAAAGTTTTTTCTTCTAGACTATATGTAGAGGTGGCATTGGTAGGACTTAAAGCTTCTATATCATGCTTTTTAAGCCCTCCATAGTCAACTATAGCGTCCCGCCTGGCGATCCTGATTGGCTCGTCCATTTTAGGTGGTATTGAAATCTGTCCCAATGGCAGCGATTCCAGACGGATGTGTTGACGCCATGTGGAGCTCGAAGGAACTACATCCATCTGACGAGGGTCCGATTAACTGAAAGGTGCTTTATAAATAAACTTGCCTTGCCTTGGCTTATCACTCCATGGAATGCTGAATGGTAAATAATTATTTCTTAGAAAGCCAAAAGTAAGACTAAAAGTTTCTCAATATGTTTTTGCAGTGTTATTTCAAGCTGTATTCCCTGATAGCAAGAGTCCTTTTTCAACAAACACAGTCACTTTAAATAACCATCAAATATGGCTTTGTAATGCCTACGTTCTTTAAGTCTTCATCTTAACATGAACATAATGAAGTATATTAGCATCATTATGCTAAAATAGGCACTCAAATGGAGAAACAATGGCTGTACCATTCAAACTGTTAGTTTGAATGGTACAGCTATACGGTATTCTGTTGACCCCAATGGGCCAGTCATGGACATCTAAGGGGCTGGGTGTGGCAGAATGGTTTTAAAATGTCCCGTCAGATGGTTTCTCTGGTTGTTTTTAGAGCACAAGGGAGTGCTCAGTTCAGCTACCTGTTGCTTTGAGGTGTCGGTCAGCTGTGTATTACGGCCATAGGAGTAAAGCATTCCCTCCTATTGAAAAAAATAGACCCGGTCTGGTGAGGCAACCAAACCCAACTCTATTTCTAAGGCATCACTGCTTTCTTAGCACCCCATCTCTTGCACAAAGACCACAACAGATAGACACCTGCCCCCCACAATTTTGCAAGGATTAAGTGTGATTTGAAAATGGAGGGCTAGACGTAGCGAAAAGCAATGAGAGTAACCTTTAAATTAAACTGCCAACCCCAGGAATGCCATGTGAGCCGATAACACATAGCTAGCATCATCTTGTTCAGCTTGTTTAAACATCTGAATCAAAAGGAAAAAAATATAAATCTTAGAGATTGCTGGCTTACTCTATTGTACTGGAATTTCTTATTGACTTTAATTTCAGTTTATGGGATTGAAGCAATAACCCTGATGTTGAAATTCTATTTCATTCAAATTATGTGATGCAGTCTTGTATATAAAATAGTTGACAAGCTATTCACATGGGCTTTCTTACTATCTTTATGAGCATTTATATGTAAACAATTACAATAAATAAATATCTCAAATAGCACATTCAAAGTATAATTATAAATGTATGCAATACATAATATAGCTAAAGCAATATCAAAAGTAGTGCTCTTGCCGTTTTTAAATAAAAGCGATTAGGTCATGCTTTATGTTTTTATTGAAAAACAGCAACACCGCAAAACAAACCCGCACCAAAAATCATGATAATGACTCCAAACATAAAGTATTATAGCTAAGACATACTTAAACATCACAAAACATTGTGATTTCCTGAGAGTGCTGCTTACTTTGAAAAAAGCTTATTTAGCAGTGGCTGCAGCTCCTGTGCTTCCCTGAGCGGTGCCAGATTTAACACAACATATGTGTGGGTGGGTGTGTGTGCGTGCGTCGAGTGTGTTTGCTGTTCAGTGACAGTAGTGGGAGGAAAAGAGTCACACACCATCTCATCTTCCTCGAGGTTCTGTCCCTTAGGTTGGCTGGTTGCATAACGGATGCTGAAACAGAACATGGGCCAGCTTCACTGAGGTACAACTGCAGTCAATCAGTACCTGATGCTATGAGTGAATGCCACATCTAAATTAGGTTTAAACAAGTTTACTTTACTTTTAAAAGTTAACGGTAAGTTTGTCAGCAGAAAGAAGCACCATGTGCTCTAAAATTACCTGGAAGATATCTGCGTTGACTGTGGACCCTAGAAAACCCAGTGGACCAACACCAGCAGATGACATGACCACCAAATAATCTATGACTGTGTAAACTGGGCACTTGGACTTCAAGCAGCAGGGTCTCGTCGCTCTTCCACCAGACTCTGAGATCTTGATTTCCAGATGAAATGCATACTTCACTTTCATATGAAATAGGATTTTCAACCTCTGAACAACAGTCTAGTCCATTTCCTCCTTAGCCCAGGTAAGGCACTTCTGATGTGCTTAAGTTCTGAGTGGTTTTTGATATGTTGACTCCAGTCTCGGTCCACTCCTTGTGCAGCTCACCCAAATTCTTGAATAGTTTGCTTCACAATCCTCTCCAATTTGGAGTTACGGAGCACCTTCATCTAACACTTTTTTTCTCAATCTCATCTTTTTACTAATATGCTTGGTTAGGACATTGTGTGAACAACCACCTTCTTTGACAGTAGCTATGTTTCCATCCAATTGCCATGCGATTTTTGAGTGAACTTTTAAAATGTCTCAAAAAACAAAACAAAAGTGAACTAGGTGTGTTTCCATCTACAGTTTTGGAGAAAATTTACCAGAGTTCCTAAAGCATAATTTAATCAGAAGTTGACGTTACGCATTGCTTTAATAAACAGGAAGTGGAGATTGTAAACTAGCATGGACCACACATCTAAGAAAAATGGAGAGGTTTTCAGGAATGTGTTGCTATCGGGCAAGTTGTAATAGTTCTGTTATGTATTGCCAATGTTACTTGTTGTCCAGAGACTTAGAGAAAGAAGTGCATATTTACGCGCATTATGGGACTATCCAGGACGACATTGACAGCGGAAACAGCTGATCAATCATATGAAGTAAATACGTTAGAACTTATTGGGCAAATGTGTTTCCATCTCCTGTTTTGTGCATTAATTAATTTTTAGAAAATCCAACAACCACCTCAAGTGAGCATAAAAACACTTTTGCAAACTTGAAGTTATTTTGAATGTCGCATGAACCTTTTTTCCCCCAATCAACCTTTTCTAATGCAAATACTTCAAAATGTGCATAAGAAATGCTAATGAGCTTTTGTGGTCCCCCCATGTGTGAGGGTGTCAGACTGTCTTCTGGACATCTGTGAAATCTGCAGTCTTCCCCATGATTGTCACCTGTTTTCGTTATCTGTAAGCCCTAATCAGCAGAATTCAAAGAAATAAGGGCTTGAAATAGTTCACTCTGTGTAATGAATGTTTTTAAGACATGAGTTTCACTTTCTGAAACAGAATACATTTTTTTTGCCATGTACCTGTAGAAGTTACGCCTAGTCTGCTGTTCTGTTGAGCTGGGACCTTTTCCTGGAAGGTGCTATCAGCTGAGCTATTGCTGACAATATATTTACATTCTCTTTCTATAGATAAGAAACTTGCCCCCGTCTTTCTGTGTTTAACCCTGTCTTTCTCCTAGATACAACAATTGAAGAGGCTATTGCCACCTCTAACTCTATTATGTAGTCTGTTTATCATGACAGCTTATCTGTTTAGTTGTGTTCCTCTTCTAGATAAAACAACTAAAGGAGCTACTGCTGTTAAAGGGGGAGCTTTCCTCTTCACAATCACTACATTCACGCTCAGTATGAGGGATTGCTGCAAAGGGAACAACACCGGGCAATTGACTATCCACTGTCGCTATGTTGTTGTTCAGGAGGAGTGATTACTGGAAAGTCAAGGGACAATACAATTAGCTGGACTGTGGTGTTTAATTCCTAGGATCAAATTGGAGTGTAAAAAGGTCAAATACACATTCTAATATAGAGACATACTGATGACTATTTCAAGGGAAAATAATGGTGTAACAGGCACAAACCCTAATAAACTGAACACTGGGAACAAAAGCACTGTCAAAATAACCCTAAAATGAAAGAGAAAAAAAGACCAAGCAAGAAATCAGACGAGAGTAAACATCTGACTGACTTTCTACTTAATAGAGCGATCTCGGAGTAAAAAAAAGAAGAAGCATGCAGGGCAGACACCATCTATGCTTGCTGCTACTGAACAACTGGTCAGCATGTCTGCTTCGCTTTATGTTGGCTTTGCTTTGCTCTGTTACCAAAGTCTGATACTGAATCAAAAGATAGTATCCTTTTGTCATTTTTAATACACTAAAACATCACAAAGCCAAATTAATCCCCTTTCCAACCAGCACGCACTCCTAAGACCACAACAATGGTGTTATAGCACCAAAACTGTGCATCTATGTATCCATGATCTATCAATCCATCAAGGCCACATGACAGGTTAACTTTCTTCTGTTTTTGAGCTCTCGTGGTGCAGAAGACAGTTCTATATATCCAAACTTGAAACTTCTCTTTTGTTCAAATAGATGTTAAATTTTATTTGTAAATGAAGAGGTCATTTGTAAACACAAGTGCAATAAATGCTCGGCACGGGGTAGAAAAAACACATCGAAGAAAAAAAAAACATGACTGAGAAAATATGCTCAGCCATGGTGATATTTCAATAGCACGATTCAGGTTCTGAAAATATGAACATCACATCAGAGGCACCACAAAGGTGCTAATCTCACCAGTGATAGGATCACCATGATTATAGTGACACTCTCTCATCTAGGGCTGTGATAATGCATTACCTCTTAGACATATTCCATGGCTTCTCTATCTCAACTCACCCTCTCCCTTTTTTCAGACAGACAGACGAAACCCTTGACACGCACACACGCACACGCACACACACACAAGCTTCATGAGGCTCAGTGCAGCATCGCTGGCTGCAGACTGGAGCAGAGGTCGGCCGCACCCTGCTATTATCCCCAGAGGTTTGCTAAGTTTAAAGGCAGCGCTGCAGCACGGTGACTGACGGCTCAATGGAGGGCCTGCTGGGACTTTGCGAGCAGGTGAGGAGTGTGACAAGCAAAAGGGAGAACACACACTGAGGGACGTACAGTAAAGGCACAATCATAGACACACACCAGCAGACACATAAATGCTGTCAGTCAGCTGTGAGTTAAACAGGCGTGGAATGAAACACACACAACGTACACACAGGAATGCAACGCTGTGCAGACACACATACAGAAGCACATGCATAGACTGAGTGTGCAGCTAAAACAGAGGCGCTCTCCAAGGATAAGGCCAATGGCCACAGAGAGCTGAGACCAGAAGCAGCTGGCTGCTGAAATGCTTCCCATCCTAATGTACTCCATGAGGAGAACCACTATTATTATCTTTAGCTGTCACTTTATACATTTTATATTAAATCGTACTGTATATTCTTCAGTAATGGTATCAAGGTGTTACTTGTTTGTACCTGTAAAACTTTATTGGCTGGTTTTGCTGTTCTTTTTATATCTGTCTTTGCAGGTGTAGAAGCAGACTCAAAGGATGTTACATTGCTTTCTCCCTTTTCTCTCCTCTTTCTCTTTCACTCTTTCTCCCCTTTGGCATTTTGTTCCATCAGTTTCTCTCCTTTTTTTCCTCTTCTACCGTCCTGTTTCAGTGTCCATTTAACATGAAATATTCTGTGCATAAAATCTAATAAAGCTTCTTGCAATTATAAATCAAGTGGAGCACTATGGCGAAAGCAGCAAGGCTCCACTTGTGAAAGTAAAATCTGGTGGGCTCTTTTTGGCATTAAGACAACAATTCTTATTTCCACATTGCCAGACAGGACGCACCAAAAAAACGTTCTCAGAAAATGATAATATTACCAAAGAAAAAGAAGTTGAGGCTGTACCCAGTGCAGGACTAGATCTCAAACCAAGGTAGTGGAAAACAAGGGTGTTTGGAAAGCTTAGGGTCATGCGTTTGCTTTTAAGAAATGATGTGGTTCTGCTGGCATCTTCAGGCTCCAGCCTTAAAGATCTTCTTTATTTTTGTCACTGCAAGACAAATATAAATGAACAGGAAAAATAAAATCAACACATATGTTATTTCCAGAATTAGCTAGAGAAAGTTACTGGGAAGAGGGATGTCTAACTTTCTTTCCTGTTTTATATCCAAAGCATCTCTTAGGGACTGATTCCTTATTCTAGCCATCCTTGCCACTCCCAAAGAGAACCTCTCTGCTACCTCCAGCTCTGCCTCCCCTCTCTTCCTCAGTGCCACTGTCTCTAAACCAAACATCATCACTGGTCTCAACACCATCTTGTACATCTTTCTTTTTACCTTTGCTGATATTCTTTTATCACTCAACACACCTGGCACTTTTCTCAACCCATTTCAATGTGGTTGGACACATTTTTTCACCTCTTTTACACTCGCTGTTTCTCTGGTGCTTTTTTCTTGCCATAAAACCATACTCCTGCTCACAGATGGTCACTTCTGATCTTGGTCTAGCTTCCGAAAACTACTCTTTCTAATGACTTCATTGTGTTACTCATCAGCTTTATTTCTCTGCATTTGCCATGACTCTGTAACCTGGCCATCCAGACTCAGCCCACCTTCCTGATACTGACCAATCACAGTCGTGGGCGGGTTTTATATGTTGAGTGACGTGCTGTGCCCGAGAATCCCTCAGCCAAAACAAACAAGATGGCCGCTCTTTCTTCTGTTTTAAAAGAATCTTTCACCGTAGTCTCCACTCGACCGTGGCTCGCCATATTGAATTATATTGTGAAATGTTGACAGCAGATGTCTAATTGTGCCTTTTTTACGTCACGTCTGCAGTTTCTCTGGTTTATTTTGCGCCTGTTAACCCCACCCCAGAAAAAGCCCTCTATGGGAGCAGTTCCAGACTAACATCAGCCGTATCGAAGACAGGCAAATGTTAATCTGGCTGGCCAAGCAAATGACTCTGCACATCTCCCTTGTTCTCGAAAATTGGTACCAGCACATTTCTCTCCCATTCATCAGGCATCTTCTTGCTCTTTAAGGTCTAATTGAACAGCCTAGTTAAAAAGTCTACAGTGGTCTCTCCAAGACGCTTCCATACCTCTACAGATATATCATCAGGACAAACTGCCTTCCCACTCTACATGCTTTTCAATGCCTTCATGACTTCACCCTTACTAATCTTTGCTACTTCCTGATCCACAATGGTCACTTCTTCTGCTCTTTGTTCTTTCATTTTCTTTATTCATCATCTCTTCCATCTTCCTGTCACACTTGTCGCTATATTTCCATCTCAAACCTTAATCACCCTAACCTGCTGAAAATCCTTCCTAGCTCCGTCTCCCTGCCTTGCCAACCCGTATAAATCCTTCTTTCCCTCCTTACTGTCCAACCAATCATAAATGTCACTGAATGCCCTTTGTTTGACTTTAGCTACCTCTACCTAAACTTTACACTGCATCCCTCTGGACTCTTGGTGACTTTCTTAAGTCCTCAGCTAATCTCTTTCTCTGAACACACACACTGTACATCCTCGTTCTATCACCAAGTCTTCATGTCAACTTTTGTTGCAGAAGACATACCAAATACTCTCCAACATGTCTCCCTGATATCCTTTAAGAAAGGAACAATAAAAGTTTGATAAACAGTTTGTTGCATCTTTATTCCAGGAAAGTGGAGTTAAAGACATTTATAGCTCAAGCTCCAATGAAGCATCATCAGAAACGTCGGTAATACCTTTTCTAAATTGAGAAAGGCAATTTGGAAAAAAAATATCATAAATTGGCAGTGTTTTGTTGTGCTTTTTCTGGTTGTTTTTTACTCCAATGGACCAATACAAGGATCTAGTGGTTAATCTCACACTCATGACCAAGACAATGAGATACTTGGACCTTTCTACTCTAAGAAAACACGTTACAGCTGTGATAACAACATTGCAATCCTAACAGCACCCAATGTTTGCTCCAAAATGTTTACTATGAAAATATGATGCAACACAAAATTTACTGTGTGTAAAGTCTGAGCAGGCAATCTGGTATTTCCATGGCAGCATTGCTGGCTGCAATTTCACAGCCCTGCTTTACACTTTGCTACAAACTAGGCTGGTGCCAACATAAAATCTAAAAGAAGCTATTTTGCGATGAGAGAAGTACTACAATGATGGAGCACCAACTCACCAACATAGAATTTTTTTTCTCTTTGGCTGTCCTAATTGACCAATCACTACCAGGAATGAGTATTGCTAGCTATGCAAATCAATGATATCCCAACAATTAAACTAATAAAATACACTGACAAATGTCTGTTAAAGGGGCCATGACATCAAATTTAATTTTTCCGAGGTGTTGGGGGTATAATATGGTTTGAAGACGGTTTCCTGTGGGGGAATTCAAGTGGTTTTCGAACAAAAGAAGTAAAAAAAAACTTCTGTTTCAACACAGAAGGTGGCGACCACAGCGCTGGCATTACCTGTAGATTTATTTCATTTCTAAATGCTGTCAAATGTAAGGATGGTGTGTTTTTAACTGAAAAATCCGGTTGACGAACAGACCAGCCAAACCGCTGTCAGAAACATGATTTTCTTGTCACTGCTGCAGTGAGAGTTCGCTCTCCACCGTTGTCCTCCACAGTCACCACGAGCTCTCCTCCGCCGAGACTGCGGTGACTGTAGAGGAGTCATCACGGTGAAGAACTGAATTCCAGCTGGATCCCAGCTGCATATTCCTGTGTCGTGGGGGTTGACCAGTTTTCCAAATATGGTTGTAGCCAATCACAGTGAAGTCAACTTGGTAGAGATGCATATCATTATTGCAACCAACCCTTTTACTGAGGAGGGACATTTGGCCCTGACAAAATAACAAGATGATGTTATTTTTTATAAAATTCTTTGAAGAATTAATGTATGCAGCCATATCAACAACATCAAATGGTTTATACAGCGTTGTCATGGCACCTTTAAATATACATCTTAAAGATGCACCAAGAAACAGGAAGGTTTTAGTTGTCTGACTCTGATTAGTGACCCGCTGGTTGTCAATTAACTCACTAACACCATCATTCTCACACTGACAAAGACACTCTTAGATGTGGAAGCTGTTATTTTAAGAGGAAGATTTAAAATGAGATATTTTCAGTATCAGTGAGGTGCTCATCAAATAAAGTCAGAGGACATCAAAAGCTGTAAAAAAGCTATTTCAAAGAACTGTATGTTCTACAGTGAAACATTGACCGTAAATTCTGGATGCAACAACACAGAGCCAGACCTCAGTGGTTGTTGGTTGTTTCACTCCTTCTTTGTTCCAATCTTTTCTGTTTTTTGTTGTTTCATTCCAGATTTTTTGTGTTTTAAATGCGCTTGACTAAGGGCATCAGTTCACACCCATCTCTGGGAACTGATTTGAGAGCTGTGAGAGACCGTGAAGGCTAGACTGAAAGTATTGTTTTTTTCTCCTTTGAAACTTTAAACTTTGTATGTTATGACACCTTGATTTTGAACCTTTTTATTGTATTCCCTGCATTCACTAGGGAATACACACAGGGATCGATATTTGCAATTAGGATGCTAACCTAACCACATTGATTGAAATGATAAAGCTTTTCCATTTTAAAAATTAACAGTGAAACCCTGTTTTATAGTGCCCATTCTCTCACACATAGTGAGACATCGCCTGTGTGCCAAAAATAAAGAAGATTGCTCAGAACTGGACTGTAAAGAATTAATCTTTGCAGCACAAAACATACAAAAATAACACAACTGCAAAATCTGAGGTGCAAAACAGGTTCAGGCTTTATGCAGAAACAGACGGTGCCACAAAAATTGTCAGGTCTCCTGCTCTGGGTCTATCTTCCTTAGTGATCATATCATAGTCTTTCTACAAGAGAACAGCACAAAGCTATGAGATGTCAGTGAAACTAAGATAGCAAAGGACAGAAAGTTTGTGCTGCAGCCTATTATGTTGTAACCTAATAGGTTTAAAATGGAGCTAAATGATGCCATCTAACCAAATGTACAACTCAATATCCCTGCATCAAGCAGATTCTGCTAAAATTTATATTTACTCAACCTCTATAAAAAGTGCAAAAGCTGCCCTATTGTTGAGAAACTGAGGCATTCTAATGTCTCAGTACCTTGGAGTGGAAACAGACAGAGATAGGAAGCCAAGTCCTCCCAGACAAAACACTAACTCCAATCTTTCTATTATGGTTGTGGGATGGAAAAGAGCAGGACAAACATTCGCTCGAGCCAAAAAAGTATCAATAGACGGCAAATCCACAGACAAACCAGAAAGACGAAAATAAATTTAAATAAAACGGGTACAATGATCAAAACTGCAGATGAAATGGAATAAAATAAAATAGTTACACAAGCAACAAGGCAGACTGAACGATGACGCTCAAACCACAATGAAACAAAATAAAATGGCAATCTTTAATTTTCTATTGCTGCAGTGATTAATTGATGAATGTACCACATTAATAACAAGGCTTGCTTTCTCCATTTACAACATTGATTCACACCTCCCTGGCTTATGGTGTAAGGAAGCAATCAATCTTGCTCCTAATTCCTTCTGTTCTTTTTCAGATCCCGTATTACCTTGCTAAATATAACTTCCTTCCCTCTGTCTCTGTCAAGCAAATAAGTCGGGGCTGCAGATAAATCGTTCCTAACATAGAATACTATCAGAAATGACGGACTTATATTAATTAATGATGATAATGTCCATGATTGATCTGGAGGAGTGAGTAGGTGAGAAATAAAAGGGGAAGGAGAATAAAAATAATTAAATTTAGAGTTACCTAGAAGTCAAGCTCTGCATAAAGCTCTAGAGGGTTTGCAAGGTGCTTTCCTACATAACTGATGTTACAGCAACATGATGCAACAGCTGGAAGGTAAACTTTGTGTTTACATAATATTGTCTAAAATAGCAAAGACAAAAAGCAAAAAAAAAGTTGTGAGAAGCGGAGAGACATCCACATGAAATACCACTGGGAGCAGCACATGCCTGCCTGCTTGTCTGTCTGTCTGCTTAGCCTTGAAAATCCCAGCTCTCAGAGCCAGACGACCACAGAACCAATGCCCACGCTGTATGTGCTCGCACACAGACGCGCGCAAATGCGGACACACACACACACACACACAGCGGCCTGTTCTATCCTACGCTATTGATCCGCACCCCACTCTTCATTAGAAAGACAGATTCAAAGGCAACAAGGAGCAGTGAGACGTGCTGAGAGAGTGTGTGTTTCCTTTGTCTGCACACATCTAGCATGTGTATGTGTGCGTTTGTGCTCCAAAGTGTAAATTTACAGTCAAGGGAGTTGTGTAAGCTTTTTGGATACATCCTTTACATGCCTGTGTTCTCAGTAAACTTTTTCCTGTTCTCCCAAGTGTGTACATGCGCTCAGGCTGCAGTACCATGGCTGTATGCGGATGCATTGCCAGGTATTAGTAACATTGGGAACAGATCTGTGTTAATCAAATGCAGTCTGTCCTCGCTGGGTGTTCCTATGGAAACTCTCTCACTCTCTCAGTATATTATTAGACATTCTCAAGTCAACCGCTCAGAATAGGAAAACACAGATCTCATCTGTTGCAATGTATTCATTTTAACGAGCTCCGACTGGCACCTGTATATTATGGTCTTCTATTTCCCCCTTAGTGATTAGACGTAAACCTCTCACGCAACTTTAAAAATCTTCTCAGGAAAAGCGCATCTTGAAACTTTGGTGTCTGTGTATATATATATATATATATATATATATATATATTTATATATGTTATATTATATATTTAAAGTATATATATATATATGTATATCTATATATATATATATAATATATATCTAATATATAGATATATATAATATATATCATACTATAATATATATATATATACATACTTTAAAGCTGCCAACACAGTTAATTACAGACAGACTATAATCATATTTTTGTGTAAAGCATAAATAAATTTCAGTCTGCCATTGTTTTTCAAAATTGATAAGTAACTGTTAAATGCAATTGTCTGACACAAACAAGCCTTTGGAGTCCTCTTTTTATTATTGCATATTTTTATATATAGAAATGGGATATTCATGACCAATGAAAGCCTTTTAAAACAAATGTATGTGTTGCTGCTTATTGGCAACACAAAAAGAAACATGGGTGTCTTGCTTTACCCAATGATCCTTTATGCAGAAAAAAGGGGTGAGCTTTCTAAAAATGTGAAGACAATGACTTTCTTGTCACTCACTACAAGAACTATCCCTACTGAAAACCCTTTTCAAGCCACACTATGAAACAATGAAAAAAGACACACACAGTTCCATATCATGACTTAGGGAAAGAAAGCTTTTGTGTTATCATTGACTTTAGTCACTATTTTCAATTGCCATACAAAACATCTTCTCATATCTGCGAACCATGTGAGAAAATTAAATCAATAGCTGCTCTCCTGTAACTTTCCTGCTGCAACATACAGTATTTGCCTACAATATTTAGCTTCACCAGCAATTTTTTTTTTTTGGATCAGAGCCCAATTAAACAATGCATTGTAAATCTGTATTTTAAGTTCACCTCATATTTAGAAAGCTTAAAATGTGTGATAGTGTCAAAAAAACAATGTTTTTTTTACAACATTACTGGTGTTGCTGATTGTGTTTAAAAAAGAGAGACTTGCACAACCACAGCATGGCTTACTGGTTTTCCAGATTGTTTGCCACACAGAGCTTTTAACCTTATAGGAAGGTTGCCGTTCAGTTAGTTGTTTAAGTTAATACCTCCCAAACAACATTTGTCCTACCTTCCTCCAACTCCCCGGACAAATGGTTACATAAATAATTGCCTTTAGAGCTCACATTGCAGCTGAAAACTTCGTTATTACTGCTTTCTTTTTGTGTGGCCATTGTGTTATGAAATTATGCTACAGTTTGGAGTACTATGTGTAATGGTTTCATTCCTCTGCTGTTATAGAGCGTGTTTTCAGTAGGTTTGTGTTTTTTTTTTTTGCTCTTTGCCTTTCTTTACCTTATTTTTACCTTTCATGCTTTTTATATGTTTTTGTTTTAATGTTGGACTTGAAGAAGAAAAAACCTGACATGAAATTTGGAATTTAATTTTCTCCATTAAGATTAAATATGTTAAAGATGTGAAGAGAACACATGTTTTATAATTATGGTATTTTTTGGCCAGATGTTTAACAAACGCAAAGCAACTTTTTACGTTGCTTTCATGATTATATTTACACCTTGAGTATTCTAACTGCTTTGCATATGTATACTTTCCTTCGCTCTCTAATCTTACAGCTGGCTTGCTGTGTCAGACCTTTTGCTTTGATAAACTAAAGTCTCTTCAAGATGTTTCAGCTTTCACATTTCAGTAAAACTAAGATAAAAAGAACATAGAGCATGTACATTTATTTCAGATACTGAAGTTGTCCCTTTCAGTAGTGTTATACTGTTCTTTTTGGGAAATAATGCACCAGCAGCAGAACACATTAAAGTTTGATCAAATTTAATGTAATTGCAGAATGTAACACATTGTCTTTGTATATCATAGTTTGATAGAAACAACGTGTGAGAGAGACAGGGAGGGATGCCATATGATATGGTATGTTAATAATATTTCGCGTTAGAAATAAGGATGAGCTACATGCCAAAATGCAACATATTGCCAAATGTATTTGCTCAGCCATCCAATCAATCACACTTAGCTGTTCCAAACACTTCCATGGCCACAGGTGTATAAAATTCAAGCAGATAAGCCTGCAAC